>NC_136070.1:512045524-512777844 GCF_964261635.1 Lissotriton helveticus
AGGAGCTGAGAAAGAACGTGAAAAAAAGAAAAAAATGCAAGAAAAAATGCAAGAGAAAGAAGCAAGCCACTACCATAAAGTGACTGATATTTTTACTCCCAAAAAAGATTTGATTTCTTTTGAAGGCGGCAGCACGTCCACCAGCCTCAGTACTGAAGGTGCAAAACAAACTGCGGAAGGCCAAAGAATTGAAATAGGCCGTCAAGAAGGTACTGTAACTGAGGCAGCTCCCAAGTGTATGGAAGATGACATTGAATTAGAGAGTGATATAGATTCCGAAGTGAAGTGTCAAGAGGACCCTGTAGTTAAGAAATCCGCATGTGCTGATGTAACTTTAACTCATGCACCTTTTGGAAAGAGGAAAGTCCACAAGAAAGGAGAAGCTGAGAAAGAACGTGAAAAGAAGAAAAAATACGAAAGAAAGAAGCAAACCACTACCATAAAGTGACTGATATTTTTACTCCCAAAAATTATTTGATTGCTTTCAAATGCAGCAGCACGTCCACCAGCCTCAGTATTGAAGGCGCTGAACAAACTGCTGAAGGTCAAAGAATTTAAATAAGCAGTGAAGGCCCTGTAACTCCGGCCGCTTCCAAGCATATAGAAGATTACATTGAATTAGAAAGTGATGTAGATTCCGAAGAGAAATGTCAAGAGGACCCTGTAGTTGAGAAATCAGCATGTGCTGATGTGACTTTAACTCTTGCAGCTTTTGGAAAGAGGAATGTGCAAAAGAAAGGAGCTGAGAAAGAACGTGAAAAGAAAAAATAAAAGCAAGAAAAAGAAGCAAGCCGCTACAAAAAAGTGACTAATATTTTTACTCCCAAAAAAGATTTGATTTCTTTAGAAGGTGACATCACGTCTACCAGCTTCAGAAGTGAAGCTGTTGAATAAACTGCTGAAGGCCAAAGGACTGAAATGAGTAGTGATTCCACAGTAAAGGAGGCAGCTCCCAAGTATTTAGAAGGTGACATTGAAAAAGAAAGTGGGGAAGATTCCAAAGAGAAGTGGCAAGAAGCCCCCATACTAGAGAAATCAGCATATGCTGATGTGACTTTGATTGATCCAGCGGAGGACCAATGGTTTTTGAGACCAACATCTGAAAATGTTAATGCCTTTTTTAAGTTTCATTCCTGTCAACCTGATGGTCTATGTTGGAATGCTAAAAGATTATATCAGCAAAAAAATGGGAAACCAAAGCAGTGGTTGACTTATTCACACAAAGCCGAAACCTTTTTCTGTGTGGTATGTCTAGCTTTTAGCAAACAGACAGATAGAAGTGCTTTCATTGATGGCTGTTCTGATGAAACAACAAGAAAAATGCCAATGCTGATCCGTTATTTAGATTAATTCAACCACACATTTCTTGCCAAACAGTGTTTTTGTAAATTAGGCTTGTTATTGTTGTGCCCCAAGTAATGTAAATATTTCATGGGTTGTATATTAGTGTAAATATTGTATAGGGTGCACATATAGAAAAAATCCTCTTGTAAAGTAACCACAGTTTTGTTTGGCATTTTTTGGTGCTTTCTAGGTGGTGTATTTGTTTCAACCCCCCTTTTTTTGCACCAAGCAGGTTGAAAGCGTATGGTGTTACAGTGAATGAATGTGTTTTGACAAGAGTGAATGTGTTTTGCTAGTATGTGAATGTGAGTTGATGTATTATTAGTTTTCATGTCGCAATGTATCCACAATTCACTTTGTGTCCATCACAATTAGTCATGTGTTCCCTTTAAGAGAGAATTATTGAAATACATTTTTGTACTTGAAATAAAAGCTACTAAGGAGCTTTCAGGTGTATTGTTTTGTGGTTCATGCACCTATGGTTGAATTCATCTAAATAACGGATCAGTATTGGCATTTTTCTTGTTGTTTGATGTTAAGTGCTCAGCCTTACTGACTGTGAGCCATACCCTTTATTGTTAAACTGTTCTGATGAAAGGCATATGTATCAAAGAATCGGTGAGCACGAAGACAGCATCCTTCATCACAGTACTTCGGAATCCTTCATGATGCGATCAAGAAACATAGATATATGTAGCCATCTTTTTAAAAAGCACACAACTGCAAAACAAGAGGAAGTCAAGCGAAAATGTGCCAGTTTAGAAAGAGTAATGGAAACAATCAAACTGATTGGCAAAAGAGGCCTGAGCTATCGAACAACTGCAGAAGCTAGCTACACCTTAGAAGATGAAACCTTGGATCATGGACATTTTTTTGAACTTCTTCAGTATCTTAAAAAATTTGATACATTATTGGAAAACTATCTTGAGGATGTCATTAAAAAGGGTAAAAAACATCATGAGGTTGCAAAGAGTGGCAAAGGGCGAGGCAATTTGGTTACCCTGAATTCAAAAATAACTGTAAACTCTCTCATAGATATTATTGCCCGATTAATAAAAGAGGGTATTGCTGAAGAAATCAGGGAAGCCAAAATTTTCTCAATACAGCTGGATACAACACAGGACATAAATGTTGTAGACCAGTGCTCTATTATAGTCAGATATGTGACCGATGTTGTCCACAAACGTCTTGTGTCTGTTGTTAATTGCACAATGACAACTGGAAAGGCATTGTGTGAGCTAGTTTGCACAGCACTTGAAGCCATGAACATTAGCATTGCAAATTGTGTTGGTAACTCAACAGATGGAGCCAGATCAGATTCATGTGTGGTGCTACGCGCATGCACTTAACCTTGTTATAACTGATGTCACTAAAACCTCTGTAACTGCAGTATCACTGTTTGGGCTGTTAAATTCTTGTGCTGTATTGCTCAGAGATTCATACCTTCGAATGAACGTGTGGCGAGACAAAAGTATTGAAGCACGGTTTCGGTCATCTCTATAATTGAAAAGCATTTGACTTAACATGGCGGCCGCCGAGTAGGAGTGGTCGCGAGCTCTCTTACTGGCTGTAGGGCGTCTCCAGTGAGGTCGTGGCTGGCGAGTGAAATTTTCGGAAAATTATAGCGGTGGAAGGTACAGGAGGAATTTTGAGGCCCCCGTAGAGTTGAGGTGTTTCCCGGCAGCTTTTGGCACGGGTTTCCCTTCGGGGAGCGGGCGTCCCTCGAACTGCGGGCGACCCGGAAGCAGTGGATCAACAACGGCAGCATCGGGAGGAATTTGGTCTGTAGCAGCTGCGCAGCTCAGAAGGAGCCGTATAGCCACAGCAAGAGTGGGGGCTTCTCCTCGAGGAGTCCTCGGTAAGAATACACACTGCCTCCAGTCCGGTACAGTGTTCCCAAGGGGGAAAAGAAAGCTGGAAACTCACTGTACCGGTCCTTATCCGGGGGGCCGGTTTCAGAGGTGCTGAGTTCTGGGGAAAAGGAGAATGCCAGAAGGGAGCAAAAGGAAAGACCTATTAGCCCGGTAAGGAGGCAAAAGAGGGGAGAATCATAGGAATCCGAAGAGGGGAGGGGAGTTGTGACACCCAGGAAGTCGACAGGTGGAAAAAGGGGCAGAGGTAGAGGCAGAAAGAAAGAAGGGGGTCCTCAAGATTGTATATTAGAAAAGCTAAAAAAGGAGGTGAAAGATCCAGCCATAAATAGATATACGTTGAGGAGCACAGGGATTTGGGGCGTGGAGGATCCCATAGTGAGTATAAAGGGCGCATGGGCAAAACCAGAGGTACAGATAATTTCTCCTAAAGAGTTAAAAGAACTCGGAGTGGAGAAAACCTGCTTTTCTGCTTCTACAGCTGCAATAATTGCTCAGAACAAACCAGAGTAGGGCATTACCACAGGATTTGGACAAAAAATCACAAAAAATCCTCTGAAAAGGGGGAAGGAGCGGAGGAAGTGAAAGGGAGAAATAAAAAAGGTAAAAAAGTTAAGATTACACCCTCTCTACGCTCATATTTCAAAGTACAATCACAAGAGCTATCACTCAGTAATCCTCATTCTCACCCTTACAATCAAATGAGCTCAGTGAGTGCAGAGACACAAGCGATATGCTCTAATGACATTGTCACCCCCTTACGGCAAGAATCGCTGGTAGGAAAATGAGCTTGTCTCAAGAATCAGGTGTACACGATGATATTATAGCACAAATACCAACTAAAAACAGTTATGACCCATTGGTAGGCATGGCAGAGGCTTTTGACTCTGAAATGGTTGGACCAAGTACATCGATCACTCAAAGCCCTGAAAAGCCTTAAGGAGTACAGACTTCAAAGTTACATCCTCCTCCTGTCCTGCTTGATAAAAGTACTGTAGGTGAATCACTTTCTATACAGGAGGAATCACAAGATTTGGGAAACTAATGTTAACAATGCTAGCTGAGATTAGACACCGGTTTATAACTTCTGAGGAGAATCAAAAAAAGATTTAAAATCATTGCGAGTTGCTGGAAGAGAAGATTAATGGACTATTGGAAAGGGTTACAACTATGGAGACTGCGTATGGGCAGATTGCCGCAAAAGTTGTGGTTAACCAGTTGGGAATCACTAAACTTCAGAAAAATGAGCAAGAACTGAGAGACAAGATTGAACAGCTTGAAAATAACGCAAGACGCAAATATATAAGGATATTAAATGTTCCAGAAGGATTAGAAGGGGTGATATTAAAGCTTTTGTAACTAAGCTTATTTTGGAGCAGAACACTGATATTGACCAAATCTCCCTTGAGGAGGACATAGAGCGAGTTCATCGTGATCCTTTCGTTGCTCGCACTGGCAGAAAGGCAGCTAGAAGAATTTTGGTGTATTTCAAGTCCTATACCCTGAAAGAAAGGATACTTGCCGGAGCACTAAAAGTAGGCTCATATAAAAAAGACGATTGGCAGTATCGAATACGGTCAGATATCTTGCGTACTACACTTGATCGTCAATGGGAACTGGGCAAATTTATCTCAGAATTTAGAGACCTAGGTGCTACAGCAAAACCAGATTCCCCGCTTCACTAAGAGTTATGCTGAACAACAAAATGCATAATTTTCGAGACCCTAACAAAGTGTGAAGTTTCATAGATGAGATTAAAACACAGCCACATTAGTAAGTAAAATCGTTGTTAAAGCCCTACGGTAGTGAGAGCTCAAATGGAGGTCTAATATTATACCTCAAGAAGATAGGGAGGGTTCCCCAGGGAGGGAGGGGAGGGAGGGGAGGTCACAGACAAAAAATGTGAATGTGAGGAAAACCATTAAAATTATAATTTTCACTATGGGTGGGGGAGCATCTGGGGGAAAAAAATAAAAAAAAAGAGTCCTCAAATGTTATAGCCTTGTTTTCTTTGCTATTTAAAGCTATTTGTAAAGTCAGAGTTTCTTTTTCCTGTTTTTTTATCTTCAAAGAATGGCATCGCATACAAGATGTAATTGCCAGAGGGTTATGACATGGAATGTCAATGGTTTGAGGGTCTTATCAAGAAGACATAACATTTTAGAGTACCTTAAGCTCTGCGATGCAGATATTATATATATTCAGGAATCTCATCTGACCAACGTTGAATGGTCAGAAATAATAAAATATCAACCATGGGGGGACCACTGTATATGCACTTCACAAACGCCTTTCTATTGCATATTAGAGGAAACACAGGTGGACCCATCAGGCAGGTGGGTAATCGTAAAGATAAATATCCAGGGTAGTCGGATAGTATTAGTGGGATATTACGGTCCCAATTTAGATGACCCAGCACCACTTAAAACACAATTTTTACACTTAGTTGAATTTAATGTTCCCATCATCCTGGGGGGGGGGGGATTTTAATACACCCTTGAACTCAACACAAGATACCACATCTAAGAGGTCAACGGCGGCAGTCCCAAAAATGAGTGCAGTAGTAAAACAACTTATGACAGATCTAGGACTAGTAGATATCTGGAATATAAAAGGGGTTAAAACCGGACCTGATGTAGGAAAATACACTTTTCATAACAAAAAACATGGTCACAGGTCAAGAATAGACTTTTTTAGTATCAGCTTCAATTAGCAATCAAATTAGTAATGTCTGTCACATACCAGAATATCTTTCTGATCATTCTGCGGTATCACTGCCTTTAGAAATAAGAAGCAACACAGATCAGAGAAGATGGACACTAAATAGATCACTTTTGTTGGATAGCACAATAATAGAACAACTAAAGAAGTCTGTGTCCGAGTTCTTCTTATTTAACCTTAATTCAGCCCCCATAGATAAAGTCTGGACACATTTAAAGCACATTTTAGAGGAAGCATGATAGGAATCAGTGAGTGTTATAACAAAAAGGAAAAGATAGACCTACGGGCACTAGAAGAAGCAATTAGACAGGCACAGGGAAATTTAGCTCAAGGTCAAAACAAAAACAATGAAGTAGAGCTAATAAAGGCAAAAAATATTTTAGCTGATTATTTGGAGGTTAAAGTAAGAAAAAGATGGGAAGCGAGCAAATTTGCGAATCATGAGTATGGGGAAGGCTGCGGTAAAATGCTAGCTTGGAAAATAAGGGCCGATTATGCCAGAAATATAATTAAAGAAGTTAAATCTCAAGACACCGGATTGGGCGTTACGGACGAACAAGGGATCAAGCAAGCATTTACTTATTTTTTTCAAGAGCTATATACAGAAAACTTGACCCCGAGTGAGGAACAAATAGCCGCCTTCTTACAAGATATAGATCTTCCATATCTTACTGAAGAGCTCAAGGAGGACTTATCAGCCCCCTTTGCAATAGAGGAGATTCATAAAGTCATCAAAAATTTAAAGAAAGGGAAAGCTGCAGGTCCCAATGCCCTTCCCAATGAAATGTATTCTATGCTAAAACAAGAACTAATTCCTATTATGTTAGACCTGTTTAATTCTATTTATATTGAGGGAAAAGATTTGCCCGGGTCTTGGCAAGCGGCCACTGTTAGAACTGGCTATTTCTGGTAGGCTAAGGCTGACGCCAAAGCCAGGCAGAAACCACCATTTTAGTCAGGGCAAGGAAGTCACACGCCAAGATAACCCCTGCTCACCCCCTTGGTAGCTTGGCACGAGCAAATGAGGCTAAACTCGGAGGCAATGTGTTAAGCATTTGCGCCAGCACACAACAGCAACAACATCCTAGGCACACCACAAAAGGAACTCCACACAAGGTTATATTAAAATAACTTTTGTATTGTCAAAACATATCAGATAAAAATCACACATGTACATTGTGCCAACTGGCACGGGCAACATTCATAAGGGATTATTTACAAGACAGGGCCACATGGGCCACTGTCAGAATCAACACTTTGTAGATATAGAAATAGCACTTATAGAACTTAGAATAAGTATAGCAAAAAAATATATAACAGTTGTAAATCACATCCAGTAACTACTGGGGACAGGTAAGTACCACCTACGCAACCCTAAACACCTTAGGAGAATGTCACGCAGGGGACCAGGACCTCACTAGGACCACCTGTACTAAAAAGGACAACCACCTAAGTATCACACAGCATTTAGGGGTCTAGGAAAGAACACATTACCCATGATGCATAAATATACATTCAGAGGAGTAGTAAAGAGAAACACATAATGTATAAACCTACACATTCAGCGGTGTTAAGAATAAAGCACATGATGCAATAAAAATACATTCAGCGGTACCATAACAATACAATAGCGCAAAAGTCACATGATGTCTAAAAACATTCAGAGGTGCAGGAATAAAAACCATACAATTGCGCAAAACCTTACATACGCCACCACCTGTGGCAGTCCCTAGGCCAAATGGCCTTGTTGGGGCTAAGACGCCCAGTGTCTCAATGTCAGGGCGCGCTGCCATGCAGCGCCAGTCCAAGCACAAGCCTAAACGTAGCAGGTGCCCACTACTTGCTGGGCACCTGAGAAAATCACAAGACCTAAACGGTGCAGCTGCCCACTAATTGCTGGGCAGCTGGGAGTCCAACCTGCGACAGGGTCCTCACTGACCCTTAGGCGCAAACTGCGCCACGCTGGAGCCACCCAGGCTCTGGAAACACTCTACACACGTTGGAGCCACACAGGCTCTGGCATAACACAAGAGCCTCACAGACTCTTAAAACAATTATGGCCCATGGAGCCCTCAGGCTCTGCAACCAATGGCCCCTCGAGCCTCGCTGGGCTCGTAGATCCAAATTCCCCCTCTGAGCCCTCAGGCTCTGAAAACAAACGAACTGGCCCTCGAGCCTCTCAGGACTCGTAAATCAAAAATGGCCCCCTAGAGCCTCCGTGGCTCTAAACACAAAATGGGGCCGGGAGCCTCTCAGGGCTCTATGCACGTTGGGGCGACCCACTGCCAACCGGGGCCACCCTTGAAGCCCTCGTGGCTTCACAGCGACCATGAGCGCGAGCTCGCGCTACCGGGGGAGGGGGGGCGGACACCGACAACGTGTCCCGGCGCCCCTCCCCTTCCTCTGCTGCCACACACTCACCGGTTTACTGAGCGGCGGCTCTCCTCACTCGGGGCTCCCTCAGCACACGGGAGCCCCGCAACGGCCACCATCTTCTCTCTCTGCAGGGCTCCCTCGGCACCCGGGAGCCCTGTTTACCGGCCGCCATGCTTCTCCTCTCGCCGGAGCTCCTCCTGAAGGTCCCGGTCCCGCCAGCCAATCCTGTCGCGGCTCGGGAGGCGAGCCTCCACACTCGTCACGCAGATTCCAGGAGTCAGCCAACCGCAGCGTGGCTCCTGGACCAGGCCCCCCTTCAAAGGACCAATCAGAGCACGGCTCTCCTCGGGGCTCGGCCAATCAGGTCGCGGCCCCTACGTGGTTGTTTTCTCCGCGGCTTCTGGTCACTTTCAGGCCCCCGGGCCGCAGCGGTGAGAACACGGGGCAATGCCGGGTGGGCACCGGCCTTAAATAATTAATCAATAAATCGAGGTGGGCACTCGTAAATAATTAAATAAATACGGGCAAGAAACCTCAGCGCGTCCAGCGCTATAAGCTAAAATAAAGCGCTCCTAAGCGCTAGAAAGTCCAGATAAAGCGCTCTCAAGCGCTTGGGGGAAATAAAGCGCTCCAAAGCACTAGAAAACAGGCAGAGCGCTCCCAGGCGCTCAGGGGGAAGCACAGCGCTTCCAGGCGCTAGAAATACAACTCCAGCGCTCTCCACAGGAAAATGCAGCTTCTCCATGCTGCAAAGGTCCCAGAGCTTCCCAGGGGGCAAAGCCAAGTCCCCCCATCAGCCCAGGCAGGGCAAAGGGTCCCCCAGGAGTCCAGGAAAGGCCATCAGGTGTCCAGGGGCGGGCAGGGCTCAGGGATTCCCCTGAGCCCAAGCAGCAGCACGCCACTGGCAGATTCAAGTCAGAAACAAGAACATTTTGGAAGGGGACACAGCCCCTTCTTATACACAGAAAAGTCTTTGAAGTCTTTGAAGTCTCAGTGTGAGAACCAGCTAGACTGGTTTAGAGGGAAGTCCCTTCAGTATCAGGGACAGAGGTGACAGTCGCCCAGCGGGGGGTGGAGCCAGCATTGTGGCAGGCAGGCACAGCCCTTCACTATCAGGTGCTAATCTCCTCCCACTTCCCTGGCAGCAGAGGCTGCCTTTCATCCACGGGCTGACTCAGACAACCATCTGGGGGCTCTGCAGCCCCTGTCACACTCAAACCAGACAGTCAATCCACAAGCAGGCCCAGGCACTCCTGGGCCAGGCTCACCAGCCAATCATGTGCCAGCAGACTCACTACACAAATATGCCAACTTCTAAAAAGTGGCACTTCTAGACTAGACACAACCATGCCGCATACACCATTATGCAGCATTCATTCTCCCGAGTTCGCACATATCAAACTTGACCCTGCACTCCCCACACATCAGGAACTACCATGGGCATACATACTCCCCATTCATTCCTATGGGAGGGCAGGTCACTCACCACACATACACAGAGAGCACACGCACTTTACACTGTACCACAGTGAAAAAGTGCGCAGAGGCCTAAAATCACCAACCCAGGTTCCAGAAACAGGCTAGGAAAAAGCAAAAAAGTCTAGGGGTGAACCTGCCAAAAGGGCCAGGTCCAACACAACCCCCTTCCAGCCAAAACGCAGGGTAGACCAATCACTCCACTGATGGGCTTCCTTGCTTTGGGCGACAAAACACGGACCCGGGCCCGCACGGCAGGGACACCTTCCAGTTTTTCGCCACTCTGAACCCACATAGATTTCCCTCAACAAAAGCTCTCAGGCACAACTAGGGTACCCCACTGGTACACACTAGTCATCCACAGCCAGGACCAGGCCATAGGCCATCCAAATATCACAGGTCCTAACCAATCCACAAAGTGGGGGGCAGTAACCCCTGGCACACAATAGCCATTCTCCACTCTCCCTCTCAGTGTAGCTACACTACCACTGAACCTTCAACCTAGGGGCCATACCCTCAGGCTGACCAGAGGTCACGGGCAAGCATGCCCCACCCTACCTCTACTTCTGGGTTCCCGCACCCTCACAGGGAAGCACTCACCAGAACATAACTCCGACACCAGATCAGGACCTCACTCCATCACTGGTCTACCACCTGGAAACTATTTAACTCCTTAGGTACAAAGCACACAGCACAGTCCCTCTTCAAGCAGGTGGGGGGACACAGCACACAGCAAAATCCCCTTTCCTCTACCTTAGTGGAAACAACAAACTGCAGGTGGGCCCCAGATCACACAGCAAGGGCAGCCCCCCTCAGTCTCTTCAGCTGATCCACTTTGGTAGAGATTCTTCTTGACCTGGAAGCTTCCTAATCTCCCAACCTAGGATCTAAACCCTCAGGTTGCACCGGGGTCAGAAGTACACCGTCCCTCTGCACCCCCTTCCAGTTCCATGATTACAGGCCCAGTATGTCTCAGGCTAGACAGAGCACACGCCAGCAGCGTATCAGCGACACACTCTCCTCCAGTACTCCCTATCACAGGGTGATTCTCAGTATGTCCTAGGCTAGACAGAGCACACGCCAGCGGCGTATCAGTGACACACTCTCCTCCAGTACTCCTTCCAGGTCAGGCTACAACCCCAACCTGGCTTTCCCCCCTCCTCGGGGAACGACCTCCAGAGGCCCCACAAATGGTCAAGCACTCTAGACGGTCAAATGCTCAGCGAGCCAGGACTTCTGCACCCTCCACTTAGGAGCGGTACTGCCCAACACTAGGACCGCCGGAGTTCTGGTTACAGACACTCCCCGTCCTCTAGACACAGGAAGATCCTCCTCAAATGACTTGTAAGTACAGCCTAGGCCCCTGACCTGGCGCTCCCTTAGGGAACCCTCCAGGCCCTGAGATAGGGTTTTGGGCCAATGTGGGACACACCGCCCCACACTCACTCCGCCTCCACTGAGACAGGATAGGAGCCCCTACACCCCTTCCATCCTAATGGGACCTAGCTGGGCTACACATGAACCTCTTCACCTACACAGGATCATCAGATACACAAGCCACTGCTTTTAGAATCACTCCCTAATGCCTCTGCAAGACATCTAGCACACCGCCAGACATCCACCTTCTTGTCCAATGCCTCTGCAGGACCTCCTGCACACCACCAGAGGTACACCTCACGTGCAAGCTCCTTAAGAAAAACTCACACCAACTCCTCCAGTTCAACACATCACTCATCCACACACTCCCCCTCCAGACTGGTGAGACAGTTCCTCACTGCCCCTGACTCTCAACCTGTCACCCTCTTACTGAGCACCAGGCACCATACTCTGGGAACTGGGAATGGGAATTCACGCACTGGACACATTTAAGCTGCCACCACTGGATCCTACCATACTGGGGAATCCAGACACACACACTACACTCAGGGGATAACCACCCTCCCAAGCAAGCCATTTCTCCTCCACACTCCCTCTCTTCCATCTACCCACACAGGGACAGGAATAGGGATTGGCTACTAGACCCAGCAAGGGATTCCTAATCTATGGGAACCTCTCCCTCTACTGGCGTCCCGCCCTGTCATTTTCTCTCATCTGCCACTAAACATAAAGCGCAGGAACACCATCTGAAAATGACACTCTTGAGGAAAAACAAAATCATAAACAATAATCCCAAACATGTGACTATCTGAAAAATGCAGAGTTTTTGTAATGTAGCCAGCTGCCGCTGTGGCACTGCGCAAACACAAGTCCAAATCCGCACCGCTGACCAACAATGTTAGAACTGGCTATTTCTGGTAGGCTAAGGCTGACGCCAAAGCCAGGCAGAAACCACCATTCTAGTCAGGGCAAGGAAGTCACACGCCAAGATAACCCCTGCTCACCCCCTTGGTAGCTTGGCACGAGCAGTGAGGCTAAACTCGGAGGCAATGTGTTAAGAATTTGCACCAGCACACAACAGCAACAACATCCTAGGCACACCACAAAAGGAACTCCACACAAGGTTATATTAAAATAACTTTTGTATTGTCAAAACATATCAGATAAAAATCACACATGTACATTGTGCCAACTGGCACGGGCAACATTCATAAGGGATTATTTACAAGACAGGGCCACATGGGCCACTGTCAGAATCAACACTTTGTAGATATAGAAATAGCACTTATAGAACTTAGAATAAGTATAGCAAAAAAATATATAACAGTTGTAAATCACATCCAGTAACTACTGGGGACAGGTAAGTACCACCTACGCAACCCTAAACACCTTAGGAGAATGTCACGCAGGGGACCAGGACCTCACTAGGACCACCTGTACTAAAAAGGACAACCACCTAAGTATCACACAGCATTTAGGGGTCTAGGAAAGAACACATTACCCATGATGCATAAATATACATTCAGAGGAGTAGTAAAGAGAAACACATAATGTATAAACCTACACATTCAGCGGTGTTAAGAATAAAGCACATGATGCAATAAAAATACATTCAGCGGTACGAAAACAATACAATAGCGCAAAAGTCACATGATGTCTAAAAACATTCAGAGGTGCAGGAATAAAAACCATACAATTGCGCAAAACCTTACATACGCCACCACCTGTGGCAGTCCCTAGGCCAAATGGCCTTGTTGGGGCTAAGACACCCAGTGTCTCAATGTCAGGGCGCGCTGCCATGCAGCGCCAGTCCAAGCACAAGCCTAAACGTAGCAGGTGCCCACTACTTGCTGGGCACCTGAGAAAATCACAAGACCTAAACGGTGCAGCTGCCCACTAATTGCTGGGCAGCTGGGAGTCCAACCTGCGACAGGGTCCTCACTGACCCTTAGGCGCAAACTGCGCCACGCTGGAGCCACCCAGGCTCTGGAAACACTCTACACACGTTGGAGCCACACAGGCTCTGGCATAACACAAGAGCCTCACAGACTCTTAAAACAATTATGGCCCATGGAGCCCTCAGGCTCTGCAACCAATGGCCCCTCGAGCCTCGCTGGGCTCGTAGATCCAAATGCCCCCTCGGAGCCCTCAGGTTCTGAAAACAAACGAACTGGCCCTCGAGCCTCTCAGGGCTCGTAAATCAAAAATGGCCCCCTAGAGTCTCCGTGGTTCTAAACACAAAATGGGGCCGGGAGCCTCTCAGGGCTCTATGCACGTTGGGGCGACCCACTGCCAACTGGGGCCGCCCTTGAAGCCCTCGTGGCTTCTCACCGACCATGAGCGCGAGCTCGCGCTACCGGGGGAGGGGGGGGCAGACACCGACAACGTGTCCCGGCGCCCCTCCCCTTCCTCTGCTGCCACACACTCACCGGTTTACTGAGCGGCGGCTCTCCTCACTCGGGGCTCCCTCAGCACACGGGAGCCCCGCAACAGCCGCCATCTTCTCTCTCTGCAGGGCTCCCTCGGCACCCGGGAGCCCTGTTTACCGGCCGCCATGCTTCTCCTCTCGCCGGAGCTCCTCCTGAAGGTCCCGGTCGCGCCAGCCAATCCTGTCGCGGCTCGGGAGGCGAGCCTCCACACTCGTCACGCAGCTTCCAGGAGTCAGCCAACCGCAGCGCGGCTCCTGGACCAGGCCCCCCTTCAAAGGACCAATCAGAGCACAGCTCTCCGCGGGGCTCGGCCAATCAGGTCGCGGCCCCTTCGTGGTGGTTTTCTCCGCGGCTTCTGGTCACTTTTAGGCCCCCGGGCCGCAGCGGTGAGAACACGGGGCAATGCCGGGTGGGCACCGGCCTTAAATAATTAATCAATAAATCGAGGTGGGCACTGGTAAATAATTAAATAAATACGGGCAAGAAACCTCAGCGCGTCCAGCGCTATAAGCGAAAATAAAGCGCTCCTAAGCGCTAGAAAGTCCAGATAAAGCGCTCTCAAGCGCTTGGGGGAAATAAAGCGCTCCAAAGCGCTAGAAAACAGGCAGAGCGCTCCCAGGCGCTCAGGGGGAAGCACAGCGCTTCCAGGCGCTAGAAATACAACTCCAGCGCTCTCCACAGGAAAATGCAGCTTCTCCATGCTGCAAAGGTCCCAGAGCTTCCCAGGGGGCAAAGCCAAGTCCCCCCATCAGCCCAGGCAGGGCAGAGGGGTCCCCCAGGAGTCCAGGAAAGGCCATCAGGTGTCCAGGGGCTGGGCAGGGTTCAGGGATTCCCCTGAGCCCAAGCAGCAGCACGCCCTGGCAGATTCAAGTCAGAAACAAGAACATTTTGGAAGGGGACACAGCCCCTTCTTATACACAGAAAAGTCTTTGAAGTCTTTGAAGTCTCAGTGTGAGAACCAGCTAGACTGGTTTAGAGGGAAGTCCCTTCAGTATCAGGGACAGAGGTGACAGTCGCCCAGCGGGGGGGGGGTGGAGCCAGCATTGTGGCAGGCAGGCACAGCCCTGCACTATCAGGTGCTAATCTCCGCCCACTTCCCTGGCAGCAGATGCTGCCTTTCATCCACGGGCTGACTCAGACAACCATCTGGGGGCTCTGCAGCCCCTGTCACACTCAAACCAGACAGTCAATCCACAAGCAGGCCCAGGCACTCCTGGGCCAGGCTCACCAGCCAATCACGTGCCAGCAGACTCACTACACAAATATTCCAACTTCTAAAAAGTGGCACTTCTAGACTAGACACAACCATGCCGCATACACCATTATGCAGCATTCATTCTCCCGAGTTCGCACATATCAAACTCGACCCTGCACTCCCCACACATCAGGAACTACCATTGGCATACATACTCCCCATTCATTCCTATGGGAAGGCAGGTCACTCACCACACATACACAGAGAGCACACGCACTTTACACTGTACCACAGTGAAAAAGTGCGCAGAGGCCTAAAATCACCAACCCAGGTTCCAGAAACAGGCTAGGAAAAAGCAAAAAAAGTCTAGGGGTGAACCTGCCACAAGGGCCAGGTCCAACAGCCACCATAATTGTTTTATTGAAACCTAATAAAGACCCAAAGCTCTGTGAATCATATAGACCGATCTCCCTCCTCAATTCAGACTATAAAATCTATACAGAATTAATCACAAAGCGATTGGAGAGGGTGATCGGTCTTTTGATCCATGAGGATCAGAAAGGTTTCATTAAGGGAAGGCACTTGCATGACCTAACACATGAATTAATAGGTACAATTGATATGGCCATTATAAATGCTATACCATTAACAGTAATGACATGTGATGCTGCCAAAGCATTTGATTGTGTTAACTGAGTTTTTCTCCAGGGAATAATTCACCGTTTTAATTTAGGTAGACATTTTCTGCAGGCAATCAAATCACTTTACAAGAAACCTGTCGCGCAAGTTTTGGTAAATGGCTCCCTTTCACCACAGATTGTAATTGGTAGGGGTACCAGGTAAGGGTGCCCCCTTTCACCTCTGCTTTTCGATATGTATATTGAGCCGCTGGCCATAAAACTGAGGCAATGCCACGACATTATACCTTTCCAATGTAATGGGTGGAAGAAGAAATTGAGTTTATATGCAGATGATTTAATGATCTTTACGGGTCATTTGCAAGACTCAATTAAAGCCATTTGGGGCATTTTACAAAACTTCGGGGAGATTTCAGGATACGCAGTTAATCAATCCAAGACAGAAGTGATGCAATGGAACACACATTATACCTGCGACCAGATTCGGCGAAGTATTAGATACTTGGGGATAGAAGTAGTGCAGAAGATAGAATTCATTGCGAAAGTAAACTTTGAAAAAATAACATCTAAAGTCAAGACCCAACTTCAAAAATGGGATTCACTGCCTTTGTCCTTCTTATGGAAATCAAATCTGCTAAAAATGGCAATTCTCCCAAAGTATACTCTTTAATTTAATTCTATACCCTTGGAATTCAGGAAGGAATGGATAGTCAAAATCCAAGGTTTGTTTTCAAGTTTTATATGGGCAAAAAAAAAACCCGGATAGCTATGCGGAAGCTCAGGGCAAGAAAAGAGAATGGGGGAATTGCTACATAGGACCTCCAGCAGTATCAAAGGGCATTTCATTTAAAAACCTTCAGGCAATTGTTAGGGGATTCCATCTCTTTTACACCTTTATTCAAAGCTTTGACTTTAGGTTTTCAGTCCCAAGCCCGGTACTTTTTGTTCAAATTTGGGGATCCAAAGTACTTCAAGAAAGTGAAACTAAAAATGTTATTGGCAGCATGTAAAGGCTGGTATCAAATAAGAACATCACAGCGTATACATTACTATAGTACACTTGCCCCTATATGGAGTTCACCAGGCACCCCAAGTTGTCTCCAAGACTCTTTAGCGGCCCCAATTCAAGCAAATGGGGTAGTAAGATGGGGCGAGCTGTTGGAGGGGTCTGTATTAATTTCTTGGAAAAAACTTCAGGACATCACAAGGGGGACTGTCTCCAAATGTAAATATTATTAATTAGCAAGTTGGGCTAAGTCTCTCAAAAACCTTGGGAACAGTAACAAACTTTTGGAACAGAAGGCAGCCACTACTCCTACAGGACGTAAAGAAATAGCTGTATGGTATTGGATGCTAATTCAGCCTCTGGAAGATTCCCAGTAGTGGTCAGATTCGATCTGGAGGAGAGAGCTGCCGAGCTACGACCGGGATACCATATGGCAAGTATCTCTTGCTGTTTTTATGGCAAAATGTTAAGGCTGCTTCACTAAAAAAAAAAACATTTATTTACTCTCCATAAAGCGTATTGGACCCCAAGAAGACTATCAAAAATCGGCTCCAAAAATGCGAAATGCCAAAAATGTGGGGAAGCAGACGCGGACGACGTACATATGTTTTGGCGATGTCCATCAATACAAAGTTTAGAATAAAGTAGGTGGGACAATCTCCAATATTGTGGGGTTTGAAGTTAAGGTGAGTCTACTATCACAAGTAATTTTTGGTGTGACCCCGGATGAGGAAGTTACAATCCAGATATCTAAAAATCACAAAATATTAATGTTTGTACTCTTTTTACTGGCGCGCAGGGAACTATGTATAAAGTGGATCTTGCCTGTTTCCCCACTAGAGTGTGAATGGATTAATTCAATACATAGGTTCGCAAAACTAGATAGAGCTATACGTGTAATGAAGAAAACCAAATTCTGGAAGATTTGGGATGAATGGTGTAAAAGAAGATAACAGCATAAACTTCTTAAGATACTTTTATCACAAGTCGATTTCTTTAATCTATTTTTTTGTGTTACTCTTCTCTTTGTCTTTTTTTATTTTATTTTTTGGTTTTTTTTGGAGTCCCATGCCGCACAGGCCAGGAAAAGTTCAAATGGTATGGACTGAAAATCCTGGGGCAGAGTTATCTGCAGGACCTGTAATAATGGAGAGAAAATGGGAGGGAGCACGCAGAGACGCGAGGTCAATGGTTCGGGCGGGATGAGGACCCGATTTGTGAAGAAAATTCGGATTGGTGTCAGTACAACGCGTTGTATTACAACGCATTCCGTTACAACGCAGATTTTACAACGCGGGATCCATTACAACGGATGTCATTACAATGCATGGCATTACATCGCAGATGCTATTACAACGCATGGCATTACATCGTAAGTATAGGTAAGTTGACTTTTTTTTTTAAATGTTATTTAGTTTATTGTAATTAAAAAATTTTAAATAATTTAATTAAAAGACATTTAAAAATTGTCATTAATTTAATTTAATAAAATAATATCTATTTAATAAATGTAAATATAATAAAAATTGTAATTAATTTAATTTAATTTAAAAAAGTAATTAGTTTAATGTACATATTTTTTATAATGAAATGAAATTAAATTAATAATATTAAATTATTTAATTTAATTAATTTAATTAAAAAATGTAATTAATGTAAAATAATTAATTTAATTTATTAAATATATTTCAATTAATTTTAAAATGGTAAATATAATTTAATTATCCCTAAAGCCAAACCCTGCCCTAAAACCTAAAAACACCCCTGTACCCCAAAACCCAAACCCTGCCCTAAAACCTAAAAACACCCCTGTACCCCAAAACCCAAACCCTGCCCTGAAACCTAAAAACACCCCTGTACCCCAAAACCCAAACCCTGCCCTGAAACCTAAAAACACCCCTGTACCCCAAAACCCAAACCCTGCCCTGAAACCTAAAAACACCCCTGTACCCCAAAACCCAAACCCTGCCCTGAAACCTAAAAACACCCCTGTATCCCAAAACCCAAACCCTGCCCTGAAACCTAAAAACACCCCTGTACCCCAAAACCCAAACCCTGCCCTGAAACCTAAAAACACCCCTGTACCCCAAAAACCAAACCCTACCCTGAAACCTAAAAACACCCATGTACCCCAAAACCCAAACCCTACCCTGAAACCTAAAAACACCCCTGTACCCCAAAAACCAAACCCTACCCTGAAACCTAAAAACACCCCTGTACCCCAAAACCCAAACCCTACCCTGAAACCTAAAAACACCCTGTACCCCCAAACACCTATACATATACTCCTATACTCATATTTATTAAAAAAATTACTTAAAATAATAAATTTAATTTATAATATTTAAAAACATAAATAAATATTTTTTTTATTTTTATTTATAATTAATATTAATTAAATCATTTATATAATATTAAATAAAATTAAAATAAATTATATACTTACCAATACTTACGATGTAATGGTATGCGTTGTAATAGCATCTGCGATGTAATGCCATGCGTTGTAATGCCATGCGTTGTAATGGATCCTGCGTTGTAATAGTTGCGTTGTAACAGCATTACGACGTAAAAGTTGCGTTGTAAGTGATACACACCGAAAATTCACATATCCTCTGTAAAAAGAGTGATCGGATGTCCTTACTCTAGAGAACCTTGGAGCAGGTATAAAAATAACTCCGGGTATCGCCGCCCTCTTGCTGCTTTCTCTCGTCAATACTCTTAATTATATAAGGGCTAGACACAAATGAGGATTTTTTTTAAAAAAGCATTTGACTTTTGCATGTTACTGTCAACATTTTGAGGGCCATTTATAAATATCAAACAATGCAGTGCAATAACCAGAGTTGACCTCCTTGCATTGGCTCTCTTTGAGCCTGCTTTGCACCACGCACACAACTTTGTACAATAGTGAAAGGCTGTGAGCATTATGTCTAACATAGGTTTTTCACTGAGACAACAAGTAATATCCATCCACTACAAAATCCTATGCTTAGGAAAACTTTAAAATGTTTACTGTAGTGTATTTATGCTGTACTTTAGAGCATACATGCATTCTTGGAAAACCTCAAGAAGGCGTCAGCTTTTGTCTTAAATCTAGGCCTACCTTTGTTAATAGGTAGGGCTTTACATCAAAACCCATGGGTGGTTGCTTGGGGACTTGCTCCCACATCTCATCCGTGAAACACCCTCTGACACAAATGAATGCAAAATGCAAGTGAATAACACTTGTTTGAGAAGAAGTACGTTATTATGTTTTTACAGTATATCATATTAACCCCTTCCGTGCACTACCTCCCTGGTGCTGCGCATGACCAACGGCTGGCGCAGCCCCGCCCACTCCGTCGAAGGCCGCCGTGGTAAACGGGTTAAGGATTTGCTACTACAGTCAGGTCATGTTAACTGTTTACAATGTCAAAATGCTCACAATCATAATGTTGTGCACTGTTGCACTTTACATAAGATTCTTTATTTTAGCACTGTTTACAAAATGCAGGATATAAAAATCATTTAATGTTTGCACATTGTCTTGTACACTTTTTACTCTGAACCTTTGCACAATTGTTTGAAGTTAAGTGTGTTTTTAAATGTCTATGCTATTTTATATGAAGAATAAATTGGTTATATTTAAATTCATGTTTCGTGCTCGACATTTCATTTTTTAGTATTCTCTGTAGGAATTTCTGTGATTTATGACTGGGTATCCTGGTGCTCTATAAGGTAATCATTTACTATGCTTTAAAAGTTAATACAATCTAATATGTAATGAAAAATGTGTTGAAAAAGTCTTTGTTTTGGCCTTTCTGTCTCCCAGATTTTCTTTGGGGGGGAGAAGTTCAACCCCCCAAAATACCCCTAGTAGTGGTTGCTCACTGCGCATGCTAGCTATACACCATGTGGGGGCTGGTCTCACTTTTTACTTTGTTCTCTCTGATTCACTACTTGTGTCTATTTTTGGTGCTCCCTTAAAGAATGTCTATGGATACATATGACTGGGTGGGTAACCTGGTGCTCTTTAAGGTCATCATCTACTATTTACTGTGCTTTAAAAGTTGATACAATTGAATATGTAATGAAAAATGTGCTGTAAAATTCACCATTTTAGTCTAGCGTTTTCCAATATCCCCTAATAGCAATCGGGTTTGCTCGCTGTGCTCGCTCGCTACGCGCCGGACGGGGGCAGGTCTGGAAAAGTTTGCCAGGGCTGCTTTCAGTTCCCAGTCTGGCCCTGACTTTAACGTAGTCATAAACTGGGAGAGAGACTCCACCGGAATGCCAACAGCAAGCCGAGTGAACACCTTTTAATCTTTAATGTCTTGGATGTCCTCTTTGAGACTTTGCAATATTTGGAGTGTTGCACCCGAAAGGGAAACAATTTATCCACACTTCTGAAACACATAGGACTGTATCCCGAATTGACCTTCTATTGCTCCTCGCGACAGATGCTTTACACACCACTGTGTTGGAGATTCTCCCATGGGGTATCTCTGACCATTCATCAATCCTCCTGCATCTAGGGATCCTGGGACCACATGCCAGCCACTCTGGCAGCTTAGTGCCTGGTACTTAGCGGATTCCCAGTCTGCAGATGACCTAGAGAAGGAGATTAGGGTATACTTTGACACCAATTATGGTTCAGTCCCATCTGGGGCTAGCAGCAAAGCAATGATCAGGGGCTCTGCTAAATCACTTCTCCACCACAAAGAGCAAGGGAAACAGGACCAGATAACTGAATTAGAATTTTGCATCCTTTGACTTGAGACCCAATACACGATACCCCCACCCACCCTCAAACGTCGATTAAACCTAGACAAAACCTCACTTTGCCAGCTGGCTCGGGAAGAATCTCGACTGTGCTAGCTGGCCTCCCTCCGCAGGGTCTATGAACATGGAGACACATCAAGTAAGCTGCTCTTTTGGCTGGCCACCAGAGACATGACATCCAGAGTAATGCCTGAGGTCCAAGAACGCATGGGCAAAGGAAGACACACAGCTGCAGCCACAGGCAAAACCTTTGCTGACTATTACTGCACTCTATGTACTCCTCGCACATGACCTCACGTGCAAAAAGGCAACCCCATATTACCGGACATCCCCCTGTTAACCCTATCTCCTGCCCAAAGAGAGAACTTAGACTCCCCCTCGGATTAGAGAAAATCAGGGAAGCGTAACTGAAATGAATATGAACAAGACACCTGGCCCAGACGGCTACCTCCGCAAATTCTACCAGAAATTTCAGGAGATACACTTACCCTGTCTGCTTGGCTTAGGCCAATGGAGAGTTCCCTAAGGGATTAGACCTGGGACCCATAAGCATCATCCAGAAACCAGGACTCCCCCCTGGCCACTTCCAGTTCTACAGACCTATCTCTCTCATTAATGCCAGACTAAGGTTTTTTGGCAAGACACTTGCCCGAAGGCTCCTGTGGGTGCTGCCAGATCTGGTTCACCCCGACCAATGTGGCTTTAAGCCAGGACATTGTGCACACCATCACATTAGACATCTACACCTGGCATTCGCTCAACAGTCGGAGATTCTTGACACCTGCGCTCTACTCCTTGTTGATTTAGAGAAAGCATTAAATTCCATAGACTGATTCTTTTTGGCCTACATTTTCAATGATACGTGAGAGTCCTGTGTTCCTCAAAGGGAGCACATGTGCACATTAATGGGACGCTCTCAAAACCCTTCTCAATTCACAGAGGCACCAGGCAGGGTGGTCCCCTATCATCTCTACTCTTCACTTTGGCTTTTAGATCCTAGCTAGGCTCATTCGGTGTGACGCACAACTGCATGAGGGTTGGCACTGGGGAGAGGGCATGGAGGATCGGGTCTCACTGTATGCTGATGATGTACTACTCTACATTCGCAATTCATAAGATTTGGGGACCGGAATACTGGGGGATACTATCTCTTTATGAAAAGGCATCAGGCCTCCACATCACCTGGGCTTACTCTCTTCTAGTTCCTCTTACTGGGGGCCTGGAAGTCATAGAGTAGCAATCGACAATAAACCACCCAAAGGCTCAGCTTCCAATACTTAGGCATTCATATTTCGGTGATGAACAAGTTGACCTGGTCCCTCAACTTGCCTCCAGTATTGGCTCACATAAAACCGGACTTCCATACCTGGGCACAGCTCCCACTAAATATTCTGAGCAAGGTAGCTTTGTTCACGATGATGATCCTACCTCACTTCCTCTACACCCTACAAAGCTTCCCACTGGGGATCCCTGTATCCTGATTCCGGACCATCCCTACCCTGATTCGAACCTTCCTATAGACTGGACACCCTCCTATTCCTCCTGCATATCTCTCAACAAGTGCTGTTAACTGACCTACCATGGTGGCATGGGGATGAAAGACATTTGCCTTTATTATTGGGTTTCCCAGCTTCTAGTAGTTAATGATTGGCTCAACAGAGGCTGGGGAGACCAGACACATTGATTGGAAATATATCAGATTAGAATAGATAACGTCCTACATGTCTTGTACAGGAGCACTCTCACCCATCAACTCCCAAAGCCCACAAGAGTGGTGGTCTAGGTGTGGCATGCTGCACTGCGGAAGACAGGCTGGGATAGGAGACCCACACCACAAACTATACTTCAAAAGGAATGCTGGCTAGTCCGGGTCTCATGTCTGGAGGGGTTTGCTAAATGGGACAAAATTGGGCTATCCCTCCTAGGGAACGTATGGCATTGTAACTCCATGAAATCATTCCAAGACCTCCAGTCCCACTTCACCCTTTCCTACACCCAATTTCACAAATACCTGCAACTGAGACATGTACTGTCCTGCTGTAAAAATAGGGCATTATAGATCCAACTGAATATAATCCCCTAGAGGCTAAACTCCTTCAGGGCTCCCAAAGGCAGTGGGTTTCTTCCAAATATATGTCACTCATCCTTAAATCCACAAACTCATTTTACTCCTTTAAGCAGATGTGGGTATCCTGGATAGGACAGCTGGAGGAGGCAGACTGGATAGAAGCACCAATGTCCCCCAATTTCGGCCAGCCTCAGACTAACCCAGCTAAACTATCTTAACCTACCTTACGCCCAAGCAGATTTGGAAAGTGGGAAACTGCCCCAGCTATTTCTCTCCTGATGCAAATGGAGACGATACTGAGGTCCTGGACAGGCCCGTGGAGCTCTCCCTTAGGGTGGCATTATTGGGAATCCTGGAGGGTCTGAGTGGCTTCCGGGGGGACTATGCCCTGGTAGGCATCATAATAAAGTTGGCTAAGAGAGATATAGCACACCACTGGAATGCTAAGGCAGCCCCCAACATCTTGTCATGGAGTGCTGCAATAAACTAGTGTGCTAAGCCTGAAGAAGCCATAAATAGACAGAGCCAGGGGCTGCTCCCATCCGTAAACATGTCAAAACATAGGCCTGCTAGCAGAACTCTGTTTTGGGAGGACCCAGTCCATGAAAGCTGTGTGGTGCAATGCACAGTTGTTGCTTAACATGTGTTAACTAAAATAATAAAATGTGGTTATAAAAAAAAAATAACCCTCAACACTTGTAGACCTACTGCTTTAGGCATCTAGCCCTGTGTGCCAGTCACTCCCAGTTCCCTGAGGAAAAACATTCACAGTTCAAGATCAAGCACATCAGCATTCAGTTAATCTGTATCATTTCCCCAGAAACATTACTACACCACCTATTTATGCTCAGTGAGCATTAAACAGCTATGTCCCCTTGTTCCCTAGGCTTAGTTGGCATTTGCATAGTGGGGAAAAACAGCCCTACCATGGCCTAAATTGCCACTGCAGTGTGGAAACCAGGCAAAATAAGCACATGTTTTAATTTCAAGTGTATCAGCTTTTCAGTTTGAAGAAAATGCTTTACTATATCTCAATTAAAAAGTTAGCCTGTGGTCAAAAGGAAAGAAACAGAGGTGCTGCCTACCAGTCTTTATATGAGTTGCTTATCAATGCTCCAGGCTACATTTCTAATCTTTCAATTTTATCTTTTTTTTAAATCTTTAAAGGAGAATGAAAATTGCATGACAGAATTCTAAAATTACGCTTAACAGTGAAGTCTTTTGATTAACACTTAATAATGATTAGAATCAATTTTGGGAACACTGAATGAATGACACTTACCAATTCTTTTATTATTTCTTCTGTGTGAGGATTTTCATTTGGGATCATTTTCTTAGTGTGAATGATGTTAATACCACAAA
Organism: Lissotriton helveticus; assembly: GCF_964261635.1. Taxonomy (NCBI): domain Eukaryota; kingdom Metazoa; phylum Chordata; class Amphibia; order Caudata; family Salamandridae; genus Lissotriton; species Lissotriton helveticus. The sequence goes on from NC_136070.1 coordinate 512,070,152, forward strand.
CCTTGCCTGCAGAATTAAATAAACAGCAATGAAGGCAATGACACTCTGTCTATGCTGTCTATGCTGTCTATGCTTATCAACTGTTTTCTGCCATTATTATAAAGGTTGGATGAAGTTAAACATACATTATACAGTCCTTTATTAACGAATGATGCAGGAAAAGTCAGTACATTCCATAAAATATATCACAAAGTTTGTAGATTCAAAATGATCACTAATAGGGTAAAGAATATTAATAGTCGGAATCAGATTAACTCCTTTCTTTTCTTGTCTTTCTTTTTTTTCTTATTCTGATTACACGTGTTTCACCCATTGTGGATCATAGCTCTGGGGTGTTTTCGAAGCTGTGGCATTATGTAATTACATTCAATACAACTAAAGAAAAGAGCAAAAAGGATGAAACAATTAAGTAATTAATATTCCATTGGGGATTACATGGTCTTGAGAATAAGGTTATTTCTTTGACAAAATATAGGTGTGCACTGCACATTGGTGTGATTCAAGTGAAAATACTCCAGGAGACTCTGCATACGTAAAAGGGAAATTTAAAGAGTAGAATGCACTCTTTTAAACAAAAGTATTAGATTGAATAATAGATAATGTAAAATGTAGCCTGGTTCTTCATATCAGTATTCCTTATAATGGTATGAGTGGGGAGGCTGGTTTGAAGGCAAGGAAAAACCGAGGATTGTAAAAAAGAAAGGGGGTGGGGGAGGGATAATCTTAATAGTTAAAACACCTAGAGAAATGGTTCAACTCAGTCAGAGGAGCCGGTGGAAGACCGGTAAACACGACAGAAGACTCCAGGAGACGGTCCAGACAGACCTTTTAGAGCTTGGGGCTGGAATGTGGACAATAAGAACTCAGGTGAGACACCGGGAAGTCCCTATGAGCAAAAGTAGGGAAACAGCAACAAAAAACTAAAATGTAAAGACTCACTATTTTGGAAGGCATAATCCAACACAATGGTGAAAGACAAAGTGCCCAAATCGCAAACGAATAAAATATCCAACTATGCTCAACCACTGCCCCAAGGGCCAGAGGCCACAGAGAAGGGTATAAACAGGTGTGAGGGCCCTAAAGACCGGGGTAATGAAAACTCGCCAATGCTGGCAGATGTGATGCAAGTGATCCAATCGACAAGTGATGACATGGTCCATAGAATCGATGCAGTAGCCATCGATGTGAACTTTTTGCGATGTGACCTGCGGAAGGTGGTGGACAGAGTAACCACCAAAGAGAATAACGTGGATGCATTACAGAAGGAAATACGGAACCTCAGTGCCACTGTAGTTGATCTAAAAAACAAAGTAATACAGCTGGATGAGAAGGCGGAGGACTCCAAAGGGCATTCGCAATGGAATAACCTGCGATTTATAGATTTTCCAGAAAAGGCAAAGGGCCCCTTTACGGAACTTTTCTTGGAAGACTGGATAGTCAAGGAGTTAGCCCCAAAGAGACTATCCAAGTTTTTAAATGTGGAAAGAGCACATAGGGAATTGCCCCCTCCCCGCCCAACCGGGCGCACCTCCTCGGGCTATTATCGCCAGGTTATTCAACTATAAAGACCGCAACGCGATCCTGCAAGCCACTCACACTAGAGGGCAGATGCTGTACGAGGGTCATCCCATCTCAATATACCCAGATTATACCCAACGCGTCCAGAATCAAAGAAAACATTTATAATGGTCAAGCGTAGGCTCCATGAGTTGAACTTAAAAACAGTCTAATGTTTCCAGCAAAGCTGCGAGTGGAGAGTGCAGGGCGCACAATGTTCTTTTTCTCTGCAAATGAAGTGAGTGAATGGCTGGACACTAAGGGCGACGCGAGGACCATCCACGGGATCCACCAGAATATTGGCAACCGGGGAAGGGACACAGGAACAATGGACAACAAAGCGAACTTCCAGAGACATAGACAGGGGAACCTAAGTTAGTCATATGTGATGAGCATAGCACTCAAAAACCAATGATGAGGATTCAAGATGAAAATGTTTGGTCGGGGGGTGGGAAATGGGGCAGAATGTGCTGGTTAATGTTTTGGTTACAAAAACGGAACTAGGACTCGCACTACAGCCCAGGGGGAGGCGGTAGGAAGGGAATGTTTAGTTGGTTACGTTATAAAATGTTGGGAGAAGTTATCATTGTTGTGCCTAAGACCCCGGTCTCAAAATCAAACCCAGAGGGACTGGAGTGAGGAAATTTGCATTCTCAAGGAGGGCGGGGGTAGAGTGCGGTGGAAGATGTTTGACAAATGGCCACACAAATAATGAATATCATTACTTGGAATGTATGAGGATTAGCAGGTTTAGAAAAAAGACGTTGGATACATGCCTTCCAGTTATGTTATGTTACTATAGTTTTTTATAGCGCAAATCACCACTGGTCTCTAAGCGCTTTTAAATAAAAAGAAACACAACAAACAGCCACCGGCAGACCCCCCGCGACCACACTGTCGATTGTAAAGTAGAGATGTTGTCTTTTTGAACAGGTGGGTCTTTAACGCCTTTCTAAAGGGCAAAAGCACTGGTTCCCCTTGTAAGGTTGCAGGTAACTCATTCCAGATTTGAGGAAGGAGGACCGACACAGCTCTACCACCCTTTGATTTAAGATTAAATCTCAGTGGGGTTAGTTTACAGGCTTTGGAGGAGCACAAGGCTCTGCCCGGGATGTACTTACTCAGACGGTCTTTAATATATTTGGGGGCCTCTCCATAAATGGCTTTATGGGCTATACAGAGACACTTGAATTGCACTCGATGTTCGATAGGCAGCCAGTGCAATTTCTGTAGAAGGGGCGTCGCTAGTGTTCTCCTCGGCAGGGAGAAAATTAGCCTGGCCGCATCATTCTGAACCACCTGTAATTTCCTAAGGAGCTTCCGAGGGAGGCCCAAATAAAGAGCATTTCCATAGTCCAGCCGCAAGATTACTGTGGCGGACACAATGGATTGCAGTGTCGGAACAGAGAGAATAGGAACAAGTTTCCGAAGTTGCCTAAGTAGGCCTATACAGGAGCCCACCACCGCAGAGACTTGGGGGGCCATGGACAAATCTGCATCAATTTTTAGTCCTAAACTTTTTACTACTTTCCCCGGAGTAGGTACCTCCCCTTAATCGGGGGGCCAGAAAAGCTCACACCAGGGGCTGTCTTGTGATGTGATGATGAGCACCTCAGTTTTGTCCGGATTAACTTTCAGGACATTATTTGCCATCCAGTTAACCGAAAATCTAAGAAGATTCTTTACTGAGTCATACGCCTGACTGGTGTTATCAAGTTGGACCAACAATTGAGTATCATCCGCATAGTTAAAAACTTGACAGTTTCTATGCGTTAGTTCTTCCACCAAAGGTTGCAGGTAAATAATAAATAGGAGAGGGGACAGTGCCGATCCCTGGGGTACGCCGCAGGTCACAGAGCTGGCGACGGAAAGATGATCTCCCATTGGCACTCTCTGAGTGCGGCCAGTTAAAAAGGATTGAAGCCAGTTAAATGCTTGCCCCATTATTCCTAGTTTCGATACCCGGTTCAGCAAGATGACATGGCTGACCGTGTTGAATGCTGCTGACAGATCTAAGAGAATCAGGGCGCAAGGCTGTTTATTGTCGGCCCTGATTCTCAGATCGTCAACAACAGAGGCCATCACCAGTTCAGTGCTGTGCTGTGATCTAAAGCCTGCCTGTCTGGGATGGAGAAGTCCATGTTCCTCCAAATAGCCGTCCAGAGTGTCCACCCCCTTTTGTACCGCTTTCCAGGATCTTTTCCAGGAAAGGGAGTTGGGAGATAGGCCTGTAGTTTTTTAAGGCTTTTGTATCCGCCCCTACTTTTTTCAGGAGGGGGATAACCCTAGCTTCCTTCAGATTCACTGGCAGGTACCCTGAATCTAATGACTCATTTAGTAGATCCAACAGCTGCTTTTCCAAGCCTGGCAAGGCCATTTGAAATATTCTCGGGGGACAAGGGTCCATTCTGGAACCTGATTTGATCTGGTGAGCTATTGCTGCCAGACTCACTTCATCGAAGCGTGGAATGCTGTTCAGATTCCTGCTCAGGTCTAGGGAAATGGATCTAGGTAGATTTAGTACACTAGAATCAGCCGGGGTTTTAGTAATGTCCATGATGATATCCTGGACTTTCTGAAGAAAAACTTCTGGAAGGTGTCGCAGTCCGGGCGATCGTTTATTGGAGCTTTGCCTTCCATCTGCGTGAGTTCCTTCAAGATGGAGAAAATCTCTTTTTGCTTGTTTCCAGCTCGGCCAATTCTCTCTTCATAGAAGGCTGCCTTCCTAAATAGAATATCAACCTTGTATTTGAACAGGAGAGCCTTGTAGATGACCGCCTCTGCTAGGTTGTAATTTAGTCTCCACCTCCTCTCTGCTTGACGCAGAGCTTGTTTTTTCGCTCTCAGAGTGTCATTAAACCAAGGAGCTCCTTTCCCTTTCAATCTAGCCCTCTCTATCCATTCAGGGGCTAGTGTATTAGTTGCAACCTGAAGCCAAGACATTAATGCTGCACTTTTATGGTCTAGGTTACCCTCAATCATAGTTGGAGAAGAAATAGAGAGAAGCATTGAGACTAAAGATTCAGCCTCCACTCTCTTCCAGGAACTAACCTTCTTCCATAAAGGATCTGACAGTAGAGGTGAGCAGTCACATGGGACCCAGCATTTAATCAAGGAATGGTCCGACCAAGCGCAAGGACTGATGTCGGTTATCTCTGCCCGAGGAATCGAAGACCAGATCAGGTCAAGAGTGTGGCCCTTAACATTAGTAGGGCCTGTTACCAGTTATAGCAAATCCAGAGAGGATAGATTAGTTTCGAACCCTGCGTCTACAGGGTCTATGGGTGATTTATCCCAGTGATAATTAAAATCCCCTGCCACCAGGAGATGTTTATATCTTGATTCAAGATCTGTAAGGAGCTCCAGAAAAGCATCATTAAAATCTGGAAAGCCTTTAGGTGGGCGATACACTACTATCATCACAATACAGGACCATTTCAGGGAGATTTTTATTCCCAGAAGCTCTGCACTATCACAATTTTCTGCTACAATTTGGGTCACCATGAGAGTCTTTTTAAATAAGACCGCAACTCTCCCCCCTCTGGAATCCCCAGGTCGGTTATACCATAGTGCATTAAATTCTACAGGTAATGCTGCCAGAATATCTGGGGTCGAAGTATCCCCCAACCAGGTTTCTGTAAGTGCGAGGATGTCAATATCCCCTTCAAAGAGGAGAGAAAACACTTCAAGGTGGTGTTTTTGCGGTCAGCGTGTATTGAGCACTGCTACTTTCAGGCCATGAATTGTATTCATATGGGGATGTTTCTGAGTCCATGTGGATCCTTTCGCTCCCCTCAGTAGTGACTCCTCACATAACCTGACTCGCGCAGTGCCCTCTAACACCTCGACGCCTGTTTTAATGCCAGCAGTGTATCAGCTGAGTAAATATAATGTTGGGCACGGGGTCTGGCCCCTGGGCCCGTCGGGGCGCGGACGGGTGTGCCCGCTGCGCGCGCGCTGTGCGCTTGCAGTCCTGATCTTTAAATAGAGTTGGTCAGTAATCCCAGCAACACTAGTGCGCTAACCAAGATGGCATCTTGGAAGCGTGCAGGAGTCCCTGGTCCCTCACCCAAAATGGCGGTTGGGAGCAGAGAGGACGTGGGGGGGCTCACCCAAATGGTGAGTTGTATAGTTCCAATTTTTATGTGCAGGCAATGCGAAGAATGAGCGGACAAGAAGCAGAATAGGGATTGAGTGGATCGCTAATTTAGGCAGCAGTTAAAAGATTCAACAATTCAGATTTAAACATATCTTAAGAACGATTTAATTCAACAATTAAAAAAGCAAAGTGCCAGAGCAGCGTTACAAAGTGCAGGAGCAGCAAACCGGCTAGCGTCAGCGTTTTAACAATTCTTTATGAAGGGTACAGCTCTTTGCCACTTTGTATTCTGGTTTTGCATGGAGGGTACTTATGTGAGTGTCACCAGGGACCCCATTTTGGCATCTAAACCACGTTCTAGACCCAGAAGGGAGATACGTCATCTTACACTGGAAATGGGAGGGAAGGAAATTATGAATTATAAATGTCTATTGCCCGATTTCTTCCCAGCGCTCATAAACCCACCAACACCGTACATTGATGCAGAGGTTATCCTCACTGGGGATTTTAACTGTATTTTTGATGCAGCACTGGATAGGGAACCCCCTAGAAATAACACAAAACCTCGAATGCTAGGATAGTTGATGACTATAATACAGGGCATGCATCTCCAAGATGAATGGAGGGTTTGCAACCCATTACAAAGAGAAGAGTTGTCAAACCCCAGCGACTAACACGTTTAGCCGTATTGTTCACTGTTGTCTTATACCCAAACTATCTGCTGCAGTGGATGGAGTGTCTTATCTGCCCCGGTATCTGTTAGATCATTTGCCATTCCTGCTGACCTTGAAAAGTGGTGAGGGCCATCCGGCGATACCATTATGGCGCCTCCGGGCTGAGGCGCTCACTGACCTACCCTGTTCAATCAGTATCACTAACCTACCTCTAGCCTTCGCTTAGCATCAGTTTCTTAGCGCTGGGAGCCCTTGGGGTGCTACACGCTCTACAAATCACTTAAATAAAAATAAAAATAAATCTGCTGCAGTCATTTCCGTGGTCATAAAACGCTAGTTTGAGGATAACTGGGAAACAACATCTAATAGATCAACAGAGCGGGAAGCTATGAAGGTGGTCATACAGGGGGTGTGCATGAGGACAACATACGGGGTACAACACCAATTATAAAAGGGTATACAAACTCAAGAACGACAGCTGAAGAAGCTGGAGGAGACAGTCCACATCACGCCCCAACATGTGGCTAAATGAACCACATCCCGGGAGGAACTATTAGAATCATGGCGTAGGTTAGAAAAATGTACATACACAGCCTACAGACAACAACTCCATATGGAAGGGGAACAGACGAGTGCCCTCCTTGCTATGCCCACAATCCAATAAAAAAATTAAGACGGAGACACAGTGTGCACACAGAGAGCGATTCTAGGAGAACTAGCCAGGCACTTAGCAGAGGTATGAAAAAATAATCTCTCCCCACCCAAACAAGCATTACAGAACTCTTTGGATACCTCAGACCTACCCAGATTAGAGCAGGAGGAAGCTGACGCCCTCGGGGTGCCAATTGTCGAAACAGAAATACTGGCAGCTATTGGAACACTTCAACTGGAGAAATTCCCTGTTAGCGCCGGACTTCGGCGGAATTCTACCAGAGGTTTGCCCCACTGCTGACTGACCGCCTATTGGAAGTATACAATGAGGCACTAAAATATGGGTCCCTACCTGCGACTTTGCAGGAGGCGGTGGTGACTATGATTATAAAACCGGGTAAGAACCCTTTATTGCCAAACTCCTGTAGGCCGATTTCCCTCCTAAATTTAGGTGCAAAAATATTAAGTGGAATACTAGCGGCCCGGCTAATGCCATACCCGTCCCAGCTTATACACCCTGGCCAAGCTAGGTTTATATCAAGGTGGAACACTACACATAACCTATGGAGCCTGCCGCATGAGTGGCATGCCCCATGTCTGGAGACCGAGAGATGCACACTAGCACACTAGCCATCAGGGAATTGGATGATGATGTTTCCATCATTATTAAACCAACCGATAAAGGGGGTGCCATTGTGATTCTCCAGACAACAGACTATAATAATGAATGCCGATGCAAACTGTCTGAAGATAGATACTACAGACACCTTTGCTACTGACCCTACTGACACTACACTATTTCGACCAGGATAAAGTGCCTTGTGAATTCGGCCAAATCATATCTTCAAACGAAGCGGGTTTCCTGATTAATATGGATCCAAGGTTCCTTACTTCTACATCTTACCCAAAATTCATAAGGGCATCCTCCCGCCTCCGGGTCTACCCATTGTTTTAGGCATAGGATCTCTCTTGGGACCACTGAGCAAATTCTGCGATCATTGCCTTCAACCTCTCATGAAGAAAATGTCATCCTATCTAAAGGACACGAGAGGTGTTCTCAATCTGATTGTTGACTGAGACAGGAACAACGAGATTACCCATCTGATCACTTTAGCGCTCTCACAATACTTCACACTGGAGCGGCTGACGTTGGTCCCAACACCCCCCTTAGACCCCCCCCCCCCCTCCGACAGCTGTTTACTACCAACTGTCCGACAGGCCCCAAGTGGGGAAAAGGGAATGAGAGAGAGAGAGAGAAGAGACTGCAACTTCGGATAGGATTCCCTCCTGACTACACCTCAGTTGTTGCCTTTACAGGTTTTCTCTTCAAGGGTGAACCCTTTTTTGAAATGAATGTTTGCCTTTCTTCATTTCTCTTATATTTTTTTCTTCATTTTTTATTAGCGTTTTCTTTCTTGAATTACTTTCTATTATACTATTATATTAATTGTTCCTTGCATTAAGTCTTAAATAAACATTTAATCTTGTTATTTCCCTTATAGGGTACTTGCGTATCTTCGCTTCAGAGTCTGGAAGATGGCTAATCTCCTCTTCAGGTAAGTGCCGAATATTCTTTCTTGATCTTTTATTACTTGTTCAACAAATACCAGAGATATCAAATGAATAAACTCAATATTTGTCTGGATACTCTTCTTTAAAGAAAACCGAACATTAATTCTACTCAGGAAATGCCTTTCTCTTATTCAAGTTGGAGGGGAAAATAGAATTAACATTTCCACTGGAGCTTTATTTTAAACGCAACACTTTATGGAACAGATAGAGCTTTTTTATTTTTTTACATTGAACTAGTTCAGCTGCCGGTCTCAGATTTAATTAACAAAACTACAGAGACGCTACAGAAAAGCCACTCTACACGGAGCAGGCTGAGAAAAGATTAATGACTCAGCTGAGAGAGTTCAGCTTCAGGTCACCTCCTTCGGAACATATCCTACAATTAACTTTGACTGGAAACTCTCTTCTCGGAACAGCTGACTAAACAGAGTTTTTACACAGAGAATGCTGAAAGCCTATTAATAGCACAACAAAACTAAAACGTTGAGCATATCAACGCCACTACCCTGACTTAATTTCGCAATCTATCATCAGAATCTGACAATCTTAATACGGTAGCCGAGTCCTTCGAGGCAGCAATCAGTTGGACTTTAGACAGATTTGCCCCCGAAAAAAAATTCAAATGTCCCAATAAATTATCACCCTGGTTCACCATGGACTTAAAAGCAGACAACTTGGCTTAGGAAGGCTGAACGTAAGTGGAGGCACTCAAAAAGTGCTGTTGATAGACAGCTCTACAAATCCACACATAGGCGCTATCTTGACCATATTGCAAAGGCAAAAAAACCTACTTGGGGGACAGAATAAATAAAGCCTCTAACTCCCACAAATAATTATATAAAATACTAAACGAATAAATCAACCCAATTTCCAGTCAGACAACACAGATTACAACACAAGAGTGGGTAGATACTCTATTATCTTTCTTTGTGGACAAAATCAACAACGTTCACAGCCTTTTCCCCCCACACAGCTAGCGAACCACAACATCAGGGATCTGCCAACAATAACCCCCCATTTTCCACCCCTCGCAATGAATTCATTGAATTCTCCTGCGAGGATGTCTCAACTGCACTCAGTAGGGGGAAATCTGGCTCCGCTACTGACCCAGTCTCCTCTCATATTCTGTCCGAAATTGGACCAGCCATCCTTCCTGGCATAACTAAGCTCCTCAACCTATCACTATTTTCAATAAATCATTCCTACTAGATGGAAAGAGGCCATGGTGAGACCCATATTAAAGAAACCAACTCTAGACCCCAAGAAGTCTAATAACTATCGGCCAATCTCCCTTCTTCTTTGTTTCGGGAAGGTCTTAGAGTCATTAGACAACAAACAACTCACCAATCACCTGGAGAGCAATATTTTGCTGGATTCCTCTCAATCTGGGTTTCGGGCTTCTCATAGCACCGAAACCGCCCTGCTGGAAATAGTAGACAACATTAGACTCTCCTTCGACGCCGGACAATCTGCCATCCTGGTCCTTTTCAACCTCTTGGCTGCCTCCGACACCCTCTCCCACCGCACTCTCTTGAACTGTCAGCAGGTGATAAGTGAAGGGAGCACCACACTGAACTGGTTCAGGAGCTACCTGACAGATCGTACTTCTAAAGTTCAAATGGGCACCTTCACCTCCAGCAGCCAACTCGTAGACAAGGGTGTCCCTTGGGCTCTATCTTGAGCCCTACACTCTTCAACCTGTATGTGTCACCCCTAGCTAACGTGATTAAAATCCACGGCTTTGACACAGTGTCGTACGCTGACGACACTCAGCTGCTAATCACTCTTGGACCAGACCCAACTGATACCAAGCACCGATTCAGGCAGTGTATGTCTGACATACACTGCTGCATGTTAAAACAATCACTTGCAACTCAACACCAGCAAAACTAAAATTATTCTGTTCAGCAATGCACAAACCCTGTAGTCAAGCGATTGGTAGCCCCCAAATCTAGGCATATGTCCCTCACCTAAGGATGCAGTCCGCAACCTAAGAGTGCTGATTGACAATCAACTTTCCATGTCGGATCATGTCAATCATGTAGCTTGCAACTGTTACGGATTTATGCGCAGCCTCCGCAAGATCTTTAAATGGGTTCCACTGTCACCTCGCATGCCACTGGTGCAAGGACTAATCATCAGACGTCTGGAATATGGTTATACCCCTTTGGCTTCCATAAACGAAGAGTACCTAACAAAACTCCACGTCCTTCAAAACACGGCGGCCAGTTTAGCACTAAATCTACCACCTCGCTCCCCCTCGGCACCAAGTTTGAAAGCCCTTCAGTGGCTCCCAATCAGAAAACGTATCACATTCAAGTTTAACTGTCTAGTGCAAAAAACTCTCAGTGGACATGGCCCCTATTATCTTGCTAACAAACTGAAAAGGTATCAGCCCTCCAGAACCCTCCGATCTGCCTATAAACGCCTCTTAATTCCTGCCTTGCTCCCACTCTGTAGAACTCACTCCCTCCTTATCTTCGTACAGAGACCAACCACAGAAAGTTCCGCAAATCTCTCAAAACCTGGCTGTTTTAAGACCATCTCTTTTCCAGTTTGTCCCCCCTTTCTCTTCCGTTTCGTTCTCTGAATTAGGCTAGTGCTTTGAGACCTTCGGGTGAAATGTGCGCTAAATAAAAGCTAATACATAACATAACATAAAAATTCACTTCTAACCTGAATCAATTCCTGGGTGAAGTGCGCCGATTTGAGGCATTGTGCACTTGACATTCCAGACCTAACCTCAAGGCAGCAACACTATAATGTCCAGGTACTCATAGTTTTCTGGCAGCCATCTTAGGTTTTCTACCGATGCTTATAAGCCTACCCTTAGAGGAAAATACTGAAATTCTTCTTCTTTTGCCTAATGTTTGTGAGGTTCTAACAGTACCCCATCTCAAGGATGGGCCCCCCGGCGGGGGTTTGCTTGGATATTTCATGTGAAAAGCCTTGATCAAACAAAAGGCAAGGACATTTGAATATAATCCCAAGACCTTTCTTCTGGACCATATACTTTCCAGTCCACTAAGTAATAGATTTTTCCTTTATTGATCTTTGAATCTAGTATTTGTTTAACCTCAAATTCAGTTCCCGCTTCTATTTGTACGGGCTTAGGTGGTAATGACATCCTTAACCCTTTTGAAACCTTTTTTAGCAAGGAGACATGGAACACTGGATTTATTTTCATGTGTTTGGGTAGCTTTAACCTAAAGGTCACTGAGTTTATCTCTTTTGCTATTAGATAAGGACCCACACATCTTGGCTGAAATTTTCTTTTTCCTTTCAATCTCACATTCTTAGAGTTAAGCCAAACTCGATCCCCTACTTCAAAATATGGTTCCTTCTGTCTTTTTCTATCTGCGTAGGACTTGTCGGTTTCTTTGGCTTTTGTTAAGTTCTTACCTGCAGAATGATGTATGGAAGTCATATGTTGTACTAAGTTCTGAATGGCTGGGACTGTTACTTCTTGAAAGGTCATTGAGAAATGTGGATGTTCACCAAAGTTCATGTAGAAGGGAGTGTAACCTGTGGATACAATTTTTGCATTATTGTGAGCAAACTCAGCTGCCCATTAGAACTCTATCCAATCTCCTTCTACAGCCAACAGAAATAGTCTCAGGTATTGTTCTAGTTCTTGATTTGTTCTTTCAGTCTGCCCATCAGTCCCAGGATGATAACTAGTAGAATATTTAGTGTTTATATTCAATTCTGCAGTAAAGGGCTTCCAAAAATGTGACAGAAATTATGTTTCTCGGGTCTGAGACTAACATTTTAGGAATACCATGTGCCTTCACTATGTTTGGACTAAAGACTAGAGCAAACTTTTTAGCAGAGGGGATCCCTTTTAGAGGAATAAAATGGGCCATTTTGGTAAAGCCGTCTACACACACTAACATTTGTGTCAAATCCCTTGAACACTTTTTTCCATTGCTCCTTGCAAGATATCTCCCTTAAACTTTTCTCTGGAAAGAGATTCTGGTTTCCAATTATCTTTGGCAAGTTGTCTGTACCCAATCTGGACAATGAATCTGCTTTTCCATTTCTTGCACCTGGCCGATAAGTTATAACAAAGTAAAAATCGGCGAAGTACAAAGACCATCGCAGCTGTCGTGGTGTTAACGTTCTTGCTGATTTCAAGAATTTTAGACTTCGATGGTCAGTGTGCACAGTCACCGTATGTCTTGCTGTCATAAGGTAATGTCTCCATTCCTTGAAGGTGACTTTTATGGTCAACAATTCCTTCTCAGTGATAGTATAGTTCACTTATTATGACGTTAGCTGTTAGGATTGATAAGCCACAGGATGCAACTGTCCCGTGACCTTGTGTCTCTGAGATAGAACTCCTCCCAAGGTCAAGTCAGCAACGTCGGTTTCCACAAAAATGAGTGGGATTCGCATGGAGTAAAATTGGAGCTGAGGTAAAATCCTTTTTTAAGGATGAGAAGGCCTTTTCTGCATCCACTGACCACTCGAATTTGATTCCTTTCTTCACAAAAGTTGGGTGAGAGGAATACAATTTTTAGAAAAATCCTGAACAAACCTCCGATAAAAGTTGGCAAAACCAATGAAACTCTGGACCTCTTTCACAGTTTCAGGAGACTTCCATTCAGTGATTGTAGCAATTTTCTTTTGATCCATAGTTACACCTTCTGGAAATAGAACAAATCCCAAAAATTCCACTGATTTCACGCCGAAAGCCCATTTTTCCAATCTAACAAACAGGCAGTTTTCACACAGTTTTTATAGCACTCCCCGGACATGCTCTTCATGTTCCTCCTCTGCGTTTGAGTATATCAGGATGTCATCAATGGCACAGTAATCAATGAACTCTTTCATAACATAATTTGTGAAAAGTTGGAAAGTTGCTGGCGCATTACATAGGCCATAGGGCATCACCTGATTTGTAAAGTCCAGACTTCGTCCAGAAGTCAGTTTTCCACTTGTCACCTTCTTTTATTCTAATTAGGTGATATGCCCCTCTCAAAACGAGCTCAGTGTAAACTTGCGCTCCTTTTACCTGGTCCAAGAGAACTGAGATTAATGGGAGTGGATATCATTTTTTTTATCATGATCCTGTTGATTGCTCTGTCATCTATACAAGGCCTAAGCTCTCCTTCCTTCTTTGGGACAAAAAACAGAGGTGAAGACACAGGGTATTGGGATGGGCAAATAAATCAGTTTTTTAAGTACTTCTGGATATATTCCTTCAAATGTTGATCCTTTCTTTCTGTCAAAGCATAAATTCTGCTACAGGGTAAATTGGTGCCTGGCCCTAATTCAATCTTGCAATAAAAGCTTCTGTGAGGTGGTAATTTCTCAGCTTCTACTTCATTGAAAACGCTCTGGTAATCTGCATATTCTGGAGACATTTCTGGGGTTTGCATCACACATACTGTTTTCTCTCGACACACGCAGCTGACGGTTGCTCTCAGTGGGAATTCCGACCTCTTTGCCCCCAGGTTTCGAAATGGTCTCCTGGCAGTGGCAGGCTGGTTGACAGCCAACTGTCTTCAGCTTAATGCCAAGAAAACGGAGGTCCTGATCGTGGGTAAGCAGAGCAACCTCTGGGGCGATAATTGGTGGCCCTCGGAGTTAGGTGTCACTCCTATCCCGGTCTCTGAGGTTAAAAACTTAGGTGTCTGGCTAGACCCTGCCTTTAGTTTCTGTGGTCACACAAAAAAAGTGGCAGCTATCTGCTTCGGGATCTTGCGTGGATTGAGGCCCGTTTTAAAATTCGTTGACGCCCCTACTAGGCAGCTGATCATTCAGGCAACCATTTTATCCCGACTTGACTACGCCAGTTCACTCTTGTTAGGGGCTAATCAGGCGGAAATTGCCCGGCTACAGCGTGCACAGAATGCTGCGGCTAGGGCCTTGGTAGGTCTACCGAGGTTCTGCTCTGCAAAAGGAACTATTCGCGCACTCCATTGGTTACCGGTGGTGCAAAGGATTGATTTTAGGATCTTATGTCTCTCCTTTAAGATTCTCAAACTGTCTTCCCCTCAGATTCTTGAGAATCTCCTTACCCCCTATGTTCCTTCTCGATCTTTGAGGTCTCTTGGCCAACATCTGGTTGTTGTCCCACGGTTTAAGCTCTGCAGAGCAGGTGGGCGCTCTTTTCGTGTTTTAGCTGCTAAACTCTGGAATTCACTACCATTCCACATTCGTGCTCTTGATGATTTGCTTGATTTTGGGAGGGCTATCAAAACTTTCCTGTTCCCTCCTGCACCTTAGCATTCTGTCCTCTCTGGTTTCTCTGTTGTTCTGTAGTGTTGTGTTTCTTCTGCCTGTCCTAAGCGTCGGGACGCCCCTTTGCTGGGGCAGCTGTGCGCGATATAAGTTTTAGTAACATAACATAACATAACATAACATAACTCTCCATTACAAAGAAAGGTTGCTGGAGTCTTTTTGTGATTAGCTTCTTTGTTTCCGAAACAATGCTCCTTAAAATACTCCGAATTCATAGCTATGGATCTCATACTCCAGTCTATCATAGGGTTATGCTCAGTGAGCCATGGCAGGCCCAATATCAATTGGAATTGGGGAGCGTCAATTAGGTAAAATTGAATTATTTCATGATGTTCCTCTGGAGACGATAGGTCTATTGCTTCTGTGTGACTCATTATGGGACCTGATGACAGATTTGTTCTGTCCACAGCTCAGACTGGTTCACTCTTGTCCTTCCGAATTGCTGTCAAGCTAATCTTCTCAGCAAATCTTATGTCGCAAAAAATTCCTGTCACCACAAGTCTATCATCACAGCAACATCCTTCAATTCCTTTTCTCTGAAACCTAATGTCATGGATAAAATTAAATGTGGGGAGGAAGTTTGCAATGTATTTGCCAATTGGTGATTTCTGGGAGTTGTATTTGAATTTGCATCCATCAGTCCAACTTCACTTACTGATGGTGCTACGAGTTTTCCTTCACCGATAATTTTACTTTCTTGAGACAGATCCTCACAAAATGGCCACTCGAACCACAATAGAGGCAGTGCTTATTTTGTCTTCTCTTCTCTTTCTCTTCTTTGGACAGTGCCCCCCTCACAGAACCTATCTGCATTGGCTCGACACTCTGATGACTTCCATCCGTCGTTTTTGTATTTTCAACCTTGACACGATCAGCCCTTGGTGCACTAGGCCGAAAATCTCGTTGTCTTTCTCCTTTTCTTTCGTTTTGATGAAAATCGATTTCCAATACCAAATCAAGTAATGCTGATACTTCTGTAGGTCTACTGGACACTTGAGCAAAGGCAGCCTTCAATTCATCCTTCAGACCTCTGTAGAAGACCGCCACTCTCTTACTCTGGGCCACTCGATTTCCACTACTGACATGTTGAACTAAGCAAGATATGCCACCAAATCTCGATTTCCCCGTTTTAACTCCAATAACTCATTGTCAGTAGCCTGAGATGCTTTTCGATGGTCAAAAATTCTAATAAATTCTTTCTTGAATTCGTCAAGGTCATAAGGTAATGTCGTTCAATCAGGTCATTTCTTGTTACTATGGGCATAGACCAAGAGGCAGCATCACCGCTTAGATAGGACAATATGAAGGCCCTTCCATACCCTTCCAGGTAGGTCGCTCCCCCTCCTCACAGCCAGTGCCCGTTCTCTCCCTCGCTGCCACGTGTCTCTCTGCCTGGTTTTTCCTTCTGCTC
Organism: Lissotriton helveticus; assembly: GCF_964261635.1. Taxonomy (NCBI): domain Eukaryota; kingdom Metazoa; phylum Chordata; class Amphibia; order Caudata; family Salamandridae; genus Lissotriton; species Lissotriton helveticus. Next base: position 512,086,365 of record NC_136070.1, read on the forward strand.
CCCTCGCGGCCCCCGTGTCTCTCTGCCCGTTTTGCCATGTGTTGCTTAGCTGCCCCAACATTTCTGCGACCTTTCTGCCTTTTATTGGGACCTTTCTGCCTCTGTGGCACTTGTTTCCCCTTGTTTTTTTGTGACCTTTCTGCCCTTTCTTGTGAGCTTTCTGCCTCTGTGCCACTCGTTTTCCCCCGATTTTTGTGACCTTTCTGCCCTTTCTTGGGACCTTTCTACCTCCTGTGCCACTCGTTTCCTCCATTTTTTTGTGACCTTTCTGCCCTTTCTTGGGACCTTTCTACCTCCTGTGCCACTCGTTTCCCCCGTCTTTTGTGACCTTCCTGCCCTTTCTTGTGACCTTTGTGCCTCTGTGCCAATCGTTTCCCCCCATTTTTTTGTGACCTTCTGCGCTTTTTTGTGACCTTTGACCCTGCTCGCAGGCAGGTCGCCCCCACGCCGCTGCTCGTCACCTGACTGCCTGGTTCCTGCCTCCCTGCTGCCTCCTTGTTTCCTGGGCATTTCCCTCCCCTCTGCCCTGTGCGCCAGTTCCCCCGGCCCCCAACCACTCCCGATCCGGCCCTTTCCCGCGGCTGCTTCCCTGCGGCCCCCCTCCTCCTGCACACCCACTCGCCTCCCCGCTCCCGCCTCCCAGCTGCTCCTCCCTCTCAAGCCACCTCATATGCAGGCCGAGAAGCGGCTGCGCGCAGCGGGAGCGCCGATGGTGCGCCTAAGGCAAGCCCGTCTGCGCCAGTCCGCGCCTGGCAGCACCCAGCGCCAGAACCCCTGGACCCCGCGAATGCCACAACACCAGAATCCATCCACTACGACGCCAGCACCCTCCACGCACTCAATGCCAGCCGAAACCACACCTGCTTCCAGGCCACCCCGAAACGGAACCACGGACCCTTCTCCTGCCACACCTGCAGCTTCACCTGTGACAGAAACACCAAACCTCCAAGGACTGGACCCAACCACATCCGCTGCATACTCCTCAACACCCGCTCCGCACGCAAACATGCCGTCGAGCTCTGGGATCAGCACGACACCTCCGCCCCAGACGTGGCCTTCCTGACCGAGACCTGGTGGAACGACTCCTCGACGCCCGAAAAGCCATCCCAGACGGCTACAAGATCACCCGCAGGGATCGCGCCAATGGAATCGAAGGAGGAATAGCCATCGTCCACAAGTCCACCCTCAAGGTCGCCACCCACGCAGACGACACCCTCAACACCGCCGAACACCTGCACTTCCGGATCCACACCAACCCCAACACCACCCTCAGAGGAACACTCATCTACAGACCCCCCGGACACCGGGCTCAGTTCAGCGACTCAATCGCCGACCTCGCCAGCACCCACACACTCGCCTCCACGGACTACATCCTCCTCGGGGGCCTGAACTTCCACCTCAAGAACAACAACGACCCCAACTCTGCCACCCTGATCGACAACCTCGCCAACCTCGGCCTCAGACAACTCGTCACCGCACCCACCCACGCCGCCGGCCACACGCTGGATCCCGTCTTCTCCACAGGCTCCCACATTGCCTTCGACAACACCACAGACCTCCACTGGACCGACCACCGCTGCATCCATTTCACCTTCAAGAAACCAACCACGCACCACCGCACCCAACAGCTGCCTCACCGCTGCTGGAGCAAAGTCACCGAAGACCAGCTGATCACCTCCCTCGCCAAGAACCCACCCACCGACCCCACCAATCCAGACACCGCAGCCCGAAACCTCAGACAGTGGATCGACGACTGCGCCAACACCCTCACCCCGCTGAAGAAATCCTCCAACAGCCACGCCAACAAGAGAGCCACCTGGTTCACCGACGAGCTCCAGACCTCTAAACGCGCATGCCGGAAACTGGAGAAGACATGGCTCCACGAACGCACACCGTACAACCACGCAGCCCACAAGGACGCCACCCGCAGATAGCACCACCTCATCAGATTAGCCAAGAGATCCTCTTTCAAAGACCGCTTGGATAACAACGCACACAACAGCAAAGAGCTCTTCAGCATCATAAAGGAACTCTCCAACCCAAGCGCCAACGCCAACGACATCCCACCCTCACAAGAACTGTGCGACTCACTAGCCATCTTCTTCCACCGCAAGATCGCTGACATGCACGACAGCTTCAACACCACAACCGCCCGACTACGCCAGACTCCACCTCCCCTGTGAACACCACCAGCGCCAACCGCCTGGTCCAACATCAACGGCAACGAGACACGCAAGGTCATGAACTCCATCCACTCAGGTTCTCCGTCTGACCCGTGCCCACACCACGTATTCAACAAAGCAGACGCAGCCATCGCACCCAAACTACGGAAGGTTATCAACATCTCCTTCGAAACAGCGACATTACCGGAAAGCTAGAAGCACGCCGAAATCAACGCCCTCCTCAAGAAGCCCAAAGGGGACCCCAAGGACCTCAAGATCTTCCGGCCCATCTCCCTGCTCCCGTTCCTGGCAAAGGTCATCAAAAAAATCGTCAACATGCAACTGGCCCGCCACCTGGAAGACAACAACATCTTGGACCCGTCCCAGTCCGGATTCAGACGAAACCACAGCACCGAGACAGCCCTCATCGCCGCCACATTAGAGCGAAAATGGCTGCTTTGTGTTCTCACATGCGAGAAGCTTGCATTGCTGCTTTTGCTATGCTGTTCATTCTGCTAAATCACTAAAGGCTATAGTTATTATAAAGTAATGGGTATAGAGTAGAGATTCATGGTATACAGTGTATTAATTTTTTCTGTATTTTAAAACTGTTTCCTTTCCATTTCATGGTACATTACGAAACATGGCCTGCGGTCCCTTGCTGTACTCCATTTTGCTTGAAACTGATTCTGCGCGAGATCAGCCCAGTCTCCACAGCAATGACCTTTGGAACTTTGCCAGATGGCAGTCCCAGCCAAGATGCACCTGGGAAGAGCACCCTCACCTAGTCGAAGAAGCAGAACGGTACCAAACAAAATACATTGTATACAATGTTAAATTCACCATTGTTATGTATAAGGCATATGTCATGAGAAACCAAAATTCGATGGGCGTGTATGTAAAATTCTAATGAGGGGCTTGAGAAAGCTCAAATCGTAGGTGGTGTGATGACCTGACCTTTCCTTGTGTCCAATCGAAATTGGGGATCCTTACACTTGCAACATTTGGGGGGTGGAACACTGACCTGGAAAACAGTATAACTAGCCTAGGTTTAGCTAGAGAAATTGTCCGACTTGTCCGAATAGCTGACCTGTCACTGACCCAACGCACTCAATAGCTGATCGAGAACAGAGGTGCTGCGGAGCACTCTGTCAGACATACTCACATACCCAATCGGGGTTTTGGGAACCTTAAGTGCTGGCGAAGCACTTTGCTGGGGAATTCGATAGCCCAATTGGGGTTCTGACTGATAGCTGCAGAGAGGGAGTAGCACAGGCTTTGCAACTGAACTGCGGGTGCTGGTCTCAACTTTGGTGGTCCGGTTCTGATCCCAATCTGGTTTTCCTGTCCTGGTTTCCATTCTGCACCTGCTGGCCTACTGGCAACTGCATTCCTTGGGGTTCTTCTGTCCTTAACTGACCCGTGGCCAGGGTTGGTCTCCACACCGTTCTAGGTAAATATAAATCTGTGAGGGAAACACACTTGCGTCCTTTCCTTTCTTTTTTTGAAATAGTTAAAGTCTTATTTGTCCGTTGTTCCTTTTCTTACCCTCCCTGTTCTGACAAATAATAAAGTCATACATTTTAGCTGTTTATTAGCATGTTCCAATGTTCCCCATCCTTTAGGTCAAATTGCGAAATACTGTTCATGAAAATATAGATGTTCCCTTTCTTTACCCTCCTTTAAACCGAATTAAAGTGGTTGCTCTGGATTATTAGTGTGTTCCATTTTCTTACCTTCCCTATAGCTACATGGTTATTTCAAATTTCGTCAGTACAAATCAAGTACCTTTTCCTTATCCACCTTTCTAGTGGTACTCAAACCTTGGGTTCTAGCATGTTCCTTATTTTTCCCGTCCTTTAGAAACACCATATCAAGTCTGATTTTCTGAAGTTTTTTTTTATTAGCATGTTCCCTGTTCTTACCTTCCCTTTAGACTTCTAAATGGTTGGCATCATATGTCTTTTACATGGTTATACGCTTTTCATGATTCTTATTATTGATAGTTTGCTTGCTGTAAACCTTATGCTTTCAACCCTCGAAGAAGAATAGATAAAGGTTTTCAAAACTTCTTGAGTCTGTGGTTATTATAAAAATGCAAATGTTATAAATGTTTATTTTAGACTGCTTATCTTTTCAGCTAGCTCCCTGATCCATTTGTGGTCATAGGTATCAAATAACACGGATTGGTAAGTCTTTGGTATAGGAATTAGTTAGGTCTAAATTACTGGTAGTAGAGTGTAGGTTACCCGATTAATAAATATGCTGAATTGAATTTATGGGCCCAAATGTGCATATGGTAAAATTATAGTCGGGTGACCTGCGCGCTCTATCAGTAATTTTCTGGTAGCAGAGGAATGGTTAGGGACTAGTTAAGATAGGTAGGTAGGTAAACTACTGCTAACTGTGAAAAGTAGAATTGTTGCTAAATAAGAATCGATCGATCAAATGAAAAATTGTTTTAAAATAGTTTGAAAAGTTATGAAATGTTTTTAAATTTTCTCTGATATGCTGCTATATTGATTTATGTATTAACAAAACCCGTCTGTGAATGTTATATGTTTGTCTGGAATCCCCAGGGGCAGAATAGCGAGTGGTAAGTGGAAGCCACGTCGCATAGAGGTCACTTATTCGCAGGAAAGTTAGTGCATGGTTGAGCAGAACTGGAAGCACTACTTAGGGTTTTTCTGTATAAATGTATGAATAAATGATAGCAAAGAGTTCGCTGGCAAAACTTCTATTGTGATATAACCTAGTAAGGGTCACACGGAAGGAGTAGCAGGTTGGTCTAAACTTGATTGATAGCAAAGGGGTTCGCTGGTGAAATTTTGGCCTTAGTATATATCCCTGAGTGGATAAGTCCAAAAGAGTAGCAGGTTCCCTAATGTTTGCGTGAAGAGTAGGCAGAAGGGATCTACTCGCAGTATATGAAAAGTAAACGGAAGGGATTTACTTGCAGTGAAACAAATCTTTTCTTTCTAGACACTTGAGTACAGTGGTGAATGTTTTTGCGTTGTAAATTAAACAGAGCACTTGCACTTTAAATAAAGAATTGAATTTTTCATTACCTTGTGAAGGAGGGAGTCAGTTGCGGAGCTGCGCTGACGTCACTCAGTGCCGCGCTGGTATTGGTCGAGACAGCGGGTGTGTAGCTGAGATAGCATTGTAAAGGAGGGGTGAGCACAGGAGTGTGGGAACTCGTTTTACGAGAAAAGCCGCGCACTCATTGGTTGAAATTATTTGAAATCGTATATTTGGTTGGTTGCAGAGAAATAAAAGACGCATTAGTATTGGAAGTGGTTTTGTAAACAGAGCGGTTTTGTGTAAATATATGTGGTATCCAAGTCATCCAGAGATTCGACCTGATCCAAGATATCAAGGTTTTGTGAGAGATCAGTGGAGAACAGGTAGACCTAACATTATGTACAGAAGTAAGAGGAAAATGACATTTGTAGACAGAGTAAAGAATTATTTCAAAAAAGACAAGCCAATCAAAACTAGAGAAGGAGTTATTATTCCACCACCTAATACTCCCGCATCATTTATGTAATTCGACAGAGGCTACCATGCTTGTGTATGGTTAGAAAATTGGGTAGAATATACTAAAGATGACGGAATGTTAGCATTTCCCTTGGAAGGTACATTTAACGGAAGAATTTTGTTCAATCTGAGAACCCGAATGAATGATTTACATCCCAGATCTAGACTAACGCAATATGAGGCCTTAGAAGAATGGGAAATAGAGGCTTTTGAGCGAGACAGAACCAGAATTGACAAAGGGTAAGTACATTTTATCCGAAGGTAAAGAAAGAGACCCGAGAAAAAAGAATTAAAGAATGGAGACAGAAAATGATGGTAGAAGGACTGTACCCTGTATTAACAGTAGAAGAGCCCATGGGAAGGAAAAGGACAGAGAAAACAAAACATTTAATGACCACTAGTGATTCAGACGATGATTATCTGGAGGATTTGTTAATGAAGAATCCACCACCTTATAATGAGGAACCCAGATCCCTATGTACGAGAAACCCATTCCTGAAACCTAATTATGGTGAGGGACCAAGTATGACAAATCCAAGTGCCCCGAGTTATGGCCCTTCTTTGATTCCGCAGATAGTACATGAAACCTCCATGGATAAGGTACTTCAGGATAGAGAACGAGAGGCTTTAGTCAAACAAAGAACTGAACTAATCCAGAAAATCTCCCAATTAAATACCAGTCCCGAAGCTCTGACAATTCCAGTAACTATTGGCACAGTTGTTCCTTTGTACGGGGATAAGCAAGCTAGTCCAAAAGCACCAGTTATAACTACATCAGTAGTACAGCTGAGAAAAGAACCCTTGATAATAGACGATCAGGCAAGTGAATGTGAATCTGTGATTTCCCTAATGGATTTACCGATAAGGGAACCAGATGGCAGTTCACAAAGAAAGAACACTCCTTTTAGTTCAAGAGAAGTTCAAATTGAGTCATCTTCTGGTACCAGAAGTGCCACGGTAGTGACCCCAGAAGAAATCGACAGATGGACCCGAGAATTAGAGAAACCAAATCCTCAGCCAAAACCATTAGATATATACAAACTGAGAATAGAATTGGAGGAACTAATGGCTGGGAATGTGGGTTTGGACAGATTGAACACCCTTAGTGAAGAGGAATTGTTATTCATTTGCAAAAGTATCACCCGTAACACCAGAGTGTACCATGAGAAATTAATGGACACTGCAGCTAGCATGGGAATAGACATTGGCAGATCTAAAGTGTTGCAAAAACCCTACAGAGCAGAATTCTCAGACAAATATTTGGAAAATATGAATGTGTCAGGGAAAAAAGTACAGATAAGAGAATTACTAAATTTGTTACAAAAATGGGGAGATTTAGAAAAATGGAAAGCCAGATGGGCAAAGAAAAAGGAAGAGAGTAGATCAAAACAAATGACATCTGAATATGTTTTAAAGGAAACAGAAAAGGTGGAAAAATTATATCCTATGCGAGAAGTACCAGGAGGAGGATATGTACATGTTCCATGGTCCTGACAGGATATTGTGTCTTTTACAAATGACTTCCCAAAATTGCGAGAAAAACCTGTAGAATGGTCCAGACAGGTCGAGAGATTTGTGAAATTTTCAAAATGTCTTCTGAAAGATTTGGATGGTTTCTTTGACATTGTAGTTCCCGTAGATTTGTGGACAGAATGTAAAATTGCTGTTGATTGGCCTAGTGAAGAGTTCCCTAGAGACCCAAAGACAGGGGCTCCTTCCGAAGATGTAATGCGGAAGTACAATCAGGTGATGTTGTATCTGAAAGGAAAGTTGCCTGCAAAAGAAACTGATTGGACCTGAATAGATAGAACTACCCAGAATCGAGATGAAACTGTACATTCTTATTATGAACGACTGTTACAGGTGTTCAAAATGTACAGTGGCCTGGATAACATAGAAATGAAAGATATGACCCACTTCATATATCGATTTGTGTTAGGGTTAAGGCGTGAGATCTCTCAATGGATCAAAGACAATAAAATCTGCTGGCAAGCTAAACCAATTGACGAAGTCCTTAAATATGCTAAATACTGTGAGGATGAGCTGGAAAATAAACTGAAAGAAAAGGTCATGTGGACACAGGTAAAATTGGCAGAGCACCAGGAACAGCAGCTAAGCAAAATGACTAGTAAACAGAGCCAGGGCCCTGGGAGTGGGGGAAAGCCGAGGGTAAAAATGAGCAGAGATGAGGCAAGAAAGTAGTTTCCCTGCCACGGGTGCGGAAAGGTGGGACACTGGAGGGACGAGTGTAAGGCTGTGCAGAATGGTAATGTGCAAATTAATGATTTAAATCCACAGACGCAGAATGAGACACCACGGAAGACCCAGCAGCAGGTAAAACAGAATCAGTTGCCTTGAGCACCTAGGCCAAATTATAGGAGCAAAGCACAACAGGGTGAAGACACCGAAGTTTGGGAAGGAAGGGAGGATAGAAATGCAGCAACTTCACAATTTCTGTTAAATGACACGTTCCTCTGTGACGAACCTTACTGACGGTGCCTGAGGGGGGAGGACGAGGAGTGCGTGCTTGGCGCCTCCTTGCCGGTGGACCAGTCAGGGCCATACATTGAAGGAAAGGTTGAAGGAAATGACGTCTCCTTTCTGTTGGACACTGGTGTAACTCACAGATAATTGGCATAAAGAAACCTAGTGGTAAGTACAGGGTCGTACAGGACCTGCGCAAGGTTAATAAAATTGTTGTTCCTTGCTGTCCAGTCGTGCCCAACCCTGCAGTGATTCTATACCAGATACCGTGGAATGCTGGATGGTTTACCGTCATTGACCTATGTCATCCATTCTTTTCGATTCCATTGCATCCCGATAGCAAATTTCTTTTCTTATTTGAATTCGACAGCCATGTCTACGTCTGGAATCGTGTTCCTCAGGGGTACACAGAAAGCCCTTCGATTTTTAATCAAATTCTGAAAAAATGCCTTGAAACTCTGATATTGCCGGGAAAATCAGTCCTGGTGCAATACATAGACGACCTCTTGGTGGCGTCTAAAAGCAGGAAAGACTGTGTTGTCGACACCATTGCCTTATTGAACCATTTAGGTGAAGGTGGACATAAAGTGTGGCCAGAAAAACTGCAGTTTTGTACCTCATCAGTAAAATATCTGGGGTACCAGATAGAGAGAGGTGTCAGGAAAGTTACCACAGAAAGAATTAGAATAATTCGAAACATGGAATTACCCAACACTCAGAAAGAAATCAGAATGTTCCTTGGGGTTGTAGGATACTGCAGACAATGGATTGTGGGATTTACAGTCCTAGCAAGACCATTGATAAAAATGACAAAGAAAGGAGCTAAGGATCCTGTGAGTGGGATGATGAAAGCATGACTGCTTTTGTAAAGTTACGAGAATGTCTGTGTACAGCTCCTACATTAGGAATGCCTGACAACTCAAAAGAGTTTGCATTGTTTTGTGACACACAAGACAATTGTGCACTTTCAGTCCTAACCCAAATTCATGGTTTAACCAGACGTCCAGTGGCATATTTTTCATCTACATTGGACCCAGTGGCAGTTGGATTACCTGGATGTCTGAAAGCTGTAGCTGCAACATGCATGAGTCTTGAACAGAGTGAGTCCATTGTTATGGGACATCCAGTAACTGTGTATGTTCCACATTCTGTTGTGATTTTGCTGACGAGAACTAAAACCCAGAATCTCACACCTAGTCGGCTGACTAAGTATGACAGAATCCTTGTAGGTGCAGGAAACGTGACCATTGCTAGATGTAATATTCTGAATCCAGCTACCTTACTGCCTAATTCATTCGCAGCAGATGTGAGGGAGGAAACTGAACATGACTGCATTGATTTGACCGAGTTTAGTATAAAACCACGCCCAGACAAAAAAGAAGAGCCTTTGACTAATGGAGATTATGAGCTATTCGTAGATGGCTCATGCATGAGACATGAGGAAGGAGGCTTAAGCGCTGCTTACTCAGTGTGTACTTTGGGAGGTCCAGTGGAAGCATCCTGTTTACATGGAGTCAGGTCTGCACAAGTAGCTGAATTGGTTGCATTGGCAAGAGCCTGTAAATTTGGGAAGAACTTGAAAATAACCATATATACTGATAGCCAGTATGGTTATGGGGTTAAGCACGACTTTGGCCAATTATGGATGCAAAGGGAGTTCCTGACTTCTTCAGGCAATGGAAATGGAAATTATGTGCATGATTTACTGGAAGCAATCCAGTTACCTAAAGAATTGGCTGTGGTCAAGTGACAGCAGGTAATTGATATGCTGACCAGTTAGCCCAACATTGTGCAAAGTACCGGATGGCTATCAATATAGAGGTTGGGGGAAACGGAACCAGCTGCCAACTTTTGATGCTAGAAGGAATAAATACATGGGAGGAAGTGAGAGACTTACAGGACACAGCAGAGCCACAAGAAAAAGAAAATTGGAGAAAATGTGGTTGTCAGAGGAAGGTGGAAGATGGTGTCATTGTTTACCTGGATGGTATGCCTGTGTTGCCAGACTGTCTGCTTGCTCCTATGGCTAGGTTGATACATGGAGATGCACATTTGGGAAGAGATGCAATGATTCGCATATTCAGACAGACATGGTTCAACTCGAGATTCAGAAACATAGCAGAGGCCCTCTGCCAAAGGTGTCTGATTTGTCAGCAATTTAACCCAGGAAAGAAAACTGTAGTATTACCAGGAAGGATTGGAAAGGCAGAGGGCCCTTTTATTCAACTGCAACTTGACTTTATTCAGTTACCCCCTTGTCGAGGAATGAAATACATACTTGTCATTGTCTGACTATTTTCGAAGTGGGTAGAAGCCTACCCCACACGCAGGAATGATCACTGTAGCCAAGTTGTTACTTAGGGAACGTATACCTCGGTACGGATTTCCAGTCACAATTGAATCAGACAGAGGAAAACATTTCCACAGTGAAGTGATAAAACAGATTTGTGAAGCATTCAAGATCACGCAAAAACTGCACTGTGCATATCGCCCAGAGGCTTCTGGAGTAGTAGAACAGCTGAATGGCACTATCAAATCAAGATTGGGAAAAATGTGTGAATTCACTCAAATGGAATGGCCAGATGCTTTGCCCCTTGTTTTGATGGGACTTAGAAGTATTCCAGACCGGAACACAGGCTTGAGTCCCCATGAGATACTGATGGGAAGAGCAATGCAGCAAGCATGGGTGCCAGGATACAAACTAATAAGCATATCTGATGATTTGGTACTAGAGTACTGCAAAGAACTGGCTGACCAAATGCGTTCTATCTCTCACCAGGTTGGGGTAGATGCTGTCGCCAGACTAACAACTCCAGCACATGACCTGAACCCAGGTGATTGGGTTGTAATAAAGAAACATACTCTGAAAAGTTGCCCTGCAGGTGGGGAAAACCACAACAAGTAATTCTGGTTACCACCACAGCTGGGAAATGTGCAGGAGTAAATGAATTGAGGCAGATGCACAGCTGGGTTGTGGTGATTTTCAAATGAAATGCTTAATAGATTATAGGTGCTCCACAGGAGACGTCCGACATCCCAGGACTTCAAACAATTCAAGAACACACGTGTTTCTAGTGGAACACTAGAAGCATCCCTGTGGGCACTCAGTTTTTCCTCTGTGCAAAATGAGGGTTCCAACACAATTTCAATCATTCCAATTCTTCAATGTTTTATTTCACACAGTTCATTGTATAATTCAACTCTTCTTTTCCAATTATTTTTATACATGCGGCATTGTAAGATTCATGTCCAATGCATTTTGGGCATATCAATCAGCCCTTCATCAGGGAACAACACTAAAAAGTAACAAATGAAAACATAATAAGCACAACTTGTGTAAGGTATCGGTATTACTGGATCCTATCTGATGTTTTTAAAGTGGTTAAGGTGACCCTTCCTCTTTCCGGTTAACAAACAATTGTGGCGCATGCTCCGTGTGTTTTATGGTGAGATATGATCGTGGGATATATTATAACATCACCTAATGCACCTTTAAACACCGTGAAATACAAGGTATTGCAGCTGACACTGCACTTACATGCCGTGTTCTACCATAGCGTGGTCTATCTTACATCGCGAAAGCTGTAAGAAAGCATAAACGGCCAAGAGTTACTGCCATACTATTGCCAGGTTTAACCTGCAATCTCATAAACCGGCATGGATATTATCCCAAACTAACCTGTTCTCCGTGATGCGGAGAATGTTCTCTACTCTTCCGACAAGAACCCGCCTGTTAGGACACCAAAAGCGTTTCCTGCACTTCCTGGTTAAAGCGAAAAGTTCCGATCACGTGGTTTATGGAACTAGAGGAAAGACTGTGCGCCGGATTGCGCTGAAAGTTCGAATGAATATCATAGCAGCTTTCACAGAGCTCTATCCACAATGTAAAAAACTCGCCTATGGCTATTCCATAGTGAAAATAAACCGATCTCTGTCACGGGTATAAAGTAGAGCTAAAAGACGCAAAGCTCAGAAAAACAAAGCTAGAGGTGGGGCTAGAACCTGTAAGGTGGGGGAATGAAGTGTTCTGACAGTCTGAGTCCGTGAAGCTATGGAGCAAGTGTAGTGAAATGTGTGTATTAATAAACATACAGTCGACAGATACCGATGATGACATTTAAAAAAATTAATAAACATAAACATATCGCAAGGATCCACATCCTTGGCCAAGGAGCATTCTTAATGTTCATAAAAAACAGGATAGTTTAATTCGGTCATTAAGACCATTAGGTTTTTGAGATGACAGTTTTTGTGTCCAATGATTCTCCCTTTGTAGGAGGTACTTCGTGTTGTCCATTCCTTCAATTTTCTTAACCGTCTCCAATATCGTAAATTTAAGTTGGGATATGTTGTGCTGTTCCTCCATGAAGTGGACAGCAATTGCAGATTTCATGTTTTTAGTATGTATATTGGATTTGTGCTCCGTGAGTCTTACCTTTATGCGTCTCTCAGTTTTACCAATATAAAGTTTTCCACAGGGACACAGCATATATCACATTCGCTGTGTCGCAGGTTGCATTAACCTTAAGTTTTATCTCATGCCCTCTCATTGGGTGGTTGATTTTATTTCCCTTAATTATGCTGTTGCAATTGCCACAGTTCAGACAAGCTTTAGTGCCCTTGAATGTTTCAGTCACTGGTGGTTTGTTTTTCAGTATCTCTCCTAGGTTGCGAGCTCGTGTGTAGGCAAACAAAGGTGGATTCTCGAACGCTTTATTGAAGTCTGGTTCCAAATTCAGTATAGCCCAGTTCTTTTTAATAATTTTCGTAAACCTTTCACTTGATGTGGAAAATTTAGAGACTACTACGATCCTAGTCTGTTCTTTTTTGGTCGCAGTTTTTAATAGCTCTCTGCTTTCCATGGAATCAACTCTTTTCCTAGATTCGTCAATGATGTGTTCAGGATAGCCTCTTTTTCTGAATCTTGTAGCCATCTCCTCTATTCTAGATTCCATTTTGGTTTTTTCCGAGGTTATTCTTTTCACTCTCGCCATCTGGGAGAAAGGAAGATGTTTTTTGAGACTTGGTTCATGAAAACTTGAGAAATGTAGCATATTGTTCCTGTCCGTACTTTTTCTGAATATATCTGTTTCAAAGCCTTTATCAGTGATGGATACTCTGACGTCCAAAAATGTGACAGATGTTTCTGAGATGTCCCATGTCAGTTGTATACATTCATCAGTATCGTTAAAACCTGTAAGAGCTGATTGAAGTTCCTCTTTAGATTTTTTCCAAATAATGAATAAAGAAGCATACTCGGAAAAGTTGTCTTGCACCGAGGTGGGGAAAACCACGACAAAAAATTCTGGTTACAACCACAGCTGTGAAATGTGCAAGAGTACCACGGTGGATCCATGCCAGCCATACAAAGAAAGTGACTGAACCTGAGGAAACTGAGGCTGAAGGTTGTGCAGCTGAGGGGTCTCAAGATATCGGTCCTGAAGTAGCTGAAGAAGAACAACCGAGCTCCAGTCAAGATGATTGGGTCCCAATAATCGACCTGACTATAGATCCTGTGAGAACAAGAAGACAAACCTATTTAGACAGACAGTGGGGTAGTGAGGACGAGACAGGTGTAGAGGAAGATACTCAGATCATCGAAATCCAAATCAAATCTGATTCTGAGGAGGACCAGATAGGGAAAGAGCAGGTAATTGACACTCCCCCAAGAACTCCTGAGCCAGAAGAGGGACAGATAGAAATTAGGGCAGAGGTTCAAGTGGAAGAAAATCAAAAGTTTGAAGTGCTTGAACAGGACCAGACAGGAATAGACAATTGTGTTCAGGAGGAAGAAAGCGAAACAGAACAAAGCCAAATCCAGCATGCACCTGAACAAGGTCAGTTTAGGGACCAGGCAGAAGAAACTGATATAAGACCTGGACCTAGTCAGTTAGGGAGAAATACAGAAGACGATCCTGAAACAAATGTGCCACAACTAAACGAAAATAAAAGAGTGTTTGAAGAAAGCCAAGACACAGTGCCAGTTAAAAGACTCAGAAAAGGAGACGCAGTACCTAGATTTGTAAAGAGACTGAGACTGCGACTAAAGACAATAAACGAAGAACCTGAGCAGATAAATGAAGTCTCAAGTCAAACTGACCCAACTGTGATAAAAACAAAGAGAAGAAGTGCCAGAATTAAGAGACTGAATAACAAGTATCAGAGTCCTGAGTGGACTTACTTTGTATTGGAAGACTTTGAAAATCTGGAAATAAGTGACAAAAGTGATGAAGAATTGATTATTGACCAGACTGAAGAAGAAGCGAAATCAACCTGAAAGTTGCCCGAGTAAGCAAGCTGTGAAGAGTTACAAAGAGGGGTTGAAGCTTCTTTGAATCAAAATGTCTGATTCCTCTGTGAATGGGAGACCGAGACGAGGGTGTTTTAAAACATGCTGCAAAGTATGTTTATGTAGTGTAGCAATAGTACTTATACTTTGGATAGGACTAACAATAGCTATTCCTTCTATGATGAGTAAAAACCCAAACCTGTACCCTACTAATCAATTGCCAAGAGACACTGTAGAATTGCAGACTAGAAATACACCAGAAAGAGTAGATACACAAGAAAGGACAATTAGCCTTAACCAAACCAAAATAGACTTAGAAGCACCAGATGAGGAAGGACTACATTATAATAGAATTAAGAACAAAACTCATTTAAATGTTTTCGCAAACCTATTAGTACATGATGTAGAAGCTATGGAAATAGATGACTGTTATGTCTGTATAAAACTGCCTACTTCAGTGGCTGAAGGTGTGACATACCACCATCTGCCACTAACCTATGGAATTTTTTGTACTATTTTAGCTAGTTTATTTTACAAGAGAGGACCTTTACAGTATTATTATTCAAACTTTGATGTGATATTTTCTGAACTTCCTGTACGAAGAAACTTGAACCCAGTACATACGACTAGAGATGTAGCAAAATACATGAGCGAATATTTTCTAACTGTAGGTAAAAGAAATATAGATGACGCACACAAAGATAACTTGACCTGTTCATTACACGAAAAAGAGAAAATGTTTCTGAACATGGTAGAGAAAAGAAGAGAAAGTTTCCAAAAGAAAGCAAAAGACAAGAATCAGAATACCCCTAAATGGGCTAAAAGTATAGGGAGCACCTCAAATGGTGGGGCTAATGCTGCTATGTTGCTGGATTTCGAAAATAAGGGGAAACTTTGTCTTCAAAGAGAAAGAACCAGCTATTATAACAATATATTCATTGGTTCCAGTGAATGCGAACACAATTACAAGATAATTGGGGGTTGAGGTTTCAAAGATGGGTCAGAGCCTGTGTTTCCTGGAATTTATTATATATATGGGAACAAGGCTTATTTCAAATTGCCCGACCATTGGTACGGGAGCTGTTACTTTGGTATTGTCTTCCCAAAGATATACCATGTGGGGAAAACCACTGAAAGAACTAATGAATTCGAACGTAGTAAAAGAGAAAGTGTTGGTGAAATAGTAGGAGATATTTTTAGTGCATTGATACCTACAGAGGGAGTGGCTCTGAAAACACACAGAATTTGCAAATTGTCAACAGTAGTAGATCGGTTATCAACTGACACTGCTGGAGGTTTCCTGATGGTCAATACCGAACTGGTTGAGATCAGATCAATGGTTTTAGAAAATCGACTTGCTCTTGATACATTTTTGGCAAAAGAGGGCGGAGTCTGCAGAATGTTGAAAGCGCAACATTGTTGCACTTACATACCCGACAAAAGTATGGAAAATAAAGGGTATGTGAGAAACATTACAAATTTGGAAAAAGAGCTTAAACCACTTGAGGTTGACAGTGCATGGAAGAGACTTACTGATGGTCTCTCCGCTATAGGTAGTTGGTTTTCTAATTTAGGTAAGAGTCTTGTGAGTAAAATACTGATGCCAATAGCGGGAATAGGTCTATTAGTGTTCATAATAATAATTTGCTGTAAATGTTGAAAACACAAAAGGAAATATTCTGTGAATAAGCGAGGAGTGAAAAGAAATCTCGAAGAACTTGAACTAGAAGAATTGAATAATCAGATTTACAAGAGAGTAAAAAATTCTCATCCTCATAAAGTTAATGAGAAAAGACAAAATAAAAAGTTTGAAGAAATTGAACTGGGTGAGATGTGAGAAGTTGGCATCTGGTTCCATTAATTGAGATGATATAAAATCTCATCAAAGAGGGGATTGATGGAGCAAGGATTCGCACGTACAGCGACTTGCTTGAATTCATGAACCTCAAATAACATTTAATTAACTAAACAATATGTTTGTCTTATTAATTTACCCCTTTTCTGACATTTTGGGTGTCCGAGTGAAGCTTGCCTATGTGTTTACTAATACTAATACGCTTGCAACCTAAAATGGCTGCTGCTTCGCGGGATATTTCTACTGCGCATGCTCACATGACGTGACATACGCGCAGTTCTGGTGGGAACTGTTTGCACTTTCGCATTAGAGCTAAAATGGCTGCTTTGTGTTCTCACATGCGAGAAGCTTGCATTGCTGCTTTTGCTATGCTGTTCGTTCTGCTAAATAACTAAAGGCTATAGTTATTATAAAGTAATGGGTATAGAGTAGAGATTCATGGTATATAGTGTATTCATTTTTTCTGTATTCTAAAACTGTTTCCTTTCCATTTCATGATACATTACGAAACATGGCCTGCGGTCCGTTGCTGTACTCCATTTTTCTTGAAACTGAGTCTGCGCGAGATCAGCGAGTCTCCACAGCAATGACCTTTGGAACTTTGCCAGATGGCAGTCCCAGCCAAGATGCGCCTGGGAAGAGCACCCTCACCTAGTCGAAGAAGCAGAACTGTACCAAATAAAATACATTGTATTCAATGTTAAATTCGCCATTGTTATGTATAAGGCATATGTCATGAGAACCCAAAATTCGATGGGCATGTATGAAAAACTCTAATGAGGGGCTTGAGAAAGTTCAAATCGTAGGTGGTGTGATGACCTGTCCTTTCCTTGTGTCCAATCGAAATTGGGGATCCTTACACTTGCAACATTTGGGGGGTGGAACACTGACCTGGAAAACAGTATAACTAGCCTAGGTTTAGCTATAGAAATTGTCCGACTTGTCAGAATAGCTGACCTGTCACTGACCCAACGCACTCAATAGCTGATCGAGAACTGAGGAGCTGCGGAGCACTCTGTCAGACATACTCACAGACCCAATCGGGGTTTTGGGAACCTTAAGTGCTGGCGAAGCACTTTGTTGGGGAATTCGATAGCCCAATCGGGGTTCTGACTGATAGCTGCAGAGAGGGAGTAGCGCAGGCGTTGCAACTGAACAGGGGGTGCTGGTCTCAACTTTGGTGGTCCGGTTCTAATCCAAATCTGGTTTTCCTGTCCTGGTTTCCATTCTGCACCTGCTGGTCTACTGGCAACTGTATTCCTTGGGGTTCTTCTGTCCTTAACTGACCCGTGGCCAGGTTTGGTCTCCACACCGTTCTAGGTAAATATAAATCTGTGAGGGAAACACACTTGCGTCCTTTCCTTTCCTTTTTTGAAACAGTTAAAGTCTTATTTGTCCATTGTTTTTTTCTTACCCTCCCTGTTCTGACAAATAATAAAGTCATACATTTTAGCTGTTTATTAGCATGTTCCAATTTTCCCCATCCTTTAGGTCAAATTGCAAAATACTGTTCATGAAAATATAGATGTTCCCTTTCTTTACGCTCCTTTAAACCGAATTAAAGTGGTTGCTCTGGATTATTAGTGTGTTCCATTTTCTTACCTTCCCTATAGCTACATGTGGATTATTATTATGGTTAGTTCAAATTTCGTCAGTACAAATCAAGTACCTTTTCCTTATCCACCTTTCTAGTGGTACTCAAACCATGGGTTCTAGCATGTTCCTTATTTTTCCCGTCCTTTAGAAACACCATATCAAGTCTGATTTTCTGAAGTTTTTTTTTATTAGCATGTTCCCTGTTCTTACCTTCCCTTTAGACTTCTAAATGGTTGGCATCATATGTCTTTTACATGGTTATACGCTTTTCATGATTCTTATTATTGATAGTTTGCTTGCTGTAAACCTTATGCTTTCAACCCTCGAAGAAGAATAGATAAAGGTTTTCAAAACTTCTTGAGTCTGTGGTTATTATAAAAATGCAAATGTTATAAATGTTTATTTTAGACTGCTTATCTTTTCAGCTAGCTCCCTGATCCATTTGTGATCATAGGTATCAAATAACACGGATTGGTAAGTCTATGGTATAGGAATTTGTTAGGTCTAAATTACTGGTAGTAGAGTGTAGGTTACCCGATCAATAAATATGCTGAATTGAATTTATGGGCCCAAATGTGCATATGGTAAAATTATAGTCGGGTGACCTGCGCGCTCTATCACCATAGAAAAGCCACTCTACACGGAGCAGGCTGAGAAAAGATTAATGAATGAGCTGAGAGAGTTCAGCTTCAAGTGACCTTCTCCGGAACATGTCCTGCAATTAACTTTGACTGGAAACTCTCTTCTCTGGACAGCTGACTAAAAATATTTATTTCAGAGTTTTACACAGAGAATGCTGAAAGCCTATTAATAGCACAACAAAACGAAAACATCGAGAACATCAATGACGCCACTACGCTGACTAACTTTTGCGACCTATGAAAATTCACTTCTAACCTGAATCAATTCCTGAGTAAAGTGCGCAACACTAGAATGTCCAGTTACTCGTAGTTTATTGGCAGCCATCTTAGATTTTGTACTGATGCTTATATGCCTAACCTTAGAGGAAAATACTGAAATTCTTCGTCTTTTGCCTAATGTTTGTGAGGTTCTGACAGACGTGGAGGCTTTATACACCAACATCCCCCAGGAAGCCACTTTAACTGTAGTGGAGACATGCCTGTTGGCGGAGAAGTGGACCTCGCAAACCCCTGTGAGTTTTATCATGGAATTTGCCACAATAGCCATGCGAGAAAAGGTCTTCTTATTCCAGAATACCCTCTACCATCAGATCCAGGGGACTTCCATGGGCAGTACCTTTGCCCCAAGCCTGGCATGTCTTTACATGGCTGAATTTGAACGCTTCTGCATCCACAGTGATAAAACCCTACCTGACCAACAACAAGACATGGCTTTGTTACATCGATGACATCATCATCATTTGGCATGGAGATGAAGAGACCTGTGACTCCTACGAATGGAACAATTCACTCAACCCATTCCTGAAGTTTACACGCACTGTCTTGAACAAAGAGATCAATTTCTTAGACCTGACGATCTCACTAAGGAATGGCCAACTTTCAACCACCACATTCAAGAAGCCTATAGATTGCAACAACTTCCTGCCCATACGACAGTCATCATCCTAGGGCCCTTCGGGACAACCTACCCTTCGGCCAGTTTTTACACCCACGCAGAAATTGCAGCTCAACATCCAACTTTGACAAAGAGGCAGAACTTCTCAGCAGGAACATAGCGGCCCGGAACTATCCAACACATGTGATTAATAAGTCGTGGAAGAGAGCTAGAAATAATGATAAAGAGGCTCTTTTCGAATTGAGGACCAAAGAAAACGAACATATGATCACCTGCTTTACGACATTTACTCCTAACTCCAATTGGATCCAGAAGGCGATACGTAAACACTGGCGGATTGTACAATCAGGAACCCTGAACATCCCTACGCCACGATTTGCCTTCAAGAGTACTAGCAACCTCCGCGATATGTTGGTCCATACACGTACAAGAGCCAAATTCAGACTATCTCAGAGAACATCGAACTTCATTGAACAACACCATACCCTAGATGACATGTGTTGGACTGTTCTGGAAACCAACACCTCATGGCATAAAATAAAACTTTTTGAAATGGAGCAACAATGGATCTTTCGTGTTTCTACACAGACCAATGGCTTGAACGACAACATTCCGTGGCATGAACTGAGCTAGTAGACTAACTCTTTTGATAATCTTCCCTATACACAGACATCTTTCGTAAACCATATAGAAGGTCTGCAGTATGATATACCCATTAACATTGGACTTGTCTGGTGTGCGATCTGCAATGACACTGCTTTACCAGCTTCATAACGGGTGCTATAGCGGGCATTGGACTATATGCCTCATACATCATATGACTTTTAAGTATTTTACACGGTGACTCTTTGCGTCTGTCCCCTTGATCAACCAATTCTGAATTTAGAGTACTTGCGTTTTGTCTACCTATGGTGCCCAACTACACACTGAGCATCTATGTCTTTCTCTATAATCTTTATAAAATACCGCTCAACTTTACATATGGCCTTCTATATTTAAAAATTGACTGTGAGGGATCAGAGAGTCTGATCCGTTCATTTGAACAAGGCCCGTCCGCTTAAATTAGACTCACTCAATATGGACACCAAGATGGCTCAGGGCCTTTGAGTAATAGCGACTCCCTGCCGTGCGTACTATTCTGACCTTTATGAGGACCCACCCACAAGATGTTACATGACCGGCACTACATTATGTACCAACTCACGCTACCCTGACGTTTCCAGGTAGTTCTGAGAAGGGTACTTCAAGCGGTAATGTCCCAGGCTCCACTAAGTGTGCGCCAGCTTGATCTGTGTGCATCCTTGGGCTACGAGTCTGAGTATCGGGGGTTGGTTTTAAATCCTTTAGTACACGTCTGTGTGTGTCTATGACAATCTCCTGTATCTAAATAAGTAGGTGCCCGCCAGTGTTATCAATGTGCATTCTTGGGCAGCGAGTCTTAGTAACGGGATTTGTCTCAAATCTTTATGTACACGTTTACACATTTTTATTTATACATAACAATGTCCTGGACACTGCGAAGTGTGATCCAGTTTGACTAATGCGCATTCCTGGGCTGTGAGTCTTAGCAACAGGGGTTGTTTCAAACCCTCAAGTACACGTCTGTGTGTGTGTGTCTTTGATAAATGTCCTAGACCCCGTTAAGTAAATGTGTGCCAGCTTCACTAATGTGCACTCTTGGGCTGTGAATCTCAGCAACAGGGGATGTCCTCAAGTACACATCAGTTGTGGTTATCTATGATTTCTTGTATATACGGCTGTGTTTGTGCCTCTCTCTTTCCTTCTCATTAAGGTGTCCCGTAGTTTCTCCGGGACCCTCCGCCTTGCCTAAGGGGTTATTTCCTACTCACCTTGGGGTAACTTTATACAAAAAATCAACAGTTGGACGTGTTTATAAATCACACCACGTGAGTAGGTCTGATGGCCGAGCTGTGCCTATCATTACACCTTCATGTGTCGCTGAGTTTTAACACGAGTGCTTGCTTTGAGATTGTTTTAACTTTCGTCTCACCTGTTTATCGTGAAGACGCACCATTATTGATGAGTGCACATGTTAATGAACAAAAGAATCTGTACTACTGCATTGAGGATATAGGTTCCCATACTAATTCTGACAGATGTTCTTTTCTACCTGTGTTTTTCTTTCTCCCTTAGGTGGAAACATTGTGCTGCTACCATTTAGGTGCAGTTTTGTATTTATTGAGTGGTCATCCTTTACTAGAAAGGGGGTCCCCTGTTCTCAGGTGCAATAATGTAACGTTTTTTGGTCCAGATGAAATTTCAACTAACCCTTTGGGCAATCAAGGCATGAAACATGTCAACCTCACTTTGCTGTTAGTTTTCTAGGTACATTGTGACCATGTGATAGCACCACTGTTTTTATTTAGTCCTGGTACCCTTCCCCCATAAACAATTGCTTTAGGGCACTAGAGTCTATTTTGGGCACACTTCACTTATCACTACACACAGTTCTGCACTGTCCCATCTCATGCATTCAACCAAACGGCGTATTCGGATCAAAAGATCTCCGACAAAGTGCTCCCAGGCCCTTCGGGCATTGCAGCGCCAGCCAGACGAGGAGCGCCCAATGATAAAGCATGACACCCCAACAGGTGTGTGAGGGCATTAAGATCTGACCTTCTGGCCTCCTTACGACAATATTGGCCAGCCTTGTGGCTTTGCTACCTTGTGACCCCTTTGCTTATGAGGAGCTACACCTACTTTGATGATTAGTCACTAGCAATGTTGAACATCGAACAAGCGTTCAACTACGTGGAGTGGGAATACATATAGTCGACCCTAAGAAAGATGGGTTTGGGACAGGGGTTTATTCTTTGGGTTCAATTAATGTATATTAATCCAACAGCTCCCGTGAGCCTATGAGGACAGGTATTGGAACAATTTTTACTGACTTGGGGCACTCGCCAGGGTTGCCCCCTGTCCCACTTATACTTGCAATCGCAATGGAGCCCTTGGCTGCAACATTAAGGAAAAAACTGGGGAGATGGGGAATTCAATTGGGGAAACCCAACCATGTGGTCTCACTATATGCAGACGATACACTGGTGTA
This sequence comes from Lissotriton helveticus, assembly GCF_964261635.1. NCBI lineage: Eukaryota > Metazoa > Chordata > Amphibia > Caudata > Salamandridae > Lissotriton > Lissotriton helveticus. Next base: position 512,108,897 of record NC_136070.1, read on the forward strand.
TATTCGTGGTTCAGATAGAGCAGTCCCGGTTCTCCTGAGAGAGTTAAAGGAATTCAGGGCGTTGTCTGTTCTTCATCTCAACCCGCAGGAAATCAAAACTGTTCCCTATGGGTAGGCTGGCGGCAAGGTGGAAAATGACTTGCCCTACGTGGGCCTTCCTTGAGTGCCTGGCTGGTAGTGGAGGGTATTGGTAATTTTATAAAATTCTGGAGGGAGCTCCCACTTTCCCTGATGGAAAGGATAGCACTAATAAGCTCTGCTGAGGTGCCTATATGCCCTCCAGCACGCTCTGGAGGTTAGTGGAGGGTATTGGTAATTTTATAAAATTCTGGAGGGAGCTCCCACTTTCCCTGATGGAAAGGATAGCACTAATAAGCTCTGCTGAGGTGCCTATATGCCCTCCAGCACGCTCTATATAGAATTCCAAAGAAGCATTTCACAAAGTTAGATAGCCTGCTGGTTGAACTGTTATGGCAAAACAAATGAAAATGGGTAAAAAGTAAATGGGAGGCGGGAGGAATGGAGGTGCCACGACTAGAACTGTATTATATGGCCTCCCAACTCCAGCATGCAGTACACTGGCTGGATGAGGGCGATAATTGGGAGAAACTACTTTTGGCCAGTACGCATGGAGAGGCCTCCCTATCGTAATTCCTCATGCTTGGGGAGGGTTGCCCGGTCTTACCCATACATCATTCAACGTGTAGCGGTGGTTTAGGAGTGAGCAGTCAAGAAGGTTGTCCGGCATGCGCCCTGTGTCGCAGATATGCCATTGTAGGTGGTGAAACCCTATAAAAAGATAGACGACTGAATGTCTATCAAAAAATGGGTGGAGGGGGTTGCCACACAATGGGAGACCTATATAGCAAAGGACAATTTATAAATCAAGAGGAGGCTGAACACACCTTTGAACTGGGAAGAGGACAGTTCTTACAATATGGAAATATATCAGCAGTGGCTCGCAAACTGTAGCCCTCTTTTCCACAGGAGCCACCAGCACCTCAATACTGCAGGTAATGTTTTGCATGACTTGGGGCCGCTGAATATATATATATATATATATCATTATGGGATGATCTTCCGACGGGACCCATCCCAGTACAGGCAAGATGGGACGAGGCAATAGACGAGCCCCTGACAGACCGGGTGTGGACAAAAATAAACGAGGAAGTTAAATGGGTGAGTTCCAACGCGGGATTTAAACTTATACAACACAACATCATACATCAGACTTATTTGACACCACGGACTATAAGCAAAATGTACCCGGACTGCACAAACGCATGCCCCAGATGCGGTCAAACAGAAGCACATTTCATTCACATGATATGGGAATGTTCAGCAATAATGGGAAGATATAGTAAACCAATTGCAAATTGCCACAGGGTGGAAAATTCCTAAAACAATACAGTAGTAATATTGTGACTGCTCCCTATGACCAAGCCTAAAACACTTAGCAGAAGGGTTGTACTGCTGGGGCTAGTGCGGGCAAAGAGGCGAATAGAGATCAGATGGTTAAGTTCCGATTCCCCGATAATGGAAGGATGGCTGAAAAATCTCAGTGAATGGGTATCCGCAGGATTAGTTCGAATGAAACTGATCAGGAAAGACGAAAAGATAGATGAAGATGCACTAGCCTGGTCACTCATGATGGCGGACGAAAGGGACTGACCCGCCTCCACTGCGGAGGCGAATCAGGAGGGAAAGGATGAGAGAGATGAAGAAGGGGAAGTCAGGTGAAGAGACTGGATAGGGAAGGGACTGTGTAAGTAATAGAACTGCCTGCCGAGAGGTCAACACGATTTTCGAGACTGAGACACAACTGCGGGAGGGGTTGGGGGAGGGTGTTAGTATAACTAAATTGGCACAGTCAGTATGGCAAGGGACAGGATTTAGTCAAGGTTAATGCCTCCGAATGAGACACAATAAAGGAATATAACTATAAAGAACACGGGAGGGCAGTGGGGGGGAAGAAACATGAAGATGATGTATAAAGAAACATGAACTAGGAATATGAGTGGACACCTTTAAGACCTACAAACATAAAATGACAGCATTCATATTCCCAGAGGTGTAATATCACTCCCTATTTCCAGAAAATCTTTCTGAGGGATCTAGTCAAGTCTGTACGACAGCAGGCAGGATGTTCTTTGCTCTCAGAGCACAGGAGGCTACTGCAAGTATTCCCTGGTGAGAGAGCACATCATATTCAAAACTGAGAAGAGCAGGCATTGTTTTTATGACCATTCGCAACCCAAGGACAGTAGCCTAATAAATAACTACTAGTAAATGTGAGATAACAACCCTCTTGGCTGGATTGTTATAATCCGACACAGGCAATGCAGTTCATACATTTAAGCAAGCAATGCTCAGTTAGGTGACACTTGTAAGACCTTTCTCTTTCTTGAATATATTGGTGGGGGTAGGGGCACATTTTTATTAGTCTCTTCGTTGTAGGAATACCAGACATGTTTCGTTTCCATATAGATTCAAGTACTGGCCTACAAGTTAACAATTGTCTCCACTAGCATTTTGCTGTGGACAATGTAGCTAATGGCATAATATTGTGTGACTAGCAATCTCCATTATTGAATACATGTTTATTCATGGTAGTGCTGTGGCAAGTTTTATTTGTTTTTCTATGTTTTGATTTCTTTGCCTAATCAATCTGTTGATGCTAGACCTTTTTGCTCCTGTATTGTGGCTGAAATTTGTTTTTGTTTTTTAAAGTGATATTTCTGTCTGGCGCCCTTCACACAAGTACATGCCACTGGGATAGGCGAGTGTCTTGGGAGTAGAGACAACAGACACATGGCCTTACCAGGTACTTGTGATAGCGTATTGCTAAACGAAGCAAAGCATGCATCTTTGGTGCATATATCACTGTGGGTGTGTTTTCTTTAGGTGTGGTAGAAATTGTATTTATTTGATTGCTTAAGTTTAAATACATGTTCTAAGTGGATAACCAACATGGTGACTCTGTTAGAATATACAGAAATAATGTGTTTCACTTTACCAGTAAGATAGGCTGCTAATGAATTTATGTTACAATATGTAACAATACAATCATTGAAGACAAGTTCAATTGTCAAATAATCGATACAAGATTAGATTTTGTTACATTGATAAAGATCTAGTGCATGCAAAACAGAGATATTTCTATTAATCCAAATGTGTCTTTATTTCCGCATAGGTAAAGAACATAATTTTCCTGAGTCCAGGGAACCTCCAGGCCAAACTTAACCCACACTTACCACAAACAGTGTGACGTTGTATGTGCTGGTTCCATGGATTTCTCATAGGGTAAAAGACTAGAATCTGGCTGTAACACTACTGCAAGAGAGCCTCACTGTGGAGGGAAACGGCCTCTACAACGAAGCCGTTTCCACGAAATCCTTTACCACGCATGCTTTACAACGCATGCGTGGTTACAACGAGAGGCTTTACCACGCATACCTTTACTACGAAATACGTAGTAAAGGCATGTGTGGTAAATGAAAAGAAAAAAAGGGGGGTTTGGGGGGTCTCCCCCATAAAAAATAAATAAAGCGTTGGAATAAAAAGGGGGGCTGGGGGGGGTCTCCCCCCCAAAAAACAAAACTAACCTGAAGAGCCGAAGCTGAAGACGAAGCTGAAGCAATCAACGTCGTTAGAGAGGAAACGGAAAGTAACTTCCGCTTCCTCTCAACGACGTACGACCGACGTAACCAAAGAAGAAGGAGAGAAGGCGAGTTAAAAGGTAAGGGGCAATTTAGTAAAATAAATATATATATATTAAGGGTTAAGGACAGGGGTAAATATAAGGAGTGGAGGCAGGGGGCATTTAAGGGGAGAGTTATAACCTTTATCAAGAGTATGCCCTCACCATGCATACATTTACAACGAAAAACGTTGTAAATGTATGCGTGGTAAAGGAATATTCGAGGTAAAGGTTATGCGTGGAAAACGAATTCCGTTGTAACGCATGCGTGGTAAAGGCATGCGTTGCAACGGAATTCGTTGTAACGTCATACATTCCACTGTGGACAGCTTGATGTGTGGTCAACCTTGATTTGCCACTGATGAACTCTCTATGCCATAAAGTAAAAATCAAAAAGAGAGATATAGAGTGGAAGATCAAACTCAAAGATCATAGAAACTAATCAGAGAAACATGCTGTATGTTATCTGGGTTTTCAACCATACAGCCCATCTGACTGCCAAGGCTTCCATATCATCCTCTGCACAGCGGGGAATGAATTGATAAAAAGGTAGCTCTCTTCGGAGCACCAGAGAATAACTAATACAGGCTATTATGTTTTCCAACCATGTTACTCACTTAGATCTATGTAAGGTATTCCCTAAGCTGTAGGCAGCGAAACACTCGCTGTCACTGAACTGAAACTTGGTTTAAAGATCACGGAAAGATTTAACATTCCCTATCTCGAAAAAGCTGGTAAGCATATTGAAGGGAGAAAATGAGACCACTCTGGTTGGTACTAAGATGGTAAAAGATATCAACAAATGTGGTTAATAGAGATGCTAGTTATACGAGAAGCATGACCTTCTGACCCATAGTAGCCAAATGGTAAAGTTGAAAATGAGAGTATACCCAACGTCCTGAAGACAATGGAAGTTTCCAAAAAAATACAGCTGAACATGATTTGCAAGTCCCCAGATAAAGTAGGATATAAATCTGCTAACTTTCCAAACAAATGATGGAAGAACATAAACAAGCATTGGAAATGCAATAGGGCTCGCATTAGGAAAGTTTGAGCTCTTGGTCTTAAAATTGAATTTTTATTTATTTATGTGTTATTTTTTAAAATAGCTAAATTAATAGCTTTGTCATTTACAATGCCAATAGTTATAACTTTTGCAAATACCTATAGCATTTGTAATGCAACATGTTTTGTATTTACGGGACTTAGATGTATTGATATTACAAATAACAATGGCTTTTAATTTTTTTAAATAATTAATAATTAAATAATTTATTTAATTTGTAATGGCAATAGCTTAAACTTTTGTAAATAACTTTTGTGAAGATTATGTTTAGTGTTTTTTATAGTGACGAAAATCCAAGAACAGAAGTGAAATATTAATTTTTTTTTGTGATTTGTAATAAAGCATGAAAGCTTGAAAACAGCTTGAAACATTGAAAGAACATATTTGAACCAGTGATGCTGTGGTTGCGCTGAGTGATGCTGTGGTTGCGCCGAGTGATGCTGTGGTTGCGCCGAGTGATGCTGTGGTTGCGCCGAGTGATGCTGTGGTTGCGCCGAGTGATGCTGTGGTTGCGCCGAGTGATGCTGTGGTTGCGCCGAGTGATGCTGTGGTGGTGCTGAGTGATGATGTGGTTGCGCTGAGTGATGCTGTGGTTGTGCTGTGTGGTGGGTGCATTGGTGGAGCTTAGTTGGAGCATCGGTGGAGCTGTGTGGTGGTTGCATCGGTGGAGCTGTGTGGTGGGTGCATCGGCGGAGCTGTGTGGTGGGTGCATCGGCGGAGCTGTGTGGTGGGTGCATCGGCGGAGCTGTGTGGTGGGTGCATCGGTGGAGCTGGGTGGTGGGTGCATCTGTGGATCTGTGTGGTGGGTGCATCGGTGGAGCTGTGTGGTGGGTGCCTCGGTGGAGCTGTGTGGTGGGTGCATCGGTGGAGCTGTGTGGTGGGTGCATCGGTGGAGCTGTGTGGTGGGTGCATCGGTGGAGCTGTGTCGGTGGAGTGAAATATTACATTTTTTTGTGATTTGTAATAAAGCATGAAAGCTTGAAAACAGCTTGAAACATTGAAAGAACATATTTGAACCAGTGATGCTGTGGTTGCGCTGAGTGATGCTGTGGTTGCGCTGAGTGATGCTGTGGTTGCGCTGAGTGATGCTGTGGTGGTGCTGAGTGATGCTGTGGTTGCGCTGAGTGATGCTGTGGTTGCTCTGAGTGGTGTGTGCATCGGTGGAGCTTAGTGGGTGCATTGGTGGAGCTGTGTGGTGGGTGCATTGGTGGAGCTTAGTTGGAGCATCGGTGGAGCTGTGTGGTGGGTGGCTCGGCGGAGCTGTGTGGTGGGTGCATCGGTGGAGCTGGGTGGTGGGTGCTTCGGTGGATCTGTGTGGTGGGTGCATCGGTGGAGCTGTGTGGTGGGTGCTTCGGTGGAGCTGTGTGGTGGGTGCTTCGGTGGAGCTGTGTGGTGGGTGCATCTGTGGAGCTATGTGGTGGGTGCATCTGTGGAGCTGTGTGGTGGGTGCCTCGGTGGAGCTGTGTGGTGGGTGCCTCGGTGGAGCTGTGTGGTGGGTACCTCAGTGGAGCTGTGTGGTGGGTGCATCGGTGGAGCTGTGTGGTGGGTGCCTCGGTGGAGCTGTGTGGTGGGTGCCTCGGTGGAGCTGTGTGGTGGGTGCTTCGTTGGAGCTGTGTGGTGGGTGCCTCGGTGGAGCTGTGTGGTGGGTGCATTGGTGGAGCTGTATGGTGGGTACCTCGGTGGAGCTGTATGGTGGGTGCATCGGTGGAGCGGTGTCGGTGGAGCTGTGTGGTGGCTGCATCGCTAGAGCTGTGTGGTGGGTGCATCGGTGGAGCTGTGTGGTGGGTCGTTCGGTGGAGCTGTGTGGTGGCTGCATCGCTAGAGCTGTGTGGTGGGTGCATCGGTGGAGCTGTGTGGTGGGTGCCTCGGTGGAGCTGTGTGGTGGGTGCATCGGTGGAGCTGTGTGGTGGGTGCATCGGTGGAGCTGTGTCGGTGGAGCTGTGTGCATCGGTGGAGCTGTGTCGGTGGAGCTGTGTGGTGGGTGCATCGGTGGAGCTGGGTGGTGGGTGCATCGGTGGAGCTGTGTCGATGGAGCTGTGTGGTGGCAGCATCGGTAGAGCTGTGTGGTGGGTGCATCAGTGGAGCTGGGTGGTGGGTGCATCTGTGGAGCTGTGTGGTGGGTGCATCTGTGGAGCTGTGTCGGTGGAGCTGTGTGGTGGGTGCATCGGTGGAGCTGGGTGGTGGGTGCATCGGTGGAGCTGTGTCGGTGGAGCTGTGTGGTGGCTGCATCGGTAGAGCTGTGTGGTGGGTGCATCGGTGGAGCTGTGTGGTGGGTCGTTCGGTGGAGCTGTGTGGTGGGTATCTCAGTGGAGCTGTGTGGTGGCTGCATCGTAGAGCTGTGTGGTGGGTGCATCGGTGGAGCTGTGTGGTGGGTCGTTCGGTGGAGCTGTGTGGTGGGTCGTTCGGTGGAGCTGTGTGGTGGGTGTGTCGGTGGAGCTGTGTGCATCGGTGGAGCTGGGTGGTGGGTGCATCGGTGGAGCTGTGTGGTGAGTGCATCGGTGGAGCTGTGTGGTGGGTGCATCGGTGGAGCTGTGTGGTGGGTGCATCGGTGGAGCTGTGTGGTGGGTGCATCAGTGGAGCTGTGTCGGTGGAGCTATGTGCATCGGTGGAGCTGTGTGGTGAGTGCATCGGTGGAGCTGTGTGGTGAGTGCATCGGTGGAGCTGTGTGGTGGGTGCATCGGTGGAGCTGTGTGGTGGGTGCCTCTGTTGAGCTGTGTGGTGGGTGCCTCGGTGGAGCTGTGTGGTGGGTGCATCGGTGGAGCTGTGTGGTGGGTGCATCGGTGGAGCTGTGTGGTGGGTGCATCGGTGGAGCTGTGTGGTGGGTGCATCGGTGGAGCTGTGTCGGTGAAGCTATGTGCATCGGTGGAGCTGGGTGGTGGGTGCATCGGTGGAGCTGTGTGGTGCGTGCATCTGTTGAGCTGTGTGGTGGGTGCCTCGGTGGAGCTGTGTGGTGGGTGCATAGGTGGAGCTGTGTGGTGGGTGCATAGGTGGAGCTGTGTGGTGGGTGCATCGGTGGAGCTGTGTGGTGGGTGCATCGGTGGAGCTGTGTGGTGGGTGCATCGGTGGAGCTGTGTCGGTGGAGCTATGTGCATCGGTGGAGCTGGGTGGTGGGTGCATCGGTGGAGCTGTGTGGTGCGTGCATCTGTTGAGCTGTGTGGTGGGTGCCTCGGTGGAGCTGTGTGGTGGGTGCATAGCTGGAGCTGTGTGGTGGGTGCATAGGTGGAGCTGTGTGGTGGGTGCATCGGTGGAGCTGTGTGGTGGGTGCATCGGTGGAGCTGTGTGGTGGGTGCATCGGTGGAGCTGTGTGGTGGGTGCATCGGTGGAGCTGTGTGGTGGGTGCATCGGTGGAGCTGTGTCGGTGGAGTGAAATATTACATTTTTTTGTGATTTGTAATAAAGCATGAATGCTTGAAAACAGCTTGAAACATTGAAAGAACATATTTGAACCAGTGATGCTGTGGTTGCGCTGAGTGATGCTGTGGTTGCGCTGAGTGATGCGGTGGTTGCGCTGAGTGATGCGGTGGTTGCGCTGAGTGATGCTGTGGTGGTGCTGAGTGATGCTGTGGTTGCGCTGAGTGATGCTGTGGTTGCGCTGAGTGATGCTGTGGTTGCTCTGAGTGGTGTGTGCATCGGTGGAGCTTAGTGGGTGCATTGGTGGAGCTGTGTGGTGGGTGCATTGGTGGAGCTTAGTTGGAGCATCGGTGGAGCTGTGTGGTGGGTGGCTCGGCGGAGCTGTGTGGTGGGTGCATCGGTGGAGCTGGGTGGTGGGTGCTTCGGTGGATCTGTGTGGTGGGTGCATCGGTGGAGCTGTGTGGTGGGTGCTTCGGTGGAGCTGTGTGGTGGGTGCTTCGGTGGAGCTGTGTGGTGGGTGCATCTGTGGAGCTATGTGGTGGGTGCATCTGTGGAGCTGTGTGGTGGGTGCATCGGTGGAGCTGTGTGGTGGGTGTCTCGGTGGAGCTGTGTGGTGGGTATCTCAGTGGAGCTGTGTGGTGGGTGCATCGGTGGAGCTGTGTGGTGGGTGCCTCGGTGGAGCTGTGTGGTGGGTGCCTCGGTGGAGCTGTGTGGTGGGTGCCTCGTTGGAGCTGTGTGGTGGGTGCCTCCGTGGAGCTGTGTGGTGGGTGCCTCGGTGGAGCTGTGTGGTGGGTGCATCGGTGGAGCTGTATGGTGGGTACCTCGGTGGAGCTGTATGGTGGGTGCATCGGTGGAGCGGTGTCGGTGGAGCTGTGTGGTGGCTGCATCGATAGAGCTGTGTGGTGGGTGCATCGGTGGAGCTGTGTGGTGGGTCGTTCGGTGGAGCTGTGTGGTGGCTGCATCGCTAGAGCTGTGTGGTGGGTGCATCGGTGGAGCTGTGTGGTGGGTGCCTCGGTGGAGCTGTGTGGTGGGTGCCTCGGTGGAGCTGTGTGCTGGGTGCATCGGTGGAGCTGTGTCGGTGGAGCTGTGTGGTGGGTGCATCGGTGGAGCTGGGTGGTGGGTGCATCGGTGGAGCTGTGTCGATGGAGCTGTGTAGTGGCAGCATCGGTAGAGCTGTGTGGTGGGTGCATCGGTGGAGCTGGGTGGTGGGTGCATCTGTGGAGTTGTGTGGTGGGTGCATCTGTGGAGCTGTGTCGGTGGAGCTGTGTGGTGGGTGCATCGGTGGAGCTGGGTGGTGGGTGCATCGGTGGAGCTGTGTGGTGGGTGCATCGGTGGAGCTGTGTCGTTCGGTGGAGCTGTGTGGTGGGTCGTTCGGTGGAGCTGTGTGGTGGGTGTGTCGGTGGAGCTGTGTGCATCGGTGGAGCTGGGTGGTGGGTGCATCGGTGGAGCTGTGTGGTGAGTGCATCGGTGGAGCTGTGTGGTGAGTGCATCGGTGGAGCTGTGTGGTGGGTGCATCGGTGGAGCTGTGTGGTGGGTGCCTCTGTTGAGCTGTGTGGTGGGTGCCTCGGTGGAGCTGTGTGGTGGGTGCCTCGGTGGAGCTGTGTGGTGGGTGCATCGGTGGAGCTGTGTGGTGGGTGCATCGGTGGAGCTGTGTGGTGGGTGCATCGGTGGAGCTGTGTCGGTGGAGCTATGTGCATCGGTGGAGCTGGGTGGTGGGTGCATCGGTGGAGCTGTGTGGTGCGTGCATCTGTTGAGCTGTGTGGTGGGTGCCTCGGTGGAGCTGTGTGGTGGGTGCATAGGTGGAGCTGTGTGGTGGGTGCATCGGTGGAGCTGTGTGGTGGGTGCATCGGTGGAGCTGTGTGGTGGGTGCATCGGTGGAGCTGTGTGGTGGGTGCATCGGTGGAGCTGTGTGGTGGGTGCATCGGTGGAGCTGTGTGGTGGGTGCATCGGTGGAGCTGTATGGTGGGTGCCTCGGTGTCCTGGTATCTGACCACAGAGTTCGTTACTAGAGGTCTTTCCTGCAATTATGATTTCAGAGAGACTAGATACTAGCTAATGCACCAATTAAAGGCAACTTTTAAATTCAGTATTCTTGTTTAGGTTTTGATGGAAAAAAATGACAAACATTTCTGACTATACAAACATAAAAGCTGCCATGTTAAAATAAACAGCAGACAGGGCCTGGGTGCCGTGTAAAGTGAAAGTACGGCCGGCCTGGGCAGTGAAAGGGGAGGAGGGAGGAGAAATGCGAGTCAGGGCAGCAGCAGCCTTTGATGTTGCAGCCGGCCGTGCAGTGAATAATTAGGGGAGGAGAAATGCCGGCTGGGGGAAGCAGAGATGCCTGTGGGAGGGAGGCTTTGATGTGCTGCTGGCTTTGATGTGCACGAGCTTTTTCTCGGGCACTGCAACAAATCGCCAAGATAGTTAAGCTCTGTTTAAGCCACAATAGAGCTCGCCAGCTATGCGCATGCGCATCAGCAGGCGAGCCCTAAAAAGGAGAGCCCTTTACATGTATGAAATCTTAAGAACTTAAGTTCCATTGAGGTTGACTCATCCCAGAAAAGAGCAAGAGGTGACCCCACTGTCTAAAAGTTTTAATGCTTTTTATGCATTTAAGGAGATCATATTTAGAGTGACATATCTGAATATATGGTCTGTTATTGTAACCCTAGATATCCAAAATGGTCTATTGCCATGGTATCCTGAAAGTACATGTCTCCCACTAAAAGAAACAAAATTTAAGCCAGACTGGGTTTGAACATAGTATAGAAACTAAATTGGGAAGCAGGTTTCAGTTTCGCCTGTGGTGATGCTAGGGTTAGACAAAGAGATCCAAAAGCTGTACCCATAACCAGCACATACATTTTCAAACAGTACTGTGCTTAAGGCTAAGGCCTGCTGAAATAGAATAGACTCCATGAACAAAGTATAAAGAACCGAGGCGACTTAGCACCCATGGTGCTTATCACATTGAACGGAAAGGTTTGTGGACAGGGAACCGTTTCTGATAAGGTAGCTAAGGAAGACTGATGAAGTTCTATAATGCAGGTGATAAACATAGGGGGTGTACCAAACCTATCTGAGCTACCCAAATATATGTCCCTCAACCTGGTCAAAAGATTTCTCTCAGTCAGGGGGTAACAATGTAATTGCCTGAGGGTTTTTTTTCTGCCTAGTATTAGGGGCACAGCAACGTGATTTTCATGACACATATTATATATGGGATAAAGTACCCCCTGCCATACATTATAAGAATACTGCAAGTCACCAAAGTGTTCAATGACCATATAGAGGAATTAGTCCAAAGGCTAAGTTTCTTTACATAGTTATGGAACCCTGAGCTTAAATGAAACTGGAGGGAAGTCCTCACCCACAGGCTGGCAATGTTGCTTCTTTGGTGCCCCATGCGATGGGTGGTAGGGCCCTTCGTGTGAACACTATGAAGTTGTGAGCTGCCCTCAGCTGGGTCAGTATAAGATATGCTTATCTATCATAAAGTAACCTCTGACCCCAACTTGAATAACCTAACCAAATTCTGGGAGAAATTATATGACTGTCAACCTAATATTCTGCAGGGGTCCACAGTAGGCTATGTGCCCCAGATGGTAGAAGTAATCAACATAAATAGTAGAAACTGGGTGCCTATCGTTAGTGAACTGCAGGGGAGGCAGACAAATATGTCAACCGTGAGAGGGAGGGCCTGTAGATGCCACAACTAGGAGAAGATCAGGTGTGCCTGAGGCTGCACTATGCAGTTTCACTCTATGTAGCAACCACAGACCAATAATAAAAAAGGTAATAACAGTGCCTTCTCTCAGCCCGTGAAGAAGCAAAGCCAAGTGGAACATTCTTCTGCTAAAGAGAGAGTAACCACAACAGGGGGTGTCCCCACAAAGGAAGACTTAAAAATATGCCTCATGGACCAAAATCAGACTTTGAGAAAACCCTGTTGGACAACATTGCCAAATTAAGAGATGACATCACCAAAACCTTTGATGAAATTAAGTTAGATATCTAGAATATCACCATTTGACCTGAATCAGCTGAAAGACAACTGCAGACTGTGCCCAAGGAGAACCAACTAAAACCTACTACAACCTGACACCTTGAAGCTGAAACAAACATTCCCACGGAAAATAATGAGGATTGTGAAAATTGATCCCACTGGAACAATGATCTGATACTAAACCTAAGGGCGGCATCAGAAGGATCCTGTTAATGCGAAATGAAGAAAACAAAAAGAAGTGTCCAAACATTAATCCTCTCCAGCTACAACAAACCCATCCCAAATTATTCCTTAGTGCTCTACATGATATATTTAACTTGAGAGTTTCATACCCAAAAGTACATTACAATTCCTTTGTATCTTAAGAAAGAAAATCCTGCTGTGGTTCAAATATTGATAAAAAAATATGGAGTGCAAGCAGTCAGTCTGCTGGCATGATAACTGTTTATGGACTATATTGATAATGTCCATTAAGTAATTGCATGTTTTATCAAACTATCAATAATGAAGAGCAACAAACATCTGTTCCATCATGAGGATGGTCCATGGTTTCTGTACTGACATCAGGTGTGCAGGTGGATCATCTTACTTATATGCTGTTGCCATTATTATTTTTACCGCAAGTGTTATTGTAACTACCAAACTTCTGTTATGCCCTACTCATTTTGACCAATTTAAAGTCCCTCAGGCCTAGCATCAGCATAGTCATATCCTCAGAGTTGAAGTACTCTATAAGCACCCTTACACCATGTGGCATCTTCTTCCAGAAAAAGCTCACCTTGGAACAAGCCCAGCACATATGGAATGAGCATTAAGGTATATCTTGTTCCTTCTGTATAAGTATAATGCCAGCCTGAAATTGTAGTAAAAATCAGCCTCATTGTCTCCAAATTTCATTTCACTCTTACCTTTAGATTTAAAATTAGTCACTAGTTTTTGTCCCAGGATAACAATTTGTTTCTTAAAGTTGGCAAATGCTTCTCTACCTCCTCCCTATTGGATGGGTGCTTAAACAAGTGTCTAATTCATATATTTTTGCAGTTTGGAAAAGAATTGGATGCTGCTGTGGCCAACTTTACAAAGAGATGAAGTAAGATTCTACAACAAGCATTAAGTGTATCATGACAGAGCTAAAGCATTTTATTGTCACATGATATTCAAGTGATTTCATGTCAATTCTGTAAGATAGGACTCTTGGGTAGAACAAGTAGATGGACAATCCTTACAGAGAAGGTAGGTGACAAAATATGCTATGGTACTCATCGGGAAGTAGGAGATTGGCCAGTCTCTCAGTAAGATAGTATATTTTTTCAGTCCTCTCTTACCCTAACCCAATATCTACCCCTTGCCCTGCACTCCAGCCCCAACCATAAACCTATCCCTAAATCAAACCCGAACACTTTAACCTTAAACCTAGTCCTTCACTAATCTTGATACTAAATCTAACCCGATCCATTACCATAACTCGTATGCACTCTCAGTACTATTGTTTTCTAGGGAGTGTTTACAACCAATGTAGTAGTACGTTAATACAGTGGTTTCAAGATAGAGAGAGAGAGAGAGCAATATACAGAGTGTTATTTTAACCCATAACATAAAGGGTAGCAGCTGGACTGCATGGCTGCTACTTTCAAAAAAATTCTGTTTGAATTTTTGAAACAACATTTCTGCTCTTTTGGTCTGTTAATTCAGCTGTCCTTTTCATGTCATTGGCCTAGATGGACCAAAGACCAAAAAAGATAAGTCTGCCCTATATGTTTTAATTAAAGGCTCAACTCGACAAAGGGAGTAAAAAAGCCGCTAAAAAGAAGGCGTCCTTTGTACAAGACAAGACAGCAGAAGTGTCCTACAAGAAGTAAAAGAAAAACAGCCCTGAGGAAGACCTTCTTTGTAAATACAAAGGTCCCCCGAAGGTCGAAATGCTTCGGCACATCACTCTTTCCACTCACTCACTTACCCTAAGGTCAAGGGCATCACTATTGTGGAACAACAGAAAAGTAAAGAGAGACTATTATTACAAGCAATGTACAGTGGTCGTAACCCTATGAAAAAATATAAAAGTGTTCCCTGACCTTAACACCTTTTCACTTTGTTATTTGGACCATAGAAGAGAAAAATATCGAGGCTAAGTAATGTACATCCCGATATAATAAGGATTATGAAGTAGGACGGTAGATATTAACTGCAAAACTACGATAATGTTTTCTGTTCCAGTATGCACTGTACATAATGTATGTTCACGGATGTATTTCAAACTATAAGTGTATGTTTATAATGCCGTTTTGAAAAAAAAGAAAAAAAGAATAGTTATGAAGTAAAAAAATATATTTTTCCTAAAAAAAGAAGTCTTATTGAATATATAATTGTTGATGTTTAAAGAAATGTCATATATATATGCCTGTACATCGATCAAGGTGATAAAAATTGTATAGAGAGATCAGTTCATTAACTGAACAACCAAAGTAGGAAATTTATGGTCCTACTTATGTAAGTAGAGTATAAATTAATGGTCCTAAAGGTCACCTGTTTTAAGCAACATGATCTTGATGGTGTTGTCGTCGTTGATGTTGGTCCAGGAGAGCAGGAGGTTGGGGTGGGTGGTGGTCGTGGGAGCGGGGGTTTCAGTGGTTGCCGGGGTGGTGACGGCATCGAAGCTGTTGTGGATGTCTGCAATCTTGCGATGGAAGAAGGTAGCCAGCGAGTCGCACAGGTCTTGTGAGGGTCGGATGTCGTTTGTGTTGGAGCTGGGGTTGGAGAGTTCCTTCACGGTGTTGAAGAGCTCTTTGCTGTTGTGTGCGTTGTTGTCTAGGCGGTCTTTGAAGGAGGTCATTTTGGCGGATCTGATGAGGTGGTGGTGTCTGCGGGTGGCGTTCTTGTGGGCTGTGTAGCTTTCCAGTGTTTGTTCACGGATCCAGTTTTTTTCGAGTTTTCGGCAGGTGTGCTTGGAGGCCAGGAGGTCTTGGGTGAACAAGCTGGCTTTCTTGCTGGTGTGGGTGTTTTAGGGCTTCTTGAGCGGGCGAGGGTGTTGGAAGAGTCGTTGATCCACTATCTGAGGTTACGGGCTGCGGCGTTGGGGTCGGACGGGTCTGCGGGTGGGCTCTGGGTGAGGGTGGTGGTTAGCTGGTCTTTGGTGTCTTTGCTCCCGCAGCGGCGAGGCATCTGCTGGGTGCGGTGGTGCGTGGTGGGTTTCCGGAAGGTGAAGTGGATGCAACGGTGGTGAGTCCAGTGGAGTTCGGTGGTGTGGTTCAAGAAGACGTGGGAGCTTGTTTAGAAGATGGGGTCAAGCGTGTGGCCGGCGGAGTGGGTGGGTGTTGTGACGAGTTGTCTGAGTCCGAGGTTGTTGAGGTTGTCGATCAATGTGGAAGAGTTGGACTCGTTGTTGTTCTCGAGGTGGAAGTTCAAGTCCCCGAGGAAGGTGTAGTCCATGGAGGCGAGGGCGTGTGTGCTGATGAAGTTGGCGATGGAGTCTCTGAACTGCGGTCGGGGTCCGGGGGTCTGTAGACGAGGGTAACTCTATGGGTGGTGTTGGGGTTGGTGTGGATCTGGAAGTGCAGGTATTCGGCAGTGCTAAGGGTGTCATTGGTGTATGTCAAGAATTTGAGGGTGTTCCTGTGGATGATGGAGATTCCTCTTCCTACTTCGTTGGTGCGGTCCTTGCGGGTGATTTTGTAGCCGTCCGGGATGGCTATGGCGATGTCGGGAGCCGAGGAGGGGTTTAGCCAGGTCTCCGTCAGGAAGGCGACGTCCAGGTTGTTGAAGTCCAGTAGGTCCCAGAGTTCCACGGCGTGTTTGCTTGCGAAGCAAGTATTGAGGAGGATGCATCGGAGGGGGTTGGGTTCTTTGGTGGGTGGGCTGGCGGGCCGGATGCTGGTGAAACTGCAGTTCCGGCAAGAGAAGGGACCTTGGGTGCGCTTCGGGCACCCTCATTACTCTCAACAGGTACAAATTCACTGATGATAAGCAACTATCAAAGTTTGAAAATCCATCAGATCTTAATTTCTGGATCACCAGACAATGGTTACAAGTGTTGATCACTGGATGCTAGTAAACATATTGAGAAATTATTATTATTATTATTAACGAGTTTTAATATAGCGCCTGGTTACCAATAGGCATCCCCGCGCTCTTCCAGAGAAAGGCCACTACCACACAAAATGAGATATTAATAGACTGAAAATCAGCCTTAGATCATCTAGGAATAATAACTAGGTCCACTACCATTCCAAACAGAGGGTGCAAGGATTTCTGGGATAATTATGGACTCGAATCCTCCCCTTAGCTCACAAATGAAGCAAGCTTCAATGTTAGGAGGTGCTTGCACTGGATTTTCTCATACCTAAGCATCCCACCAAAAAACTAAGATCACAAATAAAGCAAGCTTCTATGTGATGAGGAGCGTGCACCGATTTTTCTCATACCCAAGCATCCCACAAAAATATCAAGTGACCATTGCCTTAGTGCTCTAGCACCTACAACATGCCAACAGGTTACACCTTAGAGCCCCTACCTTCTTACTTCACAAACTACACACAATTTAGAATGCAGCTATGAGAGACTTCCTCAATCTACCAGTTCAGGCTCACATCACCCCAGTGCTAACATCTTTGGAAAGGCTGCTGGTCACCCTTAAAGTAAGGTGCATCATCAATGAGCAAAGTATAGTATGGAAACACTCTTCAGTAAACTCCACACCCGTCATTACATATGACCACTATAAACTAGGTTGGCTCCTCTTTTGACCATTCCCCCCTTCAGATGTTAGGAACTGGCGAAAGTTCCTTCTTTTAGAATTCTGCGAAGGGCTATTGATTCATTCAGAAAAAGTGGCGCTCAGCAGGTAGTGGTTTGGTAGTAAAGGTTTTGTCGTAGTTGTTGGTGCTTCTTGGTCAGAGATAACCCTAATCTCTGAGAGAGGAAGAGTGAGCAGGGCTCTTTCTTCCGAAACAATTTATGCAGAGTCAAGCGCACACAACCTTTGTTTAAATGATTATATTAATCGTAGTATTTAAGAGAAAGGATGAGATCGCACACAAGTCTTCTTTCGATGTGTTTTTTAATGACTTGGTCAGGGTCCTCTTAACCATAAGGGAACCAGTTTTAACAAGAACCAGCCGACACGTGTTTCGTCAATTCGGGGTGAACCCGTGACTCTTCAGGGCTGGGGAAGACAAAATAGAAAAAGTGGGATGGTGCAATGGGGAAGTGAAATGGGAAGCGAGTCTAAGTCAGAAACCAGTGGGGAGGGTCCGGGTATGTGAGGAGATATGACACCTTGTGGGAACGTGGAAACCTGAGGGTGTGTGATGGGGCAGAACCATTGTGATCCTATTGGAAATCACACCGTGATAAACATAGGAACGTAGAAGAGCAAGTGAGTGTGCTGTGTGGCGTGGTCAGTGATAATCAAATAGGCAAGCATATTAAAATGTCTCAAGGCAAGGTTCACATCGTATATTTTGAGAGCAGAAGAACATGATGTACACAAAATGTTGTACACAAAAGTTTGGACAAGCGGAGCTTAATGGTTAATGTACATGTAAACAATGGTCAGGCAAGATAATCCCAAGTAAGGTTCTAGAACAATAAGATATGAATAAATGCAATTTACTTTCACATTGGTGGTGCAGTGGTAGGTGAAGTGAGGTGACATTCTTGTTATCGGTAATATTTACATTAGCAATAGGCAGTCCGAAGCCCCGTGGCGGAGAAGACAGGGCGGGTATGTTCTGAATATACATAAAACACCGAGTTTCATTTTTAAAGAAATATATTAAATAGGACAGATACTATGGTTATACTGATTGGGGAACAGTGGTCAGGACAGTACAGCATTGGATACCTTGGGAGAAAAGGAAAGCATGTGTACTTGAGAACATGATAGTAGGTTTATACATGAATAACAACCTTGTTTAATAGCAACTGCCTAAAGCAAAAGGAATACAGCGATTGGTACCTTGGGAGAAAAGGAAAAAACATATGGGAAAGCATGGTACCTAAAACAGATACTGTGGAAGCTATAAAAACGGGACAGTGGTCAAGAGAATGAATAATGGATACCTTCGGAGAAAAAGGAAAAACACATAATTGGGACACCATGATTTGCGGTTAATACATGCATGATACCTATGTTTAATTGCTAATACAGAGTTGGATACCTTGGAAGAAAGGGAAAAAAACAAAACATGGGAAAAGGTAATGCAAGGGGTCACATATTAGCAATGAGCAATAGTTAGTGGTGACAAGTCGGAATAACAGTAGAAAGAAAATAAAAGCGTCATGTGTTTGGTGCGTTGTGCGGGGCCATTGATTGATATTAGATCTCTATGGTAAAATAAAAACAAGACAAAACCCCTATTTCGGTATTTAGGCACAAAATGTAAAAAGTGTAAAAAGGTGGCGCGCGGCATAGAATGACAATGGAAGAGAGAAGACTAAGGATGTGGGTTGAACCAAAATGCAAGTAAAAGAGCGCCAAAAAAGAAAAGAAAAATACGGCCGTGTGCAAAGTTAAAATTGTAGCCCCATTTGTAGATCGGGGGGAGGGAGGAGTATTCCAATCTGGAGACGTAAATGGGCAGACGGTAACGGATGGTGTTGGTGAACAGGGACCGCCAGTGGCATTGTCAAAACTACACAGAGTGCCCTTGATAAACGCTAAGACCCACTGTTGTAAACAGAAATTACGATGCATCGCCTACCTGAAGGTAGAGGTGCTTTCTCGGTATCTGGCAACAGAAAAGAGAAATCGGACAAAAGAAATAAGTATCCGACCGTGGCAGATGGTCGGGTCTAGTATAAAGAAATGCAATAGCGCGATACTGTCAATAAAGTAGTCCGAAGCAGTTTAAGCACTCACCGCGAGACCGGTGATAATTCCAACCCGGTCCTGGTCGGGTGAGGATGCGAAATAATGAGTCTGCAAAGAGTATCGGCACCAGCCGGTGCTGTATCAGGGGCTTGCGTTCCGTGTTCCGGAATGTTGGTGAGGAGGCGGGTAGTGCCTGTGCTCACAGGGGAATTGGCTATCATGAGAATAAGGAAAATATTGTGTATTAAACTCCATAATCGTGGAGCTTGAGACAAGGGGGTAAAGCCAGAACCAAGCGCCGAGGGAAGTCATACCTTGTTGCCGGGGTCGAGGAAGAGGATATCAGGACGTGGGTTCTCCGGGTGCGGGAAACACACTGTTGGGAAAAGAGTGGACTAATGAAGGGAACCGCGAACGACGTAGGGGAAGCAGCGTGCCGACGTGAGGAAGACTAGAGAGTACCAGTGTCATAACGTTTGTGACTGAGTTGAGGGAAAAGACGTTCCTGATCAATCAATGTCGCATATGACGTCAGAGGGAGCGCGCAGAGACCATGTTAAAAGTCAGTGCATGTGTGTGTCCCCGGTGTGGGAGGCCGGGTGATGAAGAAAACGTAAAGAGTGAAAATAAAAATAAAAATAAAAATAAAATGGGGGGAATAGTGTATGCTTCTGAAAGAAAAAAGGATAATAATAACTGTGCGCACTTTACTTTAAACCTATACGTAATCTTGTGTTATGAGTGGCAATGTTCAAACCCATCTGCAAGATACCATATAGCGTGTAATACATGATGTCAGTACTCTCAATAGCATTCGAAATAAGGGGATCTAGCGATCTAAATGTATAGGACAGGAAGTTGTGTGAGCCAGGAATAAGTGAGCCTGTAGGCTCGTAGGGGCGCGAGGCTCATGGGAGAAATGATGTGAAAAATGTATGTGTACGAGATATTTGGCCTTAGAACATAAACATTGTTGGGCCCTGGATTTACAACAAGTTCTAAGTGGGTTTACGTGCATAGTGACGACAATCCTGTCGTTGGTCATACAGTTGTCATTAAAACACAGTGTTGGTTCACATCTTACAAAAGATTCAAGCAATGGTCATAAATATATCTTGACAGTAAGTAATTGAAATCAATGGTACAGTTCTTCAGAAAGATAAATTGAAAATTCAGGGTCCTAGGAAATGATGAAGCTCATCATCGTTGTTCTGGCCGTGCTTCAGTGTATGCAGACGCATGATCCAAATGGCTTCTTGGCGTCTTAATTTCAGTTCTCGGTTGCCCCCTCTTATGTTGGCCTTGATTGTGTCTATGCCGTAGAAGTGGAATCTCTTGGTTGTTCCTTGGAAGGGACACGTGGCCATATGGATCGCCATTGGGTAGCGTGTGTCTTGGTTTAAAATGGCACGAGCATGTTCCCTGATGCGTTCTCTCAGGGGCCTGATAGAACTGCCAACGTATAAGCTGTGGCAGGTGCATTCGATGAGGTACACTGTGTAGCTGGTATTGCACGTGATGTTTGAATTGATGGTAAAGTGGTGACTATGGAAACCCTTGAAGGTCTTAGTGCCATGTTTAGCCCATCGACACATGCTGCAGAAGCCGCATTTGTAGAAACCTTTGGATCTTTCCGTTAACCAGTCAGCGGTGGATATCGTAGAACGTGGGACTGTAGGGCATAATCTATTCATGAGATTCTTACCTTTGCAGTAAGTTATTTGTGGTCTGCTTGTTAGGGAGTTTTTTAGGGATTTGTCTGCAAGTAAGATGCCCCAATGTTTGTTCAAGCTTTTCTTTACTACTTGGCTTATGTCGTTGTAATCCATGATGAGTCTCACAGGTTGGTTGGTTGTTGGTTCTTTCTTTTGAATTGACAGTGTGGATTCTCTGTCTGTCCTTTCAATCCTGCGCTTGGCTTTCTTTAGGGTTTGTAGTTTGTAGCCTCTTCTTGAGAAACGTTCAGTCATGTCTTCAATACACCTGTTGAATTCGATGTTCTCACTACAGTTTCTTCTGGCGCGCACAAACTCTCCAAATGGGATGGTATTGATTTGGTGAGAGGTATGCGAGCTGTCAGAGTGCAGTACAGCATTGCAAGCTGTTTCTTTTCGGAACAAACGACTGTGTAAGGCATTGTTCTTGATGTAGAGCTCCACATCCAGGAATGTCACGCTGGTTGTGCTGATGTGGCTAGTAAACCTCATGTCCATATGGTTGTTATTCAGGTGATCATAGAACTGTGTCAGGGCATTGTGGGATCCAGACCAAATCAGCAAGCAGTCGTCGATGTACCTTCCCCAATAGATTATATGGTCAACCCATGGTTGACCCTTGTTCCCCCAGATGTATTCAGCTTCCAGGGCCCCCATGTAGAGGTTGGCAAATGATGGGGAGAATCTCGAGCCCATGGCCACCCCCTTAATTTGTCTGTACCAAGTGCATTCATAGAGAAAATAATTGTTCATCAAAATGATGTGCATCATGGTTGAAAGCATGTTGGTATGTTCAAACAGAGTGATTGCTCTGTTCTTTAGGCAGTTGTTGACTGCAGTAAGACCCATTTCTGGGTTTATGGAGGTGTAAGGCGAAACGACGTCTAATGTTGCTATGATTAGGTCAGGTTGCCATTCAATGTCTGTGAGGATGCTTAGGATGTGTTTTGTGTCCTGAATGAAAGAGGAAAGGTTGCTGACCATTGGGTTCAGGAAAACATCCACGTATTGGGCTAGTTTCTCCGTTGGCCCCCCTATTCCTGAAACAATGGGCCTGCCAGGGGGGAAGGCACCTGCTTTGTGGATCTTAGGAAGTGTGTATAGGCAGTGGTAGGTGGGTCTGGTTACCCTCATGTATAATGACTCGTCTTCACTGATAAGACCCTATTCCCTCCATTCCTTCAGATGTTGGTTAATAAGTGCTTCTGCAGCATGTGCCGATGGGCTAAACATGGCACTAAGACCTTCAAGGGTTTCCATAGTCACCACTTTACCATCAATTCAATCATCACGTGCAATACCAGCTACACAGTGTACCTCATCGAATGCACCTGCCACAGCTTATACGTTGGCAGTTCTATCAGGCCCCTGAGAGAACGCATCAGGGAACATGCTTGTACCATTTTAAACCAAGACACACGCTACCCAATGGCGATCCATATGGCCACGTGTCCCTCCCAAGGAACAACCAAGAGATTCCACTTCTACGGCATAGACACAATCAAGGCCAACATAAGAGGGGGCAACCGAGAACTGAAATTAAGACGCCAAGAAGCCATTTGGATCATGCGTCTGCATACACTGAAGTACGGCCAGAACACCGAAGATGAGCTTCATCATTTCCTAGGACCCTGAATTTTCAATTTATCTTTCTGAAGAACTGTACCATTGATTTCAATTACTTACTGTCAAGATATATTTATGACCATTGCTTGAATCTTTTGTAAGATGTGAACCAACACTGTGTTTTAATGACAACTGTATGACCAACGACAGGATTGTCGTCACTATGCACGTAAACCCACTTAGAACTTGTTGTAAATCCAGGGCCCAACAATGTTTATGTTCTAAGGCCAAATATCTCGTACACATACATTTTTCACATCATTTCTCCCATGAGCCTCGCGCCGCTACGAGCCTACAGGCCCACTTATTCCTGGCTCACACATCTTCCTGTCCTATACATTTAGAGCGCTAGATCCCCTTATTTCGAATGCTATCGAGAGTACTGACATCATGTATTACATGCTAAATGGTATCTTGCAGATGGGTTTGAACATTGGCACTCATAACACAAGATTACGTATAGGTTTAAAGTAAAGTGCGCACAGTTATTATTATCCTTTTTTCTTTCAGAAGCATACACTATTCCCCCCATTTTATTTTTATTTTTATTCTTATTTTCACTCTTTACGTTTTCTTCATCACCCGGCCTCCCACACCAGGGACACACACATGCACTGACTTTTAACATGGTCTCTGCGCGCTCCCTCTGACGTCATATGCGACATTGATTGATCAGGAACGTCTTTTCCCTCAACTCAGGCACAAACGTTATGACACTGTTACTCTCTAGGCTTCCTCACGTCGGCACGCTGCTTCCCCTACGTCGTTCGCGGTTCCCTTCATTAGTCCACTCTTTTCCCAACAGTGTGTTTCCCGCACCCGCAGAACCCACGTCTTGATATCCTCTTCCTCGACCCCGGCAACAAGGTATGACTTCCCTCAGCGCTTGGTTCTGGCTTTACCCCCTTGTCTCAAGCTCCACGATTATGGAGTTTAATACACGATATTTTCCTTATTCTCATGATAGCCAATTCGCCTGTGAGCACAGGCACTACCCGCCTCCTCACCAACATTCCGGAACACGGAAAGCAAGCCCCTGACACAGCACCGGCTGGTGCCGATACTCTTTGCAGACTCATTATTTCGCATCCTCACCCGACCAGGACCGGGTTGGAATTATCACCGGTCTCGCGGTGAGTGCTTAAACTGCTTTAGACTACTTTTTTGACAGTATCGCGCTATTGCATTTCTTTATACTAGACCCGACCATCTGCCGCGGTCGGATACTTATTTCTTTTGTCCCATTTCTCTTTTCTGTTGCCAGATACCGAGAAAGCACCTCTACCTTCAGGTAGGCGATGCATCGTAATTTCTGTTTACAACAGTGGGTTTTACCGTTTATCAAGGGCACTCTGTGTAGTTTTGACAATGCCACTGGCGGTCCCTGTTCGCCGACACCATCCGTTACCGTCTGCCCATTTACGTCTCCAGATTGGAATACTCCTCCCTCCCCCCGATCTACAAATGGGGCTACAATTTTTACTTTGCACACGGCTGTATTTTTCTTTTCTTTTTTGGCGCTCTTTTACTTGCATTTTGCTTCAACCCACATTCTTAGTCTTCTCTCTTCCATTGTCATTCTATGCCGCGCGCCACCTTTTTACATTTTGTGCCTAAATACCGAAATAGGGGTTTTGTCTTGTTTTTATTTTACCATAGAGACCTAATATCAATCAATGGCCCCGCACAACGCACCAAACACATGACACTTTTTGTTTCTTTCTACTGTTATTCCGACTTGTCACCACTAACTATTGCTCATTGTTCATATGTGACCCCTTGCATTACCTTTTCCCATGTTTTGTTTTTTTGCCTTTCTTCCAAGGTATCCAACTCGGTATTAGCAATTAAACATAGGTATCATGCATGTATTAACCGCAAATCATGGTGTCTCAATTATATGTGTTTTTCCTTTTTCTCCGAAGGTATCCATTATTCATTCTCGTGACCACTGTCCCGTTTTTATAGCTTCCACAGTATCTGTTTTAGGTACCATGCTTTCCCATATGTTTTTTCCTTTTCTCCCAAGGTACCAATCGCTGTATTCTTTTTGCTTTAGGAAGTTGCTATTAAACAAAGTTGTTATTCATTTATAAACCTACTATCATGTTCTCAAGTACACATGCTTTCCTTTTCTCCCAAGGTATCCAATGCTGTACTGTCCTGACCACTGTTCCCCAATCCGTATAACCAAAGTATCTGTCTTTTTTAATATATTTCTTTAAAAATGAAACTCGTGTTTTATGTATATTCAGAACATACCCGCCCTGTCTTCTCCGCCACGGGGCTTCGGACTGCCTATTGCTAATGTAAATGTTACCGATAACAAGAATGTCATCTCACTTCACCTACCACTGCACCACCAATGTGAAAGTAAATTGCATTTATTCATATCTTATTGTTCTAGAACCTTACTTGGGATTTTCTTGCCTGACCATTGTTTACATGTACATTAACCATTAAGCTACGCTTGTCCAAAATTTTGTGTACAAAATGTTGTGTACATCATGTTCTTCTACTCTCAAAATATACGATGTGAACTTTGCCTTGAGACATTTTAATATGCTTGCCTATTTGATTATCACTGACCACGCCACACAGCACACTCACTTGCTCTTCTACGTTCCTATGTTTATCACGGTGTGATTTCCAATAGGATCACTATGGTTCTGCCCCATCACACACCCTCAGGTTTCCACATTCCCACAAGGTGTCATATCTCCTCACATACACGGAACCCTCCCCACTGATTTCTGACTTAGACTCGCTTCCCATTCCACTTCCCCATTGCACCATCCCACTTTTTCTATTTTGTCTTCCCCAGCCCTGAAGAGTCACGGGTTCACCCCGAATTGACGAAACACGTGTCGGCTGGTTCTTGTTCAAACTGGTTCCCTTATGGTTAAGAGTAACCCTGACCAAGTCATTAAAAAACACATCGAAAGAAGACTTGTGTGCGATCTCATCCTTTCTCTTAAATAATACGATTAATATAATCATTTAAACAAAGGTTGTGTGCGCTTGACTCTGCATAGAAAGTTCCTTCTTTGTTCAGACTCCTAAGCTCTGGAATCCACTCCCTGAAAGAATATTAAGAGCAATTATCTATAATTTCAGAGATCACTCAAAACCTGGCTCTTTAATCCACATAACTGCATGGCACATATAACGAATCAAAACAAGCATTGGCATAGCCAATAGGTCTCACATTTGGGACCTTATAAGTGTTTAGCCATACAACCGTTGGTGTTGTTGCACCAAGGATATTCTGCTGCATGACTAAATACTTATAAGGTCCAAAAAGCGAGACCTATTGGCTATGCCAATGCTTGTTTGTTTTTTGTTGCTGTTTTGTTTAAGTTGCCAGATCTACAATAGCTGGACATGGTTTTTGTTAACAGTTCTTTGCATCAAATTAACTTTTTTTCATTTCTGAATGTTGTTTCCATTCTGGTTGTAGGAAGCAGTCATTCACGGGGGTGTGGGGGCTGCTTAGCTGTGCGCATGCGGCGAAACTTTGCAAATGAGAAAAAGCCTGGTGCAGGAGCAATTTACAAGTGTGGAGTGAGTGAGTCCCAGGCAGCATGACTCACTCACACAGGAGTTCATGCACTGCACCTGAAAACTCGGCACGGTTTAAGGAAACTCAACCCACTCCCTCCCAGGCATCGAACACATATTTACCAAGAAACTCTGAGAAGAGCCTGCCTGCTGCATTGATGGCTGGTGTTGTATGTGCCTGGTGAAAGTGTGCACTGACAGCTGATGGTGTGTGTGCCTGGTGAAAGCATGCACTGACGGCTGGTGGTGTGTGTGCCCGGTGGAAGCGTGCACTGACGGCTGGTGGTGTGTGTGCCTGGTGGAAGCGTGCACTGACGACTGGTGGTGTGTGCCTGGTGGAAGCGTGCACTGATGGCTGGTGGTGTGTGTGCCTGGTGGAAGCATGTACGGAAGGCTGGTGGTTTGTGTACCTGGTGAAAGCGTGCACTGACGACTGGTGGTGTGTGTGCCTGGTGAAAGCGTGCACTGATGGCCGGTGGTGTGTGTGCCTGGTGAAAGCATGCACTGACGGCTGGTGGTGTGTGTGCCCGGTGAAAGCGTGCACTGACAGCTGTGGTGTGTGTGTGTGGTGGAAGAGTACACTGAAGGCTGGTTGTGTGTGTGCCTGGTGGAAGCCTGCACTGACGGCTGATGGAGTGTGCGACTGGTGGAAGCATGTACTGAAGGCTGGTGGGGTGTGTGCCTGGTGAAAGCGTGCACTGATGGGTGGTGGTGTGTGTGCCTGGTGAAAGCGTGCACCGACGGCTGGTGGTGTGTGTGTGCCTGGTGAAAGCGTGCACTGACAGCTGGTGGTGTGTGCCTGGTGGAAGCATGCACCGACGGCTGGTAGTGTGTGACGGCTGGTGGTGTGTGTGCCTGGTGAAAGTGTGCACTGACGGCTGGTGGTGTGTGTGCCTGGTGGAAGCGTGCACTGACGGTTGGTGGTGTGTGTGCCCGGTGAAAGCGAGGCCTGATGGCTGGTGGTCTGTGTGGCCGGTGAAGGCGTGCACTGACGGCTGGTGGTGTGTGTGCCCGGTGAAGGCGTGCACTGATGGTTGGAGGTGTGTGTGCCTGGTGGACGCATGCACTGATGGCTGGTGGTGTGTGTGCCTGGTGGAAGCGTGCACTGATGGCTGGTGATGTGTGTGCCTGGTGGAGCGTGCACGGACGGCTGGTGATGTGTGTGCCTGGTGGAAGCGTGCACTGACGGTTGGTGGTGTGTGTGCCTGGTGGAAGCGTGGACTGACAGCTGGTGGTGTGTGCACCTGGTGGAAGCGTGCACTGACGTCTGGGGGTGTGTGCGCCTGGTAGAAGCGTGCACTGATGGCTGGTGGTGTGTGCGCCTGGTGGAAGCGTGCACTGACGTCTGGTGATGTGTGTGCCTGGTGGAAGCATGCACTGACGGCTGGTGGTGTGTGCCTGGTGAAAGCGTGCACTGACGGATGGTGGTGCGTGTGCCCAGTCAAAGCGTGCACCGACGGCTGGTGGTGTGTAAGTGTGCCTGGTGAAAGCGTGCACTGATGGCTGGTGGTGTGTGCCTGATGGAAACATGCACCGGCGGCTGGTAGCGTGTGATGCCTGGTGGTGTGTGCCTGGTGGAAGCGTGCACTGACGGCTGGAGGTGTGTGTGCCTGGTGGAAGTGTGTACTGACGGCTGGTGGTGTGTGTGCCTGGTGGAAGCGTGCAATGACGGCTGGTGGTGTGTGCCTGGTGGAAGCGTGCACTGATGGCTGGTGGTATGTGTGCCTGGTGAAAGCGTGCATTGATGGCTGGTGGTGTGTGCCTGATGGAAACATGCACCAACGGCTGGTAGTGTGTGATGCCTGGTGGTTTGTGCCTGGTGGAAGCGTGCACCGACGGCTGGTGGTGTGTGTGCCCTGTGAAAGCGAGGACTGACGGCTGGTGGTCTGTGTGGCCGGTGAAGGCGTGCACTGATGGCTGGTGGTGTGTGTGCCCGGTGAAGGCGTGCACTGATGGTTGGGGGTGTGTGTGCCTGGTGGACGCATGCACTGATCGCTGGTGGTGTGTGTGCCTGGTGGAAGCGTGCACTGATGGCTGGTGATGTGTGTGCCTGGTGGAAGCGTGCACTGACGGCTGGTGATGTGTGTGCCTGGTGGAAGCGTGCACTGACGGTTGGTGGTGTGTGTGCCTGGTGGAAGCGTGGACTGACAGCTGGTGGTGTGTGAGCCTGGTGGAAGCATGCACTGACGTCTGGGGGGGTGTGCGCCTGGTGGAAGCGTGCACTGATGGCTGGTGGTGTGTGCACCTGGTGGAAGTGTGCACTGATGTCTGGTGATGTGTGTGCCTGGTGGAAGCATGCACTGACGGCTGGTGGTGTGTGCCTGGTGGAAGTGTGCACTGACGGCTGGTGGTGTGTGTGCCTGGTGGAAGCGTGCACTGACGGCCGGTGGTGTGTGTGCCTGGTGAAAGCGTGCACTGACGGATGGTGGTGCGTGTGCCCAGTCAAAGCGTGCACCGACGGCTGGTGGTGTGTAAATGTGCCTGGTGAAAGCGTGCACTGATGGCTGGTGGTGTGTGCCTGATGGAAACATGCACCGACGGCTGGTAGTGTGTGATGCCTGGTGGTGTGTGCCTGGTGGAAGCGTGCACTGACAGCTGGTGGTGTGTGTGCCTGGTGGAAGCGTGCAATGACGGCTGTTGGTGTGTGCCTGGTGGAAGCGTGCACTGAAGGCTGTTGGTATGTGTGCCTGGTGAAAACGTGCATTGATGGCTGGTGGTGTGTGCCTGATGGAAACATGCACTGACGGCTGGTAGTGTGTGATGCCTGGTGGTGTGTGCCTGGTGGAAGCGTGCACTGACGGCTGGTGGTGAGTGTGCCTGGTGGAAGTGTGTACTGACGGCTGGTGGTGTGTGTGCCTGGTGGAAGCGTGCACGGACGGCTGGTGGTGTGTGTGCCGGTGAAAGCGTGCACTGATGGCTGGTGGTATGTGCCTGGTGGAAGCGTGCACCAACAGCTGGTAGTGTGTGAAGGCTGGTAGTGTGTGTGCCTGGTGAAAGTGTGCACTTATGGCTGGTGGTGTGTGTGCCTGGTGGAAGCGCGCACCGACGGCTGGTAGTGTGTTACGGCTGGTAGTGTGTATGCCTGGTAAACGTGTGCACTGACGGCTGGTGGTGTGTGTACCTGGTGGAAGCGTGCACTGATGGCTGGTGGTGTGTGTGCCTGGTGGAAGCGTGTACTGACGGCTGGTGGTGTGTGTGCTTGGTGGAAGCATGCACTGACGGCTGGTGGTGTGTGTGCCTGGTGGAAGCGTGCATTGAGGGCTGGTGATGTGTATGCCTGGTGGAAGCGTGCACTGATGGCTGGTGGTGTTTGTGCCTGGTGGAAGAGTGCACTGACGGCCGGTGGTGTGTGTGCCTGGTGAAAGCGTGCACTGACGGCTGGTGGTGTGTGCCTGGTGGAAGCATGCACTGATGGCCGGTGGTGTGTATGCCTGGTGGAAGCGTGCACTGTCGGCTGGTGGTGTGTGTGCCTGGTGGAAGCGTGCACTGACGGCTGATGGTGTGTGCCTGGTGGAAGCGTGCAGTGACGGCTGGTGGTGTGTGTGCCTGGTGGAAGCGTGCACTGACGGCTAGTGGCGTGTGTGCCTGGTGGAAACGTGCACTGATGGCTGTTGGTGTGTGCCTGGTGGAAGCGTACACTGACGGCTGGTGGTGCGTGTGCCCGGTGAAAGCGTGCACCGACGGCTGGTGGTGTGTGTGTGTGTGCCTGGTGAAAGCGTGCACTGACGGCTGGTGGAGTGTGTGCCTGGTGGAAGTGTGCACTGACGGCTGGTGGTGTGTGCGCCTGGTGGAAGCGTGCACTGACGGCTGGTGGTGTGTGCGCCTGGTGGAAGCGTGCACTGACGGCTGGTGGTGTGTGCGCCTGGTGGAAGCATGCACTGACGGCTGAGGCTGTGTGCCTCGTGGAAGCGTGCACTGATGGCTGGTGGTATGTGTGCCTGGTGGAAGCGTGCACCGACGGCTGGTGGTGTGTGCGCCTGGTGGAAGCGTGCTCTGGCGGCTGGTGGTGTGTGCCTCATGGAAGCGTGCACTGACAGCTGATGGTATGTGTGCCTGGTGGAAGCGTGCACTGTCGGCTGGTGGTGTGTGTGCCTGGTGAAAGCGTGCACTGACGGCTGGTGGTGTGTGCCTGGTGGAAGCATGCATCACGGCTGGTAGTGTGTCACGGCTGGTAGTGTGTGTGCCTGGTGAAAGTGTGCACTGATGGCTGGTGGTGTGTGTGCCTGGTGGAAGCGTGCACTGACGGCTGGTGGTGTGTGTGCCTGGTGGAAGCGTGCACTGACGGCTGGTGGAGTGTGTGCCTGGTGGAAGTGTGCACTGACGGCTGGTGGTGTGTGCGCCTGGTGGAAGCGTGCACTGACGGCTGGTGGTGTGTGCGCCTGGTGGAAGCGTGCACTGACGGCTGAGGCTGTGTGCCTCGTGGAAGCGTGCACTGATGGCTGGTGGTATGTGTGCCTGGTGGAAGCGTGCACCGACGGCTGGTGGTGTGTGCGCCTGGTGGAAGCGTGCTCTGGCGGCTGGTGGTGTGTGCCTCATGGAAGCGTGCACTGACAGCTGATGGTATGTGTGCCTGGTGGAAGCGTGCACAGACGGCTGGTAGTGTGTGTGCCGGTGAAAACGTGCACTGACGGCTGGTGGTGTGTGTGCCCGGTGAAAGCGAGCACTGACGGCTGGTGGTCTGTGCAGCCGATGAAGGTGTGCACTGACGGCTGGTGGTGTGTGTGTACGGTGAAGGCGGGCACTGATGGCTGGTGGTGTGTGTGCCTGGTGAAAGCATGCACTGATGGCTGGTGGTGTGTGTGCCTGGTGGAAGCGTGCACTGATGGCTGGTGATGTGTGTGCCTGGTGGAAGTGTGCACTGACGGTTGGTGGTGTGTGTGCCTGGTGGAAGAGTACACTGACAGCTGGTGGTGTGTGTGCCTGGTGGAAGCGTGCACTGATGGCTGGTGGTGTGTATGCCTGGTGGAAGTGTGCACTGACGGCTGGTGGTGTGTGTGCCTGGTGGAAGCGTGCACTGACGGCTGGTGGTTTGCAGGGCCGGACTGGGAACTGAAAGCAGCCCTGGCAAATTTTGTCAGACCAGCCCCCGTCACGCGCTTAACGAGCGAGCGCAGCGAGCGAGCCCGATCTCCACTAGAGGGATTTGGAAATTTTTGGAAAACAACAGACCAAAATGGTGAATTTTACAGCACATTTTTCATGACATATTCAAATTGTATCACCTATCAAAGCACAGTAAATAGTAGATGATGACCCTATAGAGCATCAGGTTACCCACCCAGTCATATGTACCCATCGCCATTCTTATAGAGAGCACCAAAAATAGACACAAGTAGTGAATCAGAGAGAACAAAGTAAAAGTGAGACCAGCCCCCACATGGTGTGTAGTGAGCAAGCGCAGTGAGCAACCACTACTAGGGGGAGTTTTTCCATGCTTTGATGTGCTTGACAGGCTTTTGGGGAATGTCCATGAGGCTGTAATGGACATGCTGACAGTCAATGGCTCTTCAGATAGAAAGCTGGACATCAGCATCACAGCAGTACTGAAAGTTCTGAGGTTTCTCCAGGACACAGCAGTCTGTTGAGGAACTCCCAAACAAATGTATCGCTCCTTTCAGGGTAGCGCTGGAGCTAAAGGATGCCATTATCAGTCGAAGCTGTATCTCCAGTCTCTGACATCTTCCCCGAGGTCTTCTATGACAAAATCTCTTTGACTTCCCCCTTTACGCCATCAGTGGCAATAACTGCTTTCCTAATGGAAATAACTTCTGACATAGGATCGGTGAATTGCAGGCTATCTCACCCCATCCACCTTCCCACCTTTCACAGTATTCAGCGCAGATAAATGGGTGCTTTTTGCCTCCTCTCCTGCATTGCTGTCCAAAGTTGTGTCAGACTTTCATAGTGGCCAGTCCATCAGTTTCCCATCCTTTATCCCTTCTTCTCTACCCCACTTACAAGGAAGAGCGACTGCATGGACTCCATTCCACATGTACGGTGTCTTATTACATCTATTGGACATTACAAACAGAGTGGATGGTCAGATCTTTGTGGGCTTCTCGAGAGAGCACCAAATGCTCAATTTCAGTTGGGATTCCCTTTGGATTAGGATTTTCTATGCTATAGCCTAGACAGTCCCTCCAACTTTCATTCATGCCCCCTCCACAAGAGCCAGGGCAGCTTCTACTGCCCTCTCCATGGATGTCACAGTATCACCCCATTACTGGGTAGCCACATGGTCATCTTTACATATTTGTGTGAGCATTATTGCATCATTATTCAGTCTCGTACTGACATATACTTTCCCAAGGATGTGTTGCATTATGTCCCTACTTAATGGGCACCACCCAATGGCACCTTCCAACGGGTATTTCTGTGGGACTCATTCATAAGGTGAGGAATCTGTGGGGAAAAATATCCATTAACTTTCTTGTTGGTGTATGCTTTTTCGCACAGATTCTTCATCTTGTGAATGTCATGTTGCCTTCAAAATCAATTTTTCTAGAGGCTACTTTTTGTTCCCACATATTCCTCACTGTTATCCTCCCACCGATAGTTTAATATTATCCTAGTGTATGCAATGCTTGCCTACTGTTACTGTTCTCTTGGTTCCTCTCAGTGCATGCCTGAATGGGGAACGAAAAACTGAAGAAAGCTAAACAGATTCTGCTATTGCTGAATAGCCCTGAAGTGAACAGTGGTTTTCGAGAAGCCCAGGCAGGATAGCAACATTTTAATTCATTTAGGGCCAGATGTAGGTCAGTCGGTAACGGCCGAAAATCGGTATTTTCGGCCGTTACCGATCGGTATGTATGAATTGGTATGTAGGGGCATATTTTTACAGAATCGGTAAATTTACCGATTCGGTAAATTAACCGATTCTGTAAAATACCGAATCGGTATTTTTTACCGATTCGGTATATCCAAATGTAGGTGGCACTCCTGAGAGTGCCACAGGCCTTACAGATTCGGTATTTTACCACACAATCCAATTGTGTGGTAAAATACCGAATCCAGGTGTGCATGCACCCTAGCCATGTGACAGACAGACATGCCCATAGGGCATGTCTGTGTGCCACATGGCTCACATGCCCGTCTTTGGGGTGCTAGAGGGTGTCAAAGTGACCCCCCCTGCACCCTTGCTAAAATCGGTATTTACCGATTCTGTAATTACAGAATCGGTATTGCCCATTGATTCCTATGGGCTTCAAGGCCCATAGGAATCAATGGGCAATACCGATTCGGTATTTACAGAATCGGTAAATACCGAATCTTAAAGATTCGGTATTTACAGATTCTGTAATACCTACATCTCCCCCCTTCATATTTACCGACTCTTAAATACCGAATCGGTAAAATTTGGTATTTAAGAGTCGGTAAATATGAATTACCTACATCTGGCCCTAAGTGCCTTGCGTGCTCATCAGAATTGATCTGTTTGCAAAATGGAAACTTTCTGAAGTGAGATACATATTTTAATGAATACAAATGAAATGAAATGAAATGAATGAAATGAAATGAAATGAAAAAGAAACTTGCTAAAGCGCACTGCGGCCAAGCGGCTTCCTGGCGCTGAGGGTAGGATCCGGATTCTACAAAGCAACCAAGGGGGCTAACCGGGGAAGGCCTGGGAGAAGAGGAAGGTTTTTAGGGCTTTACGAAAAGAGGGATAGGTAGGAATAGAACGAATGGACAACGGAAGACTGTTCCAGAACTGGGGGGCCAAAACCGAGAAACGGGTGCCACCAATTCGGGATTTGCGGTAGCGGGGTACTTGGAGAAGAAGAAGAGATGAAGAGCGAAGGGTGCGAACCGGGGTATAGGGAGTGATTAAAGAAACAATAAAGAGGGGAGCGGAGTGGGTATAAGCCAGGAAGGCTAAGCAAGCCAATTTAAAAAAAGATCTGAAGTGCACCGGGAGCCAGTGGAGGGACTTGAGAACAGGCGTGATGTGAGAGGATTTGGGGAGATGAAAAATTAGACGGGCTGCCTGGCTTTGAATGGCCTGTAACCGTCGTGTTTCAAAGGCCGGAATGCCCACATAAAGGCCGTTCCCGTAATCAAGGCGGGAGGTGATGAGGGCCATGACGATGGATTTGAGGGCGTTCTTAGAAAAAAAACGGGAAATTTTTCGAATGAGGCGGAGGGACAAAAAAACAAGATGAAACGACGGAGCTGACTTGGGCATGCATGGAAAGGTCATTGCTAACCTTGATGCCCAGGGTACGGACGGAGGGAACTGGTAGGGGAGGAGGGCCAAAGGAAAGGGGCCAATGAATCGGGACCAGGGATTAGTGGGACCACCCGTGAGGACAAGTTCCGTCTTGTCCGGATTCAACTTAAGATGATTCATGGTCATCCATTCCGAGATGAAGACTAGGGTAGAGCTAAGAAAAAGAGGAGAGTCAGAAGTGGAAAGATCAAAGATGAGCTGGAAATGTCCCCGTTCTGATGAAGCAACAGAAGTAGACAGGGCTAATCAGAGCCCCATGTTCTTTCTGTTCCTGGCACTGTTTTTGTGATCCTTGAGGCCAGTGGTCGCAAGGACTCCAAAGGGCAAACCAGGAGAACAGCTGCTCCCCAGGGCGACACTTAACTGACGTCCATGCTGAGCTACTAGTGAAATGAACGTGCACTTCGGTGCATCTCTTGAGTGTTGCTAGGTGGGCCATATTAACATCTGCCACTGCAGCGTCACTTATTTAGTCCTATGTCACTCCAGCTTTCTGTCTAATATTTCTTCACTTTTTCTTTCTGCGTGCCCATAAATTGTGGCAGGGATGAACAATCGATGGGTAATTCCCAGAAACTTAAAAGTCTGCAGTCAATTTGCAAAATGTAAAAACATGCAGAGTGCAAAAAATCTGCTGGGATCTAAGCAATCCACGTTTTCTATTAAAAATGTCCTTCTATGGAGCTGAAGTCAGTGGGCAGCGCAATTTCTCCGGGTTCTTTCGTAGTTCTTTGCATTGCCTAATTTGTGCCGGTGGTGGGCACCGGTTCACATTTTTGGGGGGTCCAACTTAAGTTTTTTATTATGACTGACCCCGGAAAAGAGATCGAAAAGCAGCAAAGGTAGAAAGAAGGACGGCAGGAAAATGGTGACATAGGAGTAAGCCTTGAAGGAAACTTTGCGAGAGGAAGACAGGAAGACGGGTGGTGTGTGGTGGAAGAAAGAGTATGAAAATGGTTTCAATACAAGAATTGGGCAGCATTGGAATGTGGTAGCGGCCGCACCAGGCTCATAAGTTAAACTAACTTTGTTCGCCTGCACTTACTTCTTTCTTTAACTAATTAAGCTCTGAGGCCAAGCAGTTCCAAATTCCATTCTTGGCATCTTTAAGGGGAGGCAGTGTTCATGAGATAAGACTCAGAGGCGGCACCACAGGGAAAGAAACAGATCGAGCTTATATAAGTGTCAATCTAAATGATCTAATACATGCAAACGTGATACTCCTTGCAACCTGCAAGATTCCCTTTGAAATCAAATCACCAGCCCTGGGATACAAGTGTGAGAGAGAATATTGGTACTGTTGGGAGACACGAGATACATTTAGCACGACGTAACGCAATTAGGGTCTTACAAAAGATATTGTACATCCGAAGCCCCTTTAAGCCCGCAGGCCCGACTCCCCAGCAGCTACCACCACCTGACCACCATGAAGACAATCATCATTAATTGATTTGGTGCTAGGGCGGAAAAACGTACTCACCTCCTGCTGTTGGTGGCAGACACAGGGGGGCTATGGCTACTCGGCTAGCCAGTAGAACAATTAAATTATGGCCGCTCCGGTCAAGAAGTGTGCCTCGTCACTCGTGATGCTGTCACGTGCAGTTGTAATTGTCCAATGCGCATGCGGGAATTACACATCATCAGCCACCCTAGAGATGCTCACAGACTCGGCGGAGGAGGGGACCGTGCCTAAATCTGCGCGCTGCGCACAGGCACCTCCTCCTCCTCCTGAGACGTCTGAGTTTGGTTGAACAGACACCGGTCAATCAGGCTTGCTGGCGCTGCTGTTTCGCTGGAGCTCGAGCGGAGTGGACTCGGTCGGAGATATTCAGGCCTGGTAGTATTTGGCTGGGGGGCCGATTTTCAGTCCGACTGTCACTCGCTCCAGAGAGAAGTCACCAGGTGTCGTGTCTGAGAGTCTCAGACTTCCAAGTTCCTTGGAACTTGGAAATCTGAGTCTCAGACAGACACACACGGCAGGACACCTGGTGACCTCTCTGAAGTAGTGACGGTCGGACTGAAAATCGGCCCCCCAGCTACAACAACGGCCCCCTGTACGAAAACCGGCCCCCACCCCATCCAGCCTACTGGGGGATTGCCCGGTGCCCGAAAGCACCACAAACCCTGGTGGTTTGTGTGCCTGGTGAAAGCGTGCACTGACGACTGATGGTGTGTGTGCCTGGTGGAAGCAGGAGCATTCACAGTAATAGAAGACACAAATTAAACTGACGAAGAGGAGGGGGAGAAGAGAGGGGGAGTGCGAGCAGAGGAGCATGATTCACAGCTAGAAGACACAAATGAAGCTGACCAGCAGGGAGGGGGAAAAGGGAGGGGGGTAGTGCAAGCAGAGGAGCCAGAATACAGCATTAAAAACACAGATGGCAGCTGTGCACGTGCACGAGCTCGTGAACGCAAGCTGTAGGCCAGCAAAAGCCTCTGGTGGCACTTTTAAAGGCCACTTAACAAATGTCTCGAAGAGACAGTACATGCGCAGTCTCAGGTGAGACCTAAAAATGGGAGGTATATGTGATGGCATTTTACTTTCACTCTCCCCTCAACACCTAATGGTTTGTTCGGACACCTAAGCTCTGGCACCCACTCCTGCAAGAATATTAAGAACAATTATTTATAAGTTTCAGAGATCCCTCAAACCTGGCTTTTCAATCCACATAACTGCATGACACAAATAACCAAACATAAAAATGGCAGGTATATGTGACCTCATTTACTCTCACAGTTTCCCCAACACCTAATGATTATACATAACGACATTCACCACACCATGTCTGAAATATATCTTTGAACAGCAAGCACTTCACCCAGCACATCCCACATAGGCCAAACTACATCCAACAACGTGTCACTCCGAAAGAGCACCAGGAGCTCAATGCTATTTGAAAAGGTGCATTGTCTTCAGGGGCATAAAGGACTATAAAAATGCTTCAAACCAAAAAAATACAATAGATATGCAATTTCTGCAGGTAGGTGCAATGTGCATAGGAGACAAATAGAGAAGCTTATTAGGTGATCGGCTGGTGCTTTCCAAATATTCTACTAGTCGAGGGGTTTGAATTTATGTTTGTGTGTATTATCAGTAATTACTCAATTATTTGTTACCACTGGATCTGTCTAAAGCTGGATTTAGAATAAAAATTAATGTCATCAGATTATATAATCTTGCCTTTGGATAATTTTATTACTTTTTCAATAAATGCGCTTAGGGAAATGTCTTGTTGTGAGTATGGAGCACAGTTTGTGGGCAAAAGGGTCTTCTTGTGCCCAATATTCAATTAAGTATGTGTAACCTCCAGGCAGCCGCTGTTTCGAGGTAGTAAGTGTGATAGGAATGAGTTTTCTAACAGCAGATGGTAAATGCTATGAGCAGGTGGTAAATGGGAAAGGTGGTGGGTGCGGAGAGTGGGCAGGAAGGATGGAGCCAAGCAGGGCATAGTCATCCATGCTCCACCTTCCATAGGATCAAGTCGGGCAGGGGCCAGAATGGACATGTGTATGCAGTGCCCGTCCAATCCTCCAGCAGACCCAGTGTTCCTACATCTGCAAAATCAAATGCAGGAATACAGGGACAGATGTCATCATGTTGGGCAGTTTCCCATTGGGGGAAACTGCTACGTCCGACTTGTCATTGGGGCTCCACACTAACTTTAATCCTAAAAACCTAACATTTACCCTTTTGTAAAACCCTTAACCCATTCTGGCAGACTTTATATTGATAGTGACAATACAACCTGTTTTTAATGTTATTTTTATTAAACTGAATAAAATCAAGTTTCTTCTCTTTACTTGACTTCTTAGCAGTTTCTTCTTAACATCATTTTCCATAAATATTTCTCCATAGTGAAATAAGCCTAGATTAAAAGGGGTTGCACAGTGCATTATACAATAGTAAAACACACGTGGTTCATGCTTCTCTCAGGGCAGAAGTAAATGTAATTTGCACTGCCATCTAACCCACGATATCATAAATTTAAAAAAATAAAAACAGTGTACTCTCTACAACGAGGGTGAATTCATGTCTCTTTGCACACTGAAGATTTAGTCATTATAGATCATACTCTGGTCTACAATGTCAACTAGATCCCCTGAGTTTATATTCTGAACTGAATTAGCTTTATTAGTAGTTATAGAAAACAAATAATGAAATTTGGCAGATGGAATGTTAACTATACTTGATGGCTAAATGATATTAAACAATGGTACAGTCCTAGTAGCTTGAATTAGAAACCACACCTGCAAATGCCTCGGTCAATGCTCTAGCTGCGATGGTCGTAATAACCCGATTCAATATTGTGTGGAGTCATGTCTTTGAGACTGTTGTTTAAAGCCTATGCACCAAAGAATTCAGCAGTTTTATTATATGGAGATGTAGCTCTTGCCTTGGAATAGAACATCTACAGAGTTAAAAATAGTGTCTGAGAAAGAAGCTTTTAATATGCAAGGCAGTGGGGCTGTATTTTCTCAGCTCTTAGGTTCAAGCTTTAAATGTAAACATTTGTGTAGGGTTAACTAGGAGAAGAGGAGGGTATATTGCCACAAATTATTTCTAAAACCAGATGTCCTTAGAACATCCACAGGCAAGGCTTTCCAAAAAGATTATTCAAGAATTATTTGCAAAACATGACGGAAAACATGACGTAGGACCTGAACTTGAAACTTGGATGGCAAGCAGTGAAGAGGTATCAATAAATAAAAAGCCTACATTAAAAGTAAATCTTTTGATTACTGATGTAAAAATTATTTGGAGTATATTGCTATGAATACTTTACTGACATAACTATATAATTTAAAAACACAGGTATATATTACTAATTATTCGATTTACATTTCTTCCCCAGACAGAAAACAAATTGGCAGGATTCTTGTGTATATTTACTACAGCAAACGTGTAAATCTACACTTTTTTGTAAAGTACCTTTTTCGAGTATAGATTTAAAACTAGGTGTACACTTGCATGCCTTCACCCCAACAAAGCAGAGAGGGTGGAGTCTCGTACAACAGTATTTATGAGAATAAAGATATTACTAGATCAACGTATGGGGAAAATTGCTATAGTATCTTTTTTATAAGAAAACAATATTAAAATGTTTTAATGTATAATAACTGTAAATGTATTTACTGTAAATGTTAGACTATAACAAATACAATGTTACAGGACAGTAACTTATAGAATTGTGTATTGAATAATTAATTACTTTAAGTATATTTATTTTTTATAAATAATTTTATTACAATTTATAAAAAAACAACCCTTCACCCACTAATAATATTTTCATTTCATATTTACTAAATTTTGTTTAAATTTTTTTAATTAATTTAAGTTATTTATTTAATAAATGTTTAATTTATTTTTTATGGTTACTAAATTTAAAACAATGAAATAATTCATAATTGTATCTAATTTTATCACTAAAATATATATTATATAATTTAAATGTTGAAATCATTTTAGCTAATTTCACATAAGCTCCTCCGGGATGTTATTTTATTTCTCTGCTTCTGTTGGTTTTTAAGGGAATGTTTTGCAGTACCAATTGTTGCCCATGTGTGGTGCTTCACTTACTCCAAAGTTGGGCTGTAGTACATTTCAGTCTGTTCTGTCACCTTTAGGGCTGTAGTAACTCTAGAAGGGTAGTTTGTGAATACCATGGTGTTTCTCTTTTATGGATGTGTGTTTGTCTGGTCCCTTGTCATGTGCCTACATAAACCCCTCCTTGATTTCCCCTAACCCCCTTCCATTTACTAGTAGCTATTTCCCATTTTACTGTCCCTTCCCTGGTCCCTATGATATTTACTACTATATAGTATACCTGCATGTGTGGAAATCTCTGATCTTGGTAGAGATCTCAACAGAGAAAGATAGGAGAGGCGGAGGCCTCCACCCATGTGTTTGTGAACAGTATTTTGTAGTATGACTAATACTACCATAGTCACATTTATGTACTGCAAAATGATAATCTTTGAAAAGCCCCTTGTTGTTATTGAAGGTGGGGCACATCCGGTTGGCAAAGGGTTTTTTGGGTCAATCTGCATGTCACTTCGGGAAAGATTAAGGCAATGTTTTCTTAAGTTGCCCAGAAAAGCAAATCCTCAAAAATTATTTTTAAAACCAGTAATATTAAAGCAAAGTAATAAGAGCTCAATTAAAAATGTTTTTTTTTCTATTTATGATGGAATTCATCCCAGTAGCTTTGACTGTTAACCATTTTTAGGTCGAGCATTCGAGACCTCTTTATATACTTATATGTGTATGTACTTTGTGGGCTCAGGAGATCAGCCCTAGGACTTGTCTGCTTCCGCTTAGGGACTTTTTTTTCTGTTCAACTGCCTCTATTTAACTGTCTTGATAGAAAACGACCAGCAGAGGTTAGTAAAATACCAGAATTGGTTTCTGCTGAGAGACAGACTTTTATTTTTATTTTTCTGGCAACTGCTTCTATTTAACTTTCTTTATAGAAAACGACCAGCCGAGGTCAGTAACATACCAGGATCACTTTAGCATTCCCTAGATTCCAGTCCATAGAAATTGTCTTCCACAAGCACCTGTAGACAATAATATTTATTTTCAAATCATGCATTTTCAGCGATATGTCCACCCAAGGCCCTGATTTTATATTAAAAACAGAGCTTTGGACTAAAAAAATTCCTGCTGAAAGGCAATATTTCTCTCCATGTGTTTCCATTAATGGCGTGTCACGCAGTTTGGTGCTTACTTTCCCTCCATGTTAAAGAACAATAGATGTTTCAACACCAAGAACAATAGATGTTTCAACACCGAGGCTAATGTGCTGCATTACCCATCACCCATCATCACCCCCTTTTGTACCGCTTTGTTCACCATAAGTTGGCAGGGTATGCTCAGACGTGAGTCCCTTGCTCACTTTGCCACTGGATTCAAGCAAGCCTGGCTGAAGATGGCTGAAATGCCAGAAACTGGTCCTAGGAAGCTTGTTTCCGGTCCAGGGAAGGCATGGCTTGGCAGTTCGGGCTGGACTGTTCCCATGAGGCACAGGGTCAGACTGATTTGCATATGGCCATGTCTGAACTGGGGTGTCAGAGTAGGCTAAAGAACGGTGATGGATTAAACCCAGATCTTTTGACTGGTTGTGAGTGTTTGATTGGTTCAGAAGCTCCGTCCATCACCACCTCCTTTTGTACCGTAATGTGCTGCATAGGTAAATACATATAAGGTACCAAAGGCGAGACCAAATGCATTGCAAATGCTTGTTAGCAAACTGACTGAAATTTTAAATTCGATTAATATTGTGGTTAACCAGGCGTGGTTATGCGTGGCAGGGTGATGGCAGCGTTTTGAAGTAGCTCCGTACCCTCCGGCATTAAACCCCTTCATCCAGCATACTTATCCATGTCCTGAAGTTGGGAGAGGCCGCCCTGAGTGACTGTGACCCAGCTGATCCTTGTTTCAACCCCGCAGACCGTGGGCGGACGGAGCGCAGCCATCGACAGGCTGGGGCCTTTCAGCTACATTCATCCGCGTCCCGAGGTGGTTCCTGAGGCTGCTGTGGCCGCGCTGAGGTGTGAGCAGGCGCCTACTTTAAGCCGCGGCTTGAGGCCTGGTCCGCGAGGCAGCGGTCAGCCTGTACTGCCTTAGAAAGCTGTCCCGGACCGTGAATCAGTGGGGCCCCAATGGTATTGCGGTGAGTCAAGCGTCCCCGGGGGGAAGGATAATCACGGGCAGAATTCTGTTGACTTCAATATTGGGGCCCCAGGAGGGGGAGCTAGGTTTGAGGGACCTGACTCCAGTGATAGTCTGCGGGGTGGGACTGAACCCTACAGGGCCCAGAGAAGAGTCCCAGCTTGCCGCCAGAGAAAGACTCTGGAGTCACCAGACTGCAGACAGCCCTCCAGTGACGGACTTGGTGGGGCCCCCGAGGGTGAAGGACTGCACCGCCTAGACCCTCCTGTAATGGACGCAATGGCAAGGGAAAAAGGGTCCAAAAACAATGCTGCAGAGCTAGCTGAACAAATATACCTGCCCCAAGGGCCCTGTCCCTGAGCGCCCAGCTTGAACTGAACCTACTGGTGGGTTGGAAAGTGAAACCCCTGATCTTTCCCATAGAGACGTCATGGAGGACATTGCGGGGGTGCGCACCTCCATGGAACAACGCACAGATGCCATCACAGTGGAGGTGACTCTGATTAGGGCAGACCTCGCTAAAACGCACGTGAAAGTCAAGCAACTGGAAATTACCGCACAGTCTCATGGATGACATCTCACAACTCCAAACCGAAGTCCAGGCTCTTCAAACCTTCAAAAAACAAGCAGAGGACAAGCTGGATGACTATGAGGGGCGCTCTCGGAGGAACAACGTTCGCATCATAGGTAGTACAGAAAAATCGGAAGGGCAGACACTGGACCTGTTTGTTGAAGACCTTGTACTCAATCACCTTAAGCAAAGGGCCTTTCGAAGTTTTTGTAGTTGAGAGGGCCCACCGGGTTCCAGGTGGACGCCCAAAGCCAGGGGCCCCAACTCAGGGCATTATGAGGGTAGGGTGCTGACATTGGTATCGGTGTATGTCCCGCCTGGGCTGCAGAGTCGGACTTTTGCAGATCTAGGGGCTGGCTCCTTTCCCTGCCGGAGGGCCTATTGCTTGTGGGAGGTGACTTTAATGCTGTGGCCTCCGGTGTGCTTGGCCGGCAGCGATTATCTTTATCCTACAAAACGTGATGCATCCTGGGACTGGTAGTACTGTGTACATCAGCGTTTTTTCTATTCTTCCTTTTTAGATAGTGACATAACCAATGATGAGATAGAGCAGGCCGTCCTGATCGGGAAGGGCAATGGGCCCCAATGGGCTACCCATTGAACTCTATAAACTGTTTCCGGACTAGCTGGCCCGCACTTGAGAGCTATGTATGAGGAGAGTAGAGAAAAGGGAGAGCTACCACCCGATCAACGACTGGCGTCAATAGTAGTCATTCCGAAGGAGGGAAAGCCTAGAGATAGGTGTGATTCCTATTGGCCCATCTCCCTGCTAAATGCAGAACCGAAAATCCTCGTCAAGATATTGGACACCCGCCTAACTCTGGTAATCAGTGCCTTGGTCCACCCGGACCAGTCGGGGTTTATGCCCCACCGCAATACTGCCCTGAACTTGCGGCGGGTGCACAGAGTGATTGGGGGGGCCGGAACTATCACAGAAGATGCAGTGATCTTGTCCCTGGATGCCTCCATAGCTTTTGACAACATTGAGTGGCCCTATCTCTTTGCC
Source organism: Lissotriton helveticus (assembly GCF_964261635.1). Lineage (NCBI taxonomy): Eukaryota > Metazoa > Chordata > Amphibia > Caudata > Salamandridae > Lissotriton > Lissotriton helveticus. The sequence continues at coordinate 512,152,212 of NC_136070.1, forward strand.
GTCCTTCACAAACTGAGGTTTGGGCCTTGCTTCGTATCATGGGTCGGGCTCCTCTATTCTGCCCCACTGGCGCAGGTGATAGTGAATAATAGACGGTCAACCCCCTTTATTCTTAGCCGGGGTACTAGACAGGGGTGCCCACTGTCACCCCTGCTTTTCGCCCTTTCCTTGGAACCCCTTGCTGCCTGGATCCGGCGCGAACTGACTATACGAGGAATGCGGTGGTTGGCGGAATGGGAGGATCGCATCTCGCTTTATGCGGATGATATCCTTCTGTATCTGACCTCTCCCAGAAAATCACTCATATGTTCTTGGACATCTTTGCATCCTTCGGCAGGTTTTCAGGCTTTTCCATCAACTGGAATAAATGCCAGATTAATACTTTGAGTGGCGAAGCTCCAATTCTCCCCCAGGTCTGTTCTATGCAGGTGGTAAAGGATGGGTTTCGGTATCTGGGTATCTTTGTTACTGCAGACCCCAAGCTCTGCTACGACAGGAATCTGCTCCCTCCCCTGCAGCGCTTGCATCAGGATGTAGCCAGCTGGAAAGCGCTTCCTCTTTCGCTGCTGGGTCAGGCTGCTGTCTTTAAAATGATGTCCCTACCCCATTTTCTATACGACCAACAATACTGCCCTGTCCCTGACCCAGCGAGGTATTTTAAAGAAATTGAAGAGCTGCAGAGGCTGTTGTTATGGGAACGGAAACCAAGAATAGTGCTTCATAAACTGGTCCTTAACTGGTACGATGGTGATATTAGCCTCCCGGACATTAAAAAATACAATTGGGCGGCGCACCTCGCCGCCATTAATCAAGGCACATACCTCACCCTAGGAGACCCAGGCTATGCCGTGGATAGATGGCTGCTGCCGGGGTGAAACATATAACAGAGCCCTGTATGCATGACCCAAGAGGTTTCCATTAACCGGCCCCACCATGCACTCGGTCTGGGTCTGGCACGCGGTGAACAGAAGTCTGGGGAGGGATCGCAAGTTGACGCTGGCCACCCCTCTTTGGGATTCAGAGAAACTGGGCAGCTTATATTCCTCCAAGGGCTTTGACAAATGAGACATGATTGGTATCTCCCGGATTGGGGACCTCTGTTGGGTGAAGGGGGACATCCTTAGCTTTGACCAACTACAACAACAATACGAACTTGCGGGCACTGAGTATTTCCGCTATTTGCAGGTCTGACATGCCCTGACCACGACCTTAGAGAAAGGCTCCACCCCCCCTCTCCCCCTGAGTCATCCCCACTAGAGGACAGACTGCTGGATGGTTTTCTCCCACAGAGAACCTTCTCAAAAAGCTAGTCAATAATGCACCTGACCCACTGGTTGCATTGCGGGAGTCCTGGGAGAGGGACGGCCTACTACTTGACGATGAGGAGTGGAGGGAGGCATTGGCCTCCCCTCTAGAAGAGGCGATTTCTGCTTGCCTCCAACTAGTCCAATTGAAAATACTCCATAGAACCTACATGGGCACAGTGGCTGCGCATGGGACTTGGGTAAAGTGCAGACTGCAGACGACAGTGTGGGCAGGTCGCCACCCTCATGCATATACTCTGGGAGTGTGAACAGATACAAAGATACTGGATGGGGATACATGTGGTCATGAGAGGCGTCCTCCTCAAAAATATTAACCCGGAGGCTAAGAGGTGTTTGCTAAATGTGTGGGAACCCACCGATTTGACAGGGGCAGAGAGACTATGGGTCACCCTGGGATCCGCTGTCGCCAAGAGAGACATTGCCCAGATGTGGAGAGAGATCACTCCTCTCACACTGGCCATGTGGAAGACACATATTGATTGGTGCATGTTCAGGGAAAAGACGGTCTACCTGGCAAGAGGATGCCCCCAAAAATGGTCCCGGGTATGGTCCAAATGGAATACGTATAGGGGGGATATATGTGTGCCACCAGCGGCTGCGGGGGAAGAGGAGCCTGGTTCCCCTTAACAGTTCTTTCTGCCCCAGTGCTGTGTTTCTGTCTTTTTTTCTTTTCTCTTTTCGCTCAAGTCTCCCAAACATATGCCCTACCCACCAACTTTCTGTATAGATACATATGCAATGCTGATTGCTTTGTTTTGTTTTCCTTGTTGTAAAAAAACAAAAAAAGATAATATAAAAAGAATATTGTGGTTAATCAAGATATTGCAGTGGCGCCGTCACTAATTTGTTTTTATCATCATCATAACATTTTAATGGGTTGACAACAACAACCATAAAAGAGCACAGAGAACATTTCATAAAATCATACTTATATAACACATCAACATAAAATACATAATTTTAAAAGCCAGATAACAGAAAGAACAGATAAGAAGCACTCTGTGTGCAGCGATACACTAATCAGGCAGGTCTTGATCGCCTGGTAATCAGTGCTGCTCCAAAAAAACAGGAAACAGCAAATAAAACATGTTCCTTGGGGAGAATCTGCAGATACACAATAGCAGGGCGTACTTGAATGAAGTTCAGGGATTTCAATAGAGGGGTTAAAAATTGCTTTCTAGGCCTGCTAAAATAATTGCAGAACAAAATGCAAAGTGTCCTGAGGAGACCTATTGTCGCAACTGCAGGGCAACCGAAGACCAGGTTTTACCAATCCAGTAGATGATGTCAGGAGATGGTGTAACAAGTTAAATCTTAAGGCTGCGCTGGTGCTTACTTACTCTCATCTTGCCACATCCTGTTGCTGGGGCAACCACTAAATTTTCCTCCTGTAAGCCATCACTGGGGGATGCTCCTTTGGCTATATCGATCACTTGCTACAGTTAAAGGGGAGCTGTCGCAGACTACACGTCCCAGAATCCCTTCCTGGATTATCCCCTATGGCTCATCAGTGCTATTTAAGCGTGTGGCAGTCCCGCTACGCGAGATGCACCTGGACAAAGGCTGGGCACCTTGCGCCTAACAGCACCAGAAAGAGGCAGTCCCACCCCGCTTAATTTTGCTTTGAGGATGCTGTGATGAGCAAGAGAAAGTCAAAAAGCTCCCAGGACACAGATTTGGATCTTTAAAGAAACCCAATTAAGTACTCATACATCATTTCTTAGATTACCTCAGCAGTGGGGGTTTTGACCGAGAATTCAACATACTGAACAGAGATTGTGTTGTGCCGTAAAAAACTGTCCTAAAAACCTTAGTCCACTTGATTCTCACAATGGTGCGAGAACGGAGGAAGAGGGCACTAATTTACCCCCGACTGAGGTGTTGTGTAACCTGGCGACGACCGACTCCATGGGGATAGGACAGTTTCCAGTACAGACTCCAGAAGAGGCACAATTGAGTGGTGGAATCCAAAAGGGTGGTCATACCTCTGGGGGTCATAAGAAAGGGAGAAGTATTTGAAATCAAGGTGCTCCGGCTGCTCCTTCTTTGATGTTTAACATAGACCCAGGCTCAGCTATTGACCTAGCCACTGTCGCCCCTAGCACCACTTTAGCGGACTTGAATACTCTTGAATTATAATTAAAATCTATTCAGGAGTCCGTGCCTAAAGCCCTCTGCGATGATATTGGTCAAATCTTATCAGGCTCGATGGAGGGCTTGTATACAAGGTTAGGGGCTATTGAATCATCTGTGGGTAATCTGAAAGTCCTGGTTATAGGGGGTGGGGTGCAAAACTGTCCCCTAGTGAGCAGAGTGCACTGGGGTCTTTTAAATGAACCTTGTTCTCCAACCCACTCTGTCCGCTCTGGTTTGGGCTCTGCTGACACTCGTTCTATGGAAGATGGGAAAGTTGGTGGAGGGAGGGGAGGCAGGGATAAGCGCTCAGAGAACACTGTAACTTACAGATCCAAACCGTCAAACAGATGGTGGATCGGGGGCCTGTCCTTCATAAGTCCCAGTGTATAGGAGAGGTGACCTACCAGACCCATAGGGATCATCAGCAGCCTAGAAGTCCATTTTCCATTAAAAAGAAAGGTCCAGCTGGTAATTCAACGAAGCTACAGCTCCCTCCTGAGTCAACACCATTAATGTTCATCCTGGGGGGTGTCACACAGTTGAACCCTCTAATGAACTGATGTGCAAGGCGAGGCACTGGTGTGACAACTTTATGGGGCAGGGGTAGCAAGTATCTACACACATAATAATGGCCAAAGAGTGGGTTGGCTAGGGGTTAGGGAAAAAGACCTTGAGGGGAACTATATTGTTTTAAATTTTCGACATCAGGGTCTCGCGAGGAGTATATTACAATATATGCCAAGTGGTAATAGGTCTGCCACGGTGTTGATTGACCTTGGGGTTTATCAGTATATAGGGAATTTCCTACGTGAATTACACCTGGATCTCGCTGCCTCAATAAGGTACAATCAGACAGGGAGTTTGTCTGGGTTTGTGAATATGCATGTGGGGGTCAGATAAGGCTATATCCTGGCCTCGTTTTTATTTACTTTATATATTAATGAGCTGGGCTCGGTATTGTGTGCACCTTGTAAAGATACCCCAAAGTTCGACTCACAGTTAGTGACCGCCCTTCTTTATGCAGATGAGGCTGTTCTAATTTCTAGGACCGCAGTAGGTTTGCAACAGCTGGTGGATTCTTTCGTGGCTTTATTAGTGCATTAGATTTGAGCACTAATTATTCCAAATCACTTACTATGGTTGTTGTCTTCAGGGAACACTAGAAAATACCACTTTGGTGGAGAAATAGAATTGGCCTGGGTACCAACCTTTCATATCTAGCGGTCCTTTCCGATGAAAGAGGTTCATGGACCCACCAAAGGAAGACAAAAGGGAATGCATTTTTTAAAGCTGCAGCCGCGACCTTTGATTTTGCTAAAAGGCTTGGGGCTAAACCAGTGCCGGCACTCATCAAAGTATATCAGGCCAAATTTATTTCAATTGCCAGCTAAGGTAGCGATATTTGGGTTAACTTGGACTTAAAAGATCTTCAGACTGTTGAAAGAAATTTTAAAGAAAATAGTTGGCTTTCCCACAATCAGTACCCGTATATATAATACATGAAGAGCCAGGGTTGGGGTATATAGGTGACCAATTATCACTTGCACCCTTGCTGACATGGATTAGGGTATTGTGTAACATGGTGCTAGCACAGGGCAATATACATCCCAAGGATCAAATACATCAAAGACATTACGTGCAAATTGTTTCGCCTTTATTTATTTGAGAACCCGTATGGTATCACAAAGAGGGATTTGATTTAGGCAAAGGAGCACTTTGTCACCATGATGGGCTCAGAAAGGGAGGCGCAGGAACTCATTAAACCTACAGTTCGGTCCTATATCATGTTAAAAACTTGCCCCTCGGTGGAGCCATTTTTAATTATAGTAACATTATCCCAACACCGATACCTGTTGACTAGATTCAGACAAAACCTCTTACAGTGGACCTTGGCAGACCCGCAAGGTAGACTTAAGGTGGAAGAGAAAGGTCCTTGTTCATGTGACAATTTCTCTCAGCAAGACAATTTGCACTTTATCTTTTTCTGTGACCACTACAGAGCCTTGTAGAATCGTTATATACTGCCTTTATTTAAGAAGCAGCTCTTTGAGTAAGTGAGTCCAGCGCTGGTATACTTACGAATGTTGACAAGTCCTTAAATAAGTTTTAATTTAGCAAGCTTATTGATAGGGGCTCTCTGAATCAGGAAGAGGTTGCCTAATTGATATGATGATCTTATGCTATGTGCACAGGCTATGAATTTGTACCTGTTTTTTCATGAATTTGTATCCGCTTTTAACTTTTGTGTGTTAATGTATTTTTACATTTGTTAGTTTGTCATGTATCTGCTTTTATGGTTTTTATTAACTAAATAAAGTTTTGTTGAAAGTTAAATCTGAACCTGACGAATATAAAACCTATCACGCATGTTGCATACCTGCACCAAGTAATGCCTCATACCATGAGTGGTCTTTAAAAGTATATATCCCCTCACCAAGGGTTTCAACAGCTCCGCCTGTTCTCTGGTTACCAAATCCCGCTCAAGGAACAGCACCTTTAATCTTTTAAATTCTTGGGGCGTCACTGAGTGGGGTTCAGAATAAATATACGCTTTCCCTAGAGAGGCAAAAGCTCCCTTCACATGAGCTATGCAAGGGGATTCGATGCGCAAGGCCAAGAGACAGACAGTATGAGAGAATCATTCTTTTACGTTTCAGATCCTCCCTGGTCCAGATCTTAACCCAACACAGCAGTGAGCTAAGGGCAACTGTATCGGTTAGATAACTTATTCCAAGCTCCTAGTGAACTGAGAAGGCTGAGGTACATTGACCGACATACACAAGTCATCTTAAAAATGGAATTTCTGTTTCCTGGATTTTATGAATTTTTACATACCCCAAACCTCGCTGCTATACCGGATCTGAGACGCACATTTGCAATGTAAATCTTCAGTAGGACACTCGGTGACCAAGAACCCAACCTAAGTGTGAAGCTAGTTACTGACCCAGTGGTTTTAACAATCTCGGATCACATTACCTTGAGGAATGGCTTTCAGTTATTCTTCACATCAAGTTGTACCTCTAAATAGGGACAGTCCAGGACTTTTCCTAAGTAGCGGGTGACCACTTTAAAGGTCTTAGAACTGGTAGACCGCAGGCCAACAACCATGACAAAAGATTTTGTATAATTTACACCAGATCCAGACTCCCCATAAAGGCAACAAACATATCCAAAAGCAGCTGCAACCCACTGGCCGTACGGGACATAACAACTGCATTGTCAGAATACACCAATACTAAAAGCCATCTATTCCTACCCTTGGGCAGTCTGTCTGTGCCGAAAGGAGAGCTTGCTCAAGCTCATTAATATATAGGATGAACAGAAAAGGTGCAAGAATGTACCCTTGCCGGACAGCCCAGCTAGTGGGAAAGGACCAAGTATGTGCAGCACCTAGCAAAAAGCGCACCGATGCGGAGGTGTCAGAGAGTAGGTTGGCTAAAAGAGCCACCATGTTCGGGTCCACCCCTATAGCAAAAAACAGAGGCCACAATTTTGTGTGACTAACCCTATCAAATCCAGATGTGAGGTCCATGAATGCCAGGTGGGGGACTTGGGCCGGGCTACAATTTCCTTATTAATAATCAAATAGAGATTCAAACATTGGTCAGATGTTGACCTACCTGGACTGATGCCGTCTTGGACATCAGACAGGATGTCATTCGCATTAGACCACCTCATCAAGCCATTAAGGATTATCGCAAGGACCTTCACTACCGCAGCTGTCAAAGAAATGGCGAGGTAACACTGGGGATTGTCTTTACTTCATTTCTTGAACACAGGCATGATCACTGCCATTGACCACAAGGTTTTTATTTTTTGTAGCTAGGGCTAGGTCTCACAACCTAATCTTACTAATTAGTTCTATATGTTTACTTTTTGCAAAGATGTTATGAAATCAAATTAAACAGGAAAGCAACTGAATAATGATTTAAAGTACACATCAATACAAAATAAGGGACTAATATTCACTTTGGGTGTTATGAAGTCATCTGCTTTTTTCAATTTTAGTCCATTCTCCTTATGCTTTTTAGGGCTCGGACTCCTCCCCACTGTAAGTGGGAGGAGTTAGAGAACTAATGTTAAAGGAGAAAAAAAAGAAGTATCTCCTAGGGCTTTGGCCGAGAGAAATTCCACACATTCCTTAGCGTGTTCTGTCATCTGGCCAGTGATTCGTCTTCGTTGTGTTGTCGTTTTAATAGGCTTGAAGTGATAGGGTAAATGTAGTTTTGTTCCGCCATTTTGGGCATATTTCGTTCGTGCTCGCGCAAAGAAGTACATTAATTATAATTAGGAGCTGTCAGGGTGCCTCCGTAAGTGAATCCAGATGGCCGGGCGCGTTCACCATTCAGCCTTACTGTTCGGCTATGCGGTCACTAGATGGCGCTGTGGCGAACAAGCTCGAAGTTGCTGTTCGAGGAAGTGAAGGCGACGTGGATGTGTGAGCGAGGATGAGAGAAGCGTTTGTTTCCCCTGTTACCACCCATCCACGGATGGGTGTAATGTCGTGATCCGCTGGAGAGGTCAGCAGGGGGACGTCTGCCGGCTCTTATGGGCTGGATCAAGGTTTGTTAATTTTTATATTTTTTTGCTGTAAAGTGCCTTGATGGCTGTGTAGCGTAAAAAAACCTTCTAAGCGCAAATTTTAAATATTTGCTATTAACAAGATGCCTCATTGTGCTTTCACCGTGCTATGTCACTTGTCTGCGCCCATTTATTAGGACTGAGGCCTACTTACCTCAATGTCGACACAATGAGGCGTGTGTACACTCGGAAGGCTGGATGTACACAAACACCTCGCTTGTGCCCCCGGCCACGCCTGGCAGGAGTAGCCTGCTTTGCCCAGCCGGGTCCACATACCGTGCCCGGCCAGCCAGACACCACGCCCGCCGGCCCAGAGGGTTTTCTCCATTAGGCAGAGCAGCCGGGAAGGCCGAAGAGAGGCCCCTTCTGTGCACACAGATGGATGTCTGCTCTCCGGAGGCGCTGAAAGGGCTGGGTAACCGAGAGCAGGTCTCACACCCGAGGATTAACACGAGAACCTCACACCTCCAGGCTAAATATACTCAGAACCACGCGCCACCCTTGGTATGGAGCGCGAGGCCCGCCACACGACGGAGTGTGCTGGGGCAACCAAGCCACAGCTCCACTGTGCTCAAGATCACACGAGGAGCTCCCCCGAGCTGAGGGTGACCCCTCGCGGTCCGAAAAGGAGCTGGGAAACCAGGTTCGAGTCTCGGTGGCAAAGGCTCACCAGCCTGTGATTCTGGGAAAATCACTTCCTCTCCCCGTGCATCCAAAAATGAACGTGTAAGCGCCCCAATACCTTTGGGTCGAGTTCGCGCTATATAAAACTGCAAAAAACATAGAGATAAAAAAAGAGCAGACTAGATTGAAAATTGCAATTCGAATAACGACGCAAGACTGGTTCAAGGTCTGCACACCAAAAAGAGTCCGAGGTCGGCCATAAATACCAACATTAATGAAGTGTGTGGTGTACAAGGTATGCCAGTGCTTCTTGGCGTAGGCATGTGCACTGCACCACTGCAAGGTGACACTTCCCATATAATTTTTATCGGGCACCCCTAAAGTTAACATGTGCATAGAATATGTGTTTAGTATATCCAACACCTGCACTTCGATCTGGGGGTGAACCCCTTCCATTTGGGATAGGCCGGGTGTGACGGATCAGGGAGAACGAATACTCACACCTGCAGGTTACAGCTCATGCTTTTCGTACAGTTTTCCCTGCTCACTATTCTGCTGGAGTGTCTAGAAGTGAAACACGCCCATGACTACTGAACGTATGAGAGAGGTACTTGCATTTCACTGGTGTGATGGGTCCGCGGCCTCACGCATGCACCTCGGGGGTCTGTGTTGGAACCCAGGGTCGCAGGCTGAATCTGCGTGAATTCACCCTGCCTTTCATCCTTATGAGGTCGATAAGAAGAGTACATTGAGCTGAACACCACGCCCTGTACAATGACACATGATATGTTAAAGTTGCAGTGTGTGTGGGGGGGGGCGGGGTAAGGGGAGATTAAGTGATTTGCCCAGAATCACAGGATGTTGAGCCGAATACCATTTTCTACTATAGGTAGGCGCATACCTCTCTGTTGCAGCAAGAACCTTCAATCATTTAAAATGCGATGCGATGCCCAGTGCAAGTTGAGTCACAAGTAATATATAGGCTATCGGATAGTCTGTGTTTCATTGATAAAATCACATCGACACATTATTTATATATTAATAATACAAGGTTGAATTTAAGTCTGTGGAGATACATGCCTATCACACAGCTCGCGTGCCATGGACACTCTCTTCAGATTCCCCCTCACAAGCAATGTACCCACACGTGTCATTACACCAGTATTGGGGGGGGGGGTTGTTACACAAAAGCATATGTTACCTGCAGGGGAATGGGCGTGTCAGTCAGAGTGAGTATGTCTTGCAAAGTAAGTGAACATGGCAGTATTCGAACAGCACCGCCCCGTGCCCCATACAATTTGAGTTTTACTTCTTTCAAGGACAGGAGTAAATTAGTATGTAGAACACAACAAGGAATGACTGACTACCCCACACTGTATGGTGATCTCGAGGAAGCGGGTGCCCTTCTCTTTGCAAAGTGTTCGGACATTTCTAAAATGCCCGCGATACTCCTTCGACAAAGAAAAGCGAAGCATTTGCAAAAGAATTCCAGAAGTACTCCTGGAAACCACGACATGACAACCTTCAACGCCTGGTCACGAGTAGGAAGCGCTATATAAAAATACACGTGAAATCTTCCCACAAGCGCCCCGCTACCCTCTGAGAATTTCAATCTCCTACAAACACAGGAGTAAATATACAGGAGTACTTTTTTTTTTAACCACAAATCGAAGCCTGCAGATCTACAGCGGGGTACACATTCCTGCGTTGTCTGTACAGAATTGAAACATTCCTCTGCGGTGCGGGGCTCTGCCAGCACAAGCGTTGGCATGCGGCGGCCAATCGAAAACAGAAATGTTATACACGGCATAATGACAGCTCCATTCCGCGCAATTAGCTGCTCTCTAAACTGAAAGAAAAATGTCAACAAGAGGCGCATACTTGAACTGTGCTGTCAGGGTTAAAAGGGCGCCATGATGGTTCCGCGTCTCCCGGGCTGATGGCTTCAAGCCAACACCCAGTTACAAAACCAGCACATGTCGATGCGGCTGATAAGGGATGCCAGAGGTCTCAGCGCCTGGAAAACAATAACGGACCGGTGCGCTACTGACGACGAATCCCGCGTCAGACAACTCAAGTTTCCAGGTCCAATGAACGACTATCTCTGTCAAATCAGATGTCTCTATGTTGGAAAAAAAAAGTCAGATGTCTCTGCGTTTTGTTTTGTTTTTGCAGTTTTTATTTGCAGTTTTCTATAGCGCTGATTCGACCCGTAGGTATTGTAGCGCTTTATACGAGCACCAGCTACTTTACCCAAGAACACATTAGGGACACAGCCTGCGTTTCTGTACAGCGTTGTCTTGCGACAACGCCACGCCACAGTGGTAGTGAGTCTACAAACACATAGAGGCAGATTTACAAGCTCCCTGCGCCACTTTTGCGTCACTTTTTGGGAAAAGTGGCGCAAGGGGCTTGTAAATAAGCCCGTGGGTATACCTAGGCCGTCTCTTCCGGAGAGTTGAGGTCTGTGAGCGAAGACCTCTGTGTCTCCTGAAAGAAACACGATCCAGGAAGGTCCGGCTATATTTTGGTTCTGTGGTGCTGGGTCTATGCTGACCAGTGACATCAGAGGCTGCATTATAGATAGAGCGCCCTTACAGTGCACCTGTCAAATGTTGCGCAGAGAGTGCTTTATTAGAATGAATGAACTGCCCCAGGGCAGCCGTGAACTCGCGCTGTCCTGGGACAGCCAATACACGTGAAATACAGAGCAAATGTTTAAAACCTGCTCTGTATTTCACTATGCAAGTGTCAACCCATCTGCACTTTTAAGGGGGATTAGAGGTACCCTTGCAGGCACGTGCATTGAAAGACTACACTCACTGCAAGGGGTTGTTTAGGGGGGATTCATAGACCACCCTTCCCTTCCTCCCTCCCAGAGGGCTGCCTTTAAGAGGCGCACTGAAAGTGTGCCACCAGTTTGTGGTGCACTTTGTACCTCTTAAAAGCAAGTTTGCTTCTGCGCCTATGTCAGTTATACAGCTCGGATCCATAGACAAAGTGATCCCCTCATTTGCTTGGGGCCACGCCCCCATACAAATGAGGGAACACTCTTTCATGATAGCGCTGGTGCTTCATGTGCATCAGCACTTTTTGTATTACAGAAGGGAACACGCAAGCGTCTGCGGCCCCTTCTGTAAAACCATTGTGCCCCAGGGGTGCTCAAAGTAGGAGCATATGCACATGGCATCCCGGGGCACAATGTATAATAAGGGCCCACATCTCTAAAAACATGGTGCTTTAAAAAGCAAGTCTGTGTTTATGAACAAGCTAGTGTAGCCATCAGCCATGTTAAAATGGTAAACAAAATAGCCAAAATGGCTGCCAGCGTCATGTGTATGCGATGTTACATATGTACATTCATGCAAACCACATGGTGGCCATTGTAGAATGGTTTAATTCAGGATGACTGCTGTGTGTTTGCAAACAAAATGAATGTGCTTGGGGGTAGAAAAAGAAGAAAGCAAGTAAGCAAGTAGACCTCACCAACTATGCCCCTCTCCCCCCCCAAAAAAAATAAAAAATAAAATTCTAATAAAGAAACAGGGAGCATGACAGGGATGGAAGAAGCAGAGAAGTATGAGATGAAGAAGTCCCGTAACGCACAAGAGGGGATTATAAACAAGCATTGACAATGCCAATAGGTGTCACCTTTGCGTTCTTTTCCACTCCCAATGCCAGTCACTCACTGTGCAAAATAGTCAGTCGATGAAGTGGATTGACCTATTACTCAGTATTGTATGATGTGTTGGGGATGGGGCCAAATTGTGAATGACACTTGGCGCTTTACAATACTTTTTATAACAACAGTTGAACCGCATTGTAACAGTTAGGAACATAATTCATTCTATCCTTCCATCTGTGTGCCCATCCATATCAATATTCAACCATTTGCAAGCCTATTTATGATCTATCCTTCCATTCATCCATCATTCCACTCATCTATCCCTCCACCCACCCTTTCACCCGTCCATACCTCCATTCATCATTTCATCGTATCCGTTCGTATACTCATCCATCCACTCTTCCACTCATCCATCCATTCACTCATCCATCTAACCATTTAACCTTTCACCCATCCAGCCATACTTTCACTTATCCGTCGGGATCAAGTTCGCGCTATATAAAACTTTATAAATAAATAAATATACCCAATGGAAAAAGGAGGCTAACTAGAAGTCCATATATGTAAGTATACATGTACGTATTTTTTTAATATTTTCTGTTTATTGAAACCATGAGGCTGCTGAGACACTTTAATTTGTCTTTACACCAGATTTTAAAACAGCCACATTATACAATAAATAGATGCCAATGTGTGAACGACTTTTTATGTCAGAAAGATATATTGTGGGCTTCCCAAGAACATACAGGGGCTCGGAGATCCATCATCGCTTATCATTGGTTGGATTTCTTGTCTGTTTTACTTGCCTACTTATTAATAATGTCCCAGCTTGTCAATCCTCCTTTTCTCTCCTATGGAGCATGGCTGGCTTCTATGCTTCCACTGTTTACTTTTCCATTACTAATTTTTAGGGCTCGGACTCCTCCCCACTGAAAGTGGGAGGAGTTTCGAGAACTAATGTTAAAGAAGAAAAAAAAGAAGTATCTCCTAGGGCTTTGGCCGAGACAAATTCCACACATTCCTTAGCGTGTTCTGTCATCTGGCCAGTGATTCGTCTTCGTTGTGTTGTCGTTTTAATAGGCTTGAAGTGATAGGGTAAATTTAGTTTTGTTCCGCCATCTTGGGCATATTTCGTTCGTGCTCGCGCAAAGAAGTACATTAATTATAATTAGGAGCTGTCAGGGTGCCTCCGTAAGTGAATCCAGATGGCCGGGCGCGTTCACAATTCAGCCTTACTGTTCGGCTATGCGGTCACTAGATGGTGCTGTGGCGAACAAGCTCGAAGTTGCTGTTCGAGGAAGTGAAGGCGACGTGGATGTGTGAGCGAGGATGAGAGAAGCGTTTGTTTCCCCTGTTACCACCCATCCACGGATGGGTGTAATGTCGTGATCCGCTGGAGAGGTCAGCAGGGGGACGTCTGCCGGCTCTTATGGGCTGGATCAAGGTTTGTTCTCAATTAGCTGCAAATGACATGTTTGTGTTCGTCTTCTCGTTGCTGCGATCACACTGTTCTAGCGTTTCACTGGTTGCGCTTCACTGTGTTGTGTCTGTCTCTGGTACCCCGAAATACTGCGATCCTGAGACGTGGGTCTGTGGTTGTCTCCTGAAGCCCCCCCCCCCCCGGAATGCAGATTGTCAGGCTCTGTCGGAGATGGCGTCAGGGTGCGAGCAGCAGTGGTCCAGTGCTGTGTGATTGCTTTTTTTTTTTTACAGACACCAAACCCTCCGGGCTTTTCTTCGTGTCTGCTTTGTTTCAGTTCCACGTACCTGCCGCTGGCCTGGGCATCCCTTCTGGGATAACTCCGGATTCCTCAGATAGGGACAGTCAACAGCACATGATGGACAGGAGCAGGCAAGCTATTCTCTGGGCTGGATAAGGGCAGGCTGGACGGGTGGATGGGAGAAATGGATGAATCGATAAATGAAACAATTGGAGGGACGAGTGCATAGATGGATTTAGCAGGCAGATTCCAACCATTGAACTGGGTCCCTGTGGTGAAAAATGGAGCTGTCATGATCAGGATGTATGTTGCTTTGGAATTGGAGGGTAGCGAGGTTATGGTAGCTGAAACCTGGCTCTGACGTCACTTGAGAGGACCACGTCACTAACCACCACACACGTGTTCACAGTATGACTTGAAAGTTGGCAGAATGCTTGGATTCAACTCGTGGTTTTGTTACTGAACATGCATTAGGGCGCCCCTTCCCCTGATGACAGTGACGTCGTCATTATTTTCACAGATGGTGCATTCAGGCCTCCTTACCGTAAACACTGCTGAGGGGAAGGGGTGGTAGTGACCAACAGCAGCTACAGGACACGCCCCGTTTCACTTTTAGGCAACAGTTCATATTGAGGACCCTGTTGCCAAGTTGCTGCAGTGGCAGCTGATGCATCTGAGGCAGAAGGAGATGCAGTGACCTGCCCAGGATCACACATCTTGTGAAGAAAGGAAACCTGAGTTTAGAGATAAATATCCACCCCTCGCTCTACTATGATGTAACTACACTCAAAACTCATAGTGAGAAAACGCATCATACATTTTCCAGTTATTTCCGTGTCTTCATGAGGCCAGCTTGTGACAGCGCTGCCACATCTGAGAAAGTCGAGATACAAAAAGCATACGGAAACACAAATCAGTATGGAAATTCCAGGAGTTCGGACAGGCACTGCACACGGAAAGCACAGCGAACGTGGCCTCAGAAAGAGGGCAGCGAAGAGCTAAGCCCATGCACCTCAGTGTACTGGCTGAGCACGTGACCCATTATCCACTCAAATGTATTTCCACACTTAAATTATTTCATGAACCTCTATACTGCAATCATTTTTTGTCCGTCAAAACGTACATGTGATGATGTTTGACACCATCCTGTTCTTGCACAAGTACTACCACCTTTAGTTACATGGCTTAAGAGGTAGTGGTTGTCTTTTCTTCTTGTGTCATCTTTATGCAGCATGTCAGAGAGAAGTTTGGTAATTGGCTGAAATTGTCCTTTGAAGGTGACCTCAAAATATCTTCCTAAAAATAACTTTTATAGAAACAAAACAGACTCTTGGGTGGAATATAGGGTGCCAAGTAGGGTATAAAGGTTACCTCAGTGTTACTGCTTGCCAACCTGTGCTTTAAACAGTCTGATTAATGAGCTTAAACAAGTAAGTGTGCATTTTATTCCGTGCAGCTTTTAGTAGCTGATTGTTTATACATGGTATCAATGAATATTGACGAATACGCTGCAATTGAAGAAGGTCGTGTGAAAAAGGCACTCGCTGGTTATTGAATTGATAGGTTGTGCAGTGTCACTTCCTGTGATGTCAATTGTAGTGGAATAGCAAGTGATGTCTCTTCCACTAACATTTTGGTCAATAATAGTATTTGATGATGTTCAAATTGTGTCAATTCCTTCATTGTAATTACGTAGAAGTAGAAGACATTTTAAAATTACTAAAGTGTGTCTATTTTTCGTGGTTTTATCTTCATGGACTTTGACTGAAAACGTTGCTGTTAGTACATTCATTTCAAGAAATGTATGCTTATGTGGGCGAGATACAAATACAATGTGTGAGCCCACCATAAAGCCCAGAGCAGGGAGGTCGGGTTAAAGATTTGTTTTAAATCTGAAGAAGTGAACAGAATGCATGTGTTAAATGCTAGAGTTTGAGTGTCCGAAGGGCAGCTTTTATGACGTATTAGTTGAAAACAGCCACTGTACATTTCATTTGTTTTGAAGCAAAGCTTTTGCATCTTTGACATATTCCCAAACGTTATCTTCCCCAATCGAGTTGTCATTCCATGACATTTCAGTGAAATTTGAATTAAAAAAAACATTGTTACGACCTGTGAGGTAATGAACGAGATTCTACCTCGCTCAGTTACGTAGCAGCGCAGACCATGATCACGGGGGAATCTCATGTTCGCCGTCGATGGGTTTTATTTGTGGAGTTGTGAACCCTGTGAAAAATAGGGGTTTTATGATTGGCTCTGGCTCCAGAGATTGAAGGCACTGTATCTTCATGTTTTTATCCTTTTTACTGCTTCTGAGAAAGTTCATTTCTTTTCCCCTCTCTATCAGCTGTAAACTTGTCCTTCTTGCCTTGCCTGGGCTATGGCCACTCTCTCTCCATCTCAGCCCACTTTCCATCCCACAGCACCATTTCCAGCTGTGCGCTTGCTGCTGCCTGACACTTTTCAATGAGCAGATGTCCTGTACTGATAACTGACTCTTACCCAAGTTGTCTTAGAAACTTTCATTATTTTGTCTAAGTCCCTCAGAATTTTCTCTTCCCGCGTAGGTTTTTAGACGCCTCTGATAAGGTGCCTTTATAATCCTGTTTTACTTAATCTGTAACAATTGTTGCTGCTGCTGCCAATAGACCAGTGGTAGGATTCTAGATAAAGATAGAAACTCCACAATCACACCCAAGCACTATTCTTGTATTTGACTAAAATCACATCTAATATACCAATACTTTTGCCTCTGTCGTTTGGAGTATTTTATTTTTACTGATGAGATGCATTATTCTTCTCGTACTTTCAAGGGTATCCAAGCATCACATTCCGATGTTAGAGTAGTCCACACTTGCAGTGTAGTATAATGGTTGCAAGAGATGCTCAAGTAACTGCCCAGCAGATGTCTGACCCGGAGCCCCACTGTACCTCTACACACGAAGCAGTCATCTCACGGGCATGCCTATCCTGACCAACAGCCCGAAGGTTGCCCTGTGGCAGGGGACACCCAAAGGAAGTTACCATCCGTTGGGTGAGCGTAGTCATAGAAGTGTTTAGATCCTGCCAGACGGCCCCAAATACACAGAAAGATCATCTCTGCTGACCTATTTGTAACTCCAATCCAGGAATAAACCACCTGCTCCTGTGAAACTGGGCTCAGTAAAACCTCTTTGAAGGTAGGCTGATGCTCCAAGAGAAGACTTTGACAATAAAAGATGAATGTGACATTTGTTCAATACTGCCCTTTAATGCACTAAAATAAAGCATCTTACATGAAATAACTCAACAAATGCTCAAATATGTGATTAATGACATCGCCACAAAGCAAGGCCTCTTTAATGAATATGATTAAGAGATATCTAGGTCAGATAGACTCAAAACACAACTTCTAGTTAGCCAGAAGAACTCCACCAACACATTGGCATTTACAATGCCATTAGCTCAAACTCAAATAAATCCGAGCCCGATTGCATTTCTAATGCTTGTTACTCCTACCGATCACTGGGGATGTTCCAACCTTTTACAACTTATTTTCACTGTGCGGAAGGTGAGTCTGTTTTTCTTGGTACAGCAGTGAGATAGGATTCTCTTTTGTTGGAATCTGCCTGATAGTATGGCATTCCTCAAGAGTGGCAAGTGTGGTATCTGTTCCTGAAATAGATTTGTGGCCCACATTGATATCAGCTCTTCTGTGATATCATGCAGTGTTTAAGTCTTAAGAAGCACAGGCGTGCCATTCTGTCTGAATCCACACAGCATGATGGAGCTAGTGATCATGCAGTTCGCAGGATCTTTCTTCTTGTTGAAAAGGACATGTTTACTGATATGTCCATGACTTACAAATGTTTTCATTTTAAGGATGACACATCATGTGACCTCTCTCTCTGTGACAATGTACCCCATTCCAAAATTCTCTCAATAGATCTTTGAAGCAAGTTTGTAACATTCCATGGTTTTCTTTTTTAAGGCTCCTTTGTTTATAGGTTAGGCTAATAGATACTGGCTGCTGGAATGGTTTACTAAAATCTTCAAATTTTCTTTGGGGCTGCAGATACTCCAGCATTGTATGTACTCTGCTTAGTGGCTTTTGTTGCAGTGGACAGGACTTAAAAGTCATGTCATTGGTGTTGTTTTGGTTGTCGCACTTGTGAATCTCTCTTAAAATGTCGGCCATTGATCAAGTCCTCTCAAGCCCAAGCTATTTAAAATGACATTGGAAGTGAACATCCAGATGCACTGTATTGTATCAGACCTTCTTTCGGTGGAAGACTTTTTTAGCATTGCCCATCGCTTCTGCACTTTGACTCTAATCTTCTGTTTTGTGTGAAATTTCAACCAGAACATGTGTACGTCACCCAGCTACATTGTCTCGGGGGTGGGGTTCATCACACTTTCGGTGTGTTTTTAAAAAAAAAATGTAATTAGATTGCTCTAGCCTTTGAAGTCCTGTGGTTGAAAATCTGTAGAGTGTAGGCAAGGAAATCAGTCACTCAGACTTATATTTTCAACATTTGGTGGTGCGATGTTTCCAAGGTAAAACAGTGTGCTTCATGGAGGTGGAAAGAATTATCTTTCATGCTGCAGTCTCAATTACAAATTACCTTATTTACTGAAAATCTCAAGCGCGAAAGAAATACAAACACTCATTCCACATGAATTCCAACAATAAGTATAGATCAATAAAAAAAATTAAGATGGCACTCATGAAAACCTTCACAGTGAAAGAGAGTTTTAGAAAAAAACGCAAATTTAACTTAGCGAATATAAAAATGAGTAACTTTAACATGTTATAAAGTGAATAGTTAAAGGGTTGAAAAGAACGCAAATGCACCAAGTATTGATAAGTACTCGTACTAGGCGTCAAAAGATTAATGCAACATTTTTTATGAATAGTTCAAATAAAGATGATGAATAAGCACAAGTTCCTAACTCCTGAATTTTTCTATGATCATGTTTTACTAAATGAAAGTTACATATTGTTATGCAGAATCTCTCTATTTGCTTGGAAAATAACTGAAGTCAGCATAGGAATTCATTGTTTAACAGAACTAAGGAGGATAGCCACGTAGAGAATGATATATTACCCTGTATTTGACCTCCTTTTAACATATTTTGTTTTAATATTTTGAAGGGTGATTCAATTACTGAGTATTGTTCTCACGCTGGTGCAGGCCCAATTTCTCTGAATAGTCATTGTTAACTATACACAATTGTATTATTTAGAAGGTTAACGCTGTAGTCTCCTCTGTGACAAAGGACATTGTCAACATAAAGCTTATATGTAGTTCGATATAAAACAGATAAAGTTACATTCTTGGAGATTACAGTCTGAAGGGATATTATCCTGTTTCCTAGGAAGACTTCAAATGCTAATTGGACCAGAGGAGGAGAAGATGAAACATAGACTGCAACATTTTGTTTTTGGTTTGTTTATAAGTATACAGAGTAGTTTAATATTCCCACCATCGTCATTTCTTATCCAACATTTCCCTGACCCATGACAGTCCTGTTTTTGCATTTTACTACTACTGTTGCATTCTCGATATACCTTGTATCTTTGCTTTTCGAAGACTACTGAGCTTTTTGGAACTCTCTTTATGAGGGTATCAATTTTGATCAACATTGATAATATATTGAGATTTGTGCGTTATGCTTGATTTCACTCTCTTTCAACTCTGACTCTGAGTTTGACTAACACCTTATTTCGGTCCCTTTCCGTAGAATAGGGATTTCTTTCCTTTATGGAACATGCTGAATACATTTTATATGTTTGACTCAACCATTTTCTCTTACCAATTCAGTCAGATTGATTAATTTTGATAATGAGGTGAAATTGATGTCTAATAAGGTATAACTTATTACATTTAGAAAATCAAGGTTTTGGAACTAAAAATTAACTCTCATTATTGATTTTACTTACAGTGTAAATTGTATATGTTAATGTATATATTGTTATAGCTCCTGACTTTTTCCGCTACAACAGCAAAGGTGCATCGCCGGCTGTGCTGAAATTCAACAAGCATGGACCCACTCTGGTTGTGTGATAGTGAACCGAGTTCGTGTACACCGATTCCGGCTGCAGCAATAGTCTCCTTCATTAAAACTCCAGCCTTCTCTGTGCCATCATCTTCTTTAGCTTTTTAGACAGCCAAATAGTTTGTTGCTCAAGTGAAACAACCATACTTCCACAAATGAGATATGGCTGGATATATGTTTAGGTTGGTGATGGGTGCGGAAGTGGTGTTTAGCTCACAGCCAACTGCTTATCGAGCCGGGTAGGGTGTGCAAAAGCATCTTCAGTACTGACGCTGCACTGGCAGGGTTTGCCCCAGAGAAGCAGCTTTGTGTTGTATTCAGTGTTTTAAGAATAGGAAGGGGGCACATATATGTGTATGTAGACACATTGTTGATCATAATCTCACAAACCTGGGCATTTCAATGTGAAAGTTTGCAGAGGGTAGCTTGTAACATTTCCCTTGTTTTCTACAGCCTGCGGCCAAGCTTGGTGTGGGATGTGTACTTTCCTCAATTTAACATTGCATCAGTTATGCTACATTGTTTCTTAGAATGTTATTTCTCTTAGGAAACATTTAACCCTTCTAAGTCAGGGTGCTTTTACCTTTGGGTTCCTTTCGTTTGAGGATTTCCCTTTATTAGTACAGTTTAAAAAGTGGAAAAGAAGAATTTTTATTTTATATTGTTCTATTCATTCACCTGCATACTATAAAGGCATCTTTGCAAGTTCCAGTGATTGTGGGCAGGCTGTTATTTTTTTATGGGTCTTCATAATAATTAGTCCCCGTCAATCTTTAGTACATAAAATGATGTTCGAAAGTGATTACTGTTAAGGGATTCTATAGTGATGTCAATTTTTTTTTTATTTGATTCACCTTTAGAGGTGATACTGATAGGAGTGGCTTGAAGACGTTCAAACTGGCTTAGTCTACATTAATTGTGGGAGAGATGATATGAGAGTCTTCTGCGGAGAATGACGTAAACCTTGCAGGTGAAAAAACATACTAAGACCACATACTGAAGAGAATGCAAAAGACAATCTTTCCAAGTAAGTTGTCTGACATGTCATCTATTGATAGCTGCACTTTACAATGAACTGATAATTTTATGAGACATTTCCTATCTAAGAAAGGGAAAGATCTCAAGAAAGGGATAGACAAGGCCTTATGAGGTTTTCAAGAGAAACTTGTGGATATGTTTGATTCTTTAACTCACATTCTGGAACTCACGAGAATAAGCAGCCTCTTAATTTACCTGTTTGATAAGGGCTGAACCAAATAGCCATTTGCCATTTGGGCAATGCAAATGCAGCAATCTCAGCAGAGCAGTTTCATTAAGTCTTTGCTAATGAGATTTGGCATAACATTGACTGTAATGGCAGAAAAGATTTCGCAGAAAAAACCAAAAGGCACTTGTATGGAGACAACTTTTTAAAGGTGATTTTCACTTGCATATTTTACGCCACTCAGGATATCTATGTTATGTTTACTTGCAATAACTATAACGTGAATTTCGGTGGTTTTGTTAGTTTAAGCATTATTTTTTTAACTGACATTGATTCTCTGGAACCAAACAGTATTAACTACTCCATTCTTTTTGCTCTAATGGCAGGTCAAATGATGTCTGGAGGTGGATGGCATGCCCTATTCATGGCTGAGAATTCTATTGTATGCATTCCCCCTTTCCTCGACTCTTGAAGATTCTTCTAAAAATATATCAGGGATTCAGTGATTCGGATTGCTCCGTTTTGCTCTCCCCCCCCCCACACCCCCCAAGATGTGTTTTTTATTGATCCAACAGCTAGACTCGAGTTAATTCTGTTCTTTCCTCCTCAGATCTGCACCTTCTCTTTAGTGCCTTTAGAAAGAACAGCTACTATTGAACCCTTGTTGAAATATCTGACCCCAATTGGGCGATTCTGGTGGCTGTTACGGTTACCTCTGCAAGGTGCTAGGGTGAGTTAGCAGCCAGTCTACGTGCTGTTTCTTATCTGAGATTTCTGCCTGATGGTTTGGTGTTTTGACCCTCTGCATCCTAAGATTTTATCATATTTTAATTTGGTCCAGGAGTTGGTGTATAACACTTGTCCTTCAGATGATTCTGATTTGACTGCCATGGACTACCACACAAAGCATGTTACATTAAAAAATCACCTGCCTCATGTCCATTAAAGTTAGGTGGGTCACAAAAGTTTGGCATTGTAAAAATTGCATCGTGGATGTGGGCCACATGATTTGGATTTACATTTCTAGTACTGAATCGTATGATAAATAAGATTCTTTTTTTGTTGCTTTTACTCAAGGTCACAAAGGTAGTAACACTTCCATCTTCACCATTAGTGATTGGATAAAGTAAGACATTTTCCATCACGCTCTGTCAGTATTGATAGTCGACCTGGGGGGAGCTCTCAGAGTTCCACATAGAGAACTCCGCGAAGGGACCAAAAAACTACGCCACGCTATGCAGAGTTCTGCAAGCTGCAGAGTGCTTTAGGTTGCGCAGTCTACACTGATTTTTAGCTTCGGGCGTTTGGCCCATGCTGGAAAATCTACACAAACTACACCATGCGCAGGGCAGGAGGGCACTGCTTCTTTCTGCTGCTCAAGTAGATTTTATACTTGAGCGACAGCTTCCTCAATGCGAATGGATAATTTCTCAAAGCGTGGGGTCTAGACCACCCACGACCGCCTGCGTTGATAAATCTCCGAGGGAGGTGGTCTAGCGTTGGATTTTTTTCACTTGCAATCGGCAACGTTGGCGAGCGCGACCGAGGATAAAACTCCTGTTTTGCGGAGCTGAGTTTTTCACAACTCTGCATGCCTTGCAGAGTGCGGAGTGCAGAAAACTCTGCAAACTCTGCGATCTGAGAGGAGTTCACCACCCAGACCTCATTGATAGGACCTGGAATTATCCAAAAGGGGTCAAATGTTCACAAATAACAGCAGAAGTGAAGGTGGCTATACTGTAATAACTAAAGTAGCTACTAACCATGGGTCCGGGAGTAGTGTACTACTCGCCATAAAGCACTTTAACACCTCATCAGGGTAGTAAGCACTGTATAAATTCCAACTATAATACAATAACGCCCATCTTTGAATCTAGTGTTGCAATATATATGGCTCCTCACATGGCTAAAAGCCTAAGACCCAACCAGTGCTTAATTTGAACCAGTGCTTTCCGGTGCTCAGCAACGGCACTTAATTGGTTTCCGGTCCTGGGCACTGGCACGTACCTATCAACACCATACTAAGAACAGTCTACCACATGGTGGCGCTGCTCATCTAATTTAGAGATGAGCAGAACAACAGTTGTTTAGGAACACAATATACATTAAAACTGATAATACCTGCTTCCCCAGCGACTCCTTTAGTTTTGGGGACCTGGAATAATCTGAACCTTTGCATTTACATGTGAGGGAGATGGTTAGTAGTTGTTTTGGTGGCGATGGATGGGGCAAGGTGCAGTGGCCTCCTGGTCAGAGCCCTGGCACTTAATATTTTACAAATTAAGCACTGGACAAAACAGGCCTCCAATTGTGAACGCACGTTTATCGGTTAAATAAGTGTGGAGTTTGTTTTAACAGAGCATAAAATAAATGTCTAAAAACTAAAAATTGAGCAAAATAATAAAAGAGGTTAATACAGACGGAAATTATAAAATATACATCATACACCTGGGACCCGTATTTTTTAACTATTTGTTTCAGTCTTAATAACTACGTCCATACACATTATATCTTACAAAAGCCTTTATTGGGTGTGTTACAAATTAACAAGTATACGCAAGCGAAACATGCAAACACGTACTACTCATGCGAGAGGTTCCCAAACGTGTGCCTTACCTCCCACCTCCCGACCGAGATGTTTTAAAAACCCGGGACTCGCTGCTTGGCGTTCGTATCTAACCAAACAGCGTTGCCAGGTTGACATCTAAAACGTGCACAACCCCCTTTGGAAAAAATGCAAAACAAGCCCGACCCCCAAATCAGAAAAAAAGAATGTTAGGAAAATTATAAACAACCATCTATTGGCTTCAAAGCTATGCAATAAAATCAATTACGAAATATTAAGTAAGACAAAAAGAACGAGACTGTCAATTCAAAATACCAATATATCACGTTATAAAGTACCATTATTTGCGCCCACCGGTGCCCCCTATCATTTAAACTAATACATTCACTAATTTCAACGTTCTTACTCGTTTTCTCAATTGAGTTCATTCCATATTTGATAACCGAAGAAAATGCTCTGTTCCAAGCCCCTTTCGAAGATGGCGGCTATCGTGCTTGCTTAGTTTGATGACTTAATGTGGTCTGAGCGCGGCTGCTTTTGTCTGGTGCGTACGCATCTTATTGTAAAGGCGGGGATATCCTAGATTTGACTGAGCTAACCAGCCATACAATACACTTCTAAAGACAGCTGTCGCGCAAGTGAACGCAAATTCGTAAGAAAACATCGCAGTCCATAAGAAGTTGAAAGTACATGTGCTAGAGCGCCCCCAAGATAACCATGCTTGAGTTTATAAGTCGAATAAGCAATAAAGATCTCTTTAAATATTTTTAACTTGAAGACATTTGCTGTATATTCAGAGACAGAGGTCAAATGTCAAGTTATGTGTTCTAGCAAATTTCTACTTATGCTTTTACCATGGAGACTGGTATTTACTTTTCTTTATCTGCAGAGGGAGAGGACTTTGTAAAGTGGAATATGTGACAATCTTGTGCTGTGAAAGAATGACTTTAGACTGTGCTTTCCAAACTTTTTAGCACCAGGACCCAATTTTTATAATGGCAAACATTTGTGACCCACCTAACTTTAATGGACATGAGTTGGGTGTTTTTTTTATGTAACTTACGCATAGTGTAGTGCACTGTCATTTACAAACAGCCAATTTTCCAGTGAAATGGCCACTAAATTTGCACAGACATACAGTTTTACTGATCATACTATATTGCACACAAATGATAATGTGTGGAAAGTGTGTTTTGGCGAATGTTCATCATTTGTGCATCACAAGGAAAAGTACCTTGATTTGTTTTCATCCTATTAAAATTTTTGTTTACATCACACTTGTGAATGTGTGCAGTTCATTCACAGGTATGTACATTTTGTTGTGTGTTACATAAATGACATCCTACTTCATTTTCTTTCACACTCTTTGTACCCCAGCAAGAGTATCACATAATTCACTTTACTTTTCTTTCTCTGATTGCAAAGTGAAAGGAGTTGTAATCACCAAACCCCATGTTAAACAAGCATTGAAAATGCAATATGTCTCACCTTTTATTAAGTTAAAGCCATTTGCTTTGCTATACAATACCATTAGCAAAGCAAATGGCTTTAGCTTAATCAAAGGCAAGACCTATTCCATTTTCAATGCTTGTGCCTTAGGGATTACTATTTGACGTCCACACAGTACAGAAACCCGTACATTTTATGATAACCTCAGATGATTCTGCATGCACCATCCTTAGGGTTGCTTGGTGACTCGAGTTTGTAAGGTTACCTCAGAGTACTTATCAGGTTTGAGTAACTTAATGGCAGATTGCCTATCGAG
Source organism: Lissotriton helveticus (assembly GCF_964261635.1). Taxonomy (NCBI): domain Eukaryota; kingdom Metazoa; phylum Chordata; class Amphibia; order Caudata; family Salamandridae; genus Lissotriton; species Lissotriton helveticus. The sequence goes on from NC_136070.1 coordinate 512,177,798, forward strand.
AGTACACATAGAGAAAGAGTGGAAATGTGTGATGTGATTGGCCACAGTGAATGAAGGTTAAAAAACTAGCATGATGGAACATTGAGATCTATTTAAAAATGTGTGCACCAAAGATGTCCTTCTAAGCATGTTTTGAAACCCTACTGACATATTAGAGACAAATTGAACCTTCGAGGTAACCGGCTTTTCCGAGATAACAAGATCAATCCCCTTACCAAGCTAAGAGAAAGAATAGTTGGCTTGGTTCATGAAGCTCACACAGGCAGAAGCATACTAAAAACTGGTGCGCGTGCCCGTGGCTTTAACTTGGTAAATATAAACTATGGCGACTTTGAAACACAGTGTCTGGGGCTATGCCTCAGTCTGTGCTTTGACAAGTCAGTACCTGCTTTGAAGGAAGTGGCAAATGGTGGTATTTAACTAAAGGAATTTTTGTTTGTCTTGTTTGTTTGTCAGTCACTCGATATTTACAGTCAGATGTCCATTGAGGTGATTCCTGACCTCGAAGCCTAACGAATTTGCCATAAAGACATACAGGCAATGAAACATATTGGCTTACTTAGAATTGGTATATAACATGCTGTGTTTTTTTAACATTTAGCAAGCTCACTATTCGGATTAAAAAGGGTCAAACCATGTATGTAAGTCCTAGCTCAATTTTAATGTTTGTTTGAGACACTGTGTCTTTTCTTTTTTCTCTTAGTGATCTATTTATCACTAAATGCACCTCTTTACACTTTTTTTTTACTGGACACTATATATTTTCTCACTCTATATGAGAAAGTTACCAATGATGATAAATACATGGGCAAGTTGGTGAGAACCTACCAGTAGCTCCTTGGGTGTTGCACACGTGAGGTACTTTCTCTTTTCTACACACATTTTCTTTGTGGTATACATACTTTTGTTTTGATGGTATGTGTTGTTGCAAGTGATCTAACATACATTCTTTCCTTTCTTTTATGAACTAATCAAAATATTGGGCATAGAGGACTGGGCTAGACTGTGTAATTGATGAAGCAGTTGTTGGGTTGAGGTGGATACCCCCCCTACACCAGTAACTAATGAATATTGCCCGGGCTAGCCAGACTCTTGTTGTTTGAATAGTTGATGGGTGGAGGGTGATCTGGCTAAAAAGTATCTGTTGGACCTGGGGTTACCAGTCCACATAGGGTAGCCTGGCACAGAGTAGGAAGGTCTATTCTCAAAGGCAAAATGTGTGTTATGCTTGCGTCACACCCTCACAGAAACCCAGCGCCCATCCACTCAAAAATGACACTACACCAATTTAGAAAAATACGGTTCACTTTTATAAAAGTTCTTTAAGCTTTCTTGTTCCGCTAATCATTTATAGTTGCTCACAACAGGTACCTCCACCATTAATTTCCTGCCCCTCTGTTAATTCAGTAATGCATTGTTTCCTAAAAATCAATGAATACAACAAGTACACTTCTTACTTCAATTTGTAAGCCATTCCATAGCTGTTTAGGCATGGCTTTTACATAAAGTCAGGTTAGCAACAACAAGCATTAAAACAGATTGAAGACCTCTTTTTACAATCTGCTTAGTTAAGTCAAATTAGATGTTCGGTCAAAAAGTGCCAGAATTGGTCCCCTAATTTCCCCCCTTTGTTAGGATGGGAACAAGCAGAACTTAATCAGTTATCAGGTATATATTGGTTGTAGATGACTCGCCATGCACTGGCACTCTGTTTGACTTTACTGAGCAACAATGGTTCTAGAATTGGTATCCTTCCAGTCTCAAGTTAATTGACTTGCCAAATCAGGCTCTTCTGGCCGGCATGACAGTTTTAAGAGGGCTCATGTGGGGAACTCACTACAAGGCCCTTCAACTTCCGATTCCTGGTCCCTCACCAGCCCCCAGATCCCTGCTTACTTGGGCGCCTCTGTCCAATTCAGCTGTTTCTAGCAATTGAAGGAGATCGGACTGCACCGCCAGCCCCCTTCTCTCCAGCGACGCCTCCCTCACAGGCCAGGCTACTCTGCTTCAGAGCCTGCACTGGCTCGCTGATACCGCTGGATTCCCCTTGTCGAAAGTAGCACCTAACCCCAAGGACAACACCAAAAACCCCAGTGGACATAAAAATAAAAAGAGTTAAGAAGCAAAAAGGGGACAAAAAAATAAATAATAGGAGGGACCACCCAAAGGGCCGACAGGTCTAACACGCGTCCCCCCCAGCTGAAAGTGGGGAGAGCTACCCATCCCCCTGGGAGTTCTCATCACTAAGGCGGAAATACCTAGAGAGACCGTCTGCATTGGCGTGGTCAACTCCAGGCCGATGTTCCACCCGGAAGTCCATTCCCTGTAGGGAGATAGACCATCTCAACAGCTTGGGATTTTCTCCCTTCATTTGCATCAGCCAACGAAGGGGTCGGTGGTCGGTCTGCACCAGGAAGTGCGAGCCAAACAGGTATGGCCGCAGCTTCTTCAGAGCCCATACCACCGCAAAGGCTTCCCGCTCAATTGCACTCCACCTCTGTTCCCGGGGAAGCAGTCTCCTGGACAAAAAGACAACAGGTTGATCCAGACCCTCTTCATTGAGTTGCGATAACACCGCCCCAATGCCATGCTCTGATGCGTCTGTCTGGACAATGAATTCCTTGGAAAAATCCGGGGCCCTTAGGACTGGAGCTGCAGACATTGCCTGTTTCAAGGTGTCAAAGGCTTGCTGACAAGCCTCTGTCCAGACTACCCGTCGGGGCTGCTTCTTGGATGGGAGTTCAGTGAGAGGTGCCACAATGGTGCCATACCCCTTCACAAAGCGACGGTAGTATCCTGTGAGGCCCAATAATGCTCGGACCTCGGTCTGGGTCTTGGGGGGCTCCCAGGCCATGATAGCCTCAATCTTCGCCTGGAGGGGCTGCACTGTTCCCCTGCCCACCAAGTGGCCTAGGTACACCACCGACCCCTGCCCAATCTGACATTTGCTGGCCTTGATTGTCAAGCCAGCCTGTTTCAGGGCTTGGAGAACAGCCTGTAGATGACACAAGTGGTCCTCCCAGCTGCTGCTGAAGACGGCAATGTCATCTAGATAAGCAGCAGAGAAGGCCTCCATCCCGGAGAGAACCTTGTTCACCAGCCGCTGAAAAGTGGCAGGAGCGTTCTTGAGCCCAAAGGGCATCACATAGACCTGGTTGTGGCCCTCAGGCGTGGAGAAGGCTGACCTTTCCCTTGCTCCATTTGTAAGGGAGATCTGCCAGTACCCTGAAGTGAGGTCAAAAGTACTTAAATATTGGGCAGCTCCCAGCCGGTCAATAAATTCATCCGCCCTAGGGATCGGATGTGCATCCGTTTTTGTCACTGAATTCAGTCCCCGGTAATCCACACAGAACTTAAGTTCTGGAGTGGTGCCCGGTGGGGCAACTTTTAGTACCAGAACCACCGGACTGGACCAGGGGCTACTTGAAGGTTCGACTCATCTCACGAGGCAGCAGACGCCACGCCGTTGCGGTTATTATCACGTTCAGCCTCTCGCAGATATCCATATTGCGTTTTCACGCTTTCATTAGCTCGACAATATATGAGCCCTTCCATGCGCCATATCAGGTTCCTTTCTTTCTACGAGGCAGCAGACGCCAAGCTGTTGGAGCAGTCACAACGCTAAGCCCCTCACAGGCTTCGAACCTGTGTTTTCATATTCTCATCAGCCTGACTTTTGATCAATATATGAATTACTACATACGCCATATCAGCAACTGAAGATTTTTGAAGCCCTAGCCTGGCTAACTAGCAGCAATCCCCTTACCTTACTCACCCGCACAGTGCAGTGCCTGCCGCCTGGGAACGCAAGATTACTCGAACAAAGCCATCGAGCTTCCGTCAACTTTTAACTTTACTCGCCGCAACCCATGCTGCTATGATTGTTTGACCTACGAAGTAATATCAGCGTTCAACAGCCACCTCACAGATAAAAAGATCTGGTGCAGAGACTCTGGTTGGACCTGTATTTTTATTGCTTTCCCTTTCAACATCTTAAAGCACCTATACATGCTACAAGATGGTAGCGTCCTGAGGAAGACACTTTCCATGTGTTGAAACGCGTAGACGAAAACCATCTTCCCTTCAGATCATTGGAAATATCTGTACACATAACAATCTGCATATATCAAATTTCCAATGAAAGAATCTTTTACAGTTATTTCTTAGTTGTTTCTATGTCATTGATTATCCTCATGACATCTTTTATCACTGTTATCAAACTAAATCCTTAAATGCTAATTTTGTGCCTGATTATCTTTTACTAATTTTATGTTACTTGAACCTCGCCAGTACAATTGTTTTTGCCTGGGTGTGTTATTTTCTCATAAATTGTTTGCCCTGACCCAGGAAATTTACCTTTATCAGGGGGTCCTTGTTTTGTTACATATCGATCACTCCTAGCTCCAGCATCTTAGTGACTTCGCTATGAATGCTGGCCTTCACCTTATCTGACAGCCGGTAGGTCTTAGACTTCACAGGTGGGCTGTCTCCTGTGTCCACATCATGGGTACACAGGTGGGTCCTTCCCGGGATAAGGGAGAACTGCGAGGAATATTGCTCCAGGACCTGGCGGCAGTCCCTCCGCTGTTCAGGAGTCTGGGATGGTGAGAGAATCACTCCCTCCACTGACCCATCATTTTCCTGAGACGAAAAAAGATCAGGGAGAGGCTCGCTCTCCTCTTCCTCTGCTCCATCAGTCACCATCATCAAGATGACCTCGGGCCTCTCATGGTGGGGTTTGAGGCGATTGGCATGGAGCACCCGATGGGGCTGCCGGGGGGTCTTAAGATCCACTAGATAAGTGGCCTTACCCTTTTTCTCAATCACCTCAACGGGGCCTGTCCAGCGATCCTGGAGGGCACTGAGCTCTCCAGATTCCATCACCCACACTTTCTGGCCAGGCTCCAATTCCACAGGGTGAGCATTGTGGTCATACCACTCCTTCATCACTGCTTGGCTGGCTTCCAAGTTGTCAGAAGCTTGCTTCCACAACTTAGCCATTTGGCTCCGGAAGGCCAGCATATAGCTCACCACATCCTGGGGAAGCTTCCTAGGAGTCTTTTCCCATCCGTCTTTCACCAGGCTGAGAGGTCCACGCACAGGGTGTCCATATAGAAGTTCGAAGGGGCTGAAGCCCACTCCCTTCTGTGGCACTTCCCTGTAGGAAAACAACAGACAGGGTAGGAGGACGTCCCATTTCCTCCGCAGGCTCTCAGGCAGACTTCTGATCATGCCTTTCAAGGTTTTGTTGAACCTTTCCACTAGACCATTGGTCTGTGGGTGGTAAGGAGTGGTGAACCGGTAGGTAACCCCACACTCCTTCCACATAGCCCGCATGTAAGCTGACATGAAGTTGGTCCCCCTGTCGGACACAACTTCCTTGGGGAAACCCACTCGGGTAAAGATCCCCATCAGGGCCCTAGCCACTGCAGGTGCAGTAATGGTCCTCAGAGGAATTGCCTCTGGGTACCGTGTGGCGTGATCCACCAGAACCAGGATAAACCTGTGACCAGCTGAAGTAGGTGGCTCCAGTGGCCCAACAATGTCGATGCCCACCCTTTCAAAGGGGGTGCTAACGACAGGTAGTGGTTCCAGGGGAGCTTTCAGCTTCACCCCTGTTTTCCCACTGGCTTGGCATGACACATGTCCTACAGTAGGTGGCGGACGCCACCCTCATCTGAGGCCAATAGAAATGAGGGACAAGCCGGGCAAAGGTCTTGTCCTGACCCAAGTGTCCTGCCAAGGGTATCTCATGAGCCAGTTCTAAAAGAAAGGCTCGGTAACGTTGAGGGACAACCAAGGCCCGTGATGAACCGTGCACTGGTGCCTTGGGTTCACTGTAGAGGAGTCCATCCTCCCAGTAAATGTGGTAGTTCCCAGTAACGTTACCTGCTGCCTGGGCTTCGGTCTGACGCCTCAGTCCCTCAGGGTAGGGCACTCCTTCTGGCCCTTACAAAACTCCTCTCTGGTAGGCCCCCCTCCACATGCCATTCGGCAGGGATTGGTAGGTTCTCCAGTGAGACAACATCCCCCTCCGTGGACTCCAGGTCCACCACCTCAGGTGGCCTATCCATCTCACGAGGCTTGGATGCCGAGGCAGGCTTCTCCTGTCTCCGGTTTGTTCCCTTCCTGGCAGCTGGCTGTGCCTTTGTTACAGGCTCCAGCCCTGGCGAACTCCCTCTCCGGGTAGTCGCGGACCTTGTGCTGACACAGGCCCAGTCAGGTGTACTCAGCATCTCAGAATGAGTCCGGTATTCCACCTCCTTGCAAGCATTGTGCTCCATATCATTCCCCAACAGACAATCAACTGGCACGGCAGAGCTTACGGCAACTTGAAGAGGACCTGCAACCCCTTTCCACTCAAATGGAACCTCGGCCACCGGGTAGTGACCTTTTCTGCCGTCAGCCATCACGGCGGAGTGGAGTACATGTGGAATCACCTGCTCTGGGGACATCAGTTGACTCCTTACCATAGTCATACTGGCTCCTGTGTCTCTCAGAGCCTCCCTTCTTTAGGCATTGATGGTGACCCATTGCCCATACTTAGTAGTATTTGAGGGCACCTGGATCTTAGGAACCATCTCCCGATCTCCATGGGACACTAAAGTGACACCCGCCCACTCCCCTCCCTTATCTAAGGGCAACTCCTCCCCGAGCACTACACTAGCTACTCCCGGGGCTTTTCCTCCAGTGGGAGGGGGTGGTCTCTTTGGGCACTTGACATCACCTTTATAGTGCCCAACCCCACCACACTCATAGCAGCGGACAACCCTGGGCTGCTGACTATGGTCAGGATGAGGGTTTCTTGGCGGGTTAGCCTTGAGAATGAATCCTGTTCCCTTTCCCTGGAAACTGTTTTGGGGGCCTCTTGAGAACTCCCTCTTTTTATCTCCCCCCTCTTTCTTCTGGGGAGCGCCCTGTCCGGTCCTTTGGGAATCCCCTCCAGTCCCCTTTGAGGACACCCGGGTACTAGCCCAGATGTCCGCCTCCTCAGCAAGCTTCCGGGGGCTGGTCAGCTTGCTGTCCACCAGGTGTTGTCGGAGTTCGGGAAAAAATTTCTCGAGTAGGTGCTCCTTCAGAATTAGATCATACAACCCCTTGTAGTCCCCCCACTTCGCTGCCTTGTACCCAGCCCTCTAAGGCCTTCTTTGCATAGTTTAGAAAATACACCCAATTCTGTGTAGCCAGTTTGTGGCTGCTCCTAAACTTCTGTCGGTACTTTTCGGGAGTCAGCCCAAACTTTTTTATCAGCGCCAATTTCATAGTGGGGTAGTTGGTCTGCTCCCCCTGCTCTAGGGCCAAAAGTGTATCCCTTCCTGCAGGAGGCATGTATTTGTACAAACCCCCCCCCCAGTGTTTTTCCAATATCCCATGGGCTCTTAAGGAGACCTCATAGGCAGCCAACCATTTCGCAATGTCGTCCCCTGCGCTGTAGCTGGCGACTACATCCTTTGGTAAATAGGGTCTGGGTTCCCTGGTTGTGTCTTTAGATTCGCTGCCACCAACAGGAGTACTGGGAGTCCCTATTTGCAGGGCCTTGAGATCTAGCTCCTCGAGACACAATTCATGAGCCAACCTCTTTTCCTCCCTCTCCTTCTCTAACCTGGCTAACTCCCATTTTAACTGCCGTTCTTCTCTCCTGTCCGCTAGTTCGGCTTCAGTCAAACTCCTCACAGAGACACTGCTGCCCTCCCTTGAGAGCGTTCTAGGACCTGTTAGTAGGTTCCCTCCCTCAGGTGGGTACAGAACATCCACTCCGATGACAGTGTCCCGGTCCACCTCTTCCTCCTCCATCTTCCCATCTAGGTGAGCTTCCACCCATGCCCTCAAGCTAGTTTGAAGTTCACTCTTTTTCGCACCTCGCTTGAAAAACACCCCTTTTTTCTGGCAAAAGTCTCTGAGTTGGGCCGCAGTATAGGTCTCCAACTCCTCCAAATCGAATTCCATTTTGCCACCAGGGTCACGGACAGCCACTTAGAAGAAGATAAGGAAGGGCGTAAAGTAAGGGGTACCTCCACCCACCACCAGGAGAAAATTTGGAAAAACAAAACTTTTAATTGGGGAGTCCGCCAGGAGAAAACTCCAGGTGTAGGCAGGTAGTGCACACTGAGTTACTGCTGAGTGGACGCAAGCACAAATTCGAATCCCACCACTGAACACCAATTATGCTGGACCTGGGGTTACCAGTCCACATAGGGTAGCCTGGCACAGAGTAGGAAGGTCTATTCTCAAAGGCAAAATGGGTGTTATGCTTGCGTCACACCCTCACAGAAACCCAGCGCCCATCCACTCAAAAATGACACTACACCAATTTAGAAAAATACGGTTCACTTTTATAAAAGTTCTTTAAGCTTTCTTGTTCCACTAATCATTTATAGTTACTCACAACAGGTACCTCCACCATTAATTTCCTGCCCCTCTGTTAATTCAGTAATGCATTGTTTCCTAAAATCAATGAATACAACAAGTACACTTCTCACTTCAATTTGTAAGCCATTCCTTAGCTGTTTAGGTATGGCATCATAGGAAAGTAAAACCTTTTACATAAAGCCAGGTTAGCAACAACAAGCATTAAAACAGATTGAAGACCTCTTTTTACAATCTGCTTAGTTAAGTCAAATTAGATGTTCGGTCAACAAGTGCCAGAATTGGTCCCCTAATTTCCCCCCTTTGTTAGGATGGGAACAAGCAGAACTTAATCAGTTATCAGGTATATATTGGTTGTAAGATGACTCGCCATGCACTGGCACTCTGTTTGACTTTACTGAGCAACAATGGTTCTCGAATTGGTATCCTTCCAGTCTCAAGTTAATTGACTTGCAAAATCAGGCTCTTCTGGCCGGCATGACAGTTTTAAGAGGGCTCATGTGGGGAACTCACCACAAGGCCCTTCAACTTCCGATTCCTGGTCCCTCACCAGCCCCCAGATCCCTGCTGACTTGGGCGCCTCTGTCCAATTCAGCTGTTTCTAGCAATTGAAGGAGATCGGACTGCACCGTCAGCCCCCTTCTCTCCAGCGACGCCTCCCTCACAACTCCTCCAAATCGAATTCCATTTTGCCACCAGGGTCACGGACAGCCACTTAGAAGAAGATAAGGAAGGGCGTAAAGTAAGGGGTACCTCCACCCACCACCAGGAGAAAATTTGGAAAAACAAAACTTTTAATTGGGGAGTTCGCCAGGAGAAAACTCCAGGTGTAGGCAGGTAGTGCACACTGAGTTACTGCTGAGTGGACGCAAGCACAAATTTGAATCCCACCACTGAACACCAATTATGCTGGACCTGGGGTTACCAGTCCACATAGGGTAGCCTGGCACAGAGTAGGAAGGTCTATTCTCAAAGGCAAAATGTGTGTTATGCTTGCGTCACACCCTCACAGAAACCCAGCGCCCATCCACTCAAAAATGACACTACACCAATTTAGAAAAATACGGTTCACTTTTATAAAAGTTCTTTAAGCTTTCTTGTTCCACTAATCATTTATAGTTACGCACAACAGGTACCTCCACCATTAATTTCCTGCCCCTCTGTTAATTCAGTAATGCATTGTTTCCTAAAATCAATGAATACAACAAGTACACTTCTCACTTCAATTTGTAAGCCATTCCTTAGCTGTTTAGGTATGGCATCATAGGAAAGTAAAACCTTTTACATAAAGTCAGGTTAGCAACAACAAGCATTAAAACAGATTGAAGACCTCTTTTTACAATCTGCTTAGTTAAGTCAAATTAGATGTTCGGTCAACAAGTGCCAGAATTGGTCCCCTAATTTCCCCCCTTTGTTAGGATGGGAACAAGCAGAACTTAATCAGTTATCAGGTATATATTGGTTGTAAGATGACTCGCCATGCACTGGCACTCTGTTTGACTTTACTGAGCAACAATGGTTCTAGAATTGGTATCCTTCCAGTCTCAACTTAATTGACTTGCAAAATCAGGCTCTTCTTGCCGGCATGACAGTTTTAAGAGGGCTCATGTGGGGAACTCACCACAAGGCCCTTCAACTTCCGATTCCTGGTCCCTCACCAGCCCCCAGATCCCTGCTGACTTGGGCGCCTCTGTCCAATTCAGCTGTTTCTAGCAATTGAAGGAGATCGGACTGCACCGTCAGCCCCCTTCTCTCCAGCGACGCCTCCCTCACAAGCCAGGCTACTCTGCTTCAGAGACTGCACTGAGGGAAGGACACACTGGCTCGCTGATACCGCTGGATTCCCCTCGTTGAAACTTCTCCTCAAGTCGCTTCCGTCGTCTTCTTGGCAAGCCGCGCCACTAGGCAGGTGCGGGGGAATAGCGGTACTGGTATGGTGCCGCCCCCTTCTCTTCAGACAGCCAGCGGGCCCTACTCCAGACCCGCTTGTGCACAGTTAACTTCCTGAGGCCAACCCGCCCCCTTTTGGATTGATTAACCCTATACAGGGCCTGCGCAGAACGTGTCCCCACAACTTTACCCTGCCGCCTACTCTGCCTTCGTTCAGCGCGGGCAGCGGCTCCCGGGACACCTCTATCACCAGCACTTTCCTCTCCTCTACGGTAGGGAGCCTCTACTACCCCTTTTGCCACCGCCGGAATCGAGGCTGCAGGACAGGCGACCCTCACTACAGCGGCCACACTACCCTCCGATATGACTTCGGGAGGGGAAGCCGACTTCCTGGCAGCGCTTTGAAGCACAGGTGAGGAGAGACAGATTGGACTAATGTAGACTGGTTCTGGACCGGGATAGAGTGACTAGTTCGTTCAGTCCTGTCCCTGCCCTTACGGAGCTCTTCAGAGTTCTTAGTTACCTTCACTCCACTGGACAGCGGGACAGAGCTTCCCACACAGCTCACTCCCCCCTACTGTCTCTCAAGTTCTCCCCAGTGCCAGCGGTTGGTCCTTCTAGACTCGTGAGGAACCTATGACCAGGGTTATCAGGAACACAAATAAAGCGGGCCAGGTCTACGGGAAGGGGGGACGGTGACTGCAGTAAGGTAGCAACCTTTAACAAGTAATCAACCCTCTGAGTGTCCTGACCCCCTAGCGCCACAGCCTGCACTCCAGCTGGCTCTTTGATGACAAAATGGCCGCCCAGGTATTGGCCTTATATATCCCTAGTCCCATGTGTCCAGAATAGGCCAGAAGGTTCTAGATCCCTCACTTTCTTCTATGGGCCAGTCCCTGAGGTAAAACAATGCGGCAGTTACAAGCCACCATTTTGTGTGTCTATGTATTCAGTCAAGAAGCACCTAGGCCTCAAAAAGATATAGGGATAAAGTAACACCTAACCCCAAGGACAACAACAAAAACTCCAGTGGACTGTGAACAAAAGGCGGTCCCTACCTTGAGTGACCCGTCGCTTCCCTCGAGGTCCCGAGCCTCGCGGACCGACCCGACGGCGTCCCTGGCAACCCGGACTCCATTTTCTCCTCCCTCATTGCAGGACCCAATCCGGAAGGACGAGAAACCGGAAGGACTCCCGATTGACCCTGGAAGTCCCTATCCCTACCCGCGGACGGAAGAAGAAAAAGCAGGAAACGAAGACGGCGGGGCGTGCAGAGAATCCGACTCGTGGCAGAAGACGGACGGCAGCGCCCCTGTGAAGCAGAACGAAGAAGAGAGAGAAGACGACGAAGTCTGGACGGAGGACTGGTGGAGGACGCTGGAGAGCGGCCGTAACTCAAGGGAGAGTTACGGCGGGGCATGTGAGTACCCTGTCTCCTGGCTCCCAGGTTGACCTGTATATTAATGTGAATAGCGTATCCCCTCACCGTGTAGCACCCCTAGGAGCACTGTATATATTTATATACCACGGCCAAGTCACGTAGAGCAGTGAACACCACACCGGACCCTCACCCAGTCCACCTTCTTCCTTCCCGCTCGTACCCCCTCCCATCTTCGTCCCTACCGTCCCCTTCCTCACTCTCGCTTTGCCCTCCACACAACCCTGGTGTAGGTGACAGCACTCTGATAGTCCGGTGTTTGAGGACTAACCGCCCTGTTCTCTCTCCCTTAACTCCGAGGACCACCGGACCGGCAAGGAGAAGAAGAAACACCCCTACCCAGAGACGCTCAAGAAGACTCTTCCTGGACCTTCCCTCACCCGAAGACGACAACCCGGAACACCATCTTCATCCCTATCCCCTGCTTCTTTACCTTCCACGACCCTAACTTTGTGTACTACAATAAAGACTGCTAAGACATAGCACACTATATCTGGCCTCCACGCCTGTTATTCCGGCCCGCACAACCCCCACGACTACAGTTGGTGTCAGAAGTGGGATCGCCCAGAAGCATGGAGGCCGCGCTAAAGAAACTCGCCGAGACCCAGGAACAGCTGGGGAAGATGATGGAGCAGTTCCTAAAAACCGCCGAGGACGACCGAGGACAATTGCATGACGTGTTGAAGGGGCAAGGGGCGGCCCAGGACCAAGCTATGGGAAAACTCACAGACGTACTAGGCCATCAAAGACCTGTCACTTCCCTCCCCTCAGTGGTTCTCCAAAAGTACGTCCCGGGAGAAGACCCGGACTTCTTTTTCACTAATTTCGAACGGCTGGCCCAAGCCGCTGCCTGGCCCCTTGATCGCTGGGGACACTATCTAGGTCCACTACTTACTGGCGAGTTACAAGCTGCGTACCAACAGGCTAATGTACAGGGCCAAACACCTTATGCAGATATCAAAACCTGTATCCTGGAACGTCTAGGCGTAGACGACGAAAACTACAGGGTGAAGCTGCGTCAAGCAAAAGAAGGACCACAAGAAACGCCAAGAGCCCTGTCCTTCCGCATCCGGGATCTGGCCGATCGCTGGTTGCGATCTGCCTCCGCCACGAAAGAAGACATCCTCGCCAAGATATATTTGGAACAGTTTTTGGCTTCCCTACATCCTTCTACCCAAAAATGGGTTCGCCAACACGCCCGTCTCACCTTGGAGAGTGCGGTAGAGATCACCAGTGCCTACAGCTGCGCCCAAGACTTTCAGAGGCCAAAAGAGGAACATTCACACCGTCCCCAGTCCCATAACCTGACCCGAACACCGAGACCTCCCCTACCCAAGAAACCGAAGCCAACCCCTTTGTTCCCTTACCCTGTTATGCCACGGGCACCCCCACCCGGTCCTCAGTGCTATCACTGTGGCGGATATGGACACATCGCCCGAGTGTGTCCCCAGAAAGACGAACCAATGGAGGTGGGCCTCGCCCGGAACTTTGTATGCATCGCTGCAGAACCGAACCCTCCTAGGTTTCACTGCCCGGTACGGATCGACGGACACCCTGTTCTAGCCCTTGCGGATACGGGCTGCAGACAAAGTGTACTCCGTCCACAGGAGCTGCCCAACCCCGTGGGTCCAGTGACTGGTACGGTAGCCATACAGTACGTTCATGGTGACACGAAACTATACCCCACCGCCCGGGTTCGGGTTCAACACCCTACGGATCAGGGTACTACACAAACCGTTGGCCTTATTCCAACCCTCCCGGAGCAGGTAATACTGGGCAGCGACTACTCTGGGTTACCCCGTCTTCTCCATGAGACCACCGACTCCCTAGAAAAGTGGTGGTTAGAGGCCCCGTTTCCACATGCCCAACCAAGCCAAGAACCCTCAAACAAACCCTACAAATTAAAAAACTCAAAAGAAGAAAGAGAAGAGGAGCCTTGCCACTGTCTTTCCTGTCCGAGCGGAAGAACACCCCTGGGAAACCAACAGGGAATTTCGCGCCGCCCAACAAGAGGATCCCGTCCTTCAAGACGCCTGGGGACGGGCCCTGGACAATGAAGACCCCTTACAAGTAGGTTTTTTTTTTTTTCTAGAAAGAACTGCATTTTATACAGGAAGGGAGGGGCACAACAAACACCACAGCTGATTATTCCGGGACCCTTCCGAGACAAGGTGTTGTTTCTCGCCCACAGTCACCTGCTGGGCGGCCACTTTAGCGATGAGAAGACAGGACAGGCTATCCTGGATAAATTCTATTGGCCTGGGGTCTACCAACAAATAAAACTGTACTGCCGTGCATGCCCGGTGTGTCAAAAGAATAGCAGGTACCGACCCCCCAGAGCACCCCTACAGCCTCTACCCCTTATCGATATACCCTTCAGTAGAGTAGGGATGGACATTATAGGCCCCCTGTTGCCCTCCAGAAGCGGTTGTCGATACGCGCTAGTACTGGTCGATTACGCCACCCGCTTTCCAGAAGCCGTACCCCTAAGACAACCCACAACCCAAAATATAGCCAAAGCCTTAATCTCGATTTTTTTCTAGGGTAGGCTTCCCTAGGGAAATCCTAACCGACCAGGGGACTCCCTTCGTGTCCACCCTTATGAGGCAGGTGTGTTCCCAATTAAGTATTAAGCAGATAAGGACCTCCGCTTACCACCCCCAGACAGACGGGCTGGTTGAGCGTTATAACGCCACCCTAAAGACTACTCTGAAAAAACTGTTGGCCCTTGAGAGTAGGAGGTGGGAGGAGATGCTACCCCTTGCGCTGTTTGCGATCTGCTGCAAGGTGCAGAGCGGTAACTGCAAACACAACAATGATGGACAGAATGTGGATCAATGTCACACATTCACCCCAGTCCAAAGATCTGGGCCCAAATCCATCGTTTTTCCACTCCACACCACCCTGGGTTAGACAATGGCGATATGCAAATCAGCGCTGACCCTGTGCCCCATGGGAACAGTCCAGTCCGAACTACAAAAGCCATGTCCTTCCCAGAACGGAAACAAGCATCCGAGGACCGGCCCGGTTTTGAGGTAACACCTCTCTTCAGCCCGGCTAGCTTGATTCCAGTGGTGTGGAGTGCCTGGGACTCACGTCTGAGCATCCCCAGTACACTTAGAGCGGTAACTGCAAACACAACAATGATGGACAGAATGTGGATCAATGTCACACATTCACCCCAGTCCAAAGATCTGGGCCCAAATCCATCGTTTTTCCACTCCACACCACCCTGGGTTAGACAATGGCGATATGCAAATCAGCGCTGACCCTGTGCCCCATGGGAACAGTCCAGTCCGAACTACAAAAGCCATGTCCTTCCCAGAACGGAAACAAGCATCCGAGGACCGGCCCGGTTTCGAGGTAACACCTCTCTTCAGCCCGGCTAGCTTGATTCCAGTGGTGTGGAGTGCCTGGGACTGATGGACAGAATGTGGATCAATTGACTGGTGTGAATGTGTGACATTGATCCACATTCTGTCCATCACTGTTGTGTTTGCAATTACCGCTCTAAGTGTACTGGGGATGCTCAGACGTGAGTCCCAGGCACTCCACACCACTGGAGTCAAGCTAGCCGGGCTGATGAGAGGTGTTACCTCGAAACCAGGCCGGTCCTCGGATGCTTGTTTCCGTTCTGGGAAGGACATGGCTTTTGTAGTTCGGACTGGACTGTTCCCATGGGGCACAGGGTCAGCGCTGATTTGCATATCGCCATTGTCTAACCCAGGGTGGTGTGGAGTGGAAAAACGATGGATTTGGGCCCAGATCTTTTGACTGGGGTGAATGTGTGACATTGATCCACATTCTGTCCATCACTGTTGTGTTTGCAATTACCGCTCTAAGTGTACTGGGGATGCTCAGACGTGAGTCCCAGGCACTCCACACCACTGGAGTCAAGCTAGCCGGGCTGATGAGAGGTGTTACCTCGAAACCGGGCCGGTCCTCGGATGCTTGTTTCCGTTCTGGGAAGGACATGGCTTTTGTAGTTCGGACTGGACTGTTCCCATGGGGCACAGGGTCAGCGCTGATTTGCATATCGCCATTGTCTAACCCAGGGTGGTGTGGAGTGGAAAAACGATGGATTTGGGCCCAGATCTTTTGACTGGGGTGAATGTGTGACATTGATCCACATTCTGTCCATCACTGTTGTGTTTGCAAGGTGCAGAGCAGCACAGGATACTCGCCCTATGAGCTCTTATTTATTTATTTATGCGATTTTATATAGCGCGAACTTTACCCGAAGGTGTCAGAGCGCTTTACATAGGACCCAGTTTCAACCATAAGGACTGATGGTTACATTCGGAAAAACAGATTTGCAAATTTTTGACTTACATAAGAACCAGTTGAAAACATACGGATTTAGGATTACATGCGTTACAAAAAAAGGTACAAACAGAAAAAATTTGCAAATGTACAAGAGATAGAGTCACACAAGGAGGAGATACAAATGGATAAACTCTAGGCATATACTAGAGATATCTCTATCTACTTAGGGAGGGGATACACATGGATATACTCTAAGAGTCACAGAGGAATGGTAGAGAGCACAGCGGACTCCTGCATAAACTAGTGATTAGAGTTATGTCTATATACATAGGGAAGGGGTAAGACTGGATATACTCTAAAAGTCACATAGGAATGGAAGAGAGCAAAGCGGACTACTGCATGTCCTAGTGATTAGAGTTATCTCTATATACATAGGGAAGGGATACACATGGAAATACTCTAAAAGTCACATAGGAGACTAGTCATTAGAGTTATCTCTATATACATAGGAAGGGATAAGACCGGATATACTCTAATGGACACATAGGAATGGTAGAGAGTACAAAGGTCTACTGCATACACTAGTGATTAGAGTTATCTCTATATACATAGGGAGGGGATAAGACTGGATATACTAAAGAATCACATAGGCAAGGTATATGGTGCAAGGTCTAAAGCAAATACCATTGATTAGAGTTATTACAATAAGTCAAAGAGCAGAGTTCCATAAGTGTGGATGCAGTCACAGAACAAAGGGAGGGTGGGAGGGATGCAAGGGTATGGAGAGAAGGGGAAGCGGAAAAGGGAGGGAACATTTGAGGATCATCCACGGGGAAAAGGGTTGATGGACGAGGGAATGGGAGGAGGGCTAGAGTCCATCGAAACTGTCCGAAAACAGCAGCAAAGTGATGGTCAGGACAAAGCAAAAAGTCAAGAAGTCCAGGAGTGAAGGTGGGAGATGAAGCTGGAGGCCAGCCGCAGGCGCGACACCATCTTGGAGAGCTTGCAGTCAGCCGTCTCGGTGGGGGAGAGAGTGCGCCAGGTGGTGAAGGCCATGTTGACGCTGTTGGTACGGTCACGCGTTGGCCATGGGGCGCTGCACGGCTGTCGGTGGGTTGTGTGTGGATTCACCCGCAAGCAGTGTGAAGTCCATTCAGAACACTGGTGCCCTGTGGGGGGGAGGGGGAGGGTGAGTGGTCTGGAGATCCAGCCCGTGTTGCAGGGCCCCAGGGCATTCCGGCACTGGCAGTGGCCCCAAACTGGCAGCAGGTCGGGAGGCAGGCCAAAAATCCAAGAGAGGGCCGGATTAGCAGGAGGCCGGGGAGAAGTTGGGGCGAGCCAGTGGAAGCGGCGATCGCCATCCAAAAGTCGCCTCCGGTCGCCATCTTAGAGTCAGGCAGGCGCTGGAAGGATTCCCTCGGTGGAAGTGAAGGTAGAGGAAATTATGCCAGCTGCTGCGGCGAGAGTCTCGACCAGCCGGGGTAGCGCAGGACGCAATCCTACCTCCCAGCGGCGGCCGCAGTCAGCGGAGTCCACGGCGCAGTGCCGCCCGCCATCTTGAGCGCCTCCGCCCTCTCCTCCTTCACCTCGGGAGATCGAGCCTGTCTGCCAACCTCGGAGCGATCGCTTCTGCTCCGCACCTGCCCCACTCGCTCCGCTTCGTGGTGGAAAAAAGAGTGGTCAAAATGAAGGGCTGCATCTGCCCAGGGCCGGGTCAGAGCATCTCGTGGACCGGGAGCCGAGACGATCAGCGTCCGCTCGGCTCCCGGCTCCGCCCCCTCTATGGGCGACCCCCACGTACCCTGTTGGATATGGCCAAGGAAGCCTGGGAGGCCGAACCAGACTGAACCAGGCCCCTCCCTGAGTATGTAGACAACCTCAAGACTCATTTGGGGCAAATACGGGACATCGTAAGGCAGAACATGGTAACTGCACAAGCCAATCAGAAGCACCAGTACGATAAGGGCACCAAACCACGGTCTTTTGCCCAAGGCGACTTGGTTCTTCTCCTGATCCCATCCTCTGATCACAAATTACTTGGACAATGGCAGGGCCCATTTCCTGTCCTTCGACAAGTAACGCCGGTTACCTACGAAGTTGAAACAGACCCCAACAGACATATCTCCCAGATTTACCACGTAAACCTACTGAAAGCCTGGTTCGGTCCTCTTCCTGTACTGCTTGGTACGGAACCCGAATCGGTATTGTCCTATGAAGTGTGCATGGATCCGGATCTGCCCGAAAACCAAAGACAGGATCTACGGACGTCTTTGAGGTCACTACAAAAGATCTTCTCCTCCTACCCAGGTCGCACCTCTGTAATCGAACATGCTATAATAACCGAGCCCGGAATAACGGTACGTCAACAACCCTATCGGGTCCCTGAAGCCCGTAGAGCCGTTATTCGAGAAGAGATAGTACAGATGATGCGCCTGGGGGTCATAGAACCGTCCATCAGTAGCTGGAATTCACCCATTGTCTTAGTCCCTAAGCCGGACGGTTCGATCAGGTTTTGCATCGACTTTCGAGAGGTGAATAAAATCTCCTCCTTTGATACGTACCCCCTCCCTCGTGTTGACGAGATGATCGAACGTATAGGGAAGGCGAAATACATCAGTACGCTGGACCTCTGTAAGGGGTACTGGCAGATCCCAGTGAGAGAGGAGGATAAGAAGAAAACAGCCTTTTCTACCGCCGATGGACTTTATCAGTTCACTATGATGCCCTTCGGCCTTCACGGTGCTCCCGCTACTTTCCAAAGAGCCATGAATCACGTCCTACAACCGCATTCCCAGTATGCGGGAGCCTATTTAGATGATATAATCATCTACAGTGATGACTGGGGGCAGCACCTACATCACCTACATGAGGTCATCTCCTCCCTGGGTTCTTATGGGTTCAGCATTAACCCCGCAAAAACCACCCTTGCTGCCCAAACGGTTAAGTACCTGGGTTATCTGTTAGGTGAGGGAGTAATCCGTCCCCAGAACAATAAAATCACAGCCATCCAGTCAATCCCCTTTCCACAAACACGAAAAGAACTACGTGCATTTCTTGGTCTCTTGGGCTATTACAGGAGATTCATCCCTGGCTTCTCACAGACTGCGGCCCCACTAACTGATCTTTTGAAAAAGGCAACGAAGACCAAAGACGTACTGAAGCACCCAGACCCCCGTATGTTACGAGCTTTCCACCTCCTTAAACAGTCCTTGTTGTCCGGTACTGTGCTTATCAGCCCAGACTATACCCTACCTTTTATCCTTGAGACCGATGCTGCTGATCAGGGTCTCGGCGCTGTTCTGTCCCAGAGGGACCACAACGGCGACGAACGAACCCATCCTTTTTCTAAGCCGAAAGTTGTTTCCAAGGGAGATGAACTACGCGGTGGTAGAAAAAGAGGCACTGGCCATCAAATGGGCAGTAGAAAGCCTCCGCTACTATCTGGATGGTCGTGAATTCATCTTGTATACCGATCACGCTCCGTTGGAATGGATGGCCCGCAACAAAGGACATAACGACCGTGTGTTACATTGGTTTTTGTCCCTCCAACCCTATAGGTTCAAGACATTGCACCGGAAAGGAGTTGAACAGGGTAACGCCGACTACCTGTCCCGATACCCTCCCCCTGCACCCCGTACAAGATGGACAGCTAGGGGAAGGGGATGTGAACAAAAGGCGGTCCCTACCTTGAGTGACCCGTCGCTTCCCTCGAGGTTCCGAGCCTCGCGGACCGACCCAACGGCGTCCCTGGCAACCCAGACTCCATTTTCTCCTCCCTCATTGCAGGACCCAATCCGGAAGGACGAGAAACCGGAAGGACTCCCGAGTGACCCCGGAAGTCCCTCCCCCTACCCGCGGACGGAAGAAGAAAAAGCAGGAAACGAAGACGGCGGGGCGTGCAGAGAATCCGACTCGTGGTAGAAGACGGACGGCAGCGCCCCTGTGAAGCAGAACGAAGAAGATAGAGAAGACGACGAAGTCTGGACGGAGGAATGGTGGAGTCCGGTGGAGGACGTTGTAGAGCGGCCGTAACTCAAGGGAGAGTTACGGCGGGGCATGTGAGTACCCTGTCTCCTGGCTCCCAGGTTGACCTGTATAATAATGTGAATAGCGTATCCCCTCACCGTGTAGCACCCCTAGGAGCACTGTATATATTTATATACCACGGCCCGAGTCACGTAGAGCAGTGAACCCCACACCAGACCCTCACCCAGTCCACCTTCTTCCTTCCCGCTCGTACCCCCTCCCATCTTCGTCCCTACCATCCCCTTCCTCACTCTCGCTTTGCCCTCCACACAACCCTGGTGTAGGTGACAGCACTCTGATAGTACGGTGTTTGAGGACTAACCGCCCTGTTCTCTCTCCCTTAACTCCGAGGACCACCGGACCGGCAAGGAGAAGAAGAAACACCCCTACCCAGAGACGCTCAAGAAGACTCTTCCTGGACCTTCCCTCACCCGAAGACGACAACCTGGATCACCACCTTCATCCCTACCCCCTGCTTCTTTACCTTCCACGACCCTAACTTTGTGTACTACAATAAAGACTGCTAAGACATAGCACACTATATCTGGCCTCCACGCCTGTTATTCCGGCCCGCACAACCCCCACGACTACAGTTGGTGTCAGAAGTGGGATCGCCCGGAAGCATGGAGGCCGCGCTAAAGAAACTCGCCGAGACCCAGGAACAGCTAGGGAAGATGATGGAGCAGTTCCTAAAAACCGCCGAGGACGACTGAGGACAATTGCATGACGTGTTGAAGGGGCAAGGGGCGGCCCAGGACCAAGCTATGGGAAAACTCACAGACGTACCAGGCCATCAAAGACCTGTCACTTCCATCCCCTCAGTGGTTCTCCAAAAGTACGTCCCGGGAGAAGACCCGGACTTCTTTTTCACTAATTTCGAACGGCTGGCCCAAGCCGCTGCCTGGCCCCCGATCGCTGGGGACACTATCTAGGTCCACTACTTACTGGCGAGTTACAAGCTGCGTACCAACAGGCCAATGTACAGGGCCAAACACCTTATGCAGATATCAAAACCTGTATCCTGGAACGTCTAGGCGTAGACGACGAAAACTACAGGGTGAAGCTGCGTCAAGCAAAAGAAGGACCACAAGAAACGCCGAGAGCCCTGTCCTGTAACTTTGTGTACTACAACAAAGACTGCTAAGACTTAGCACACTATATCCGGCCTGCACGCCTGTTATTCCGGCCCGCACAACCCCCACGACTACATGGACATAAAAATAAAAAGAGTTAAGAAGCAAAAAGGGGACAAAAAAAATAAATAATAGGAGGGACCACCCAAAGGGCCGACAGGTCTAACAGTATCCCTCTATAGCTCCTTGTTGTAAAGAAACTGATATATCCCAACCATAACAATTGGCTTAGGAAAGGCACTAGCCTACTAATAGGTCTCCTTGATACCAAATACAAAAGCACACCCTGCAAAAGAAAGCATAGGCACAGGCATCTCTCTGTGCTTCCTCTACTTCACTTAAGAAACCCCTTCTCTGTGGGCTTCATAATTCTCTGGCCCTGGGCTAAAGTGCATGTGAACACAGACTGACTCCTCTCAGTGGATTGCGTTAGGCTAGCACTTTGTGATCTTATGCACAGGTGTATGAGACACTGAAAGGTCAAGCCAGATGACTGGCATTGGTTCAGCTCAAGGACCTCTTGGACCCTGGTGCTCAAAAAGAGCCAAGCTTTCATGAGGTTTTTCCCTACTAATACGCTCTAACCTCATACACAAAGAGTTAAAAAACAAAGCAGTACTCTGATGTAAAGCAAGCAAGAGGAAGATACACCTATCTTGCGGCTGAACCGCACAATGTGAATCTAGAAAGCCTGGGCTCAATCCCAGCTCCCCTATTTCACAGAATTGTGTGATTATATGCAAATATCTTATTTCATTGAGCCTCCTTTTTCTTCATTATTATATATGACAGCACCTTCAAATATGTGAGTCCAGGGTGTGCGCTCGACAAAATCCTGCTGTGTTTGATTTAATAGACTATACGTTTGCTCTAGAGGTGTGCTAGCCACTGAAAGTTCGATCCAAGTGCCTAGCTCTGGCTCAGCCCTTGGACCCTCCGCCCCAAAATGAGCCGAACTTTCGCAGGAGACAATGTGAACTCGTAGCTATAACTGCCGACCATGTCATAAAGAAACAGGGTTAAAATCTGACTGAGCTGAAATCTTTGTTTTTAGCAGCCTGTTTCTGTTGTGAAGAGCTCTTATTTCCGTGGGTAAGGTTTGCGGTGTGAGCTGTGTGAACCTGCCAAAAATAAAATATGAATTCTGGTTGTCACCTACTCTCAATTCTCATCCTCCAAGAATTACGAACAAAGCATTAACCTTTGATGTCAGAGATACCCATCTATTGGTCTAATTTCAGTGTGATACTTAAAATCTGGAATCAATTCCAGCTTCCCTGCTTGACCAATTTGTGTAGTCAAAGGTAAATATTGTATTTCACCAAACCTCCTTTTTGTTCATTATAATTTAGGAGAGCACCTTTGAATAAGTCCATTCAGGGTGAGCTCTGAACAAAAACCTCAATGCATTCGATGTAATAACATTGAATGTTTCTCTATTTATAATAAGAATCTGATCCATGTTTAGGGTAAACATGACAACTTACTTTCCTCCTGTACGAAAGTAGGATCTTTATGGTCACCCCCACATTTTGCTGGTGTCATTATATTTTACTGACTAGTCTGACTGTGATCTTGCTAATCAGGACCCCAGTCTCTGTGCTTTTTCCCTAAATTGGATATGGCGAGTACTTGGGTACCCCCCATATTGTCTACTTATGTACCCTTGTAAGTCCCTAATATATGGTTCTAATGTACCCATGGCATAGGTACACCAGAGGTCCCCCATGGGCTGAAGCATGTATTATGCCGCCCATGGGAGGCTACTCAAATTGAGACTACAGCCCTGCCATTGCAGCCTGCGTAAGCTATTGCTAGCACTACTTACAACAGATATAAGTTTCCTTATATCATAGTTCACTGACTTAAAACCTATAAGTCACCCCTAAGGCAGGCCTTTCAATCACGAAGGCAGGGTACTCGGTTATAAGTGTGAGGATGTCCCTGCATGAGCAGGGCAACCCTACAATCCACAGAGTACATTCTCCCGGGCTGTAAGTGCATGAGCCATTACGATACCTAGAGTGGCCATGCGTCATTACGCAATGGCTATCTCTAACCTGGCTGTAACGAACCCTGTCGTGTTTGGTATCAAACAAGTTGGAATCATACCCCAATACAGTAAAGGGTGTTGGAGGTATGATTACATGCACTGTAAAGCTCCTCCTGGAGGTCCTCAGTGCTCCCAATAGCAATCTTCTAGTCCCAGACAGCTGCTGCTGACCAGAGACACGATTCTGCCCTCCTGATGCTGAACCAAGCTCGAGCAGGGGAAGGCAGGACAGAGGTTTCCCGTCACAGGGAGGTGTGACCATCTCCCAGACAGGACTTAGTGTATTGGGACAGGGTGAGAGTGCTTACCAGCACCAATAGACTGTTTTGAAAGGCACATTTGGTGCCCTCCTTGCATACTGCAGACGAAACCAGTTCAGGGAGCCATTGGCTCTCGCTCTGGTGCGAAACTGGACAAAGGACATGGGAGTATCCTCCCCACTATCCAGCCCCTCTTGTGGGAGGGACCCCTGATACGTCCCAACAATTTCCTTAGGGTACTTAAGGGCTTTCCTGTGAGTGGTTCCTTATATGTGTCGTGGGACAAGATTCAGATCCGAAACCACTTCAACTTTGCCCATCTGGGCACTCTGGACTTCGCGTTGGGAACCGACACAGCAACTGGGAAGACTCCTGCTGCTCCTGGTCCCGTCTTCCTGCCAGTCTTCTACAATGTCTGTTTCTGTGCTCCATACAGGTTGTTCACAATGCCTGTGGACATCCAAGACCCCCGAAGGAATCTCCCTTAAAGTTAAAGAGTCACTTCCCTGCATCTGCAGTTACAGCAACAAAGCTGCTGTTCCTGAGCTCCTACAGACTCCGAAAGGTTCAGCAACAATGGTTCTGCAACTCCCTCGAGGCCTGCACTATCTTCCCAGCAAGTTTGAAGCCAGTATCCCTTGCCGTTGCCAAGGCTTGTTGAATCTCTTCACCAGACATCTTCGGGCTCCAAGAAGCTTCAGCCTCAGGCATCTCCTGCAGCCAAGATCTTCGCCTGCACTGCATCCTCTTCACCGTCGGCCTTCATCCTCTGGTGAGCTGTCAACTCTCCTGCATTCCCAATATCGGTGGGCATTCCTCTTCCATGCCTCCTGGTCGCTCCTGAGTGGCATAGAGTCTGTCCCCTCTGCTTGCAGGTACTTCTCATCTTGAATCCACCTTCGGGTTCCACTCTTTTGCCTTCTTCGCCAGCGGTATCTTCACTGAAGTTCTCCATTATGGTCTACGGCGGTTTCCGACGTCACTTCCCACCTATGCACCTAGCTGGCCTGCTGTAGGTGTCCTGGTTCCTGGGGTATCCACGGGTGAGGTGACACTACAACCTTCCCTCTTCTACAGGGTTTCTTCAGGGTCTGCTGGGAAGGTTCCTTCTTCTTTAAAACTGCAACCGCGACTTACACATTGACTTGTATTGAGCACGCGGTCATGTTCCCAGTCTGCACACGGCCTCCTTCCGGTTCCTGGGTACTTACCTTAGGGGATTCCTTGGGTCCCTGACTCTTCTACATCTCTGGCTCCAGTCAGCTTAAGTCGTGAGTCGCCTTCCACTATTTCAGTATATAGTTTGGTCTCCCCCTGAAGACCACTGTGTATTTGTGCTACTTATGTGTTCTATTATCAAAGTATTGTGTGTATTGTGGTTATTTCTCTGGGCAGGAGATATTGCAATGTGCCAGTGGGTGTTTATAATAAATACATATTTTTATAACTACACTTTTTCACTTAACCTACACCATAAGGTGGGTATAAGTGACACTGATTTAGGGTGCTCTGGCGTCCCGGATTTGCCCAGGGGGTCCCGGTTTTTCACCAGCTGTCCCGGCAGATTTCAGGAAATGTAGCTCCTGTCCCGGTTTTAAGAGGTTCGACTGAAAACGGCAGGAGGTGCTTTTGAATGTTTTATAAAGCATGGATAGTTTTCAGTTGTTTCAAGAAAAAAATGTAATTAACAGGCAAGCTACTGGGTTTGAAAAAATCGCTTTTTATGTATGTTCTAACGGCCTGTTCTGTAATTCTCTGCTAAGGAGCGCTATCATTCTGTCCACTCGCTTGAAGTAATATTGTTGTCCTTCTTCCATTTTTGTGAAATGTTCCGGTTTTTGGCTTTAAAATTCTGGTCACCCTACACAGACTTGCCTCTTGCATTGTTGCCGGATCCTGAGGACTGAATGTGTCAAAGTTCAAGTTTTAAAACTATTCCTTTTGATAAACGTGTCTCAATGCAATGATATAATACGACTATCAAAAACCAGGATGCTTTGGGCAGCAGGAAAAAATACATTGTGAAGTTTGCTATTTTACTTAGAACGGCTCTTCAGGATTGCCCTTTCTCAGTATCTCGCTTTACCAAATGCCTGCCTGTTTTCACTCTCTATGCTTTGTCCACTTAAGCTTGTGCTAGTTTAGAGCAAGGCTGGGGGGTCGATGGGCAATTGGAAGTCCAACATCAGTAAAGTATCTTAAGGCTATTTGTGAATGAAGCCGCGTTAGCGAGAGCTGCCTTTTCAATTTCTCTCCTTCAGGCTAATTACACATCCGACCTCCTTCACTGCTGGGTTCCTCGATCGTTTTTGCAGTGGAGCCCACCTAGCTGGTTTCTGGTGCGACATGCGTACTCCATGAAAGACTCTGGGCGCTTCAGGGTAGCAGGGCTGTAAGCGCGCAGGCGCGCACCGTGGAGGGAACATAGACGGGGAGGGGTGCTGGGGCCAAAGACTGCCAAAGGAGGCTGGTACATTAATATACCTGTTGCGTCTCAGTTTCCAGCTGTCTTTTGTTTTGCCTCTGCCGCGGAGGCAAGTGCTGCATATTCAACATGCAGCAAGGAGAGAGTATGAACACACCTCTCTCCTGCTAACCCTCCATTTACAGGCCCAGCCCAGTAGCACAGGGTCAATAAAATGAGAGTTAAAGAAAGAGTTAAGATTTTGTGGGGCTTTTGTAAAAATTGCAGTATTTTTACAAAAGTCTAGATTTTGTGATTTTTGCAAATCACAAAATCACAAAATCCTTGAAGGTCTGACATTTGACCTCTTGTCTTTGAAGCGCAGCAAATGTGTCAAGATAAATGTAGAATTTAAGGGCATCTTTATTTATTGCTTAGACTTTGTTACTGTGAGGAGGACTCACCCGGGGCGGACCCAAAGTGGGATATCGAGCCTGCACCCTCGACGGCTGCGGAGGCAGGTAACGGTCTAGTGGCTGGGCAGGAAGAGGAGCGTCATATGACGTCGACGCCGACGTCTATGTGTTAGGGGTTTGAGACCTGCAGCGAGAGTTAGGCATTGACATGTGGCTAGATGCAAACCCCATGTCTCTTTGACCTCATTCCCTAAGATTATGAACTTTAGAGACGGTCCCTAACTAACGTAAAGGGACGCTCTACCCGTAAGCCGACGCTTGGCTTACTTCCGTGACCACGCCCCTTCCTTGTTCCTGCTTCGAGCTTACGCCATTACCCCTAGCGTCTCGCTCGTTTCCCTGTTCCTGCCCGGCCTGTTAAGAACCCTTCACCTTCGCTTTCTGAGGATTACTTTGGAATTGGAGCGGAGATCTTTTTCACATCGCGGACCTCCCCGCGTAAGGTGGTGCTCGCCCCCGGCTTGCGAGAAAAGCCGGTGCTCCTTCCTTCCGCGCCATTTGGTGCACATCCCGGCTAGTGAGAGAAGCCGGTTCTTTTTTCCCCGCATTGGTGTGCACAGCCTTATTGCACAGCTTGTGTCTGACTCGAGAAGTCGATTCAATCGTCCCGTTTTGCTCCTGGCTCATAGTAAAGAAATCCTGAGTCATTCGACTCGCCCTTTTAAGATTTCTTCTTACCTATTGAGAGAGTGTTGCTCCGCCTGGTGCTTGGTCCCGGGCCGGGCTTCGCCTCTCTTGAGTGAGTAGATGCTCCGCTCTTCGTTGCCCCAGAAGAGCCGGCCATTGCTCCTCAAGTCCCCGTGTTACCCCCTTTATTTCTCTTTGTATATTTCCCTTGGTCTGAGTGTCGTGTGAATTTGATACTGAGTAGTCCATCCCAGAGTATCAGGACTCCTGCTTTCCTGAGTCCGTTGCCTTACCCACTACCTGCTTCAAGGACATTCTGGGACATAACTGGGGTAAGTGAACTGCGATGCTAATCACATGTCAATGTAATTGTAGTTGAATGTTAAGCACAGTGTATTGGTATCCTCATATTGTTTCCTTGCAGCTTCCTTGCGACCAGACTGACCTGTTTCCCTCCTGTGATTCCGCCCCATGTATGGGGAGAGTGGTGGACACTCCTTGGAATTTTCCCTCATACTTTTAGAGAACAGCCTATAGGAGTGTATGCTACACATCATTCCTGTGGTTGTTTTTTGGAGGTTAAGGGGATTTCTCTTCACTCTTGTGGACCCTTGGCACCTGGTTCTTGATTCCCGACAGAATGGAGGAAGAGCAACAAAAAGGGAAGACGGACTACGAGCCAGCGAGCAGCGGTCATCGCAGCTGCATCGGAGGAGAAGGCGTGCGGGAGACGGAGAAGAAGCGGAACAGTTCAGGAGGAGGCGCGCGGGAGACGGAGGAGTGGAGCAGTTTAGGAGGAGGCGTGCGGTAGACGGAGAAGGAGCGGAGCAGTTCAGGTGGAGGCGTGCGGGAGACGGAGAAGGAGTGGAGAGAGGCGGAGGAAGACGCCATCCGAGGTGGAGGAGCATTATACACTGCGACCATACCCGGTGGGCTAGTGAAGGGAGAAGATGCCCCGGGTCCTGCCGCCGCGGCCCTGGAGACAGGTCGTGGCCTGAGGCGAGTACCGTTCAAGGGGTCATTTTGGTGGGGGTGGTTTGGGGAAATAGGGCACTCGGTGTACTAAGAAAGTTCCTACACACCTCCCTATCACATCCAGCTGAATTTGGTGACGGTAGCACAAAACCCCGATAATTAGGAGTGGACATTTACCCGACCTTTATTTGTTCTTTTCTCCCTTCCTTACCGGACGGCCTGAGGGAAGAGCCAACACCGGGAGAGCCACAGAAGACTCGGACAGTCCAGAAGAAGAAGCCTGATTTATTGTTTTCTTTATTTTATACCCTTATAACTTGAATTCGATAGCAAGAGAATGAGACATAACAATCATAACAACACGGTTTCAGAGTTTGACCAATAAAAAACTAAGAAACCTAAGTGACCCACCTATCCCTTGTTTCTTGTTTTATGCCACATAACCTCGCAGCGGCCTACACGGCCACAGTGACCCACGAAAAATCAGCTCTAGTTGCAACCCATTGTTTGGGAAACACTGCTGTAGGCTGTCTTTTTTAGCGGGGATGTGGGGGTATTTGTGGTGCGGTTGAGGCCGTGCAGTTTCATGTATGTGTGTGAATGTAGCATGTTACAACACATGCTATTACATTGCGTGCTTTTACAATGCGGTTGTTGTTAGTACGCAATACCTTTACATCGCAAGTCATTAGAATCACTTGCTGTAGGGGGCGCGCTAGACTTAGGAATAGTATTATTTACTTTTCCTACTCCAGTTTGCGCAACAGCAGGGAAGGTGTTGGAGTTCCTATCCAATACCTTAGCGCCCCCTACAGCAAGTCGTTTAATGACTTGCGATGTAAAGGTATTGCATACTAACAACAGGGTGTTTGTAACAACAGCGTTGTAAAAGCACTGCGATCTGATGACAGCGTTGTAAACGCTGTTTCCCATGGAGAGTGAGAGCGGGGTGGGTAAAGGAGCATGTGAGTGATAAGGAGGGGGGGTTAGTGATGAATAGCAACCATTTTGATTCTTCTAGACCTGTCCTCAGCCTTTGATACGGTCAAACACGATAACCTAACTGTCGTCCTGGTACATAGGATGGGGTTGTCTGGGTCTGTACTTAACTAGTTATCCTCTTTCCTTCACAATAGATCACAATGCATCAAGGTGAACCAATCCCTATCTCACCCGGCTCCGGTTATCTTGGAGTTCCACAAGGGTCAGCATTATCTCCCATGCTTTTTAACTTGTTCATGGAGCCTCTTAAAGGAATCTTGAAATCATCCAACATTTATTTTCACATGGACGTGGACGATACCCAACTGTACCTGAAGATCACTTCCGCTGAGGATGTTCAATCCCTCAACCTAATCCTGCTGGAAACACAATGCTGGCAAACACACAATCACCTGAAGGTAAATGCTTTAAAAACTGAGTTCCTCCTAATCTCTCCTCAGAAAATGTCCCTGAACATGGACCAATGGCTGTCCCAGAATTCTGCCTTGAATTGTAGACCTCACCTAGTGGACTCAGCATCCTCTCTGGGGATCATCTCAGACAAAAGCCTAAACATGCAGAAACACATCAGTTCCCGCACCAAAGGAGCGAACCACCAACTCAACATCCTCAGAAAACTCAAACCCTACCTTCCTGCTCCTGACCTTAAGGTTGCATTGCAAGCCCTAGTGAACTCAAAGCTGGACTATGGTAGTGCTACGCTGTGGGGCATGTCCAGAGTGAAGATGGCTCCTCTTAGGGCTGCCCTCAATTCTGCTGCGAGGTTCATAACTGGCGCAAAAAAAATCAACCATATCTCTCCGGACTTGTTAGTCCTTAATTGGCTTCCTTATGAAGCACGGATACACTTAAAAACCGCATGCATAGCACACAAAGCCATCCACCACCAGACTCCGCAATACCTTGCGCTGAAATTGGTGCCCTCATGTGGTTTGAGAGCCTCCAGAAGTGCTAGCACCCTATTACTCAAACCCCATAAATTCAAGAAAAAAGTATGGCTCCAAGGATCTGGAACTCCCTTCCCCCCCGAACTCAGGGCAAATCCTTCCACGCTGCTCTTCAAGAAAGAAGCCAAAAGGCTCCTATTGAAGAAATTCTTACCTCAATCTGGCCTCGCCACTTAATACCGTGGCTTAACTGTCAATCCGTGGCCTGGTGGCCTGGTCCATTTGAATGCTAGGCCTTTTTCATGTCAGTGAATTTTCGCCCTATATATTACGGCCCTGACATTTTATAACTCAGGAGAATGTGTGATCACGTTTGACTGTGAAATTATAGCTGTGCTTACCATGTTCGACACTTAAGGTTCTGATGGAGGTTCGGACACCTGTGACTGTAATTTTCACTTCCTCTATTTAACCTGCTGTGATATTTAATTTTATGTATATGTCTCCTCTTTGTAATTACTCTTGGTTGCTTACATGTACCCTCCTGCCTCTTATATTGTAAAGCGCTCTGATACCCGCAGTGGTCATGTTCGCACAATATAAAACTTTATAAATAAAATAAACCATATCCACCGTGACTGCTAATATTGGTATGGGTATGTGTCACAGCCGAAATGACTGTGGGCTGAGGGGGGAGGTGGAAGAGGTCAAGGGAATTGTGGTTCTATCCATCGGTGTCGGTGGTCTCATTCAGTTGTCATAAGGGTGTGAAAAAAACCGGGGGTCATTTAACTGAGTGGTTGCCGATCTGCATGACAAGGGTGTTGGTTGAGGGATGAAGGAAAAGGGGGGAGGGGGTGGTAGCTGGAGGGGTTGTAAGGGGGAGGGGTGGTCATAATTAGGGTTATAGGGAGGGGAGAGGCAAAGAGAGGGAGACGTAGCTGATACTGTGTGGGCTAGGGCAACAGAGAAGAAGCAAAGAGTGGGTAAATAGAGGAAAGTTTGAGTACATGAGTGGCACAGGGTGTGCCAGAAAAAAAGGGGGGGTTCCAAAGAAGTGTGTGAACTGGCTGTATCGGGGGGCAGGCTGTTGTGTAAAGTGATGTTGCCCATTTCGATCTATATATCTTTGACAATCACTGTGAGGGGAGTTTGGGGCAGGTTAGGGGGGGCTAGGCCGTCTGACATAGGATTTCAACTGTTGCTCTTTGCATAAGAAGGGGGCCCATGTCTGGAGGAACAGATCGGATGGGTCTTGTAGGTTGTAAATGACGTGTTCGTTAGAAGTGGTGTGGATCATGGAAACTAGCCAAGCCTCCTGTAACGGGGGTGTTGGGGACCTTCACTGTCGGAGGATACAGATCTTGGCTGTAGCCAAAGCTGTGATGGAAGAGGCAGCGTTGTGGTTTCTATAGCTCCGGTGAGTGGCGTAAATCATGAAGCAGAATAACTGAGTGGGTGAGCAGTAAGTGGAGGGGCATGGAGCCGCTCAGAACCTGTCCTACATAGGACCAGAAGGGTAGTATCGATGGGCATTCACATATGATGTGTTTTGTGTCGCAGAGAGTGTTGGCGCATCTCCAACAATTTTCATGCGGGAGTAAGCCTGCTCTGCTTAGTTTCATTGGGGTCCAGTCCCAGGTATGCAGTGTCGTAAAAAGGCAAAACTTCAGTTGTGCCTCTCTGGTACCTCTGTCCAGTACTTCTAAAGCATTTGCCCACTCGTCCTCTTCATAGGAGACTAGTAGTTGGGCTTGCCATCTGGTATAGAGAGCTCGCAATAGGGGTTGTGAGAAGAGGTAAGAGGAGAGTGTACTGTGTAGTCCTGACATCACCCCTTTGTGCTGCCCTCACATTTAGATCTATGATGCCACCGGCGAAGCCGGCAGGGTCCACAGGCGTGGGCCCAGGCATCCCCTAAGACAATGTTGCAGTTGCATGTATCGCCAGGATTGTGGTGTACAGGCCAAACTCCTCCCTTAGCTGTTCAAACGATTTGAGGTCTCCATTGTGGAGGAGCTGGTCGAGAGTGTGTATGCCCGCTGACTTCAATCTGGGCCAGGATAGTATCCGTCCATTGATGCATATGCCGGCATTTCCCCACAGGAGGGCTTTCCCATGAAGCCATGGGTGTGTCCCTAGTAAGCGATGTGCGAGTTGCCAGGCCTTATGCATAGCTTGTATCACCGGGTGATTGGGGTCATGCTGGCATGTGCCTGCCCCATACAAAGCAGAGAGGCCTGTGTCTGCTGATAGCAAGTGTCTTTCGATATGTACCCATTGTGACAGATCTGGGACCCCCCGTCAGCATATATGCCAATTGAAGGAGCTGGAGGGCAAGGGCATAGTGTTCCACAGATGGGAGGCAGAGGCCTCCGTTGGTAGGGCGGGCTTGGACGCAGCTAAGCGGGGGTTTGAAGAGTCCCATACAAAGGATCTTATCCTGGAATCAATGAGGCGAAGCATGATGAGGGGTACCTGGATGGGGAGCATTCCGAGGGTGTATATAAAGCGTGGAAGTGTTACTATTTGCACAGCTTCTACTCTGCCCCACATAGAAAAACCCAACACAGCCCATTTCCCGAAGTCACATTTCATCTGGGCGAGCGGTGGGTTCAGTGTGTCCGGGACCATCCTCACCTTGCCTTTATTCACCAGGATCCTCAGATACTTATGACGGGAGGGTTGCCAACGATAAGGATATCTGTGTATGGCTGCTTTAGTGGTACCTGGCGAGATGGGAAGAGCTTCGCTCTTTTCCCAGTTTATTTTATATCCAGAGAGTGACGAGAAATCAGCAATGATGTAAAGCAGAGACAGTAAGGAGCGGTGCAAGTCTGTGAGAGTAAGTAGAATATTGTCTGCGTAAAGATATAGTTTGGAGTTGCCGGTCGAGAGGGAAATGCCCCTAATTCTGGCGTGTTGCGTATGGTAGAAGGCAGGGGCTCCAGGGCCAATAGAAAGAGGAGCGGGGAGAGGGGACAACCCTGACGCTTCCCTCAGCGAATCAGCAAAGGTTCTGATAAGAAGCCCCTGCTATTGACCTGGTCAGTCTCGCCTCCTGCTGATATTATAGCTGGGATGGCCATGGTTGCTTCTTGCTGGCTGAGCTATGGTGCCAGTAGTCACCCTGCTTTTTCCCCCTGCTCATAGTGTCTCCCTTTCATCTGTTGCAGGGCGTACTCTGGAGGCGAATAGGCTATTTAGCGCCCTCCGGGCCTTCCTAGGGACCTGCGTTGCTGCAGAGTAGGGTGGATGGAGTAGAGGCGGGTATAGGACGAGATGTCCGTTTCCAGTTCTTTCTGTCGGGTGGTCGTCTGCCTGTTGGCCTGTGCTGCATTCCTCATGAGTTGTCCCCTGATTGTGGCCTTCGCTGTGGCCCAAAGGGTCCTGTGAGAGGTCACCGACCCTTGGTTATCAGAAAGATATTCTGTGAGATATGCCTTTAATTGGGATTTGCCCTGAGGGGTCCGATGTCGCTGTATATTAATTTGCCAAGGCTTATGTCCCAGTTGGGACAGCCCTACCTCCAAAGATATGAGAACCAGGGAGTGGTCGGAGAGGGCTGCCTCCAGTATTTGAGAAACTCAGATGAGCGCTACCGTCCTGTGGGAGACCAGAAAGTAATCCTGAAGAGTGTGCCGTGGACTTAAAAGTAAATTCTGTGTCTATCGGGTGATTAAGGCACCAGTAGTCCACCAAATCATTGTCCAACTTCACATCCTCCATCAAAGCCCTCTCCGCGACACTACCTTTGTCAGAGGACCTGTTCTATCCAAGACTGGGTCCCTTGCAAGATTCCAGTCTTGGCCAATGATGTATTGCTGGGCATCTATTTCCACCAAGAGGCGATTCAAATGAAGAAAGAATTACCGTTTGCCCCCATCGGGGCGTAGACCATCCCTACGCATATAGAATTGTCTCCCAGACGCAGGTTAGCAAACGCATACCTTCCACCCAGGTCTGACCACGTCATTGTTATTGTAGCCAGTAGGATTTTGCGAAGGAGGATCCCCACTCCACATTTACGGGGGGCCTCCATCTGGGGTGCCTTCGCTGTGCGCGCTACTGTGGATCACCCTTCCCACCCAGTCTTGAAGTAGTTTGTCACACTCCAGGGTGTTCAAGTGGGTCTCCTGTAGCCACGTCTACCCATTTGGATTGGAGGTGAGAGAGTATTTTTACTTTTGATGTAGTGTATTTGTCCCTTCACATTCCAGGATATAGCACGTAAGGGGTGTGTGGCACACATGTTGGGATCTGAAGTGCCGAAAAGAAGAGAGCTCTTGTTTGATTCTGTTAGAGCTTCTAAAGGTGATTGAGCGCAATGCGTTATGGTATGGGAGAATAGGGAGGTTATACAGGTGTGGGGGGTGGAAGGGGGTTTAGGGGCAACCCCTGGAGCGCAGGTGTGAGATGTGCTGGTGAGGTGGCCGGTGTCTGTGGTAGGCGGACTCAAGTCTTTGTGATGTGATAGACGGTAAGAGTGATGGTCAAAGAGGAGAAGAGTGAGGGGGTAGACAAGGGTAGGATAGGGTAGGGGAGGGGAGGGAGAGTAGGGGGGAAGGTGGTTGCTATCTAATGCGCAGCACTGGGGACTCTGGACATTTTACAGTAGGTTTAAACACGCTAAGCATCGCTCTGAGGGTGGGGAGCCCATCGGGGAGGCAGGGTGTTGACTGAGGTGATGCTATAAGTTGTCTGGGTGGACTGGGGGTACTAGAGATGGGAGGGAGGGGGAGTACAGGAGAGGAGACTGTTGCCGTATAATAGCGTTCAGAACGGTTAGGGTGAAACAGTAGTGTACCCAGGGTTGGAGAGGGGGAAGAGGAGGAGAGTAGGAGAGGAGGTGGAGGGGCCAAGCGGAACCATGCTTTCCAACATGCTTGGTCTCCCGTGAGTCCAGAATACCATGGGTCTTTGATCTCTCCGGCCCTGTATGTGTCCAGGTGTGGGGGCCCATAATTAGAGCTCTGGGCTAACGATCAGGAGGAGAGAGGGAGTGGGGGGAGGTTCCAGGGGGCATAATGCAATATGCTGGAGTGGTGATAGGGGTAAGGTGGTATGGTGGCGTCGTTGCCACCAGGAAGGGAGGAGGGTAAGTGGGGGCATGAGCAGATTTGTGAGATACTTAACATGAAACAAACAGCTATTTCAATTAGAACAGCAAAACCCATTTAATTGTCATTACATTGTCATAATCAACAATAAACATCGGGCAGCGTGGACAACTATACAAGCAACCAATACCATGAGAGTGATACTCAGCAGTCCGAAGTCTGGTAGCCGCCAAGTCCCTCAGTGTGGTATCAGCACCTTGGAATGTTTCTGATGTGGGGCAAAAGCATACGTCCTCTCCCCATCATTCTGCTTTTGAGCTGGGCTTTAAAGGAGAGCAACATTTGTACAGTTTTTGCTTATGGATGAAAGCAGCTACTGTTTGAAGGGCCAGGGCCTTGTCCTCGTGGGTGTGGGCAAACATCTCTTGGTCTCTACCACGTTTCCGTGATCCACTGGGTTTTCGCTGGCTGCCGCCTGGGGTGGGGGGGGGGGGGAGTTTTGTTGTGCGCTTGTCCGGATGTGATACAAGGGATGCCCATGTCCTGCGGTTCTATGTTGTCCAGAAACAGGCGCAAGTCCTCTGGGTCGTAGAAATCCTTAGATATGCCATCATTGGTGATCCGGAGCGTGCAGGCTCAAAGAGACCGTATTTAATATCCATTAGGCGTAGTCAGGGTCGTAGAGAAAGAAATGCCTTGTGGCGATTGTTGGGCTCCCTAGAGAAGTCCACTGCCACGCGGATTTCGTGTCCTTCATATGTGAATGGTACTTGTGTACGTGCTACTGACAGCAGTTGCAGCGCCTCTTCATGATGCAGGTAACAAGCGATGAGGGGTCTAGGCCGCGTTGCGGAATCTTTGCGTGGAGGGACGATGCCGTGGGTGCACTGCATCTCCAGCTGGGGGTCAAAGGTGATGCCTGTAAGTCCCGGGAGGGTGTCCCTGCGAAATGCTTTGGTATTTGACCCTCCTATTGTTTCTGGGAAACCAAAAAAATGGACATTGTCTCTCCTGCTGCGGTCTTCCAAGTCAATCAACTTACTACGTAGGAAGAGGAGCTCTTGATCCCTGTCCAGTACCGAATCATACCGGCCCTCCACGGCTGTCATCCTTTGGTCCAATCCCTCCACTCGTGTGTGAAATCCCGCTATATCCGATCTTATTGACTTTGTCTCCTCTGCTAGTGTGGAGATGTTGATATCCATGCCTTCCAACAGATGGCTCACTGCAGAGATTTCCTGCAGGATTCGATCCATGGTCTCACCCTGTGTGGAGGCGGTGGAGGGCTGGGATGGGTTGCTTATGGAGGGAGCGTTGCCCTTCGTGGCCATGATGCGTGGCTACTTTAGCGCCTCCCTGAATAGGAGTTGTCTTGAAGTTTTGTTTGTATGCTTACCAGCTGACATGCTCCTCGGTTGAAGAGTGGTGCTCTACTCTACCGTGCCGTTGTACCTGGAGCCTACATGAGGAAAAGGCCTACGAGGCAGTGATTAGAGGTTGACCTCCTCCGGGTCGGGGATGGTTGTAAAGGAGTTGTCTCTAGAGGTCGGGGTGGATTTGTGCGCAGCCTGTTGTGAGGTACCTCCCTTGTTTCTGAGGAGAGAGGCTAGAGAGTGGTGCTAGATTCCAGATTGTCGCCGGGGCTCATGATGCAGAGAAGGAGAAGGCTGCGGTCGCTTTGACCCCTGGAAGCCATACAGGTGAGGCCCTTTCATCGGCCTCTCTTTCACACTATTTTGTTGTGACAGGCCCAATCTTCTGCCGGGGCTATAGAGCACTGGGCACAGGTACCTGTAGGGTATGTGGGCCAAGGGTGGACAGGTTAAGGCGCAGGTCACCACACTCCTCTCTGGGTTCGATTGTAGGCAGGCCACAGTGTGGAAGTTTGCAGGCTGTGGATATGGCACAGGTTACGCAGTAGGGCTTTTAAGGGCCGGTGTGCCCCCGGTGTTGACCATATAGGTGGGTTTTCTCAGGGCGACTGAGAAGTGAAGAGAGGGAGCTGCCGCCTGTTCAGGTGTGATGTGGAAGGGCCGGTGAGAACTAGGAAATGCCCAGGCAGGAACGCCCTCCTCAGTGCCTCCCCTTCGACCTAGTTCCTGTGCATCAGATTAGTGGGCCTCAAATGCAGGCTGTGTGTGATGCAAGGGTAGTCCTCTGGCTGCCAGGACCAAGGGCCAGTGGTGGGGCCACTTCGTCATGCAAGGGCCGAGGCTCTTACTACTCCTCTAGACCCTGCTTTTGTGTCCCTCTCAGTGCCTCAGAGTTCCTACCTGCCCGATTTGAGGTCGGGGGCCATATTTGGGCCCTGTGGTGGTTCGCGGGTCTAGGTGTGGCTCCTTCTTTGAGTTGAAGGTCCAAGCTTAGTTGATGTAGATATGATGTAGACAATGGCAGAAGTCCTAGGATTTTCCATTATTCCAAGATACTCTCTAAGCCATCAACCGCAGTTAGCCTCGTTACTGAAGTGGATGTCGTTGGTTCCAAGAATACATCAACATTTGCTCAGATGTCATTAGAAGCACCAAAAGTGCCACTGTCCTTTTCAGCAACACCGGAAACCAAACCTGCAATTTCAAAAATCGCGCAACTAGAACCAGTTCGGCTCGTGGTTGTTTTATTTGGGCTATTGCCCATGACATCATGGCAAAGGATAGGAATGTATAAATAAGGTGTTCCCACCAGTTCAGAAGAAATGCATCTGTGCCCAGAATCTCTGGATCTGGACACCAACTGAAGAATTTTAGCAAATTGTGGCTTAGTCATGAGGCAAAAAGATTAAACTTCCGGGCCCCCCATTTCGTTATCAATTTCGTATGACTTGCAGGCGTCAGACTCAGTGATGAGATCTGGAGAAGACCCAAATATGGCTCTGCCATTTCAGGAATCCATGTGTGTTAGCTACCATTTCAAAGCTAGCCTAACATATGGGGACAGAGTTTTTGAATGTTTTTATGATAAGCTTCCTTTCAGATGGGTATCGTCAGCTTTTGGAGAGGCATGGAGAAAATATCTTGGATAGAAGCCAATAACAGGCTCACTAATCTCGCTTGATGTTAGAGTGAGCTAATCTTGTGAGGCAGAATCCTTCATAATTCCCTCTTAATGGCCTTTACCTTTGAGATTACAGCATCAGCATAACTGCCATTGAGTCAGTTTTGAAACCGAAGAACTCTAGGACCTGGGAGTGTAGAAGGGCTGATTTGAGTTTGTTGATAATAAAAATCCCAGATCTTGTAACAAGACTACTGTCATTGATGTTGAAGAAGCATCTGTCTTGACGGTGACATAAGAATCATGTTGTCAACTTACAAGAATAACTGAAGAATTCCTTGAGATATCAGCTACTCCAACACAGGTCTCCATACCTGAGTAAAACATCAAGGCGCGAAGAAAAAACCAAAGCTAAGGGCTACGAACTTGTACATCTGTTCGCTCCAGAGCAACTGTAGCATCTAAAGGTGGGCTCAAATATTGGGATGGTGAGATAGGTATCTTTCAAATACAATTGGACCATCTGGTCACTTTGCCTCAGTATATCTTACAGGAAGGTGACTTTCCTCTACTTTGCAGTAAAATGTATTCAGCTCCCTCAGGTTTACCACTAGGAGAAACCCCTGGTCTTTCTTTCAAATTAAATAGTGAGGATAAATCAATTGTGCTGGAATTGGACAGGCACAACAGCCCCTTTTTAATCAGGTTTATTTTGCATGACTATTGCTCTATTACCTAATGTGAAAATACTATGCATCATGGCTGCACTGTCTAAACAGGTGTAGAATAAAACTAACTTGTTGGAACCGGAGGTCTCTGGTTGGCACAGGTATGCACTTGTGACAAGCAGGGACCCTCACTTCCAGTCAGGGCAAGGGAACTACTCCTTCGAATAACCCCTGCTCACCCTCTAGGTAGTGTGGCGCGAGCAGACAAGGCTAATCCTCAGGGCGATAGTAAGTTAAGCATTTATGATCATACACAGCAAACCCACTGACCCACCACAAATGGACACCAGTCGTATGGTTGTATCAAAAATACGTATACTTTATATAAAAGATAGATTCAAGCAGGATTATCACAAGACCAAATAACGTTTAGCGATTGGAGGCCACCAGATTATAATAGGCAAGATTAGTCTTTGAATGTTCGTTGTTCAGCAAGGTACGATGACAGGGAAATAAGAACGTTGCGGACCCTGGATCCGATATGAACTCGGGATGGAGTTCAAGTGTACCTTGCTCGTGGAAGTCCGAGGCATTTCAGGCGCGGCTACTGGTGAGGGCGGACTCAGGACGAGGCCAACGGTTCTCCAGAGGATCTCTCCGGCTCGGTGCCCCCTCGAGGTGCGAGGCGGGGGAGCAGGACTGTGGAGGGTTGGGTCGATGCAACTCACGGGGCGAGGCGCCGTTCAGGCCTGCGGGACGTACTACTTCTTAGCACACCGGGTCGTACTCGTGGATCTGTGAAGTGCGTCACGTTCTATGGCAGACGGGTGCAACACCAGGCTTCCGGTACCACGGTACGGGGAGGCCTTTCTTGAGGTGCGGCACGGGTCTTGGTATGCAGGAGGGCAAAGCGAGACAGTCGGGTACGTTACAACGTACGGACCGTCCGAGGCTATGGAATGCGCTCCGTGCAGATTCCGGCGGGAGAAGATGAGAGGTGCACAATGCGCTCCGTTAGCGGCGAGGTGACAGGAGAGCGGGCGGCCCGGCACTGAAGCGGAGAGCGACTCAGGGATGAGCGGGGCTCTCTACGGCGGGGCGACCAGGCTCCGAGCTGTCACGACCTGGGAGGGGGCAAAGGCACCCGAGTCACAACTCTGGCGAGGGAATAAGAACTAAGGCCCAACAGCAGATGGGCACAAGCAGATAGGACCCAATGGTCCTGGGGTTCCGTTCAGGGGGCAAGCTCTCGATCAGGCCCTTGGAGATCGTTTCAGGCACAAGTCTACAAAGTCCTCTCTGGTCTTTTCCTCTCCGTTCTCAGCAAGCCACCACTGACAGGATTCAGACTGGTTTCCATCCTTCAGCTTCTCTTGGTCCTTCTAGTAAGGCAGAGGTTCGTCGTGGTCAAAACTGGATCTGATTTGTAAGGAGCGGAGCTCCTATATTTATACTGCGTTTCTTTTGTCTTTGCAGGCCAGTGGGCCTGAGCCTGGTTCAACCCGGTTTTGGAGTACTCTGTTTACAGGAAACTGCCGTCTTCTTTCAGGGTGTAGGGCAGGGACATCGGACGCCCCGCAGGAGGTGGAGCCAGCATTGTGGTGGTGTCAGAACCCCAAACTTGTGAAGCCATGCCATTTCAGTGTTAACAGGGATGTTTCCAATCCGTTTTCCCTCAAGCTACCCAGCCAGCAACAACTGGAGTAGGTTAGTGCATTTGCGGAATTCCAAGATGGCCGCTAGGTCAGTTTTCGGGTCCGCAGTCTAGTCTTATGCAGAAATCACAGGTGTTCCAGATTGAGGTTACGCGCGCTCTCCCAATAAACTGCGCACTTCACCTGAGAATTCGCCGTGGTCAGTCATAGTTTCTAGTGCTCAGCATTTGAAGAAATCAGAGCAGTTTCTTAAAGCAGTTTCTGGTAAACGCCTTCCGTGTTTCAGAAGAAGTTAATTAAAGGCGTCTGAAGTGAAAGACGAACGAGGCGGAATTCGAGCAGATTAATTCCTCCTCAGCATCAACAGAATTCTTAAGCGACCAAGAGGCCTCCAACTAAAGAAATATTGAACCGGAGTTCGTCGAGGTCAAGGCCAGCACGAAAATAGAGATAAGTGGCAGAATTATGTTCGTGGCACATTTACGATAGCTTGACAGAACATTATTCAAGGACTTGTGCTGTTTAAAAGACTAATGTTTCCCTGAATGCAACGTCGTGAAAAAGAAGATAAAGACGATGATTATTTGTTAGCATTTAGCAAGAGTTACTTTTAGCATTTAGCAAGGGCTAAACTTCTACATAGTTAGAATACATTTAATAAGAGTTTTTGTCTTAGGTAGGTTACTAATAGGCACACATAGTTTTTTCAATATTTAGTTTAGCTAGGTGCATTAATTATCAAAGAGGAAGAAAGGACAAGGTCTGCAACTAATGGTGAATGGTAAGGAAATAAATAATTAGAACAAGGCCATTAGCGGAGGTATTGGGGCAGAACTAAGATTAACAGAACTTTTATTCACTTTGATAATGCAGAAAACCATCTAGTTGGAAGGCTGTAAGAATAAGAAAAGACAACTAGGAGAGAAGCACAATCTCTGGTTAAAAAAGGTAAGGAATTTAGAAAGAGAGTGTAGAATAGGAATTAGAGTAGAGTAGGGTTTAGGATTAATTCTTGTCATTGTGCTTTAGGTTTCTCTGAATACGAAGTCTGCGGGTCGGACCTTCCAAGAGAAGCAAGAAGAAAACGCCAGAGTAGTCTCTCTTGTCGTTTATTATTTTATCCACTCCCCTTTCCCCCTCGAGGGTTTCCTGGAGCCAAGTTCATTCCAAGACGGGCTCTGGGGGAACTTTGAGTGGGAGTTGGGAACAAGCTACTTCTGCTCCTGCGCAAGCCTCGCCAGTGGTAAGAATCAACTGAGGCTCTGACAGAGTGAAGTGCCCACGTTGTAATTCTTGCGCCCGAGCAGAACATGGCAGAGGGATTAAATTTACAGACCCTAGGAACGGTATTAGAGGCAATTCAAAAAGAGTTGGTAGCTGTCCGAGAAGATAATCAGAATCTTCGGCAAGAAATGTTAAAAGCTAGGAAAGAAACTACAGAATTTGTACAGAGAATGGGACCGTCTGTGGGTTCTAGTAGGGAGAGTGTCAATGCAGAAGGAACAAGTAGGGTGACCACTCAAGTAATCCACTCTTTATCCCCAGTTATTCCTTTGGCCCCTCCAGAGAGATTTAGTGGGGATCCACAAAAGGCCCAAATATTCTTGATGCAATGTTCTCTTCATTTCATGTGCCGTCCTACAATTTTCCCTGATGCGCAGTCTAGAGTAGCGTTTGCTTTATCCTATTTAAGTGGAGACGCAGCATCCTGGTCAATGCCATTGGTCCCCCGAGATTACCCCATATTACAAAACTATGATGAATTCAAAAAAGAATTCTTACGAATTTTCCATCGACGACGAATCTCACAAGCAGTGGATAACGAACTACTGGAGCTGCGTCAAGAGAATCGTGATTTAGTTGCGTATTTAGCCCGGTTCAACAAATTGGTAGTGGAGACCAACTGGCCAGAAAGCAAGAGAGCTGCAGTGTTCTATCGAGGGTTACGAGATGAGCTGAAAGATGTATTGGCGCAAATTCCAAATAGACCCACGGCCATCTCCGAGTTAATTGACTTGGTATTGGAGATTGATTTTCGTCAGGGAGAAAGGAAGGGAGAGAAAAGAAGAGATTTTTGGCCAGCCGTTCCAAGATTTGACAGAGCAAGAGTTGAAAATACTCGGACGTTGGATGGAGTGTCGAATCCAGAACCCATGCAGATCGGAACAATCCGAGGGCCACTAACAAAAGAAGAAAAGGAAAAAAGGAGAGCCGGAAACTTATGTATGTATTGTAGCTCTAATAGTCACTTTGTTAGAAATTGCCCAAGAAAACCTAAGACGCCTTTCAAGCCTAAGGAAAACTTGCAGCACCACCTGCAGAAGGAGTTGAACGGGTGGATGCGAGTTTTAATGCAACTCCACAAGAGCATCAGTTGGCGAATACTCTGCAGTCATCATCTCCACATCTGAATCTATCAGTGACTATAAAATTTCAAGCAACTACGCTAACAGAAGTTTCCGTAATGGTAGACTCTGGGGCAACAGGAA
The DNA here is from genome assembly GCF_964261635.1 of Lissotriton helveticus. NCBI lineage: Eukaryota > Metazoa > Chordata > Amphibia > Caudata > Salamandridae > Lissotriton > Lissotriton helveticus. The sequence goes on from NC_136070.1 coordinate 512,220,468, forward strand.
ACTTCTGTGATTTAAAATTTGCTGCAAAAATTGGGTTAAAAGCCATACAGAAGGTTAAGAGTGAACCTGTTCGGGCTGTTGATGGCACCAGTCTTTCTTCAGGACCCATAGTAAGTCACACGGAGCCAGTGCATATGATATACATAGACGGGCATGAGGAAATGATTCAATTTAACCTGATTGATGCCCCACAGTTTCAACTCATTTTGGGTTTACCATGGTTAACGGAGCATAACCCTACCATAAACTGGAGCACACGAACCATCACCATGAATTCAGTCTATTGTAAGGAGAATTGTTTTGGTGGGTGTGAGAAAAATTGTGAGGACAATCCAGCAATCTCTTTATGCATGGCTAATGTGTCCGTGTGTGTCATGAACTCCCAAGAAATACCACCCGAGTATCGAGAATTTGCTGATGTCTTTAATGAAAAAGAAGCTGAGCAGTTACCGCCTCACCGAGTCTATGATTGTTCCATTCAACTTGAGCCGGGCGCTAATTTGCCATGTAGCCGAGTGTACGCATTGACAGAAAAGGAGCACCTCAATTTGAGGGAATATTTGGACAAGTACTTGGCTAATGGCTTCGTAAGACCATCGCAATCCCCGGTCTCGTCTCCTTTATTTTTTATACCGAAGAGGGAAGGGGACTTGAGAATGTGTATCGATTGTCGTGCCATCAATAAAATCACTAAGAAAAATCGTTACCCTCTCCCTCTTATCTCGGTGTTGTTAGATCAAGTGAAGGGAGCACAAATTTATACTAAATTGGATCTGAGAGGAGCTTACCACCTGGTCCGAATGAAGGAGGGTGATGAATGGAAAACAGCTTTCCGAACAAAGTTTGGTCTGTATGAATACCAGGTAATACCGTACGGTTTATGCAATGCCCCGGCTGCCTTTCAACATTTTATCAACGAGGTTCTCAGAGAATTTATCGACCAATGTGCGATAGTCTATATCGACGACATTCTTATTTATTCTGAAGACAAGAGTAAACATTCAGACGAAGTTAAAGGAGTCTTACAAAAACTTAGAGAACACCGTTTATTTGTGAAACTAGAGAAATGTGCCTTTGGAGTATCTGAAGTGGATTTTCTAGGATTCATCCTCTCGCCCTCTGGAATGAAGATGGATGAGCGTAAGATTCAAGCTGTTGTGAATTGGAAGTCTCCAGCCAATGTGAAGGAAGTTCTGGGGTTTATTGGATTCGCTAATTTCTACAGAAGATTTATCTGTGAATTCTCGCGGAAAATTTTACCCCTCACCAAGTTGCTAAAGAAGGGAGTACCTTTTCAATGGACAACCGAGGCTGAAGAAGCCTTTCAATTGCTAAAAAGAAGCTTCACCACAGCTCCTATCCTGCTTCATGCTGACCCAGCGGAGCCCTTCTATGTGGAGACTGATGCATCGGATCAGGCGGTGGGTGGAATACTCTCACAACGGCATAAAAGGACTGGCCAGCTGCACCCTGTGGCTTATCGATCCCGAAAACTAACTCCGGCCGAGATTAATTATACCATCACTGATAAAGAATTGTTGGCAATAAAAGATGCGTTCCAGGAGTGGAGACATTACTTGATGGGGGCACAACATCAAGTGACTGTATTTACTGACCACCGGAATTTGAAGTTTATGAAATCTGCCAAAACTTTGACGCCAAGACAGTTAAGATGGTCATTGTATTTTGCAAAATATGATTTTGTAATTACATTCCGACCCGGGGCACAGAACGGAAAAGCTGATGCTTTATCAAGAATCGGAATTGAATCGCACAGACCCTTGGAAGAAGTTCAATTTATCATTCCAGAATCCAAGATCATTGGAGCAGTGGTACCCGGGAGTGTGAATGAACAAATTGCTCAAGCTATGAGTCAGGAGGAGATGTATGAGTGGGTTAAGGAAGATCCACATCGAAAGATTCAACACCACTTAACATATCATAAGGAGGCTTTGTATTTACCCACGAAGGAGTTGCAACAACAGATATTGTATGAAAGTCACGATAACCCTCTTGCTGGACACAAATGAGAAGCCAAGACTGAAGATCTGGTTAAGAGACGTTATTGGTGGCCAGGGATGACTACTGACATTGAGAATTATGTAAAATCTTGTGAAATCTGCGCACAGGGAAAATCTGAGAGACAGGCTCCAAAGGGTTTGTTACAGCCTTTACCCACCCCTCCAGGCCCTTGGCATACTATTACACTAGATCTAATAGTGGATTTGCCCTTAAGCCAGGGTTATAACACCATTTTGGTTGTGGTGGATTCATTTTCCAAGATGGCCCATTTTGTAGCATTAAAAGGTGTCCCAACTGCCAAGCAACTTGCTCATCATTTTAGCACACACATAGTTAAGCTTCACGGAATACCAAAAGTAGTCATTTCTGATAGGGGATCCCAGTTCCTTTCACATTTTTGGAGGGCCTTTCTGTTGGGACTGGGAGTTGAGGCTAGATACTCCACCAGTTACCATCCTGAAACAGATGGTCAAACAGAGAGAGTGAATCAGGAACTAGAGCAGTACCTAAGATTGTTCCTTTTAAAACCCGGAGGGGATTGGTCAGATCTTTTATGGGCAGCGGAGTTTGCACATAACAATGCTATCAATGTATCAACTGGCTACACGCCATTCTATTTGAACTATGGTAGACATCCGAATTCCACAATAATTGAGGCGGATATTCCAGTCCCGGCGGTAAAAGAATTGGTGACCCATTTAAAAGATACACATGAGGTAGCAGTACGCAATTTAGAACAAGCAAAGAAGAAATATAAAAAATATGCAGACAGAAAGCGTAGAGTAGGCCCAAGTTTGCAACTGTGAGACAAAGTATGGTTAAATACGAATAATTTGAGGCTAAAAGGAAACAGGAAATTCATGCCCAGGTTTATAGGACCCTATCCAATAGAAAAACAAATCAATCCTGTAACTTACAAATTGCAATTGCCTAACACATGGAAAATCCATCCTGTTTTTCATGTGTCACTGCTAAAGAAGGCTTCACCAAATCTGCGGAAGGAATTACCTCCAAAACCCATCCAATTTGAATCTGGTCTTGAATATGAAGTGAAGGAAATCTTAGATTCCAAGAAGATGAAAGGACAATTATACTATTTGGTAGACTGGAAGGGGTATGGTCCAGAGGAACGTTCATGGGAGAGTTGTTTAGATGTCCATGCACCCAAATTAGTGAAAGCTTTCCACCAACAGTTCCCAACTAAACCCAAGAGGGAAGGACCTGCTTTGTTGGGGGGTACTGTCAGAACCCCAAACTTGCGAAGCCATGCAATTTCAGTGTTAACAGGGATGTTTCCAATCCGTTTTCCCTCAAGGTACCCAGCCAGGAACTACTGGAGTAGGTTAGTGCATTTGCGGAATTCCAAGATGGCTGCTAGGTCAGTTTTCGGGTCCGCAGTCTAGTCTTATGCAGAAATCACAGGTGTTCCAGATTGAGGTTACGCGCGCTCTCCCAATAAACTGCGCACTTCACCTGAGAATTCGCCGTGGTCAGTCATAGTTTCTAGTGCTCAGCATTTGAAGAAATCAGAGCAGTTTCTTAAAGCAGTTTCTGGTAAACGCCTTCCGTGTTTCAGAAGAGAGTTAATTAAAGGCGTCTGAAGTGAAAGACGAACGAGGCGGAATTCGAGCAGATTAATTCCTCCTCAGCATCAACAGAATTCTTAAGCGACCAAGAGGCCTCCAACTAAAGAAATATTGAACCGGAGTTCGTCGAGGTCAAGGCCAGCACGAAAATAGAGATAAGTGGCAGAATTATGTTCGTGGCACATTTACGATAGCTTGACAGAACATTATTCAAGGACTTGTGCTGTTTAAAAGACTAATGTTTCCCTAAATGCAACGTCGTGAAAAAGAAGATAAAGACGATGATTATTTGTTAGCATTTAGCAAGAGTTACTTTTAGCATTTAGCAAGGGCTAAAATTCTACATAGTTAGAATACATTTAATAAGAGTTTTTGTCTTAGGTAGGTTACTAATAGGCACACATAGTTTTTTCAATATTTAGTTTAGCTAGGTGCATTAATTATCAAAGAGGAAGAAAGGACAAGGTCTGCAACTATCGGTGAATGGTAAGGAAATAAATAATTAGAACAAGGCCATTAGCGGAGGTATTGGGGCAGAACTAAGTTTAACAGAACATTTATTCCCTTTGATAATGCAGAAAACCATCTAGTTGGAAGGCTGTAAGAATAAGAAAAGACAACTAGGAGAGAAGCACAAGCTCTGGTTAAAAAAGGTAAGGAATTTAGAAAGAGAGTGTAGAATAGGAATTAGAGTAGAGTAGGGTTTAGGATTAATTCTTGTCATTGTGCTTTAGGTTTCTCTGAATACGAAGTCTGCGGGTCGGACCTTCCAAGAGAAGCAAGAAGAAAACGCCAGAGTAGTCTCTCTTGTCGTTTATTATTTTATCCACTCCCCTTTCCCCCTCGAGGGTTTCCTGGAGCCAAGTTCATTCCAAGACGGGCTCTGGGGGAACTTTGAGTGGGAGTTGGGAACAAGCTACTTCTGCTCCTGCGCAAGCCTCGCCAGTGGTAAGAATCAACTGAGGCTCTGACAGGTGGTGGAGCACAACCCTACTCAGAGTCAAGGACTACTCCGCCCAGCCATCCTGGTGTAAGCACCCTATTCACCACCTGGGGGCCCAGACTGTCCCCGGGAATTCCCCAGCCCTGTCACTCATACAAACCAGACAACAGATACACATCCTGGCAGAGGCAGGCTAAATAGTTAGGCGAGCAAAGGCTAAGTTTCTAAAAGTAGCGTTTGCAAACACAGGATATTAAAATAAACCTTACTAAAGGAAGTATTGTAATATTCTGAGCTCAGGCATACTAAACTCGATGTGCTACCGTGCTCCCTGAGTCTGCCGGGACTATAGCGTGTAATAGTTCCGACAGCTCATCTTGGCCTAGGAGAACCGGTAGCCCTTCCATAGTGAAGAACGAAAAGGGCGGTAATTCACTACAAGGACATGCCACACTCTCGGCTTGTCCTACCTTACGCTTGAATGCACCCTGCCCGTAGGCCTACCATAGGGGTGACTGATATGAGGGTTAGGGAAGGTTCAGGGACTGGCAAGTGTGGGCACTTGCGCAGTCAGCGTGACAGTACGGGACTGTACGCGGGGTCTGCAATGGCGGACCCGAGACATATCTTACGAAGCCGCTTCTGTGGGTGGCGCAACCAGCACTGCAGGTCCACTAGAAGCATTTGTATCTTCAAGCCCCGGCACTCCTCGTGCACTTTACTGGGGACTGATAGTAAACCAAATAAGCCAATCGGGGAAATCAATTACACATACACTTTACATTGGGAGCACTTGCACTGCGGCACGGGTCGGCCGTGGCGCAGTGCCCTGAGCATCGAACAACAGCAAAACATCTGAGGCACATCAGCAAAAAGTGGAAAGGAGACTCACGCCAAGATGCCAGGTCTAACACGTGTCCCCTCCAGCTGAAATGTGGGGAGAACTACCCTTGCCCAGGGAGTTCCTCATCACTAAGGCGGAAAAACCTTGACAGACCATCAGCATTGGCGTGGTCTATGCCAGGGCAGTGTTCCACCGTGAAGTCCATACTCTGTAGAGAAATGGACACCTCAACAGTTTCGGGTTCTCACCCCTCATTTGCATCAACCATCTGAGGGGTCTGTGGTCTGTCTGAACTCGGAAGTGAGACCCAAACAAGTAGGGTCTTAGCTTCTTCAGGGCCCAGATCACAGCGAAAGCTTCTCCCTCAATCGCACTCCACTTCTGTTCCCGTGGAAGTAACCTCCGACTGATGAAGGCCACAGGGTGATCCCAGCCCTCCTCAGTCGTCTGTGAAAGGACAGCCCCTATCCCATGCTCTGAAGCGTCTGTCTGCACTAAGAACTCTTTGGAGAAATCGGGAGCCAGGAGCACGGGCGCCGTGCACATGGCCGTCTTCAGGGTGTCGAATGCTACCTGACAGGCGTCAGTCCAGATCACTTTCCGGGGCTGCTTCTTCGAAGTCAGCTCGGTCAAGGAGGCAACGATGGTGCCGTATCCCTTGACGAACCTCCTGTAGTACCCGGTGAGTCCGAGGAAGGCCCTCCCCTCCGTTTGGGTCTTGGGGGCTTCCGAAGCCAGGATGGTCTGAATTTTGGGTTGAAGGGGCGCAACCTGGCCGCTCCCAACTTGGTGTCCCAAATACACCACCGAACCCTGCCCGATCTGGCACTTGCTTGCCTTGATCGTGAGGCCTGCCCTGCGCAGAGCCGCCAACACTTCCCACAGGTGTCGCAAGTGTTCTTCCCACGTACCGCTGAACACTGCGATGTCGTCCAGGTAGGCGGCACTGAACGCGTCCAGCCCAACCAACACCTCGTTGACCAACCTCTGGAAGGTGGCAGGGGCGTTTTTCATCCCGAAGGGCATGACCCGGAATTGGTAGTGCCCATCTGGAGTTGAAAACGCGGACCTCTCTTTGGCCCCATCAGTTAAGGTGATCTGCCAGTACCCAGAAGTTAAGTCAAACATACTGAGGTACCGGGCAGCCCCCAACCGATCGATGAGCTCATCAGCTCTGGGGATGGGGTGCGCGCAGTCTTCATGACCGAATTGAGTCCTCGATAGTCCACACAGAACCGTAGCTCAGGTGTGGCTCCCGGCGTCGCAGCCTTCGGGACCAAGACCACTGGGCTGGCCCAAGGACTGCTGGAGGACTCAATCACCCCAAGAGCAAACATCTTCGAGACTTCCTCTTTGATTCAGGCTCGTACCCTGTCAGTCACGCGGTAAGCCTTGTGCTTCACCGGCGAACTGTCTCCTGTGTCCACATCATGGACGCACCAATCTGTGATACCCGGAACCAGGGAGAACAAGTCAGAGAATTGCCCCAGCAGCTGGCGGCAATCACTCTGCTGCTCAGGGGTCAGGGAGGGTGAGAGGTTAACCCCATCCACTGACCCGTCTCGCTCGGAGGCCACCAAGAGGTCCGGAAGAGGCTCAGTCTCCTCCTCCATTCCATCATCGGTCGCCAACAGCATGCCCACTTCGGACCTCTCCAAGTGGGGCTTAAGGCGGTTAACATGTAGGACCCTCAAAGGGTTCCTGGGAGTTTGCAAGTTCACCAGGTAGGTGACAGGACTCTTGCGCTTCACAACCTCGAATGGACCCGTCCACTTATCCTGAAGTGCACAGGGCTCCACTGGGGCCAAGACCCACACCTTTTGTCCAGGTTGAAGCTCCACCAGAGTGGCATTCTGGTCGTACCACCGCTTCATCTCTTCCTGGCTGTCTTCCAGGTTTGCCTCAGCAAGTTGCCTGAATCGCCTGGTCTGGTTTCGGAAGGCCAGCATGTAGCTGTATACATTCTGGGGAGGTTTCCTGGGAGATTGCTCCCAGCCTTTCCTAACCAGACTCAGAGGTCCTCGGACCGGGTGACCGTACAGAAGCTCGAAGGGACTGAACCCGAGCGACTTCTGTGGCACCTCTCGGTACGCAAACAGTAGGCATGGCAAGAGGACGTCCCACTTACGCCTCATTGGTCCTTCTAGGCCCATGATCATGCCTTTCAAGGTTCGGTTAAATCTCTCAACCAACCTGTTTCCTTGGGGGTGGTAAGGGGTGGTGAACTTGTACGTTACACCACACTCTTGCCAAAGGGACTTAATATATTTCGATATGAAATTGGTGCCCCTGTCAGACACCACCTCTAGAGGGAATCCTACTCGTGAGAAAATTCCCATCAGTGCTCGTCCAACCACGGGGGCTGTCACTGTCCTCAGACGGATGGCTTCAGGGTACCAGGTGGCATGGTCCACCAAGACCAGGAAGAACCTGTTGCCCATGGCTGTCTTGGGGTCCAAAGGCCCCACAATGTCAATTCCCACTCGCTGGAATGGGGTACTGACGACGGGGAATGGTTGGAGGGGAGCCTTGTTCTTCCCTCCGCACTTACCACTTGCCGGGCAAGTTTGGCAAGTCCTAAAGTGAGCGTCTGAGCTCCTGTGCATCTGAGGCCAGTAAAAGTGGGTTACAAGCCTGTCATAGGTCTTGTCCATCCCCAGATGTCCTGCTAACGGCGCCTCGTGAGCCAAACCCAGTAGGAAGGCTCTGAACTTCTGGGGTACCACCAGCACACGGGCTGACCCAGGTTCAGCAGCCTTAGGCTCTGAAAACAGGAGATCGTTCTCCCAGTAGACCAAGTGTTTTCCGGACTGAGCACCATTGGCCTGGTCTGCAGCCTGCTGCCACATACCCACGAGAGAAGGGCACTCTCTCTGCTCCTTGCAGAATTCCTCCCTGGAGGGACCCCCTTCCTGCTACCAATGGGTCAGCTCAAGCAGGTCTCCCAGTTCGGCGATCTGTTCCCCGGTAGGCGCCAGGGCATCCCCCTCGAGGTCGGCTTCCTCCTGGGCCGCAGGATCTTTGGAAGCCGGCTGTCCGCGCCCCCTGCACCTTTTCTCTAAGGCCGGTTCCTGGGCCTCTCCTTCAGGCACCAGGATTTCTTCAACACCTCTACTGGCTGCCATGGACCGCGTGGTCACGCACGCCCAGTCGGGTAGAGCCACCATCCACAGATGAGTCGTTTTCTCCACCTTTCCCCAAGGGGAGTTCTCCAAATCGTTCCCTAGCAGACAATCTACAGGCATGGAGGTCCTTACAGCGACATGCAGAGTACCTGAGATCCCCCCCCACTCAAAGGGAACCTGAGCTATCGGACACTGGCTCTCAGAATTGTCAGCATTGACAACCCTACAGTAGGCGTGCGGTACTACCTGCTCCTGAGATATCAGGTGCTGCCTCACTGCAGTCACACTGGCTCCTGTATCTCGAAGAGCCTCCGCCTTCTTACCGTTGATGGTCACTACCTGCCCATATTTTTTAGTGTTATTGGGTAGGTAGTTCTCGGGGACCATCTCACTGTCTCCTAGCGAGACTAGGGTCATCTGTATGGGATACCCACCCATTTGGACGGCTACTTCCTCCCCGAAATTAACATTAGCTAGTTGCCGGGGTGGAGCACCAGTGGGTGCGGGTTTTGCAAACAAGCGACACTTAGGGTCAGAGGCAACGTGACCCAGGTCGCCACACCTAAAACAGGTGATGGGCCCTCTTTGAACAGGTTTACCTGTTGGCGCCCCGGTTGATTTCGGGGGTGGAGGAGGCTGAGAACCTTTCCCTTGGTTCCCTTGGGGATTACTTTGGGGGCCCTTGTGGAACCCTTTCTGTTTTTCCCTGTCCCCACCACTCTTCTGCTGGGGACCCTGCCCACCTTTGGCTGAGTCTCCCACTGGACCTTTGTGGACCCTGGTGCTGAGCCAGCGGTCCGCTTCCTCAGCAAGCTTCCTCGGGTTGGACAGCTTGCTATCGATCAGGTGCTGGCGTAACTCAGGAAAACAATTATCAGACAAGTGCTCCCATGCCATTAAATCAAGCAGCCCTTGAAAATCAGTTACTTTACTGCCCTTCACCCAACCATCCAGCGCTCTGCAGAAAAAGAGGTCACATACTCCACATACGTACCCCCCTGAATCTTTACACACTTCCTAAACCGCTGTCGGTACATTTCAGGAGTTAACCCAAATCGATTCATTAGGGCATCTTTCATGTGCGGGTAGGAGTTGGACTCTTCAGAAGGAAGATCTAGCAGGGTATCCCACCCCTCGGTCAGGAACCGTCCCCACAACCCCGCTCCCCAATCTCTCTCAGGGACTTGGTGGGAGGACATGGCTACCTCGTAGGCCCGGAACCACTGCCCTATGTCATCCCCCTTAAAATACTCCTTCACCACATCCTTCGGTACGTAGACCCTTGACTCTACCTGGGCTGGCGTTGTGCTGCCACCAGGAGCTGCGTCCAAGCTCTTTGCTTTCAGCTCCAATTCTTTCAGGCGTATCATGCTCCAGCTGGAGCCTCTTTTCCTCCATTGCCATCTGTCCTTTCAATCTGGCCATCTCCACTTCATGCGCTCTGGTTGCGGCCCTGTCCGCCAGCTCTTCTGACGACGGCCCTCCCTGCACTTCGATAAGGCTATCTGGTGGATCCACTACCACCCGATTTTCTGGCTCTCTCGACTCTTTCCAGGCTCCCAGTGCCTTGAGATGCTGGGCTCTGCTTTTGCACCCGGAGTGGGCACTCGGAACTTCTCGCATAGGGCTCTCAATTGATCCATTTTCCATTTGTCAAGCCCTTCCCAGTCAACTTCATCGATTCCAGAGATAACAGAGGGTGCTCTCACGGGGAGTGAAACAGGCATGGTTTGGAGATTGGAGATCTCTCGGCAAGACCGTAATCTGTGGCTCGTTATTGGTCTGCTCTCACTACGTGGTGATCAGTAATTTACTGTACATAAATCATAAATGCAAATCCGAAATCCTCACCGCTGGTACCAATGTTGGAACCGGAGGTCTCTGGTTGGCACAGGTATGCACTTGTGACAAGCAGGGACCCTCACTTCCAGTCAGGGCAAGGGAACTACTCCTTCGAATAACCCCTGCTCACCCTCTAGGTAGTGTGGCGCGAGCAGACAAGGCTAATCCTCAGGGCGATAGTAAGTTAAGCATTTATGATCATACACAGCAAACCCACTGACCCACCACAAATGGACACCAGTCGTATGGTTGTATCAAAAATACGTATACTTTATATAAAAGATAGATTCAAGCAGAATTATCACAAGACCAAATAACGTTTAGCGATTGGAGGCCACCAGATTACAATAGGCAAGATTAGTCTTTGAATGTTCGTTGTTCAGCAAGGTACGATGACAAGGAAATAAGAACGTTGCGGACACTGGATCCGATATGAACTCGGGACGGAGTTCAAGTGTACCTTGCTCGTGGAAGTCCGAGGCGTTTCAGGCGTGGCTACTGGTGAGGGTGGACTCAGGACGAGGCCAACGGTTCCCCAGAGGATCTCTCCGGCTCGGTGTTCCCTCGAGGTGCAAGGCGGGGGAGCAGGACTGTGGAGGGTTGTGGCGATCCGGGGTCGATGCAGCTCACGGGGCGAGGCGCCATTCAGGCCTGCGGGACGTACTACTTCTTAGCATGCCGGGTCGTACTTGTGGATCTGTGAGGGGCGTCACGTTCTATGGCAGACGGGTGCAACACCAGGCTTCCGGTACCACGGTACGGGGAGGCCTTTCTTGAGGTGCGGCACGGGTCTTGGTATGCAGGAGGGCAAAGCGAGACAGTCGGGTACGTTACGACGTACGGACCATCCGAGGCTATGGAATGCGCTCCGTACAGATTCCGGCGGGAGAAGATGAGAGGTGCACAACCCGCTCCGTTAGCGGCGAGGTGACAGGAGAGCGGGCGGCCCGGCACTGAAGCGGAGAGCGACTCAGGGATGAGCGGGGCTCTCTACGGCGGGGCGACCAGGCTCCAAGCTGTCGCGACCTGGGCACCCAAGTCACAACTCTGGCGAGGGAATAAGAACTAAGGCCCAACAGCAGATGGGCACAAGCAGATAGAACTCAATGGTCCTGGGGTTCCGTTCAGGGGGCAAGCTCTCGATCAGGCCCTTGGAGATCGTTTCAGGCACAAGTCTACAAAGTCCTCTCTGGTCTTTTCCTCTCCGTTCTCAGCAAGGCACCACTGCAGGCCAGTCTTACAGGATTCAGACTGGTTTCCGTCCTTCAGCTTCTCTTGGTCCTTCTAGTCAGGCAGAGGTTCATCGTGGTCAAAACTGGATCTGATTTGTAAGGCGCGGAGCTCCTATATTTATACTGCGTTTCTTTTGTCTTTGCAGGCCAGGGGGCCTGAGCCTGGTTCAACCCGGTTTTGGAGTACTCTGTTTACAGGAAGCTGCCGTCTTCTTTCAGGGTGTAGGGCATCAGACGCTCCGCAGAAGGTGGAGCCAGCATTGTGGTGGTGGAGTACAACCCTACTCAGAGTCAAGGACTACTCCTCCCACCCATCCTGGTGTAAGCACCCTATTCACCACCTGGGGGCCCAGACTGTCCCTGGGAATTCCCCAGCCCTGTCACTCATACAAACCAGACAACAGATACACATCCTGGCAGAGGCGGGCTAAATAGTTAGGCGAGCAAAGGCTAACTTTCTAAAAGTAGCGTTTGCAAACACAGGATATTAAAATAAACCTTACTAAAGGAAGTATTTTATTATTCTGTGCTCAGGCATACTAAACTCGATGTGCTACCGTGCTCCCTGAGTCTGCCGCGACTATAGCGTGTAATAGTTCCGACAGCTCATCTTGGCCTAGGAGAACCGGTAGCCCTTCCATAGTGAAGAACGAAAAGGGCTGTAATTCACTACAAGGACATGCCACACTCTCGGCTTGTCCTACCTTACGCTTGAATGCACCCTGCCTGTAGGCCTACCATAGGGGTGACTGATATGAGGGTTAGGGAAGGTTCAGGGACTGGCAAGTGTGGGCACTTGCGCAGTCAGCGTGACAGTACGGGACTGTATGCGGGGTCTGCAATGGCGGACCCGAGACATATCTTACGAAGCCGCTTCTGTGGGTGGCGCAACCAGCGCTGCAGGTCCACTAGCAGCATTTGTATCTACAAGCCCCGGCACTCCTCGTGCACTTTACTGGGGACTGATAGTAAACCAAATAAGCCAATCGGGGAAATCAATTACACATACACTTTACATTGGGAGCACTTGCACTGCGGCATGGGTCGGCCGTGGCGCAGTGCCCTGAGCATCGAACACCAGCAAAACATCTGAGGCACATCAGCAAAAAGTGGAAAGGAGACTCACGCCAAGGTGCCAGGTCTAACATAACTGCAATCCAAGAATGTTTTGTTGTACCCATCACACTTTGATCACATTCCTGGCATGGATTAATTTCATGGTTCTGGCCCATCAGAGGTACCGGATATATTGGAATGATCCTTACCGGACAGTCTGCCTGGTACACACCAGCACCCCTGAATCCCTCTCTGTATTTTCTACTGTCTCTATCCTCTGTGCTGAAGAAAGATGCAAAATGGGTTTGGTCTCCGGAATTTCTTTAGTAACAGGAGCTTGCTAGTTGAGGTGGCCAACTTCCTGTCCTCTGTCCTGGCTGGGCCTTTAAAAAATTCTCTGACTGAAAATGTTCCAATGGCTTTTATAACATAATCTGGACGTAAGCGGAAGTTCTGGGAGCACGACCCATTTGGATGATCTGTGGTGAACAAGATCATCTGGGAAAAACATCCCAAACACAGCCTTTTTTCTGTTGTAAAAGTGTTCGGAAAGTGGGTCCAAAGACTCATCTGGATCGGTTGGTTTCTTTCTCCTTAGAGGGAGGAAGTCAGGAGCTGGCTCAGGTGGTGAGCACAAGAGGTCTCATGACTTTGCCCTTAACACTTGTCCTTTGGCTAGAAATGCTGCTTTGTGATCTTCTAAGGAGCTTTGGTAAAGTGGGGCCTTCCTTCGGGATGGGGTTCTGCTTATGTGCATTACTCGCAGAGTCCTCAAAATCCATGCAAGTTCCGGAACCTCTATTTAGAGCTTCTTTATGGGTTGTAGAGCCAAGACCATCGTTTATTGGAGTGTATCCTGGACAGAGGCATTAATTATCTGGGACAGATTTCTGCCAAGTCAAGGAAAAAAAACAGGCTCCTCTGATTCTGGACCCTTTTGTTCAGCTATTATATTGGTTTAAGTTAAACAATGGAAGGTCTCTGGCTGTGCCAATATTGCCCTGCTAAAGATATTTCTAAATGGTACACAACAACCCACCTTGTCAAGATGGGTATTCCCAGAGATTTTTTTATTTTTTTTTATGGAATCCAACAAGGGAGCTCTGTGGAGGGAGATCTGACTAGGCACATCTAGCTGGAGGAGTACTTGCAACAAACACCCTGTAACAGGGCTGCTGAAGAAGTTTACAACCAGTTTATCTGGAATAAGTAGGAGGTATAGGGGCATTTTAGGTGTTACATGGGCAAAGAAATTAGCAGATCTGCATCTGCTTCTCAATATAGGGCACCTATGTAGCAAACCAACCTTAAAATGGCCACTATCAACTACAGTAAAGACAGACCACCATCGGTGAGCATCATTTCCACGTTGACCTTACACGGGTCTAATGAGACACATCATATGTGTGTTGCAGCAGTACTTAACTAACACAAAGCATCAAGGACAACAGGATATGTCCGCAACAAAGGATGTTATGAACTGTATTGTGAATTGGTGATATTTGATCATATGATTTGGAGTTGGTGGCATTGTTACTTTTGGGAGTTGTGAGTTTATGTTTTAACAGACTACTATTAATAATAGCTATGGATAGAGAAAGCATAATCCTTGTCTCGAATCATGTCATAGAATGATTGTCTCTGCAACACACAGGCTAAGCCCACACTGGAAGCAAATGAGCATGTAAATACTGAAAATGATTTTCAAAGTTCCCCTGAATTCACCCATTGATGTGGACAGTAGGGTTGAAACAAAAGGAAATTAATTATTACCTCATTTACCACCACCAAAAAGAAATAATCCCTCAGGGGCTCTTCCAAGGTCACTTTGCAAGAGTTACTGAACTCTAGACGGCGAACACCTTATCCACTTTAAATTCATCTTTCTAAGCTATCATTTTTGTAATGTAAATTATTGATTTCCCAACAACACTGTGGTGTACCTTAATAAACATACAATGCAACACACAACGGGAATGGTGGTTTATTTGGCGTTGAGGGTGGGAGTGATCCAGCGCTCTCACCAAAATTTCTCATAAATGACTATCTACTACCACCAAACTTACACTACAACACTAGGCCCATATCAACAATAGAGCGACTGAATCATGAGGCGATAAGATCTAAATATGTTGTTTAAACCATCTACAATAATCAAGACCAGCTTGTCATTTAGAAAGTTTATTTAAACATAACTAGAAAAACTCAGGTTTTGTAATTTTATTAAACAAGCATTAGAAAATGTCATGAAGAGAGGTTTATTCAGAATTAATAAAAAGAGCATACATTAAGAATTATTATTCATTAGCAGAAATAAGTAAAATTAAGCATTTCCAAATCCTAACTATCTCTCTGTTTCTACCCTCATCACCTAGAAATAAAGAAATTAATAAAAACTCCTTTCCTCACGTGTGTAGTCCATCAGCATTTCACGTCCCTCAGGAATCTCGAGCGTAAGCCAAATGACTGTTCTCTGAGCTGATTCTTATACCCTAAAATAAGCTGAGCTAACTATTTTTCATATTCCAACAGATGAATTCTAGCTCTCCATTGGCTGAGCCACCTCGTGCCACCGTAAATTGTGACACCTCCTTTCCACATGTCCGGGCAAATTTACTAGTTCATTGTTCATGCAGAAGTCTTGGCAGCATTTCCTCAAGCTGCTACAATTTGTAGCGAAAAGAGTTCAAGCAATGCAATTTCTATCACGTCTCTTCTTTCCAACCTTGAGCCTGTCCGTTCTGAGCTCCCGTGGTACGTTAGCAAAATTTCTCCACAGAGTCATCTTTTAGCAGTTCTTTCCAAAACCTTTCAAAATAAAAGCTCAGAGGCTTTTTCCATCCTTTTCAGAATTATTTTCTCTTGTGCCATTTTCAACAACAGGCCTCTCTTCAGAAGGCGTTATTTTTCTGCGCCACCTCTCTTGCGTCACTTTTAAAAGTGCACTATTTTTCTGCAGCCATCTCTAAGCTTCATTTGTAAAACTATTATATAAACAAACACAAACGAGAAATTAATGAAAGAAATACAGTTTGTTCTGTTGTCACCCATCATTGCTAATGATTAACCCATTAGTCTAAATTACCTAGCAGAAGTACAAATAAAGCAGCAATTTATATCTACCATTCTTCATTTAATCCAGCAGGGTTCTTTATGCACTTATAGAGAATAGAGTGACACCACATAGACAGGGAAGCAAAATAAGCACATGCCATTATTTAAAAACAGCTGCAATTAATTATGACACAACAATAAACACGATTAATTTATTATTTTCCACATACATGAGAATGCAACATAATGCACATTTATGAGCACACGTTAGTTTCCCACGTGTCTTTTGTGTATGCAACTTTAAACTAGGTTGAATTAATACACACACAGCACAAATCATTAATATAATTAATTAATTTATGGAAGTGTGACTTCACAAGTTGAAATGAAAAACATTTCTGAATCTCGCTCCATCAACTCCCCCATCTGGTGATTTTAAAATCACCAAACCACACCAAAAATTTTAGCAAAAATTTTATCTAAGATGAACATGATTCAATTTCACCTGTGTTAGTAAATTCTATAGACTTATCTCATCAGTTTATCTACAATTCTCATATTGAGTTTTAAGAAACCCCTCCAGTTCTATCTCTCTCTCTTTTGTCTTTCTGAATTTTAAAAATTCTCTTCTTTTCCTCAAGTATTTCCTTCTCTTGTGTAACATGCAACTGATCTTCAACAAAAGTGTCGCAAAAACTATAACTAATAAAGGTGTCAATATTACACTATGTTTGTCTTGACTAGCTGAAGCTTTACTTGTCAAAATGACCTTAAACTACTCCTTGATAATTCCAAATGAAAATTGACAACTTAAACTAACCAAAATATCAATTATTAGGAGCACATATATCAGAGACATTTTACAATATCTCTTTAACATTAAGCATCTTGAGCTGTTAATTACAAAAAAAACATGAAAGTATTTTCACTAAGCTTGCAAGGAAAAATAAAACAAAAATTTAAAACTTTTTTTTTACATTTTCTAAAAATCTCTAACACCCTCCTTTTTTTTTTTATATATATACCTTTAAACCTTCTAACAGTTTTCTTCGACCTAATGTCACAAGTTATATTTTTCCAGCTAACACAATTTCTTCGACCTTGTGTCACCTAACACATTTTCTTCAGCCTTATGCCAAAAACAGAAAACCTAAATTTTTTAACAGGTATGTACTTTAATCATTGTCACTATTTTCTTCAATCTCTTTCTGTCTGCTACTATTTACCTTCACTACAGGTTTCACTTCTATTTTCTTTCCTGCCTCACATTTCTTTTCACAATCTTTTTGACTTGATATCTCATTAATCTTTTCTTTTGATCTGTGTACCAATTTGAATTTTAGGCTTTCAATTTCTTCTGGCCAATTTCCACTTTTTCTTAGTAATTTCTTCTTTGACTTGATCACATTATATTCTGTTCTCCAAGCTCTTTTTCTTAATTTTCTTATTTGAGAATTTTCATCACTCTCATCAGTTTCACTGTCAGAAATTTTAATTCTGGACTCAGGTACTTCTTTACTCGGCAGCTTCACTCTGTTAGGAACGTCATCCTTGTAGCTGGTACTTGGCAATTTATCTTCTTCTTCTTCTTCAATTACCTTCAACTTCCCAGTTTCAGAATTCTTGTTCCTGCTTTCAGAGCTTCTTTTCTGCTTTTCAATACTCTCCTGGTCTTCAATCACAATCTGATCACATTCTTCTCCTGCTTCTTTTTCTGGCAGATCTCCATCATTTTCTGAGTCTTCAGTCACAACTTTCAAGTCTTCTTTATTCAAGGCTTGTTTTCAATTCATGTTCTCCAGATGTCGACCAACTTGTCGATCTTCAAGATCTGGATTTCTTTCATGCTCTTCTTCAAAATCTGAATCAGCAATGATGACACTATCCTCATCAGCATTTTCAGGTGTAGGTACACCAAAAGTATGGCCAGTGTCAATCCACCTCTTCAGTCTTTTGCACTTCACTGCATATGTTGTGACAAGACTAACTGACCTCCCTTTCTGCCATCTTGGCACTAGACAATTTCCTTTTAGACGAACCTTTTTCCTGATTCTTTCACTTGGTAACGGATCATGTGCTTGCTCTTTTTCTCTTGTTTGCACTTCAGTTCCATCTTCATTAGACACAGAACTCACTACATCTGATACATTTCTGCAGTACTCCAAATTGATGCTATCATCAATAGTCATCATTCTTTTCACTGGTATGAATGCCTTATTCATGACCTTACCCATCATAATATCACGTAGGCTTAAACCTGTCTTTTTATCAGTAGTATTTCTCAGAAACATCAAAACAAGTGGAAGGACATCTGTCCACTTTATACCTGTAGCTAGGCACATTTTTGCATCTCTGTTCTTTGTAGTACCATTCTCTTGCTCCACAACACCTGAAATTTCTGTTCTATCTGTACAATGGAGCAGTCTATTTTCAATATGTCTTTTGCCATCTGATAACTTTTCAACAGTAATTTCATCATTATGTCGCGTAAGAAATGTTTCAACCCATCTTGAAAACAAACAGATAATCACAAAAATGTAGCACAGTTTGTCATGCAGTGCCATCTCAATGAAATCCATTTGAAATCTGGTCAATGAAACACTCTCCTGTCTTTCTATTCCCATTGCCACAACTGTTTTCTTAATTGTGTTCACTTGCTGGCAAGACAGACACCTCTGATAAAGAAATTCTACAATTTTATGGTACATTCTGTCCATGTCAGTAATCATGCTATTTAGTAAAACTACTCTGCCATCTTTGTGTGTCCAAATCTTATCCTCATCTCGCTGACTACATCCTACTCTCAACCATGTGTTTTTCTCCTCATGAGTTGCTTCATCTTGTAAATCTTTGACTCCCTGCAAAGTTTCAACTATAGATGTTAATATCAGTGAACTCAAAGCATGTTCATCATTCTTTTTGTATGCTGTACCTTTTATGACAAAAAACACAGTTGATGGACAGAATGTAGAACAATGTCATACATTCACCCCAGTACAAGGATCTGGGCCTAAATCCATCGTTTTTTTGCACTCCACACCACCCTGGGTTAGACACTGGCTATATGCAAATCAGCTCTGACCCTGTGCCTCATGGGAACAGTCCAGTCCGAACTACCAAGCCATGTCTTTCCCAGACCGGAATCAAGCATCCAAGGACCGGTTTCTGGCTATCAGCCTTCATCAGCCTGGATAGCTTGACTCCAGTGGTGTGGAGGGCCTGGGACTCACGTCTGAGCATACCCAGCCCACTCGGGGTGAAAATTGCAAAAAACACAGTTGATGGACAGAATGTAGAACAATGTCATACATTCACCCCAGTACAAGGATCTGGGCCTAAATCCATCGTTTTTTTGCACTCCACACCACCCTGGGTTAGACACTGGCTATATGCAAATCAGCTCTGACCCTGTGCCTCATGGGAACAGTCCAGTCCGAACTACCAAGCCATGTCTTTCCCAGACCGGAATCAAGCATCCAAGGACCGGTTTCTGGCTATCAGCCTTCATCAGCCTGGATAGCTTGACTCCAGTGGTGTGGAGGGCCTGGGACTCACGTCTGAGCATACCCAGCCCACTCGGGGTGAAAATTGCAAAAAACACAGTTGATGGACAGAATGTAGAACAATGTCATACATTCACCCCAGTACAAGGATCTGGGCCTAAATCCATCGTTTTTTTGCACTCCACACCACCCTGGGTTAGACACTGGCTATATGCAAATCAGCTCTGACCCTGTGCCTCATGGGAACAGTCCAGTCCGAACTACCAAGCCATGTCTTTCCCAGACCGGAATCAAGCATCCAAGGACCGGTTTCTGGCTATCAGCCTTCATCAGCCTGGATAGCTTGACTCCAGTGGTGTGGAGGGCCTGGGACTCACGTCTGAGCATACCCAGCCCACTCGGGGTGAAAATTGCAAAAAACACAGTTGATGGACAGAATGTAGAACAATGTCATACATTCACCCCAGTACAAGGAACTGGGCCTAAATCCATCATTTTTTTGCACTCCACACCACCCTCGGTTAGACACTGGCTATATGCAAATCAGCTCTGACCCTGTGCCTCATGGGAACAGTCCAGTCCGAACTACCAAGCCATGTCTTTCCCAGACCGGAATCAAGCATCCAAGGACCGGTTTCTGGCTATCAGCCTTCATCAGCCTGGATAGCTTGACTCCAGTGGTGTGGAGGGCCTGGGACTCACGTCTGAGCATACCCAGCCCACTCGGGGTGAAAATTGCAAAAAACACAGTTGATGGACAGAATGTAGAACAATGTCATACATTCACCCCAGTACAAGGATCTGGGCCTAAATCCATCGTTTTTTTGCACTCCACACCACCCTGGGTTAGACACTGGCTATATGCAAATCAGCTCTGACCCTGTGCCTCATGGGAACAGTCCAGTCCGAACTACCAAGCCATGTCTTTCCCGGACCGGAGTCAAGCATCCAAGGACCGGTTTCTGGCTATCAGCCTTCATCAGCCTGGATAGCTTGACTCCAGTGGTGTGGAGGGCCTGGGACTCACGTCTGAGCATACCCAGCCCACTCGGGGTGAAAATTGCAAAACACACAGTTGATGGACAGAATGTAGAACAATGTCATACATTCACCCCAGTACAAGGATCTGGGCCTAAATCCATCGTTTTTTTGCACTCCACACCACCCTGGGTTAGACACTGGCTATATGCAAATCAGCTCTGACCCTGTGCCTCATGGGAACAGTCCAGTCCGAACTACCAAGCCATGTCTTTCCCAGACCGGAATCAAGCATCCAAGGACCGGTTTCTGGCTATCAGCCTTCTTCATCAGCCTGGATAGCTTGACTCCAGTGGTGTGGAGGGCCTGGGACTCACGTCTGAGCATACCCAGCCCACTCGGGGTGAAAATTGCAAAAAACACAGTTGATGGACAGAATGTAGAACAATGTCATACATTCACCCCAGTACAAGGATCTGGGCCTAAATCCATCGTTTTTTTGCACTCCACACCACCCTGGGTTAGACACTGGCTATATGCAAATCAGCTCTGACCCTGTGCCTCATGGGAACAGTCCAGTCCGAACTACCAAGCCATGTCTTTCCCAGACCGGAATCAAGCATCCAAGGACCGGTTTCTGGCTATCAGCCTTCATCAGCCTGGATAGCTTGACTCCAGTGGTGTGGAGGGCCTGGGACTCACGTCTGAGCATACCCAGCCCACTCGGGGTGAAAATTGCAAAACACACAGTTGATGGACAGAATGTAGAACAATGTCATACATTCACCCCAGTACAAGGATCTGGGCCTAAATCCATCGTTTTTTTGCACTCCACACCACCCTGGGTTAGACACTGGCTATATGCAAATCAGCTCTGACCCTGTGCCTCATGGGAACAGTCCAGTCCGAACTACCAAGCCATGTCTTTCCCAGACCGGAATCAAGCATCCAAGGACCGGTTTCTGGCTATCAGCCTTCTTCATCAGCCTGGATAGCTTGACTCCAGTGGTGTGGAGGGCCTGGGACTCACGTCTGAGCATACCCAGCCCACTCGGGGTGAAAATAGCAATAAACACAGTTGATGGACAGAATGTAGAACAATGTCATACATTCACCCCAGTACAAGGATCTGGGCCTAAATCCATCGTTTTTTTGCACTCCACACCACCCTGGGTTAGACACTGGCTATATGCAAATAAGCTCCGACCCTGTGCCTCATGGGAACAGTCCAGTCTAACCCAGGGTGGTGTGGAGTGCAAAAAAACTATGGATTTAGGCCCAGATCCTTGTACTGGGGTGACTGTATGACATTGTTCTACATTCTGTCCATCAACTGTGTTTTTGCAATTTTCACCCCGAGTGGGCTGGGTATGCTCAGACGTGAGTCCCAGGCTCTCCACACCACTGGAGTCAAGCTATCCAGGCTGATGAAGGCTGATAGCCAGAAACCGGTCCTTGGATGCTTGATTCCGGTCTGGGAAAGACATGGCTTGGTAGTTCGGACTGGACTGTTCCCATGAGGCACAGGGTCAGAGCTGATTTGCATATAGCCAGTGTCTAACCCAGGGTGGTGTGGAGTGCAAAAAACCGATGGATTTAGGCCCAGATCCTTGTACTGGGATGAATGTATGACATTGTTCTACATTCTGTCCATCAACTGTGTTTTTGCAATTTTCACCCCGAGTGGGCTGGGTATGCTCAGACGTGCGTCCCAGGCTCTCCACACCACTAAAGTCAAGCTATCCAGGCTGATGAAGGCTGATAGCCAGAAACCGGTCCTTGGATGCTTGATTCCGGTCTGGGAAAGACATGGCTTGGTAGTTCGGACTGGACTGTTCCCATGAGGCACAGGGTCAGAGCTGATTTGCATATAGCCAGTGTCTAACCCCGTGTGGTGTGGAGTGCAAAAAAACGATGGATTTAGGCCAAGATCCTTGTACTGGGGTGAATGTATGACATTGTTCTACATTCTGTCCATCAACTGTGTTTTTGCAATTTTCACCCCGAGTGGGCTGGGTATGCTCAGACGTGAGTCCCAGGCTCTCCACACCACTGGAGTCAAGCTATCCAGGCTGATGAAGGCTGATAGCCAGAAACCGGTCCTTGGATGCTTGATTCCGGTCTGGGAAAGACATGGCTTGGTAGTTCGGATTGGACTGTTCCCATGAGGCACAGGGTCAGAGCTGATTTGCATATAGCCAGTGTCTAACCCAGGGTGGTGTGGAGTGCAAAAAACCGATGGATTTAGGCCCAGATCCTTGTACTGGGGTGAATGTATGACATTGTTCTACATTCTGTCCATCAACTGTGTTTTTGCAAGTACCTTTTATGACAGCAATCCTTTCTGCCAATTGAATGTCATCAATCAATCTTTTAATTAAATTTGCATTTCTGATAGGTGAACCTGCAGAAGTCAATGTTTTAATCTGTTGATCAATTTCATCTGTTACTTGAATGTCTTCACTCAAAAGACCATCATTTTCATTCCAAAATACTGGAAGTACATTTATTCCTTGTAGACTGTTTTCCTGTTCTTTATTTAATCCTTTATCTGTATTGTCTGTCTGCTTATTAACATAATTTGGTAATGGCGGTGAAGCCATCTCATTCTGCTCAATCATCACCTGTCGCTGTATTTGTAGCTGTTCATTTAGCTCATTTAATTCAATCTCTCTTTCTATTGACCATAACTTTGACTCATCAGACTGTATCAATTCAATCAGATCAATGTCAGATTTCTCACTTGCTAGAACTGGAGTTATCACTGTTTCTTGCTGATTTGTAATCCTTGCCAGCTCAATTTCAAGTACAATAGAATAAACTTTTTCAGTTAATGGGACTTTTAAAACTGCGGAATTAATTTCATCTTTTCCAAGCATAGGAACTGTCGCTGTTTCCATATATTTCATGGACTGTTTTAAATCATTTGATGAATTCCCATTATTAGGAATATTAATTCCAAAAGTATTTGGCATCTCATCATGCTTTTCTGTTCCGTCACATTGATAATATATCTGGTCTGGGACTTCATTAATTTGAACTGGGACTCTCGGCGTTACATTAATCTGTTCTGGCAATCTACTTAAATTATTGTCCTGATCTGTATTTATAACATTTAATTTACATTGATCACTATCTTCTACTCTGATACCTTTATTATTTATTTTCGCTAAATTTGGGATTTTTAATTTCCTCTCGCATTTAGCAACAACCTTTTTCATTTTCTTATACCAGGACGTCATTTTCTTTTTCTATAGATAATTTGGTAAATGTACTCTCTAATTTTGCCTTACAGCGTTTGCTGATCAATTAATTAATTAATTTAACACTATCAGGTGTAGGAAAACCTTATAACTTGGTCAATTTAATATTCCACCTAATTTACCTGTATCACTAATTTTAATAAACCTGGAAAGAAAAACATTAATTTGCAAAAACAGCAATATAAAATATTCAATTTACAACAACAAACACCTAAATGTGATTTGGTATTTTTTAAAATTATTTATTTGGACTTACACACCTTTCTGCATCAACAGCTGTGAAAATGAAACCTAATCTAATTGACTTTAATTTAAATAAAATGTTTTGCTGCAAAAACCTTTAGACTCCTTTATCTATAAATTTAGCTCAAATCTGCTTTCTCTTTTTCTTAATTTATTACTTTTAATTTTGGGCAGTAAAATTGTAAAACTAAGTAAAAACACTAATGAAAGTAATCTAATCAATAAATAAAATTTAAGGACAGAACTTGGTAATTTTAAAATAATTCTATTGCGTGCACAATTACCTTAAACACAAGTAACCTCCCTAATACACTCTGTTTAATTTACTAATGGATAGCTCCTACTCTGCTGTCAATAAATTATATGTAGTTTTGTGTGATACAATAATCACAGTAACAATTAACAAAAGGCTCAGTAACCTTTATTTAAAGTTTAATCTCACTAAAATGTTTATTTTTACTTTATTGGTCTTATAGTATTTGCTAATCAATTTATTAATTAATTTTCAATGACAGGTGAAATAAAATTTTATACTTTGCTCAAAACAAATACAACTCCTAATTTTCCTGTGTATTCAGTTTTATTTAAAACAGGCAATTATTTGACAAAAGGCAATAATAAAATATCTTATTTTTACAAAAGCAACAACAATTAAAATTGATTATGTATTTAGGAATGCTTGTTTGCACACATTCGTGCACCACCACTTGTGGAGAAATAATTTTAATATTTTTATTTAAACACACTGCTGCAAGATCCTCCGTTTTTTTTTTCTCTATCAACTAATATCAAATTACTGTCCCTTGAACTTAAATTTAAACGCTATAAATCACAAATTCCATTTATGTCACTATACTTGCTGGCTACTCCAACACGAGTCAGTTGTAAAGATGGAGACAATTTCACCTAAATTCTCAGGATTTTATTCTTTCAATTTTTAATTTAAAACGAAACTCTGGGCACTAGTATTAGTAAATTCAAAGCCCTAACACTCTCGGCAGAAGTAAACAACTCCTAGGCCAATCACATCATCCCAAATACTTCTTCCAATCAGAGCGTTGCTTTTTTCCGACGCTCCGGATGCCTCAGCCTATCAGAGCGCGGCGGCTCTGACGCTCATAGCCATTACAGTTTCAACTTCTCTGCGCTCAGCCCCTCCTTTAGAAACTGTCATTTTAACACAGCGAGTAATCACTCGTTATGTGCATCATTTGCCAAATCCTTCTCTTAAATCAATAGTGTATTTAGAAAAGAAATCGGATCGGGGATATTTAAATTTATAAACAATTCAGTAGCGCTTTAACCAATCACAGCGCGACTTTACTGTGACATCACGAGTGCCTTAGTCAATCGGATCGCAGCTCTCACGACACTCAACCAATCAGGATGCCCCTAGTAATACTCCAGTCAATTACAGCGTAGTTACAACATTGTGCACTGTTGTATATTTTTCTCTCGCCTCGCGTCACAATTAGCCTCTCCCATACAAAATTTAATTTTAAATGATAATATCGTGACTGGATTAAAGACAGAACGGGGACACTTATAAAATGTAAATAATTCATTAAAAGCAACAACGCGCTTCAGCCAATTATATTGCTGGTGACGATATCTTATTCAATCACAGCACTGCCTCGCTGTTATTCGCCAGGCCTCTCAATCAATCATAGTCTTTTCCTTGCCCTAATGCTCTAAACACTTCAGTCAATTTCAGCACAGCTCTACATTGACACGCCAGACATTGGAACCAATTAGAGCGCGGCTGCTCTCACAGTTATTGCAGCTCTTAGTTCTTCACTGCAACTCGCAGTTCTTCCTTCGCACTCTTGCGCTCAATTTATTTAATATGTACAACGCTCGTTGACAGCTGCCACAATATTCATTAGTTGGCTCCAAGCAGCCCTTCCCATACAATGTGTGTGCTTTTTTATACAATTTGCTTTTCACACGCATCAATCTTTAGAAACAACAGTGTGATTAAAACGAGGGAAACTAAAGCGGACGCTTAGCCAATTACAGCATCACAATAACGCCTCAGCCAATTAGAGTACACCTTTACTGTGTCGCTCCAAATACATTAACTTAATTAGAGCGAGGCTCTGTTTTCATTCTACGGCACTCCAACCAATGAGAGCGCGGCGGCTGTGACGTAGGCAGCCGCTGCAGCTGGCAGCTCTCCCCTTCGCTCCTCACTCGATAAACGGCCCCTCCCTCACAAAATGTGATTTTTAATAGAGCGCGCTATGCTCTTCCTTTTAAATAATAGCGTTTGGAAAGAAGGATTTTAAAAATAAAACGGGCATTTATTTAGAGGACGCTTGCTAAGACCAAGATTCTCGGCAGGCAGTGGTGCAGGCAATTACGCGCAACCACTCAAAACACAGAACTGTAGTTAACTGATCATAACACACTCTTTATAACATCTCAGCCAATCAGAGCAAGCCTTTGCCTAGACACTCTAGACGCTTTAATAAATCGGAGTGCTACTTTATTATGACGCTTTGGGTGCTTGACAGCTGTTTTTATTCTTTATACAGCGCGCTTGTCACATGCATCAGTTTTTTTTTTTTTAGTAGTATAATTGAAACGAAGGGAACAAAAGTGGAGGCTTAGCTAGTTACTGCATAACAACGCCTCAACCAATCAGGGGGCAGCTTTACTATGACAAACCAGACGCTCTAGCCAATCCGAGCGCGGCAGTTCTTACGCAGACAGCTGCTGCGGTTTCAGTCTCTCCCTACACGTTCTCGCTCCTAATTTGGCACCTCCTTCACAATTTTCGATCGGGACACTTTTGAACTGATTTAAATAGCACGCAATTCTTTTAAGTTTATTTAAATAGCGCGCAACACTTTATAAAGTCTCTGAATAGTATAGACTTTATCTTAAACTTTCCTACGTACCTTAAAATTACTTTTGGTACATTTTAGTAATTACATAAAACGGACTCATCTGCCTGCTTCTCTAAATAGGATAGTTTTACATTCATTCAAGTATTCTCAGCTTGGAATAGTCGGCCCTATTCTCATAGAATAATTTCAATTGCCAGTAGAGCAACTCTTACTCTACCCTTCTAACAAGTAATATATGAACTCATCTCCCTCAGAATGCACAACCAAATGACATTTCAAAGTTTAACTTGAACACAATTACAAAACAATCACGCACTTTCAAACGGAAAGTTTCCCTATTCAAGCACACATGAAATCCGTACAGGACTCTCACCTGTTTATAGATATCATGCACCGTTAGTAAAATAAACGACGTTATCCGTACAGGACTCTCACCTGTTTATAGATATTAAACATGTTATCCGTACAGGACTCTCACCTGTTTATAGATAATCATGCACCGGCATTATCTTACCCCTCACTCAAGCTTGAATATATACTATTACTCTTATCACAGTGAGTTTTACAACAGGCTCATTGTCCCTATTCTCATGCTGCTCAAATTTCTTAGATAATCCTCACTATTCATACATTCACACCTGCACGGCGACAACACTGGTGATACACGGCGATACCACCTTCAGAAGCAGAACAAATGTGCTTGTGTAACCTGCTTACATATCAGCGTCCTGATCACAGCATTACACATCTCTAGCAATGGCTAACCTGGGAATTTTCACACTGCTGGAAAAACCCTTACATTAAACAAACTGACTAACTCAAAATATGTTAAACCTTAATCCTATGAATATACTAACATATATGTGTCAAACATGTAACATGTATGTCAAAAACAACATAAAACCATCCGATTGCTGCCAAGGAATTGATCCAGCGCTCTCACCAAAATTTCTCATAAATGACTCTATCTACTACCACCAAACTTACACTACAACACTAGGCCCATATCAACAATAGAGCGACTGAATCATGAGGCGATAAGATCTAAATATGTTGTTTAAACCATCTACAATAATCAAGACCAGCTTGTCATTTAGAAAGTTTATTTAAACATAACTAGAAAAACTCAGGTTTTGTAATTTTATTAAACAAGCATTAGAAAATGTCATAAAGAGAGGTTTATTCAGAATTAATAAAAAGAGCATAAATTAAGAATTATTATTCATTAGCAGAAATAAGTAAAATTAAGCATTTCCAAATCCTAACTATCTCTCTGTTTCTACCCTCATCACCTAGAAATAAAGAAATTAATAAAAACTCCTTTCCTCACGTGTGTAGTCCATCAGCATATCACGTCCCTCAGGAATCTCGAGCGTAAGCCAAATGACTGTTCTCTGAGCTGATTCTTATACCCTAAAATAAGCTGAGCTAACTATTTTTCACATTCCAACAGATGAATTCTAGTTCTCCATTGGCTGAGCCACCTCGTGCCACCGTAAATTGTGACACCTCCTTTCCACATGTCCGGGCAAATTCACTAGTTCATTGTTCATGCAGAAGTCTTGGCAGCATTTCCTCAAGCTGCTACAATTTGTAGCGAAAAGAGTTCAAGCAATGCAATTTCTATCACGTCTCTTCTTTCCAACCTTGAGCCTGTCCGTTCTGAGCTCCCGTGGTACGTTAGCAAAATTTCTCCACAGAGTCATCTTTTAGCAGTTCTTTCCAAAACCTTTCAAAATAAAAGCTCAGAGGCTTTTTCCATCCTTTTCAGAATTATTTTGTCTTGTGCCATTTTCAACAACAGGCCTCTCGTCAGAAGGCGTTATTTTTCTGCGCCACCTCTCTTGCGTCACTTTTAAAAGTGCACTATTTTTCTGCAGCCATCTCTAAGCTTCTTTTGTAAAACTATTATATAAACAAACACAAAAGAGAAATTAATGAAAGAAATACAGTTTGTTCTGTTGTCACCCATCATTGCTAATGATTAACCCATTAGTCTAAATTACCTAGCAGAAGCACAAATAAAGCAGCAATTTATATCTACCATTCTTCATTTAATCCAGCAGGGTTCTTTATGCACTTATAGAGAATAGAGTGACACCACATAGACAGGGAAGCAAAATAAGCACATGCCATTATTTAAAAACAGCTGAAATTAATTATGACACAACAATAAACACGATTAATTTATTATTTTCCACATACATGAGAATGCAACATAATGCACATTTATGAGCACACATGTTAGTTTCCCACGTGTCTTTTGTGTATGCAACTTTAATCTAGGTTGAATTAATACACACACAGCACAAATCATTAATATAATTAATTAATTTATGGAAGTGTGACTTCACGAGTTGAAATGAAAAACATTTCTGAATCTCGCTCCATCAGGAGCAGATTGGGCACTTTTAGAGGTATCAGTGGGTGAAAAAACGTATTTTGAAAATTCAACTGCATTCTTGAAGACCTTCAAACATATCCTGCTCACTGAGTGGCATCCATGTATCATAGAAAAAGATCTTGTGAAATGGCAAAATCTGGCACTAGAACGTTGTCCCAAGTTTTAAGTTTGCCGTAGAATGGCAGCAGCCTAACTTCACCAAGGTACCAGTAATCACCACCCACACACCAATTACAACATAAAGGCACAGGAATTGTCAATCATATAGCAATATCTTTGCCACCACCAAAATACCACCAACACCCATTATGTAGCGATCATGTGGCGGCATTAATCATACAATTTATTTATGGTCTGGTGAGGCAGAATTTTGGCAGTTGGACCTACTCCAGATCAGAGGTTGCACCTACCACTTTTCTTACACCCTGCACTGCAGGCAAGTACCCAGGATTCTTGAGCCCCCAAGAGGGGCATTCAGCCCCCATCATTCCTGACACCATGGTCATCCCAAGGATTAGATTCTCTTAGGTACAGCACCATCACTCAGACACTCCTAGACACCACAGTAATAGCATGATTACATTCTCGATTCCTTCTCGACAACCTGCGCATGTTTGGTATCAATGAGGGGCAAATTCTTTTTTGTCAAGGGGCGTGCCTGCACACTTCAAGGAAAGTAATCCTTGGGCTAACATGGTGCCTTGAGAGTCCTAGACCCTAGAGCACTCCCAGTGCACTATCTCGCACGCCAGAGATTCTCCAGGGACTGGGGCTATCCATCAGGTGCTGTTTTTACCAGGCAAGCCATAATGGCTGCGCCAAAGAACAATTCCCTCAGTATTGTGGTGCTTGAACTGTCATGCTGATGTGGACCACTGCTCTGCCATTCTCCTACCATGGGCCAGCTACCTCTGTAAACGAAGGCAGCTACAATGGGTGGCATTGGTGAAGGAATGGCAGAGTGGTAGTTAGATTCAGGCCTGTGCCTAAGCATTCGGTTACAGACACCAATCCAATGAGATAGCTCAGAAGGTTCAGTGTCATTTTCAGTGATCTGTGTGTAACCTTGAGGTCTCAGGGGTCCAATCCAAAGAAATTGCTCAGAAGGTTCAGTGTCATTTTCAGTGATCTGTGTGTAACCTTGAGGTCTCAGGGGTCCAATCCAAAGAAATTGCTCAGAAGGTTGAGTATCATTTTCAGTGATCTGTGTGTGTAGCCTTGAGGGCACAGGGTTCCAATACCAGTAAGTGGTACAGTTACACCCATGTTAACACTTCAAAGGTTCAGAGAGACAAGATTCTCCACCCCAGTGCTTCTGATCCCAGCTGAATCTTGGCACAGCTTCTACCACACCCAACCGAGTGTCCCTGCACCAAACTACCAAGGGGAGAATGTATTCATTAGGGGGGAATATTACAAACACCTCCCCCTGAGGTAGCTACACCCCTATCTACGGTGACCTCATGAATAACTGGTTTGCATGCATTCAGACTAAGGCACCTTTATCTTCAGTTACCAATTTCATCACTTACCCTCTTATGAATTGTGGAATGTGCCATCGAAAAAGGAAGGCAATTCCAACCAAAAAGCTTGAAATACTCCAGTTACTTCTTAGATAATCCCAAGCCAAAGCAGTGAGGAAATTCCAGTGCCAGGTTTTCATCATCACAAAGTTTGGAAAGAACAAATTTCAGATCCAATCTCATTCCTTGCTACCATGTTTACAGTTTATTTTTATTTGTACGTTTTTTATAGTAAAACCATAATATCCGGCCAACATAAATATCGTAGGGAAAATTGTTTGTTTCCTTTCTAGTTTTTGAATAATACAAGCCATTTTTTGATCTCGGGATATCCCATTATATTGGATATATATCCCTTTAATAAAGTTTTCTCATAGAAATTTTGTTTTTTAATGATATGCTTTAACCTGTGTTCAAAGTAAAACTCAGCAGCACTTACCCGTTGGCGTTATGCAGCTGACACAGGCCTACGTTTGGCCTCCCTGGCAACAATGTCAAATAGTAAAGCCTGGTTGAAGGGTAGCGGGGGTGAGGGGGAATTATTTTAATAACAATATTTTAAATATTTCATTTATTTGCTGTGGTGTGTGCTCAGGTTTAAAAATCATAAAATGCTACTAGTACCAAAATCATAGTAAGCCACCCAGTCGAGCACCATGGCATATATACAAATTCCAAAATCATTGAATTTACACTTGTTTTAGAATCCCCAAACCACTCCAAAAATTATAGAATATCGAGAGGATTATGAAACCATAACCAGCTCACCAGTTTTAGAAATGTGATTTTCCCAGAAATGTCCAAACCTTTCAAGCTAAAGGCACATGTTCCAGTTTTTGACTGCTAGAAAGTCCACCCTTTCTGGTATAACGCCATGTCTACAAACTTTACACCCATGCTTTGTTCACCATATTCAAAATCGTATAATGCTCACTGCCTACCCACTAGCTTCAGAGCCATAGGATGCTCTTCAGTATGGAAACAGAGACTGGCGACCAGTTTCAGATTAAAAATGAACAACTGATGTACCTTTTGCATCCTCATAGGCATGAACTTGAGTCCACTTATCCTTGTTATTTATGTACAGTTTATAAAAGATGCACAAAATCCTTGCATAAAAAGGAGTTATCTGAGTGGAAATACACAAATGAGTGAAAATGGATGTACGTTGTTACAACGCAGGTTGTAACAACGCATACCTTTACCACGCGGCCGCTACAACGCAAGTCGTTACCACGACTTGCGTTGGAGGGCGCGGATTTAGGATTTTTATAATTTTATATTCCAACACCAGTCCCCTTAACAGTAGGGAAGGTGTTGGAATATAAATTTATAAAATTCCTTATCCCACAGCGCCCTCCAGCGCAAGTCGTGGTAAGGACTTGCGTTGTAACGGCCACGTGGTAAAGGTACCGCGTGGTAAAAACTTTGTGGTAAAGGTTGTTTACCAGTGAAAATGTCAGCATTTCCTACAGGGTTCCAACTGACTGACTGGCATTTATCTGACACATTCAGAGTGGATACATTTCCCATGATGGGACATCCAGGAATAAATTGTGAAGCCCGACAGAGCTTTAACCTTAAATAAGAATGTTATACATTTTGTCAGAAGTAAAAACAAAAATGCCACCCTAAAGCATCTGCAAAATTGAGTAATAAAATGTAACATCTCGAGAATAGATCCACAAGCATACACACTTTTATGAAAATTAATGTGAGACTAGGTGTAACTTCTGGCAGGCTTACAGTTAAACTATTTGATTTGGAAGCTGCATGGCCGAAGTGGGACCTGGGTTATTGGTTTCATCTTGGTCTGAATGTTTTCAGACCAGGGGTCTGTGGTTCCTCTGAGAGTGCATTAAACTGGAGGTTTGTTGTTCTCTGTGTGAAAATCTGTGAAAACCGTGCCATCCAGGGAAGTTTCTAGTGTCCTCCAGAACAATGTGAGCCTGTGATGTCATCCTAGAATATTAGGGCTGGGGATAAGAGAGAAGTGAGTGTGTCACAGTTGGTTGGCAAGAATTGTGCAAACCAGGAGATTGAGAGGGCATGTGTTGCTTCTCACCAGAGTTCCTGCAAAAGCATTAGACATTTAATCTAAAGGGTAGTTCATATTTTAAGGCAATATCTAGGGCCTCTCATGAGCCTTACACTGTAAGCGGTCCCATGCTCACAAAATTGTAACCAGTTTAAGGGACGTCAAACCCTTATTACAGCTTGGCTCTGAGGCTGACAATCAGACTCTGTACTCAGGGGTACATGTGACACACCAGGTTCCTTTTGAGTGACAGTGGTAGCTGAGGCTGGCAAGGCATCAGCAGGTAAGACCAGATGTATGAAGAGATGGCTTTAAGAGGCTGTTTGAGATGAGAGATTCATTGAATAGCTAGAGAAGGTTTGTAGCAAACTTTATGTGTAAGTTCACTTCCTTACACACAGAGAAAAGTGTGAGTTGCGTATAGAAAGGCAGATGTATGCCAGCAAATGTTCGAATTACAATCCAGAGATTTCCATTTTCCCCTCAGAAGTTCAAAATTAATGTAAGAAGGGAATTCCTGACTAAGATTTGGTAGGATTTATTAAAGGCTATTTCTATACTTCGGTCGAGTACTGGCTCAGGTTATTCATCAGCACGGTGATCTTTCCATTTGTACCCAGATAAAGTTTGACGTAGCTCTAACTCTGATCCAATACATACAGTATAAGATAGTTGTATTTCAGTGAACACAAGAAAAACAAGAATATGTTATTAAGAGTATTATATGCTAATAAAAAGCGGATGTGAGATTTAACAATGCCATATGGCTCATAGTGTAATATTATGTCAGGATTTGTTAAAAGACGTGGGGGCGGATTTACAAGAAAGTGACGTATCTGTAGAGATGCATCACTTTCCCTGCGCCGCCCTGGGAAACTCTTGTGCCACCATGGATGCACCGTATTTACAATACGGCGCACCATGGTGCAAGGATTGACAGATGCGTCAGAAATTCTGACGCTTCTGTTGGGGCAAAAGTCACGCATTACTGGAGTCATGTCGCAAGCACGACGCAACTCCAGCAATGCATTTTGAGGCCTATTCCCGCTACACTGCGTCACTCCTTACGCCTGCTTTAAGCAGGCGTAAGGTTTTGACGCAGTGGCATCCTAGAAGTGACAGAGTGAAATCTTGTAGATTTCACTGCGTCACTTTTACGAGACTTTCCTGTGTGGGAACGCCCACATTACCTGACGCAGGTATAATGTGACACCGGGCTTTACAACGTGACACATCTCCCTAGAAGTGTCACAATGTAAATTCGCCGCATTTTTTACGCCGCCGCTTCGGCGGTGCAAAAGTGTTGCAAGGGGCTTGTAAATCTGTTCCTAAGAATTTAAGGCTGTTGACCTCTGTTGAATCTAAGGTTGAGTTTAACCTCATATGACCCATCACAATATATTTCAAACCTATGAATGTCTAAGAGTCAGAGCTATATGCCCAGTATATAGGATTGTATGCCAAGCATTTACCCAAAGCTTAACCTGTAAAATACCAAATGCCTTCTGTGAGTTAAAACACCAAACAACCCCAAACCAAATCTGAAAAGGTGGACATGAGCTATTCATTAAAACGGTGGAAGAAATCATGCATGCACCAAATACAGCCAAAAGACATAGATTAAGTAATGATTGTCTAACCTTGCTTACATCAAGATGATACGATCTAATTCAATTGATGTTTACCCCATGTCTATCTTTTTACAAAAGAATCATGCTTATAAATAAATACCTAGGTGAAGTTGATATGGACTATAAAGTAAAGACATGGAGTACACAATTTGGTTGCAGAACATATTTCTTTCTTCAGAGGGAGGAACTACATCTGATACACTGAACACGCAGGCCATAATATGGTATTCAGCTCAAGACAATTGCCTTACAGAAAGAGTATTAACCTCAAAATAAAAACATTTCTGAGCCTGATGTGCATTACATAAATTACAACACAAAATGCTTATTAATGTTTAAATAGAGTCTTTTCAACCACTAGGAAAGACGTCCAGAACGCTGTACATATGACGTGTAAAAATGTAAAAACGGACATTGGCTATTTTTCAATCAAACCAGAACAACAAGGCGAAATTAGGACGTGGTCAATTAAAGATCTCGCCTACGGGATCATATGGATAAGTCACCAGGGTATAAGGACGGGCAGTGGGACTAGTTAGAATTATCTTTCCTCTACATTAGATGCTCCACAACTAAAAAACTTGTAACACTAAGCAAATGACGAATTAATGACAAGATGACACATATCATGGAGGTTATTAAATGCAGTTTGCTTAAGAAATGTACTGACAATGGGCTTGAAACAGTATTTTGATCTCCTTACTATATGCAGAAAGGATGAAGTGTATCTGAACTTTGTGAACGCTGAGACTTTTCATTGCCCTTAATCAAATTGAACAAGACCATTAGGAGTAAAAGATCATGCAGCGTGCAATATGTGTGATAAAGGTTTGGCATATGGAGGTGATCGACAGGAATGATCACTGATAAAAGATAATCCTTGTTGAATGATGAAGCTAATTTAAAGCAACTACTGAAATGTGTTTATTAGGTATGTTATGACTTTCGTATCACTATGTCAAATGATATTCCAAAGTAAGCAACAAACAGCAATGTAACTAACAAAGATCAAGAACTGTTGAATTAAAGGGGACCATGTGAGACTTGGCTTTTTCAGCTGGTTCATCCCCAGACTTTTTTCTTTTTGGCCTCCTGCTTTTAGCCTTGTTTTTATTGGTTTTAGGACTCTGGGCACTTTATCACTGCTATTCAGTGCTAAAGTGCACATGCTCTCCATATAAATTGTGTTCGTGGATTAGTGTTTTCATGTTTGGCTTATTTGATCTACTACAAAGTCCTTAGTATATTGAACTGTGTGTGCCCAGGACCTGTAAATCAAATGCTGCTAGTGGGCCTGCAGCATTGGTTGTGCCATCCACACAAGCAGCCTTCCAAAGGGGTCTCAGACCGGCCACTACAGTGTCTGTGCTCAGTTTTCAACTGCCCTGTCGACCTGGTAAGTGCCCCCACTTGCCAGACCCTAACCTTTCCTTATCTTATATGTAAGGCACCCCTCAGGTAGGCCAAAGGTACCCCCATAGACAGGGTGCAGTGTATGTGAAAGGTAGGACATGTCCTGGTGTGTGTGACATGTCCTGATAGTGAAGTACTGCCAATTTCGTTTTTCACTGTTGAAAGGCTATCTGCTCTATAAGCTAACATGGGAGTTGCTTTGTAACATCTTACAAGCATAAAGTTCCGGTGGGACAAGATGGAGAAATGGAGTTTAGTCTATCTGAACTCAGAATTTAATAACACATGTTTTTAGGGAGATGGTTTTTAAATTATCTGTTTGAAAAGGCCACTTTTAGAAAGTAGCTTTACAAAAAATAGAACCCGGCAACCATTTTTCTTTTGCTGTTATTTATTTAAGCAGGCTAGGGGCCAATATTTATAATCCTTGGTCCTGGCTACATTATTTTGCCACGATTTATACATTTTTTAAGGAAACATTTCCACAATTTTATAAGTCTGAAAACATGCGGTAATACACTTTCAAATCAATATTACTCTGTGCTGATTTGAAATGGTCAAAACATAAGACATTTTGAACTACACAACAAAATATCAGAGGGTCTAAAAAGGAAAAAGCTGGTGTGTACGCAACGTGTAAACTAACAGGAAAACCTAAATATCCCTACCATGTGTGTATCTATCTAGGGTCACCCCTTCGACAGACCCACGTAGTGGTCGGGCAAGAATGCCCATCAGTCACCACACGGACCCGCCCTTCATCATTTGGGATTCCTTTCAATACCACCGTTAGGAGTGCCCCTAACTTTCACGGAGGAAGGCCCAGATAGTAGAAAAGAGCCTTCGACCGGTCAGACAGGTCTCACTATGGTCTTTCTACTCAATTGTGAGGATGTTAATACAATAGAGGGACTGATGTCGCAGTGCAAAAAAGTGTATATAAAATAAGAAAAAAGTGTGATAAAATTGGATGAGGGGGTACTGAAAGTGATATTTATTCTGGTGCTAACCACTCTTCCAACATTAAAAAGTAGTCAGTGACAGTCACAAAAGATTTCTAACTGCCCAGATGTACTATGAGGTCAACATGTTTCAGCAATTATCGACACATTCTGTCTTTGCTTTCTTCAGGACCCAATATACTGATAGCTACTGCAACAAAGTGATGATTTAAACAAAAAAGTGCTCAAAACCAACATTAACGAAACGAGTACAGAGATCACCTGAATCCACTAGGTGTCCGCA
Organism: Lissotriton helveticus; assembly: GCF_964261635.1. NCBI lineage: Eukaryota > Metazoa > Chordata > Amphibia > Caudata > Salamandridae > Lissotriton > Lissotriton helveticus. The sequence goes on from NC_136070.1 coordinate 512,257,265, forward strand.
TTGTTTCTCCTCTCTTTTAGTCGTGTGTATCTACTAAAAGAACAGTGAAAAAATTGAGGTAAATATAGGTGCCTGTCAATAGACACCGCATACACATCACAGCAGAAATTAATACAAGGTTCCTGTATATCAACCCTAGTATAATGTGTCATAATAATGTACATCATTTGCACTGCAGTCCTGCGTGCTAGTGTCTCATCATTGGATCAATTATTAAAAAATTCCAAGATGGAGAACAGAAACCATCTTACCAGACTCATAAGAGGTACAGACCTCACCCCACCTGGCCACGGCTCAGGAAAAGAGAGAAGCACCGCTCTAAAAAAGAAGAAAGGGGACAGGTACACAAACAGTATGAGAACGGGCCCCTTTCTGTTACCTAGAATGATCCACTCTGTGCTGACCAACACAACCTCTACTTTATAACCCTTGTCGCGACTATGCTGTTATGCCCAGAAGAGATAATACTCAGTAATCCAAAAAATAAATTCCAGAGTCACGAGTACCACAGCCTGTTGGGCGTTGTGTTGTACATGTTGCATAGTCACAACATTAAGAGCAATAAATCGTGCCTCTAGATTGCCACTCTACGAGTTTGTGAAAAGTTTCTAAAAGGAGTTTGAAGTTAAAAATGCAGTGAACAGTCTCGTTCGTGCACCAAGAGCCTACCTGTCCGTCGGTACTTCGAAAACCGGCATCCTAGCCGATTGGGGAGGTACCGAGCCACACCATAGCTCTGGTATATGACGCTGTGCATCATTGGCTGAATGCAGATCACGTGACCCCTTACGCCGGTCTGATACAAAGACTGAAATTGATTGGGTAACAGTGCCGAGAAACGGCCTGTCAGGAGGCAAATAAGGTGGATACTCGTCATTTGATAGGATGTCTAGGATACCTGTAAACAGACCTCAATTGCTCCTTCGGAGTCTTGCATTTTTTGAAACTTTATTTACATAAAAACTTTATCACTACGGTTCCAATAGCAATAACACTCCCATCCAATATGATGCGAGGTCAGCAGACATTTGTTCATGCATGTCATTAACTAGAGTGTCTGTAGAAAAACCGCCGTATTAGGCACATAATAATTCTTTTAACTTGATGATATGAGAGTTGTCGCCAGCATTATTCTGCACACCTTTCCCAACGATTATGTCAAGGCTGATAGAGTAACACTTATAACAACATGTGTAAGGAAATGGATATAAACTGGTTCCAATAAAGATCACTTAGCCCAAACTAACCTTGGCAGGCTGTACCAATTAATTGAAAGATCCCTATGGTGTAATAGCCCGTAATTACTGATAGTATGCCCTTCGACTTTATAGGGTCGCCCAAGGTATTTCATCGTTCAGACCCAAACGATTGGTGCCCAATTTAAAGACCCACTTTTGTTCTTTGAGTAGAAGGTACTTTGATACATCAGTAATATGTGCAGGGATGTGGGGTTGCTCAATCACTGTCCACTGAAAAGCCGTGGATGGATGATGTGCGTCCAAAAAATGATTGGTCAGTTTGGTAGCTTGTCTCTTGCACCTAATGGTGCTCTTATGCTCAGATATTCTAACCCTGATTTTACGGGGTGTCATCCCTACATATCTCAGACCGCAGGGACATGTAATAAGATAAACAAGGTTATCGCTATTGCAGTTCGTAAATTTGGTTTAAATCCAAGGTCTCGTGGTAACTATATCTATTTCAGTTGACTTCTAAGTCTGTGGGCAAGATTGGCATGTACCACACGGATGATGGCCCGTGACCAGAGGAAGGTTCCAGAGCGTACCCAGAGCCCTGGGTCTCTCTTCTCGTGGCCTTGTGTGAACCATCCGATCTCTAAGATTCGGACCCCTCTTAAAAGAGAACAGCGGACTCTGTATTGAGACATAATCTAAATTGAGGATGGACCGGTGTCTTTTAACCACTCTCTGTATTTTATTTGATAGTGTCCCGAAAGTAGTGACAAAAGTGAGCCTATCCAAGGGAGGCTTGGGGGCAGACGGTTCTAAGAGTGCCAGACAGTTGTTGTTTCTGGCACGTTTGAGTGAACGCTGCACAAGTCTAGGGGGATACTTTCTTGAGACTAGTTGTTCCTTAAGAGCCACAGAGTGGGTTTGGAACGCCACGGCATTTGAACAGTTCCTCTGAACTCTGAGGAACTGTTCGAATGGCAGATTTTCCCGTAGGGACTTGGGATGATGACTATCGAAACACAGTAGGGAGTTCTTCGCCAGTGGTTTCCTGTACAGTTCGGACTGAAGCCCCTCCGGGCTTGCCGTAATCAAAAGGTCTAAGAAGGCTAGTTTGTCTCTACCTACTTCAACCGTAAATCGAAGGAAATTATTCCTACTGTTTAGCCAGTTTAAGAACTCGAGACATCTCTCGCTGGTACCCCGCCATACCACCAGGACATCATCGATGTACCTTTTCCATGTTCTAATACATTCAAGGAAAGGCTTCGAGGTTACCAGTATGTGCTCCTGCTCAAAAGAGTGAACATATAGGTTCGCCAGGCTGGGAGCATAAACGCTCCCCATACTGGTACCTGACACCTGACGGTATATTGTGTCCTCAAACCTAAAGAAATTGTGCTTCATTGCTAAAGTAGCACAGGCCATGATGAAATTAACCGGGGTAATACTATCTAGAGTCCTAGATTGTAACAGGGACTGAATAACTTCAAGAGTTTCATCCTGTGGTATTGATGTGTATAATGCCTCCACATCAAACGAAACAAGAAGATCATTAGTGATGTCAAAGTCTATCTCAGGCAAAAGGCGTAGCACATCAGTTGTATCCTTGAGATAGGTTGGCATCTCTTGGACCATGGGGCGCAAAAAATAATCAACAAAAGTTGATAAAGGCTCGAGAATGGATCCGATGCCCGAAATTATTGGGCGACCTGGGGGCGGTCTTTGTTTTTTATGCACTTTAGGCAAGGCATAAAAGTACGGGGTTATTGGGTGTTCAGTGCATAAAAAGGCAGCTTCTTGCGCCGTGATCCACCCTTCAGATAACACTTCTTCTGTCATGGATGAGATGGTTGTCTTCAGTTCTTCTGTCGGATCAACATCCAGAGGGTGATAAGATCTCACATCGCTGAGTTGTGGCAGCACTCAGCACGATAGGTACTGGTGTCCAAAAGGACAGTGGCACCGCCCTTGTCTGCCGGTTTTATGGTCAGTTTATTGTCTGTCGATAAAGCTTTCAAAGCCAGCTGTTCGTCTTTGGGAAAATTGTAGAACACATTCTCTTGCTGTGTGAACAGTTCTTCAATACTCTTTTCAATAGCTTGTTCAAAAGCAAGTACCTTACGGGGCATAGAGTGGGCAGGTGATTGAAGGTAGATTTCCTCTTCAGCCCAGTGTTCACCTCCTTAGTATCTTGTGTGTCAGATTCCTGTTTATTGGCAAAGAAGAAATGCAATCTAACTTTGCCTACAAATTTGGCTTGTTCTAAGCGTGTCTCAAAATGATCATTCCCGTGAGTAGGGACGAAGCCCAAACCCCTGTTGAGTGCCTTTTCTTCAGTTTGTGTTAATACATGTTGACTCAAGTTGATCACGAGCCCGATTCCGTGCTGGTCGTCGCCTGCTCTTTGTTTTTGGTTGTTGTGCTCCTTGGGTTCCTCGCTGATGATGCCGGGGGGCTGTAGTGCACCTGTGGTTGTTGTTGACCTCTTCTTCTGCCCCGGCACCGGGGCTGAAGAGGAAATCTACCTTCAATCCACCTGCCCACTCTATGCCCCCTAAGGTACTTGCTTTTGAACAAGCTATTGAAAAGAGTATTGAAGAACTGTTCACACAGCAAGAGAATGTGTTCTACAATTTTCCCAAAGACGAACAGCTGGCTTTGAAAGCTTTATCGACAGACAATAAACTGACCATAAAACCTGCAGACAAGGGCGGTGCCATTGTCCTTTTGGACACCAGTACCTATCGTGCTGAGTGTCAGCGACAACTCAGCGATGTGAGATCTTATCGCCCTCTGGATGTTGATCCGACAGAAGAACTGAAGACAACCATCTCATCCATAACCGAAGAAGCGTTATCTGAAGGGCGGATCACGGCGCAAGAAGCTGCCTTTTTATGCACTGAACACCCAATAACCCCGTACTTTTATGCCTTGCCTAAAGTGCATAAAAAACAAAGACCGCCCCCAGGCCGCCCAATAATTTCGGGCATTGGATCCATTCTCGAGCCTTTATCAACTTTTGTTGATTATTTTTTGCGCCCCATGGTCCAAGAGATGCCAACCTATCTCAAGGATACAACTGATGTGCTACGCCTTTTGCCTGAGATAGACTTTGACATCACTAATGATCTTCTTGTTTCGTTTGATGTGGAGGCATTATACACATCAATACCGCAGGATGAAACTCTTGAAGTTATTCAGTCCCAGTTACAATCTAGGACTCTAGATAGTATTACCCCGGTTAATTTCATCATGGCCTGTGCTACTTTAGCAATGAAGCACAATTTCTTTAGGTTTGAGGACACAATATACCTTCGGGTGTCAGGTACCAGTATGGGGAGCGTTTATGCTCCCAGCCTGGCGAACCTATATGTTCACTCTTTTGAGCAGGAGCACTCACTGGTAACCTCGAACCCTTTCCTTGAATGTATTAGAACATGGAAAAGGTACATCGATGATGTCCTGGTGGTATGGCGGGGTACCAGCGAGAGATGTCTTGAGTTCTTGAACTGGCTAAACAGTAGGAATAATTTCCTTCGATTTACGGTTGAAGTAGGTAGAGACAAACTAGCCTTCTTAGACCTTTTGATTACGGCAACCCCGGAGGGGCTTCAGTCCGAACTGTACAGGAAACCACTGGTGAAGAACTCCCTGCTGTGTTTCGATAGTCATCATCCCAAGTCCCTACGGGAAAATCTGCCATTCGAACAGTTCCTCAGAGTTCAGAGGAACTGTTCAAATGCCGTGGCGTTCCAAACCCACTCTGTGGCTCTTAAGGAACAACGAGTCTCAAGAAAGTATCCCCCTAGACTTGTGCAGCGTTCACTCAACTGTGCCAGAAACAACAACTGTCTGGCACTCTTAGAACCGTCTGCCCCCAAGCCTCCCTTGGATAGGCTCACTTTTGTCACTACTTTCGGGACACTATCAAATAAAATACAGAGAGTGGCTAAAAGACACTGGTCCAACCTCAATTCAGATTATGTCTCAATACAGAGTCCGCTGTTCTCTTTTAAGAGGGGTCCGAATCTTAGAGATCGGATGGTTCACACAAGGCCAAGAGAAGAGAGACCCAGGGCTCTGGGTACGCTCTGGAACCTTCCTCCGGTCACGAGCCATCATCCATGTGGTACATGCCAATCTTGCCCACAGACTTAGAAGTCAACTGAAATAGATATAGGTACCACGAGACCTTGGATTCAAACCAAATTTACGAACTGCAATAGCGATAACCTTGTTTATCTTATTACATGTCCCTGCGGTCTGAGATATGTAGGGATGAAAACCCGTAAAATCAGAGTTAGAATATCTGAGCATAAGAGCACCATTAGGTGCAAGAGACAAGTTACCAAACTGACCAATCATTTTTTGGACGCACATCATCCATCCACGGCTTTTTAGTGGACAGTGATTGAGCAACCCCACATCCCTGCACATATTACTGATGTATCAAAGTATCTTCTACTCAAAGAACAAAAGTTGGTCTTTAAATTGGGCACCAATCATTTGGGTCTGAACGATGAAATACCTTGGGCGACCCTATAAAGTCGAAGGGCATACTATCAGTAATTACGGGCTATTACACCATAGGGATCTTTCAATTAATTGGTACAGCCTGCCAAGGTTAGTTTGGGCTAAGTGATCTTTATTGGAACCAGTTTATATCCATTTCCTTACACATGTTGTTATAAGTGTTACTCTATCAGCCTTGACATAATCTTTGGGAAAGGTGTGCAGAATAATGCTGGCGACAACTCTCATAACATCAAGTTAAAAGAATTATTATGTGCCTAATACGGCGGTTTTTCTACAGACATTTTAGTTAATGACATGCATGAACGAATGTTTGCTGACCTCGCATCATATTGGATGGGAGTGTTATTGCTATTGGAACCATAGTGATAAAGTTTTTATGTAAATAAAGTTTCCAAAAATGCAAGACTCCGAAGGAGCAATTGAGGTCTGTTTACAGGTATCCTAGACATCCTATCAAATGACGAGTATCCCCCTTATTTGCCTCCTGATAGGCCGTTTCTCGGCACTGTTAACCAATCAATTTCAGTCTTTCTATCAGACCGGCTTTAGGGGTCACGTGATCTGCATTCAGCCAATGATGCACAGCGTCATATACCAGAGCTATGGCGTGGCTCGGTACCTCCCAAATCGGCTCGGATGCCGGTTTTCGAAGTACCGACGGACAGGTAGGCTCTTGGTGCACAAACGAGACTGTTCACAGCATTTTTAACTTCAAACTCCTTTTAGAAACTTTTCACAAACTCGTAGAGTGGCAATCTAGAGGCACGATTTAATGCTCTTAATGTTGTGACTATGCAACATGTACAACACCAACGCCCAACAGGACGTGGTACTCGTGACTCTGGAATTTATTTTTGGGATTACCGAGTATTATCTCTTCTGGGCATAACAGCATAGTCGCGACAAGGGTTATAAAGTAGAGGTTGTGTTGGTCAGCACAGAGTGGATCATTCTAGGTAACAGAAAGTGGTTCGCTCTCATACTGTTTGTGTACCTGTTCCCTTTCTTCTTTTTTATAGCGGTGCTTTTCTCTTTTCCTGAGCCGTGGCCAGGTGGGGTGAGGTCTGTACCTCTTACGAGTCTGATAAGATGGTTTCTGTTCTCCATCTTGGAATTTTCTTAATAATTGATCCAATGATGAGACACTTACCTTTAAGTCAGGAAGATTGTTTACCAACACAACTCAGGTACCATAATTATTTTCCTATACTGAACAAGCAGTGAGAGAAGGGACACAAAATACTGAATATTTTCATTTTTTCTTAATTAATTTCATATTACGCCATGTTATTGCCCTGAAGATAATCCCTTGAGAAGAACAGGGATTTGAAACTCGTCATCACTTTCTTTTTATTTCCACCTTGATGGAGACTGATTAAATTAATCTCAGAATCTGTAGAGGGAACATGAACATTGAATTATCCCCACAGAAACCGAATATTCTCCTCGAGGACATCAACATTCTAAAAGAGGAAACCTGTTGGGTTCAATCAGAGTGCTGCTTAATAGAATAGATGTATAAATTATAAACAGGTGTAATTTTATAATTGTTAGTATGATTCACACAGGCACTGAATTTAAGTATAATTGTTTTAATTTACACAGGTACTGAAATTAAGCACAATTGTTCCATTTGACAAAATGTATTGTTTATGAATGTCTTATGTTTTGACCATTTGAAAATCAGCACAGAGTAATATTGATTTGAAAGTGTATCACCACGTTTCCAGACTTATAAAATTGTAGAAATGTTTCCTTAAAAAATGTATAAATCATGGTGAAATAATGTAGCCAGGACCCAGGATTATAAATATTGGCCCCTACCCTGCTGAAATAAATAGCAGCAAAAGAAAAATGGTTGCCGGGTTCTATTTTTTGTAAAGCTATATTCACGCCCCACCTGGCCACAAATATAGGACGTTACCCCCTATTTAGCTTCACTTTTAGAAAGTAGGCATTTTCATGTTTAACCATTCAGTGTGGCTCTGCTGGTTTGTGTACTGGCTGTCTGGTTTTGAAGTGACAGGAGCTGGGGATGTGCATTCACTGGAGACAGTCACAAGGGGGAGTTGAGGTGTGTCCTGCCTTTCCTGGGTGACTCCTAGTGGGTCTGAATAGGCCTGGTCTGCATTTAGAATGGTGGTAGGTGTTTTCACCAACACCTGACTAGGCAGGGTTTCCTCTGCACAATGCTGTCTCCTCCTCCTGTAGTGAAGCTGGGCCAGAGACGGTAGAACTGGTTTGGACTGGGCCCAGAGACCCTTGCCACTAAAAGAACAAACAGAAAATGCAGTATACATATTGGGGCCCTGAACCCAGGACTTTAGATTACTGATGGGCTTAGGAACCTGCCAGGAAGAAGAGCTGGATGAGCTGTAAGGAGAGACTATCACTTTGCTGCGAGCTTTGGTGGGCTGGCCTGCAGTTGCTACTTCTGACCTGGGTAGAGAAAGGACTGGATTGTTTTTTCTTCAACCTAAGTATCTCCAAGGGGTTGATGTAGAGCTTGCCTCCTGTTGGAAGTCTCAGATAAATCAAAGACTTCAACAACTTCTGACTACCGCCTCTGGGACAGAGTGTTTCAGTGCCCACAGAGGGAAACTACAGTCCGACGCCATCACTGAGACCACAGGCAGTTCCATGACCTGAAGGCACCGCAGAGGGCACCACTACACTTTGCACCGCAACCCTGATCTCATCGACGACAACGTACGCCGCTGCCACCAAGCCGCTGCTTGCACCACGACTTGTGGGCTCCGCACCATCTCGCTTCACTCCGCTGCCCTGGTCTCACCGACAATGCTGCTGCAAGCTGACATCGTCGTCACTGCTTCCACCTTCATTTGGGGACACTGCTTGTAAGTTACACGGTGAACCGCACAGTCCCACACTGCAGTCTTGACCCACAAACGCCAGCCCCAACGACACCAGATCCTCAACTGGCACCGTGGCTTGCACAGTGGCCTGTGAGCACCACAAGGAGCACCACCCCACTTCGACCGCAGCCCTGGTCTCACTGCTACACAACTCACAACATATACCACATCAATAAAAAAGAATCATCTAAAATAATCCTAGGCACCATAAAAAATTTCATCACCAAATTCATAAAAGTCATTAAAACAAACTTCAACTTTTAGCTTTAGGAGATAAAAATCCAAACAAGAATTTCTGTATGATTTCGCTGAGAAGAAAGAACAATCTGACATACAAGCTGAATTTTCTCCGCATATTACAATGATACTCCTCAGTTAAAATGGCAATCATTTAAGACAAAATTCATTGTGATTATCAAAGAGCTACAACAGTACTAGACCTGATGTGCCTTCTTTTCCTTTCCTTAACAGCGGCAACTAAAAAACTAGCAATGTTAAAAATCTCCCATGTGTCGTTTAGCATCTGCAGGTATAATAATACCGGCCTTACCTGAGTAAAACCTTTTCCCTTTAAGATAGGCACTAAAAACTTTCTCCGAATATCGTGAAAGTGGTCTCAAAACATGATAAAACACACAGTGTCCTGGGTGGAGAAATTATCACATGTAGAAGGGCCTAGATCTTTCACTTTACTCCAACCCTGCTGTTCGGCCAGTAAACAATGCAAGAGATTAAAACGGAATCTTTCAGGGATGGTTCTGTCGATGGGGATGTTTTTAACAGAAGGTATGCTCTCACCATCGGTTTCATTATTTCACCCGCCTCTCTCTCGAAATACATCAAATTTTTAAAAAAAGAATTGCACCCACGTTAGGTCCTCTTTCCTAAAGGTAGTGTTTTGAGGATCTACCAACACCGCAGCCAACTTACACCGCCACGGTCAGCCGGAACCAGTGGATTTGAGTGTACACAACACAGCAATAGCCCCAGATGGAGCTATCAACTTCAAGGTACTGTATATAAAGCCTGTTTTTGCATTATCCACATTTTGGTCATTTTATGTTGGATTTTTATTGTTTTGGTCTTGTTTTACATAGATAAATATTGGATATTTTTCTAAAACTGGTGTGGTGTTGTTTTTTAGTTTTTTCACTGTATTACTGTTAGTTATATGCAAATGCCTTACACACTGCCTCTGGGATAAGCCTGACTGCACGTGCCAAGCTACCAAGAGGGTGAGTAGGGGTTATCTTAGTCATGTAATCCCCTTATCCTGGATTATGCCTGGTTTAGGTGCATACCATAGTCAGCCAGAAAACCCAATTCTAACACTGGTTGTCAGTGGTGAAGATAGGACTTTCGTTTGCACTTGACCTACAGTGATTGGTGTATATTACTACCATGTTGCAGACCATTCCGTACCACATATTGTTTTTCCTTGTTTGCCTTCTGGATGTATTGTTGAGAATTGGAACTGTGGTTAGTTGTTGTACCTGTGAGGCCCTGATAAAATAGAAATCAACTTTTGGCACTCGTACATCTACACGGCAAAGGAGCTTCAACTCTTTTGCAAGGAGAGGGAGTTGCTTGTGAAGAGGAGATCCACAAGACAGGATCTTGAGGAAGCCCTGATTTGTTATGAGGAAACACATTGGGTAACAGCACTACCAGATGACTCTGAGGAGGAGTCTGAGGGGAAGGAACCCCAGCCAGAGTACCAGGAGGGCAGTGGCCCTGAGAAGGAAACATGGGAGAAAAATGTGCTTGTGAAGAAAAGAGTAGGATCCGAGCTCCTGATCGGAGACTGAGAGAGTTCGACCGTGAACTCAGGAGGGCTGAGGCCAAGAGGGCCTTAGCCCAAGAAAAAGAAAAGTGTGTAGCTCAATAACTGAGCTTTGCTGGGCTGGAGGGGGAAGCCAGGAGAGCTCCTTCCAGCTCAGATGGTGACAGCAAAAAGGTGTTCTTTAGTGCTGAGGGAGAAGTACACACACACCCACAGATATGGCGCCTGACTTGAAGGAGGGGTTTAGCATACACCAGGGGGTTCAGGTTTATGAGCTAGCTCCAGTGGTGCGCAGTGTCCCTGAGGTGGATTGGGGACCTGGCACAGGGGATCATATTCCTAGTGGTGGGAGGGACACTCTACTGACTCTAGAGGTTAGATTCAGGGATGGGGGTTTCCACATGGTAGAAGTCCTGGTACATGTTTGTAGTCCGCCCAGAAGAGTGTAGGTTGAGTGACAGAGACAGTCAGACACTGTCTTGCCAGTCTCAGGAGGGTGATGTGGGGTACTTGTGCGAGGCACTGGATGGTGATGCGAAGAGTAGCTTGGTTAACACCTATGTGGGGCTGTGTGATTCAATTGTTGGAGGGCATATCTTAAGGCCCTGTTTTCCCGAACTATGCCAACACCCGGTGGAGTGCAAGTACTCTGACCCCAGGGAGCTTGCGCTGGAGGCAGGCCTTTTCATGGATTCCAGAGGGTCTGAAGGGAGCGGCTCAGGTTTTCCCCAACCAAGTGAGGCAGGGGAGGTTTGTGATAGCCCAGATAGGTCCCAGTGTAGTGCGAGGGGTTTAAAGTCCCATTTTGTGTCTCAGAGGAGAGGGAGTAGGACGGGGCTGTGTCCCAAGGTGCCGAAACCCAAGTCCCAGGGCCTGGTGAGTTCCATGAGGGAACACCAGGAGGGGGCCTAGTCTGTACCAGGAGGTCATCCCCTGAGGGGGATCCCAAAGTATCAGATGAACTGTGTGGGACAGTAACAAGCGTCCTACCAGTTCTGGCAGCACCACTCCAGTTGGGAGGGTGCAGGAGTCTAGAGAAAGGGATGAGGGGAGAGACATTCATCAGTGGAAGGTCCAGTGGGTCAGGGGTTGCCAGCTCTGAGGTCAGAGCCCCCCAGGACTGACCATGGTGAGGCCACTTCTGGTCTTGAGGGTCTCCATGTACTGTCAAGTGGACAGTAGTCGGTCACCAGCGCCAGGCAGACTCTCACGCAACTCATGAGGAGTGTTATTCCCTTGGGGGCGGTTGCACTCCCCTGTATGTCTTGGCTTGTCAGGCAAAGGTCAAGCCTAAGGGTAAATACCTTGGATTGGAGGGCCAGGTCCAGGGTGTCCCCCCTGACCTGGAGGAAGGGGCAACTGCTTTTAGAAAAGGGGGGTGGTGATGGACAGAGTTTCTGAATGATGCAGAATACTCTTACCAAGTCAAGAGATCATGGTTTTAATCCATCACCGTTTTTTAGCTCAATGCACCATCCCAGCTCAGAACCTGGCTATATGCAAATTAGTCTGTTCCTGTCCCAGTGCATGATGGGAACAGGGCAAACCAAACTACCAAGCCAATTCTTATACTGGTAAGGAAACAAGCTTCCGGGGACCGGTTTCTGGCATCACAGCCTTCTTCGGCCCGGTTTGCTTGAGTCCTGATGGTGCAATGAGCAAGGGACTCACGTCTGAGCATACCCTCCCACACATAGTGTGGATAAACCGATTTTGGAAAAGGGGGGTGGTGATGGACAGAGTTTCTGAATGATGCAGAATACTCTTACCAAGTCAAGAGATCATGGTTTTAATCCATCACCGTTTTTTAGCTCAATGCACCATCCCAGCTCAGAACCTGGCTATATGCAAATTAGTCTGTTCCTGTCCCAGTGCATGATGGGAACAGGGCAAACCAAACTACCAAGCCAATTCTTATACTGGTAAGGAAACAAGCTTCCGGGGACCGGTTTCTGGCATCACAGCCTTCTTCGGCCCGGTTTGCTCAGAAACTCTGTCCATCACCACCCCCCTTTTCCAAAATCGGTTTATCCACACTATGTGTGGGAGGGTATGCTCAGACGTGAGTCCCTTGCTCATTGCACCATCAGGATTCAAGCAAGCCGGGCCGAAGAAGGCTGTGATGCCAGAAACCGGTCCCCGGAAGCTTGTTTCCTTACCAGTATAAGAATTGGCTTGGTAGTTTGGTTTGCCCTGTTCCCATCATGCACTGGGACAGGAACAGACTAATTTGCATATAGCCAGGTTCTGAGCTGGGATGGTGAATTGAGCTAAAAAACGGTGATGGATTAAAACCATGATCTCTTGACTTGGTAAGAGTATTCTGCATCATTCAGAAACTCTGTCCATCACCACCCCCCTTTTCCAAAATCGGTTTATCCACACTATGTGTGGGAGGGTATGCTCAGACGTGAGTCCCTTGCTCATTGCACCATCAGGATTCAAGCAAGCCGGGCCGAAGAAGGCTGTGATGCCAGAAACCGGTCCCCGGAAGCTTGTTTCCTTACCAGTATAAGAATTGGCTTGGTAGTTTGGTTTGCCCTGTTCCCATCATGCACTGGGATAGGAACAGACTAATTTGCATATAGCCAGGTTCTGAGCTGGGATGGTGCATTGAGCTAAAAAACGGCGATGGATTAAAACCATGATCTCTTGACTTGGTAAGAGTATTCTGCATCATTCAGAAACTCTGTCCATCACCACCCCCCTTTTCCAAAATCGGTTTATCCACACTATGTGTGGGAGGGTATGCTCAGACGGGAGTCCCTTGCTCATTGCACCATCAGGATTCAAGCAAGCCGGGCCGAAGAAGGCTGTGATGCCAGAAACCGGTCCCCGGAAGCTTGTTTCCTTACCAGTATAAGAATTGGCTTGGTAGTTTGGTTTGCCCTGTTCCCATCATGCACTGGGACAGGAACAGACTAATTTGCATATAGCCAGGTTCGGAGCTGGGATGGTGCATTGAGCTAAAAAACGGTGATGGATTAAAACCATGATCTCTTGACTTGGTAAGAGTATTCTGCATCATTCAGAAACTCTGTCCATCACCACCCCCCTTTTCCAAAATCGGAAGGGGCAACTGCTAACAGTGCCGCTACTAGTTTGTCTTCTGGTGGTACTGCTCCCTGTGGGAGGGTGCAGAGCCCCAGGAGGTGGGCAGGGAAATGGTAGCCTCACCCCTGATCCCTGTCCAGCCACAGGGTACAGATCCTAGGCTGGTGTACCAGTTGCAGGATAGCACCCCTGAACTGGTGAGCGAATTGTGCAGGACCCCTGCCACAGGTGCCGCGGCAATTTTAGAATCTGGGGATACCGCTCCAGGTGGAAGTGTGCAGAGCCCCAGGGAGGAGGACAAGGTGTGGGAGAGCTCATCCCAGTCCCTTGTTGAGACTCTGGGTACAAACACTAGGCTGGCAAATCAGTTGCAGGATAGCACCCCTGAACTGGTGGGATGATTGTGCAGGATGGCTGGCCCAGTGGCCCTGACAATTCAAAGGCGGGGGTACATCTCCACAGTGGAGGGTACAGGACCCCAGGAGGGAGGACTGGGTGTGGGAGAGCCTACCTCAGTCTCCTGGTCAGTTTCAGGTAACAGACCCTGAGCTGAATAACCAGTTGCAGGACAGCATCCCTGAACTGGTAGAGGAACTGTGCAGGAACATTGTAATAGGTGCCCAGACAATTGTGGAGTCTGGGGGTAGCTCTCCACAGTAGAGGGTACAAAACCCAGTCTCCTGGTCAGCTTCAGGTTACAGACCCTGAGCTGAGTAACCAGTTGCAGGATAGCCCCCCTGAATTGGTAGAGTAACTGTGCAGGACACTTGCAACAGGTGCCCTGACAATTCTGAAGTCTGGAGGTACCTCTCCACAGTAGAGGGTACAAGACCCTGGTGGTGAGGACAGGGTGTGGGACAGCCAACACCAGTGTCTTGACCAGCCGCAGGGTACAGACCCTGTGCTGGTGGGCCAGTATCAGTATGCCATCCTTCCCGGAACTGGCAGGAGGGAGAGTGGACAAAGGGTGCCAAGCACCTGGGGCTACCGTCCCCACTCTCAGGCACCACAAAGGTTAGAGAGCCCTCAGAGGCTTGGGGGCCTGACTCTCCTCACTGACTCCGATCAGTGGCCACTTTGGCTTGGTGTCCTGGTGCAAAGTGGTGCACCTGGGAGGGGAACAAAAGTCACACCCCGGGTATGGACTGGGCCACACCACTGTGTTGGCCATGTAGTACTGCTTGCCTGCTGGGATACCCCCTGTGAGCAAGCTATCGTTAGGTGCTGCACAGATGGGGTCTGCAGGTGAGAGGGAGGGTTCCCCAAGGTATAGCTTAGTGGACCCTGAGAGTATGGACAGAGGGATCCAACTGGGTTCAGCAAGGCATAGAAGCAAAATGTGCCACTGCTGTTGTGGGCCAGGTCTACGTTATATCGCACCAATCAGGGAAGTCCATCAAGGCATTGATTAGTTTACCCTGTCTTTAGGCTGGGAGGGGGTTGTGTTAGCCTTGGCTTTTTCAGCAGGTTCACCCCCAGACTTTTTGCTTTTTTGCCTCCTCTTTATGACCTTGTTTTTGCTGGTTTTAGGACTCCGGGCACTTTACCACTGCTATTCAGTGCTAAAGTGCATATTCTCTCCATGTAAATTGTGTTTATGGATTGATGTTTCCATGTTTGGATTATTTGACTTACTGCTAAGTCCCTGGTATAGTGCACTGTGTGCCTCCAGGGCCTGTAAATCAAATGCTGCTAGTGGGCCGGTGCTCCAAAATCCAGGGGTTTGCCCTCTTAATCCCACCACATCTGGGCACAGATAAAACATGTATAAACGAAGTAATGTATGGGATAAAAAAAATTCTCATAGAGAAACCATTAATTCATTTCTAGTGCTAGGTATTATTATCCCAACCATCCGTATTGCTTCAATTCCAAACGCATAGCCAGACACCAATTCCAAGTTTCCAATATTGTTTATCGGGTGAACAAACATTTAGATACATCGACAAAACATCACAACATACATAATATACATAAAGATTTTCTCTTCCACACACAACCACTTTTTATATATATATATGGCTGCAATATTCAATAGTCTATAGCAGTCCATATGGAAGGTTGTCCAATAGCGATATGCACACAAGGGAACAACGCCCTCAGACATATATGGTGTGCATTCAAGTCATATGCACACTGTAATATTTTATTGGACTCCTCCATTCCAAAAGGTCACTGGTTGTGCTACCAATACAATCAGGCTTCCAAAGGTGTTTCAGACCTGCCACTGCAGTGCCTGCATGCAGCTTTCAACTGTCATGTCGACCTGGCAAGTGCACCCACTTGCCAGACCATAACCTTCCCTTTTCTTACATGTAGGCCCAAGGTACCCCCCCATAGGAAGGGTACCGTGTATGTGAAAGGTAGGACATGTCCTGGTGTGTGTGACATGTCCTGGTAGTGAAATACTGCCAATTTAGTGTTTCACTATTGAAAGGCTATCTGCCCCGTTGGCTAACATTGGAGTTGCACTGTAACATCTTATAAGCATAACTTTCCATTGGGACAGGATGGAGAAATGGAGTTTAGGCTCTCTAAACTCAGAATTAAATAACACATATTTTTAGGGAGATGGTTTTTAAATAGTGTGTTTGAAAATGCCACTTTTAGAAAGTAAAAGAACAGATGATGGACGTAATGCTGAATTAAT
Source organism: Lissotriton helveticus (assembly GCF_964261635.1). Lineage (NCBI taxonomy): Eukaryota > Metazoa > Chordata > Amphibia > Caudata > Salamandridae > Lissotriton > Lissotriton helveticus. Next base: position 512,273,357 of record NC_136070.1, read on the forward strand.
CAAACATTCACCCCAAGTCAGATATCTGGCGTAAATCCATTGTTTCTTTGCACGCAATCCCATTCCAGTTTAGACCAAGCCATATGCAAATCAGTCTTGAGCCTGTTCCCCATGGGAACAGTCCAGCTTTAACTGCCAAGCAAGCCAGGTACTCCCTGGACCAGAAACAAGCATCCTGGGACCGGTTTAATGGTAACACCCCTCATTAGCCAGACTGGCTTGAATCTGGTGATGTAGAGAGCACGGGACCCACGTCTGGGCATACCCTTCCCACGTAGGGAATCAAATACAAAAAGAACAGATGATAGACGGATTGCTGAATTAATCAAACATCCACTCCAAGTCACAGATCGGGGTTAAATCCATCAATTTTTGCACAAAACACCATTCCAGTTAAGACCTAGCCATATGCAAATCAGTCTTGACACTGTTCTCAGCTCAAACTGCCAGGCTAGGTCCTCACTGGACCAGAAACAAGTATCCTCAGACCAGTTTCGGGGTAACACCCCCTCCACAGCAAGGCTAGCTTGAATCTGGTGGTGTAGCGAGCACAGGACCATTATCTGGGCATACCCTCACCACTTAGGGCGACAAATGCAAAAAGAACAGATGATGGACGGAATACTGAATTAATCAAACATTCACCCCCAGTCACAGATCTGGGTTAAATCCATTTTTTTTGCATGCAACACCATTCCAGTTTAGACCCAGCCATATGCAAATCAGTCTTGACCCTGTTCCCCATGGGAACAGTCCAGCCCAAACAGACCGAAGAAAAGCATTTTCTTGTTTAACTATTCAGTGTGCCTCTGCTGGTTTGTGTATTGACTGTCTGGTTTTGGAGTGATAAGAACTAGGGATGTGCATTCACTGTAGACAGCCACAAGCGGGTGTGAGGTGCGTTCTGCCTTTCCTGGGTGACTAATAGTGGGGCTGAATAGGTCTGGTCTGCATTTAGAGTGGTGGGAGGAGTTTTCAGTAGCACCTGAATAGGAAGTGTCTCCTCTGCACAATGCTGTTTCCACCTCCCGTAGTAAAGCTGGGCCAGAGTGGGTAGATAGGGTTTGGACTGGGCTCAGAGACCCTTGCCACAAAGAGAACAAAGAGAAAATGTGGAATAAATATTGGGGCCTTGACCCCAGGACTTTAGCTGACTGCTGGACTAAGGAACCTGCCAGGAAGAAGAGTTGGAAGAGCTGTGAGGATAGACTACCACGTTGCTGCGTGCTTTGCTGGCTTGGCCTGCAGTTGCTGCTTCTGTCTTGAGCAGCGAAAGGACTGAACTGTTCTTTCTGCAACCTAAGTATCTCCTAGGGCTGGATGTAGCACTTGCCTCTTGTTGGAAGTTTTAGGGAAATCAAAGACTTCAACATCTTCTGGGTACCGCCTCTGGGAGCGTGTGTTTTAGTGGCCACAGAAGGAAAGCGCATTCAGACGCAGGCACTGAAACTTCTGGCTGTTTCGTGACCTGCAGACACTGCAGACAGCAGCACTGCTGCACTTTGCACAGTAACCCTGGTCTCACCGACGAAAACGTCCACTGCCTCCAGCAAGCCGCTGCTTGCACTACGACCTGTGGGTGCCGCAGTTCGCACCGCCTCGCCTCACTCAGCTGCTCTCATCTCACCGTCAATCCCGCTGCAAGCTGACCTCGCTGCAACTGCTTGCACTGTGGTTAGTAGCATTGCACCATCCCACACTGCACTCTTGGCCCACCGACGCCAGCCCCAATGACTCCAGATTCTCAACTGGCACCTGGACCTGTCAGCACCGCAATGAGCACCGCCCCACTTCGCACTGCAGCCCTGGTCTCACCGTTGCCACTGGACGACCACCACCTAGCCGATGCCTGCACTGCGACCTGAGGGCACTGCACACCATACTGCTCCTCTTCACACCTCAGCCTCGATGCCCGCCACAGCCGGCTCGCACCACAGTGGTCAGCCGGAATAAAAAGGTAATGTTTTGAGGACCTTTCTATACTGCAGCCAGCCCACACTGCCGCAGTTGGCCGGAACCATTGGGTGTCCACAACACTACGATAGCCCCAGACGGAGCGGTCAACTTCAGGGAACTGTACATAAAGCCTGTTTTTGCATTATTCCCATTTTGGTCACAGTATGTTGGATTTTTATCATTTTGGTCTTGTTTTACACAGATAAATATTGCATATTTTTCTAAAACTGATATGGTGTTCTCTTGTAGTGCTTTCACTGTATTAGTGTTGCCTATATTCAAATGCTTTAATGCTTTAAACACTGCCTCTGGGATAAGCCTGACTGCTAGTGCCAGATTGCCAAGGGGGTGAGCAGGGGTTATCTTAGATGTGTAATCCCCTTATCCTGGCTCAAGGGGTGGATTCTGCCTGGCTTAGGTGCATATCTTAGCCAGCCATAAAACCCATTCCTAATAGACCACATATATACATACTCTTAAAAAAGATCCAGAAGGGTGTGAAATTCATGGAGTCCCAAATGATATGTGTAAGTGAGCTCAGAATGGGAAGATTGATAGGAAATCACTAACAAAATAAAAATGGAGACATTTGAGTAAGAATCAGCATGAACACTGGTACTTTATTTTAAAGATGTATGCAAAGCAAACATTAATGATACAATGGAATGGGTATTCAAAACAGTGGCATTAGAGACTGTTGGACCTGAAATCCTTGGTGTGGTATTCCTCCAAATCATTTGTCTTCACACACTAAGCCCTCGTTTTACAGAATTCATTTTTGCCTTTAGGACTCTATGCTCTTTCCTACTGCCAGCCAGTGCTAAAGTGCTTGTGCTCTATTCTCTAACACATGGTACAATTGGCATACTACTAATTTATGCATTAAATGTACTTGTAAGTCCCTAGCTTAGGGTACTGCATGTACCACGGGCCTGTAAATCAAATGTTACTATGGGTGGCAGCACTACTTGTGCCTCCCACTAAAGTAGCCTTTTAAAACATGTCTCAGGCCTGCCAATACATTCCTTTAGTGCAGTTTTAAACTGTGATTTTGACCTGGCAAAATAAACTATATAACTATATAATACTTATAAGTCACCCTAAGGTAGGTCCTACTGGCTCATAGGACAGGGTGCACGGTATTGAAAAAGTAAGTTGTGTACTTAAGGTGTGCATGTCCTGAAAGTGAAAAACTGCTAAAATCGTTTTCACTTTTGAAATGGTTTTCTCTCCCATTGACTAGCATTGGGTTTCCTTATTACTTTTAATAAGTGATAACTTTAAATTGGGAGCAGATAGAGATATGCTGGTTATGCTTAAATTAATTCTAATTTAAAATCCTCTTTAATGGTGAAGTCGGATTTTAAGTTACAAATCTGACAATGACACTTTTAGAAAGTTGGCGTTTTCTTGTCCCAACCATTTGTGCCTTTTGCCATTGTCCTGGGTCACATATTTGTGAATGGCCCTGAGATTGGGGGCTTTGTATTACTTACAGACAATAACACAAAGTGGGCTTAAGTGGTGACAGGATGGGGCATCATGGCAAGATGACTCTGTAAGGGCTGTATCCAGCCCCACTTACACTTCAAAGGGCTTTGCATCCTGTAATCAAAAAGGAACCCAACACCAGACCTGCCCTGCCTTTTGTCACGCCCAGACAGTTTGAAGCCTTGACAGGGGAAGAACTGTCCAGTATCAGATTGGGGTGGGGGTAGGACAGGTGTCCCCCCACTGAGACCCGGTAAAAATATTGGACCTTCCAAGACACTCTTCAAAACACTCCTTTACCTGTGGACATTACAGAAGAAACTTGGCTGCTGCCAGAGGCCTACCCTGCTGCTTGAGGATTACCTTGCTCTCTGAAAATGAAGACTGAATCTGCTGCCTTCATTCCAGGCTTACCTGAGGGTCTCCAAGGGTCAGTTGGCGTACCTCCTTACTAAACTACAAGGACACATGAATGCATTGAAGAGGGTGGGGTTAAGCAATCAACACTGAGGCACTGCGCAGATGAATTTGCAAGCTTCTGAGGAGTAATGTGCCAGACTGACAGCTTGTGTTCTCTTAAGAACGAGCAGATCCAGCAGAGTAGGGGTCTTTGGATGCCAATCTTGTGCAGCCACCTGATGAGGATTGGGTATGAGACCATGCCAAATGCTGCAGAGAGGTCCAGGTGGACAAGGGCTGCCATGTCTCCTCTGTCAAGGATCATGCAGATGTTGTCTGGGGCGGCGAAGAATGCGGTTTCTATACTGTGCTTTGGCCTAAAACCGGACTGCATGGCGTCAAGCAGCTGGTGACTGCCGAAGTGGTCTGTGAGGTGTCGGTTGATTCCTTTTTCTGAGTGGAACTTCCAGTCTGTCAGCACTTCTGTCAAGGCTCAAAACTGACCACCATGGGCAGGTGCAAGACCCCGTTGTGTCCATGATGCGCTGCGCACCCAGCAGACTTTATCCACATGATCTGGCGCTCTCCCTATATTGAGCAAAGCAATATTAGCTAGAAATACACTTCAGGTTAAGTAGTGGATACCCATTGGTGCCTGACCCTGTGCATGCCCTCCTAGGGATTGAGGGAAAGGGGGCAAACACCACTGGTGCTAGACGCTTGATTGTTATGGGATTTGTAATCACCAAGAGGGACATTACCTGGTATTAGATAACTTCGACTGCCCCAGACATCGATAAGTGGGCACGAGGACTGTATATCTGTGCGACTGTAGAACAGACAGCCTATAAGTCAAGAGGCTGTCCATGTAAATTTCACAACATATGGGACAGATAGTGCTCACAAAAGGATTGATATGAAGAGGGAGAGGAAGTAGTTGGGTTGTATGTTAAGGTCTTCTATATGCTATGTCGGGGCCTTTATGCTGTTTTGGATCTGAATGTGCTATTCGGGTGTTAGTGTACCAAAAATACAATGAAAAGATTTATTTTAAAAAACGACCACAAGTTCATCCAAGTCCTCCAGGTGGACCTCAGTTAGAGGGCTACCTTCAGGTAGCAGGTTCTCACAGCTATCGAGCTGTGAGAACCACGTTGCTTACTCTCCACCTTAGCTACTGAAGCGTTTCTCAGCATCCTCCACATCACTGGGTTGAAGTGACATTGTATTTGCATTATTTGTATTGTCCTACCAAAGCGTTGCATGTCTCTTAGGGCTGGTCCGAGTTACTGCAAAAATCTGGAATTGGTATTGATCACCTCCTTCGTCAGTAATTCCTTTTCAGAAATGTTTGGATGACTCATTTAATTTCAATAATTAATTTCTTGCCACTAATGTGCAACAATAACAGTGTCCAAATTAGATAAAGTTCCCTGAGTGTGCAATGGGCTTTTGAGAATGTCTTTTCTGCCCCCTTGGCACTGTGGCATTACAAAACAGGCCGGGAAAGATTCTGTGATCTCTTCTCTAATATGGATTGCCCTGGCACAATTTATGCACCTGTGTGATCCCAAGAGGGCAGTCTCACATATGCATGTGAACCTATGCAAAAGGGGGAACACCTCTGTTCCCACACCCATGCTGTAAATTATTCGCAGAGGCAAACAGGCCAACGGGGTGGGCTACATATGAAGTGGTGTACAGTGCACCCCTGATGGTACCTCTTTCATAGGGGTTGGAAGGCAGCACAGGGACCTCCCACACTTGCTACTGCTGACGGGTGCAGTCACATACAGCATCTGTTGACAGAGGATCCCTGCCTGCCAAAGCATTGAAAGGCGAGCAGTGGTTTGCGATTGGTGGTCAGAATTTGTCGAGTTTGCACCTGCACTAAGGACTGTATATATTTATGTAATGGGTACGCTGTCTTTGTCCATGCTCGGCACACTCAATTAAGGGACTGAAAATGGTATTACCTCTCATTGTAATATCGATACTACAGGATGAGATCCCAATGTGAAATGATGTGTCAGAAGCCCAGAATCTCTCCTTGCTTTTGGTATTACCAGGAGTGGATTCATTGAAGCAATTAACTATGGAGATTTTAATTTGGGGCTTAGTGTAGGTTTCTTTATTCAATATTTCTTTCACAAAACCCCCATGTTCAGCAGATAGTCTTCAAGTTGTTTGGGAATACACACAGGTAAACATCAGGGACTGATTTTGCATTTTAGTCTCATTTGTACATATATTCATTGTATCTTCCTTTTTTCACATACACATATAACTTAATCCATCATTTTTTAATGAGGTTTGCTTTTCATTGATTTGTGTAAGCAAGAATAATAGTTGATTCAAAATCCTCCAGGCATAGGCTTGTGATACTGGATGCAAGTAAGGCACCCATGGTAAAAGCTAATATAAACACATTTTTCATCAAGATTGCATTTCATTTTCCAAAATATGAACATTTTCTTCTGCCTCTCTGGCAGAGATTTGAAAACGTCAGGATAACAAAGCAACTAGCCAGCCCTCTGTCATGAGGTTATATGAAAGTAAATATTGGCGCTTATGGTGAGGATGGAAGTGTGTGACTCAACACTGGTCCATGACCAAGGAGAACACTATCAAAGTTACATGTTTAATGTGTCAGGGTATGTCTTAAATCAAGTGGATCCTGCAAGTATCTAATATTTATGTAAAATTTGTTGCAAGAATAATGCATTAGAATAACATGTGCTGTGCACATACTCTACACAAATAAGCATTGAGGACTATACAACTGTGTACAGATAGAGATGCTCTATGCTTTAGAGTGTGCGGTGCTAAAAGGATGCTCCCCAGATAACTTCACAAAAATTTGACCATGTAGTGCATGCTGGCACAAAAGTGTTTCTGTTTGATTGCAAATGAATGGAGTCTCTGGAGAACTGTGGAAAACTGACACTATTCCCAGAGCCATAGAGAGGGTACTGCACATGAGAAATTAAATGCATAATCTGTTTCTTGGTCTTGATACAGGCATTACGTTGCAAATTTTGTGATTAAAACAAACATAGTAATTGTTTTGTATTTTGTAGGCAGTGCCAGTGATGGCCTGTGAGTCCCCCAAATCCCCAGGCTCTCCCTTTCAGCCATGAACCCTCCATCCATTGTGTTTTACTTAGCCAATCGTGCCTTTTTCACTTAATCTATGAGCGAAACTGTTCCATCATAAAAACTGTCAACCCCTCCTGTGAACTCAATAATCTTTTCTGATCTTAAACTGTCAATTCAAATCATTTTCTCTCTCCTCCACAGACCAAACCTACCTCTATTAAATCTCTCCATCAGGTCTACGGTTTATCACAGTGCTTCATGTTTGATGAGATACTGTCACTTTTAAACAAACCAATGCCAGATTCCTTTGCCCCTTCAAACATCTGTCCTATCACTTTCCCCTTCTTTAAACAAAGTAGGCCTACAACTGACTCACTACCTAGAGGACTTCCTCCATTCTAGATTCTGAGCCCTTCACTTTACTGAGGCTGCTCTCTCAAATATATTGAACTGTGTAACGTCTGCTCAACTTTCATTCATTTCTCTTTCTCGATCTGTCTGCAACACTGGAGAGCCGGGATTATGAGATTTCATATAACATTTATGGAACGCTTAGTACAGCCATAATTGCTTCAAAATAATTTTCCTTTTAACTGTCTGAGTGCTCCTTCTCTGCGCCCAGGTGGCGTGCAAAATAATCACCCACCCCTACTCTGAGGCTCCATTCACAGCCTTCTACTTTTCAAACTCAATACTCCTTCGCTTAGGGCCATACTCTCCTACTTTCGTTACTTACCCCACCTATAAGCTGATGACCTGCACATTTTTCTTGCCTTTGTCCACTCCTCAAATGTCTAACAGCTATCTAACACCATGTCACTCTATGCTGAACAAGCCCAAAAAGTGAATGCTCTACCTTCCTGCTTTAACAGTCTCTATGTCCCTTCCTACCTCCGTTTCATTTCCTGTGGATAAACTTACCCTCTTAAAGCCTTAGTGTACTTTTCGGCTCAAGGGTTTTAAAAAACTCTTTCACATACTTAATGCCCACTGTCGATAGATTCCAGCTGCTCATTGTCAAAAGGAGTTAGCCACACCTCCGTTTCCATATCCCAAATCACCAAATAACACACTGGTTGTGAGCAAATTCAACTTTTGCAAGAACCTGCTTGTAGGCTTCTATAAATACTCCTTCTTGACAAAGTGATTTACAACATGCATATTCTATAATCTTCGACTGGCACAAACTAGATCCCACTTCAGAAGACAGGCCGTTTCCCTGTCCACCAGATAGAGAGCTCAGTTCTAGCTCCTCAACCTGGATCTTTAAGTAATCCATAAAACCTCCATACTTAGTTAATTCTCTAGCCCAATACTCTCAGTTGCAATCATTGCATTTTGTTAAACTCTACCTTATTTCTATGCCCATGCCACCATGTGCTGCTTCGCTTTTTACTTTCACTCCATCTACCTATGGTGGAACACCCTAATTCGGGGCTACCTCCATCGTGCAAGCATTCAAAACAACTCTCAACTCGAATCTTTTCAATGTAAGGCCTCACTAAAACCTTAAAAAATCACTCTCTGCATTTTACCCATCTGTTCTTTCATATAACTACCCACATGTTACAACAATGCCACTTTCTACTATTTCTAGCATCCTGAATGACCCCTTCACAGTATAGAACAATAGTTGATGTTTTTCAAATAATCCACGACCCTCCAATGTATCAACAAATTATCCATGTTAGAGAGTGGGCTGATGGATCACAGTATGTTTGTTTGAATGTTGGCTCAAAAATAGAGGTGTGAGGTGTCAAGTGTTTTGGATGGCCTAGTATCAGCAGACTCTTTCACATCTATGCGTTTTCTGCATTCTGCCAGGTTGCCTTTGTGAAGGCTATGGTATTCCAAATGTCCAGATTTACAATTGTGTGGTAATGAAAAGTCCGGTAATGCCGGAAACAAGTTCTTACTACGGAGGAGACGCCACATGAAATGTCCTCCACCGTGCCATTCGTTTGACAAAATTATTTTTTTACTTGGTGTAACAGGCATTAGACCAGTGTTGGTTTCCAAGTGCTGTTTAAGGTTCAATTCTTCCGTACAGTTCTTATGACACTTTGTGCATTAAATATATCTAATTACTGTGGGGATTCTAAGGTGCTGTAAGTCTTATTTATTTAGTTGTTTATATAGCGCTAGAACCGAGCCCCGAAGGGGTATCTCTGCGCTTAAACGGACTAAGAGAGAGGCAGTGGTTCCTTAGCAAAATGAAACATCACAAAACAAGAAAGTTTTTAACAATTTCCTAAATGAAAGATGTTCGGAACACTGTCTGAGGGAGAGCGGAAGGTCATTCCATAGGCGAGGGCCCAGATGGGAGAAGGCTTTTTCTCCTAGCCTAGCTTTTTTTTTACAGAGGGTACTTCCAGAAGGTGTTTACTACTAGAGCAGAGGGATCTAGACGGAACATAAGGTACAAATTTCTCTGCAAGGTATAGAGGGTCTAAATTGTGTAGTGCTTTATGAATAGTACAACAGGTTTTAAACTTGATTCGCTGACGAATCGGAAGCCAATGGAGCTTTACAAGAAAGGGATGCGAAGAGGTCCTTGGAGGGGCGTTCAGGACCAGCCGTGCGGCCATATTCTGGACCACCTGCAGTCTATTTAATGAGCTTTCATTGGCCGATATCAACAGGCCATTGCAATAGTCCAGGCGACTTAATACTAATGCTTGGACCAAGGTTCTGTGGATCGAATCAGGAAGCAGAGGGAAAACTTGAGGCAGTAAACCTATTACATGGAAACATGAGCCAATTGTCTGGGCAACATGTTCTTTTAGGTTAAGTGATTGATCCAAACGGATACCAAGATTTTTTACTATGAGTTTAGGAGTGGGATGGAGACCCAGCTCAGATGGCACCAGTCAGGGGTCCATAGTAGGGGGGCTTCCCCAAAGAGCATTACCTCCGTCTTCTCCATATTACATTGCAGATATAGCTATCACCCCATTAGAGAAGGCAAACTGAACTGCAGCTGTAAATTTGTCAAATGGAAAGAGAAGCTGCATGTCGTCGGCATATGATACGGGGATAAACCCATATTTCCTCAGGCGATTGGGCAAGGGAGCAACATAGGTATTAAACAAGGTAGGGCTCAAACATGAGCCCTGCGGTACTCCCTTGGTCAATTCCAGAGGATCCGAACGGAATGCAACCAGTTTAACGCTCTGAAACCAATCGGACAGAAAGCTCCTCATCCAAGCCAAAGCCAGATCTCTTAGCCCCACCTCTTCCATTCTTCTGAGCAAGACACTATGGGATATTGTGTCGAACGCTGCGGATAGGTACAACAGCACCAGAATCAATCATAGAATGGCCCTTATCCAGGGACATTCTAATATGTTCTCAGTAACAACATTCCCACATTATGTTCAGTTGAAGTGCAGCAAGCTAGCGTAGATTCTCTTATGAAGGTCAAGTTTTCATTCTCAAGTAGAACTCTTCTGCTCAGAGGTGGAATAGGACTTCACTTTTCTATGTGTTCTTTGATGCCTTAGAAGATTTGTGTTTCGAGTAAAGCTCTTTTTACACTCAGTGCAAGGAAAGGGTCTCACTCCAGTGTGTATCTTCTGATGCTGTAGAAGATTAGTCTTTCGAGTAAAGCTCTTCTCACATTCAGTGCAGGGAAAAGGCCTGACGCCTGAGTGAATCATCTGGTGACGCTGAAGATCATTCTTGAATTTAAAGCACTTCTGACATTCAGTGCATTGAAAAGGTTTTTCTCCCGTATGAACTATCTGATGACGATGAAAATCTGTCTTCACAGTAAAGCTCTTCTCACACTCAGTGCAGGAAAGAGGCCTCACTCCAGTGTGCTTTCTTTGGTGCTGTAGAAGAGTTGCCTTTCGAGTAAAATGCTTCTCACAATCGGTGCATGAAAAGGGCCTAACTCCTGTGTGAATACGCTGGTGACGTTGAAGATCATTCTTCAGTTTAAAACTTTTCTGACATTCAGTGCACCGAAAAGGTCTCACTCCTGAGTGGAACCTCAGGTGTTGTAGCAGATATGCTTTCTGGAAAAAACTTTTCTCACACAGAGTGCATGAATAAGGTCTCACTCCTTTGTGGAGTCTCTGGTGATAGTGAAGTTCCTGCTTTACAGAAAATATTTTGTCACACTCAGAGCAGGGAAAGGTTCTCATTTCAGTATGGTGTCTTTGGTGCTGTAGGAGGAAAGTCTTTTGTGAAAAACTCTTCTCACTCTCAGAACAGGATAAAAGTCTATCACTCGCTTGTTTAAGGCCGTACTTGTGAGTTAAATTCTTCTTGCACTCAAATACATCCAAACTTGCTGCCTCCAACTGGTGTGCTGCAGAATAAAAAAAAGTTACATTTAGTATATGGGAAATATGTTATTGCAAAAATAACTACAGCCTTCACAAGTTAATAAGCAAAGGTGTCAAAGAAACCCTTAGCAGCCTGGTGGCTAGATGCCAAAAAGAGATTTTACCTGGTAAGCTGGGTATGCTTGAGTAGGGTTCAGAAAGTGATGCAGAAAGTGATGAATTTTCCTGCCCAGTTCTCAAAGATCATTATGGAACTTTATAAAAGACTGTCTGCTGAATTTGCATAGGGAAATGTAGACACTGGCATGATTGCAATTCGACCTGCGATTAGATAGGGTGCCCCTTGTCACCATTTGTTTATAGATCCCTTTGTGAGGAAGATAATTAAAGATAATGGGGCCTACTCACAAACTGCATTTTGTAGTATGTTTAGTAGTACTACAATAGTGCTACAAAAGTACTACAAAATGCTAATCACCAACTTAGGAGTGTAAAACCCAACCTCCACCTCTCTTATCTTTTCTAGGAGAGGATCATCACACATGTACATTTACTACTTAGTGGTAAATGTGGGAGAAACCAGGGAAGATGGCTAGAAAAAGGGGCATACTTACTAGTAAATGGGAGGGGGTTAGGGAGGAGTAAGGCATTCAGGGAGGAGTAATGAAGTATTTAGGGAGGGGCATGTACCCACCCACAAGACAGTTAGCCCATTGCTATTCACAAAATACACTTTTAATGTTACTACAGACAGAAATGACCCAAAAACAGTAGTAAATAACTCCAGGTCATAGATAGGATGAGCCCAGCACCACGCACGGCTAACCACTGATTTTGCAACACCCTCCGGGCAGTGCCAGAATGTAAGTATTATTATCTGTCTGCCTTGGCTTTATTCACACAAAGATTGGCTGAGTGCCCCATCTCTTACAGACATTAGAACAATGACAGAAGAAAAGTAAATGAGAGCATACACTCTTAAAAATTTCACTAATAATTTGTATAAGAGACTTGACAAGGTAACCATCAAACAAAGACATTTCTGCTGTAGGTAGGCCTTGGGGCAACCTGTTGTTTGGAGAATATCAGTATGGTCTTTACTGGGCAGCGACTCTCGGAGCCAGACAATCTACCTACCCGCACACAATTATTTTATGTTTCAGGATGAGTAAATGCTTTGACACAAGTTCAAATGGTGACACTGGGTAGTCTTCAAATATTCACATACAATCAACTAGTGTTGACAGAGACACGTCAGGAAGTTCATGGGAGAGGGAAGTAGTTGGTTAATGTCCGTGTCCTATAAAATGAACCCATTTAGCAGTCTAGTAAAATAAAAAGTGTAATGCATTCCAGTGACAGAATGTATGCTAACTGTTCAATGTGCAACATAATTAGGAGGAAGCCCTGTCATATGGAAGTAATAAGTATTCTCATAAATAAGAAATGTCAAATATTCAATTGTCAAGTAATTTCATCAAAGGCAACTGTCAGGCACCTTAGTGAGGAAGAAGTATCAAGCACTCCGGTAAATATTATCTGCTAGTCAAATGATAGGCAAGTGTCAAACTATTACTTGATAGATTATTAAAAGTTAAAACTCATTATTTAATCTCAGAATCTAATACCACCCATGTTTCTATTTACTGAGCAAAGGGGAAAGATTGTGGCTTGGATTACTTTTTTTCAGAATACAAAAGTCTTTAGGACCCTTCTAAAACTTAGGATACCTGTTTCTTCTCTTGGCGCTGCAGTGGGCCAGTTGTAAGGTATGAGGATACCAAATGGATAAAGTTACTGTGTAGATGGTGATACACGCAAAGAAGCAGTTTACACGAAACATATTTTCCCAAACCTTTAATTCATAACAAGTTACAGCACACAGGCCACAGAAGCTCGACCCTTCTACCTCTGCATCAACACTCCCAAGATTCTTCTTAAGTGTCTAAACTTCCAAAGAACTTAGTATTATGCTATAGTACTGAGCTGAACCTCTGAATAATCAAAGTACCATCATCCCAGCCCACTCTCCCTTTCTCACGCGTTCTCTCTGCCTCCCTATTTTTCCATCTCCCCCTCTCTATTACTCTCACTCTTTATCTTCACTGGCAATGGTTATTACACCTTATTTATAACCTTACCCCTTACAAGCATTCAAGGGATTACTAAATACATATGGAAATAGGTCTTGAAAATAGTTAATGTCACTGAATGAACTGCACATTGGGCTCTCACTGCTGATTTCTACAGTTCAAGTAGGCAGTTGAGGTGTACAAATATTCCAGTCTCCTATCAGATCTGACATCTATCCAATGGTATTTTTCTAAGCTACTTACGCCAGTGAATGAGACTTCAGAGCACGGATGTCCACCTATCAGGACAACATTATTTTCATGTTACAGGATGAGAATACACTTTGGGACACGTTTAAATGGTAACAACTCTCCACCAGGGTCTGATTTTTTTGCTACATTAGGAGAAATCTTCCTCTGACCACAAGTCACCAGATGGAGATCTAGGGGTTTTCATGGGCAAGGTAATAACTTATTTGATATTTCCATCTCAGAATACTTTCTCAAGAGGGAGAAATGTCTAGGAAGGAACATATTTTCCTCAGAATACTTGGCCACATTGAAGGCATCTCCCCTTTGTTATGGGCTATTTTGCCAGGTTATTGGACTATAGGACTATTTAACACTTGAAGATAAAATACCACAGGCTATGGGGTTTTCAATGTTTTTCTGGTTGGCAACAGGATGAAATTCAGCCAGTGTCTGGAATAGTAAAGTCATTCTGGTAAAATTGCTAGATATTGTCATAGAATTCATTGCCAGCTAGTCAGGCAGAGGCACAGGCTGTGGCATAATGGTTAATGGAGACCAATAGTTTAATCAAGAAATGAATCAGCACATCAGTTCCTTGGAACTCTGGTGGGTTTATTTACAGTAGTGTGCACGTGTGGAAAGAGTTCATCAGCATAGGCCACTTGGGTAAACATGGTCTTAGCAAAGCAATAAAAGTGAGTCAAAGCAAAAGTGAGCTTAGAGCGCACATAATGAGGTCTGTGATTAGAGGTATTACAAGGCATTACAGGAGCACAGTGGAGTGGTACAGATAGTGTAGCAGAGAGTGTAATGAGTGAGCAGGGTGTTAGTCTGTGGTGCAGATGAGGTATTTTTGGTTTTGAGGAGCTAGAAGAACATAGATTTCAAACATATGTGGGCTGAGTTGTGAGTAGCATGGTGTCTATTGGTTTCGAATAGAGAAGAGTCCCCCGGCAACCTTTCTATTCACTCAACAAATCATCAATCTCTCACTTCAATATATATGTGGCCTGAGCACCAAACTTTAATTCCATTATTTTGTGTTTTCTTTTATTGTTTATTTGTCATTTTATATCAATTCATACAATGTATTAGAAATTCATGTAACGTTTGTTTATCAAATGTTTACTTTAAGAAACCTACATGAAGCATAAAACACATATCATTCCATTTTTTTAAACACCTTATATAGGTCAAGAATGCGAGAAGTATATCTTTTTATCTTCACTTAAAAACATCTCATACCATATCCATTCGTTCCCCAGCTTCAAGGTCGACTGCTCTAGCCGTAAGGCTACATCTTCTCCCCATTTCACATGAAGCAAACGTTTAGTCTATATAATCAAAAAATGGGTTTCATTTTGTACAGTGGAAATGCTGAACTCACATATTTGAAGGTGCACTCATGGGTGAATGAAGAAAAAGGCGACTGTAAAATAAAATATTTGCCAAGGATCACACAATTTGTGACCAATTTACGGGTCAAATAGATTACAGTTAGGTCAAGTAGTAGATTATTGAAGTTACTCGACCTGCAGGTCTAGTAACATTTTAATGATTTTTCAAGGCCTGCTCATACCAAAGAACCTAAGTTAAGATCTTGGCAAAGGATGTATATTCAGAATATGAGAAGGGGAATTGAGAAGGGGAATGAGAAGGGGAATGAGGTGGGGTACCCACCGTCCCCTTACAGTTTTTCCCACCAACGGAACTGTTGGAAATGAAGAGAAGGGTCTCACTGCAGCTCATTAGACTGCTCTTTTTGGGGGAGGTGAAAAAAAGAAGAACATAGAAGGACTTTGTTCACATATAAAGTTATGCTATCAGGTTTAGAGCTGACCACTTCGACACGAGCTCTTATACACATACTAAATAACTTCGGAAAGGTATCTGGATATAAAATGAATATGGAAAACACTGATATTTTACATATAAACACAGGGGGAAAGGAAAAAGAGGAACTAGAAGGTCAGTTCCCCAATTAAACTGGTGAAGAATTTTAAAATAGGTGTATATCATGTTTAAAGTAAGTAAGGTGTACACCACCAACACACTGAAAATATTGGACAAAATAAAACAATACATCAGATGATGGAGATTTAAATACATTACCTGGATTGGTAGAATAGCAGTCAGTTTTGCCAATACAAATTTAAACATCAGTTTCAGTATTCTTCGGAGGTAGATACTAGAATTAGACTGGCAGAATAAAAAGCAGTATCTGTCAGCTATTCCAGTGAAAGCGCCAATAGCGAGAAGGAATGTAGCTTTCCTGACCTGCAGGAATATTACATAGTAGCCAGACTGCTCATCCCCGGAGAATGAGTTTGCAGACATTCAAGCAAACAGAGGCATGATATGAGGGTCCCCTGGGATATGATCTTGCATACCAAGCAGGAGACCAGCAAGACTTAATTGCAACCAGATTACTAGCATGGTGTTGACCATTTGGGACATAACGGTATCTTCCCCCACCATCCCACCAAATACAAGTTACACATTCATCACTTTACAAACTCTATTTCAAACAAGCTTGATAGGACAGAGCTTACAAGAAATGGTAGGATGACATTACAGAACAGTAAATCTATTGAATAATGGGGAAATCAGATTTCTGGAAAATTGCGGAAGAACACACAATGTGTTAGAAGCACACACGTTATAAGATTACTAAGGAATTTGGCTCTTACCAAGACCACGAGAAAAGAAAACAGCTACTAGACAAAGACTATCTGAGGAAATCTCAGTGGGGCAATTCACTAAAATGAACGTCATATCAACTACTTTCTACACAATACTTAGGACTCCCAGGAATCTGCACAAGTGGACAAATATATCAAGGTGGGATTAAGTAACAGATACATAGCTCTCGGAGCAAGCAT
The DNA here is from genome assembly GCF_964261635.1 of Lissotriton helveticus. Lineage (NCBI taxonomy): Eukaryota > Metazoa > Chordata > Amphibia > Caudata > Salamandridae > Lissotriton > Lissotriton helveticus. The sequence goes on from NC_136070.1 coordinate 512,289,800, forward strand.
GGGGTGGTTTATGGAAAGATGAGGCAAGATGAATTAAGTCCGAACAACAGAGATTGAAGTTAAAATGAAAGGTTGGTATATGACCCTAGTTAAAACTAATCATGTTTTAGGTTGTGTCAAATAGGTGTTAGAGGGGCTTTGAGCCTAGAGGAGATCAGATATTGCCCAGTAATCATATGCAATTTAAAGGAAGTTCTGAAAGCCAAAAAGAAAAAAGTGGGGTGCCCTATCCCAAGTATAACAGATATGGTAGAAGCTGGGTCGGTGCTGACATTACAGGGATGCAGCTAACTCAGAGAATGGACACTAATATTCTATCTCTAGGTGTCAGCAAAAATTAGCAAGGTTCTGGAAGCAAAACACATCCCCTACCTTGGAAATGTGGTAGGGAAAAGTGTGAGAGACCATGGCAGTAGAAAAGCTATCACATCACATTGTCAAAAATAAAGAGGTCTTCAATAGGGTATGGCCACAACCCCTCAGTTTTATGAGGGACGATGCCAGAGACCTATCATGCCAAATAAGCCCCCTACACTGATTTGACTAAGAACATAATTGGGATAGTAGTAAAGATAGCAGGTTAGCAAAGGTGAATGGATGGAAACTAACTCATGAAACGGGATTTTGAGGGTGGTGCTTACTAAAAGGTTTATTAAATTGCTTGTCAGTTCATGAAGAACTAACAATGAATGTGCTTTGCTATTAATAAAGACGAGTAACTAACATTTACGTTATGTTATTAAAAAGTTATTGATTGATGCACATGCTTTAAACTAATACAAATGTGAATAAAACAAATAAAGGTCACGCGAGGCTGGGCAAAAGCAGCCTCAGTGTCTCATGTACGTTTCTGACAGGAACTCAGCCCTCACACCTGCACGCAGCCTACGTGTAGTGTTCTGTACACTGCCAGGAAATATTTGTGTGGATTAAGTCTCAATTGGTGAGTGAAAGTGTTCTTAAGGCTTTTGATCCCAATAAAGAGTGTGTGGTGACTGTAGATGCAAGTGGGTTCGGTCTTGGAGCCGTGCTCACTCAGAAGAGTGGTCAGGTCGACAACACCATTGCGTATGCTTCAAGGGTTTTGCGTGGCGCTGAAGTGAATTTCTCTGTGATAGAGAAAGAGCTTTTAGCCTGTTGGTGGGCTGTGAGGAAATTCAACTCTTTTCTCTGGGGCAGTCATTTCATCATACGTACTGATCATAATCCCTTGGTTTCCATTTTGTCCGGTGAGAAGATTAAAGAACACACTCCGCGCATTGCCAGGTTGTCGACTAAGCTACTCCAGTATAATTTTGATGTGGTCTATTTGCCTGGTTCAAAAAATGTCAGGGCGGACTATTTTTCACGTTTCCCCATTTCTGGTCATGATTCTGATTTTGAAAATGATGATGACCAAGAGGACTGTTTTGTCGCTGCATTGGATCTTGAGGGGATGTGTGCTGTCAATGAAGCAGAATGGAGAAAGGAGTTATTGAAAGATGAGGTACTTGTCCAGGTCCTAAGTTTTTAAAAAAAAGGTTGGCCCAAAGAGAAAAATGTTTCAGGACAATTCCAGACTTTTGTCAAAGTTGCTGATGAGCTCACGGTGGAAGATGGCATCCTTATGCGGGGTGGTAGACTTATTCCCCCCGAGAGTTTAAGGAAACGTCTTGTAGAGGGTGCGCATGAAGGAAATTTGGGAAAAACGTTCACCAAACGCAGATTACGGGATGTATTTTGGTGGCCACTGATGGATGTGTGTGTGGACGCTCTAGTTGATGGTTGTGTCATCTGTAGGTCGTCTGACAAAAGCCATAAACCTAGAACACCTCCTTTGGAACCTGTTGTTCTTCCCGAGAGGGCGTGGGAAAAGATTGGGGTTGATCTAGTCGGTCCTTTTAATCTTTTGCCTTCTTCATCACGTTTTGCCATCGTTGCCATTGATTACTATTCCAAATGGCCAGAGATTCGGTTTATCAGTGAGCCTTCCTCAGCCAATGTCATTTCTTTCCTTAAAGATGTTTTCCTTAGGGAAGGGTTCCCTTCTGTCGTTATGACAGACAATGGTGTGCAGTTTGTAAGTTCAGAATTTGAAGGTTTCCTTAAACAAGGTGGTGTTTCTCATAAGAAGAGTTCACTCTATCACCCTCAGGCCAATGGCCTTGTGGAGAGGATGAACCGTGTGTTAAACAATTGTGTGCAATGGGCTATTGCTTGCAAGTGTGTTCTTGAAAATGCTGTTCGCTCCATGTTGTGGTTTTACCGCACCACTGCTCATTCATCCACTGGTGTGTCTCCGTTCGAACTCCTAAGAGGGAGAAAACCATCCACAAAAATTTGTCCAGGGTGGATGTCGAAGTGGGTTAAGATGAATGTAATGGACGGGATTGATGGGTTTGTAAGGGACAATGTTGTGAAGGTTCAAGCAAAGCAGAAAGCTTATTTTGATGAAAGAAACAGGGCTATACCGCATAGTATTCATGCTGGAGATGTTGTTCGTATTAAGAGCCCTGTTCATGTCACCAAGGGAAGAAGCAAATTCTCTGAGTCTTTAGTTGTTGATAAGGTTTGCGGCAATGCCATTCGTGTCAATAATAATCACTGGTGGAATGTCAGTAAAGTGGTGAAAGTCAATGTCAAGGAACCTGATTGTGTCAACCGTGGCCTCCTATCTGATTCTCGCCATGATGCTAAGTGCTCTTATGATGTCAACAATGATGGTGGTGATTTTCCTGGACTTCGCAGGAGTTCGAGAGTCCTTAGGATTCCTGCCAGGTTTAGATAACCACTTAGTTCTCTTTTCGGTTCCTGTTTCTTGTTCTAGTCCTTACTCTACTTTTCTTCATTGTCATTTCCTTTTCTTACTTTTCTCTCTTTTCTCTTCTCTCTTTTCTTTCCCACGTTTTCTCTTTTCTGTTCTCCGAGCTCTTTCCTTTTTGTTTATAGGGAAGAGGATAATGTAGTGTTCTGTACTGTGCCTCACTGGCACCTGTAGATAGAACCCTCCACTTTGAGGATTCTAGGGCTACGAGTAGAATGTTAAGACTCGGCAGTTGAAGCCTGGTGTTCACTTGTGTCGCTGTGTTCTCTATGAGCTGGTAATAAACTACAAACTTCAATGACAGCGTTTCCTGTGTTCCTGACATAAACACCACACTACGGCTTGTTCAAAAGATCTCTGCCAAAGAGCCCAGTTTACGGGAGCCTGTCGGGCATTGCAGTGCCGGCCCGACGAGGAGCATGGCCCAATGATGAAGCTTGACATCCCTCAGGGTGTGTGAGGGCATCACGAAGAAGACCTCCCTTTTCCCTGCACTCCCTGTTAGGAACTGCACACCCATTTGATGCACTGAGCAATAAAGATGCCATTAAATCTTGTTTTTATATTGACACATTTGCGGTCTGTTCAAGGAAAGAGGTCCAATATCAGTTTGTCTTTTTACTAATTGCTGCTTGAAAAATTTAGTTAATTTTTCTTTCTCTTAATACAGTTAGGGGTTTTTGTCAAGTGAGCTGTCTGAAGATATTAGTTTTCTTTCTAACACAACATTTAAAGTGAGCCTGTAAGTGAATAGCACACGTTTCAAAATATATCAGGAATGATGAAAGCACATTTTTTTTTGTAAATAAGAAGTGTGATGCAAACAAAGATTTAAATACGAGCAAAACAATTCAGAACACTTTACTTGGTGATGTGCAAATGATGCATATTTGCAGAAATTTGATTTCCAAACATTATTGTTTATACACTATATGATGTTATCAGTAATACCATGTCAGTAGGACCATTTGTGTCCATTTTAATATAAAATCTGCTGATTGTAAACGACAGTGAGCTCCCACTTCATGCTTTAGTTATGCATTCATTAAAAGTGATAGTTTTTAAACATGATTTGAGGAACATTCCTGCCCCCACCCTGATGACAATGTTGTTAAAGAACCAAGAGGCATGTACAGCAGGCATACTGAACTCCCATATTTGAAGGTGCTCTCATATGTGATAATGAAGAAAATGGCGGCTCAGTGAATACGCTTTTTTGCCCACGATCACATCATTTGAAACAATTTTTTTGGTTAAGAGCATTCCCACTAGGTTGAGCAGATTATGTAAGTCACTAGACCTGCAGGTCTAGTAACAATTTTATGATTTTTCGAGGCCTCAGACAAGACCAAACACAAGTTTACCCACCACCCGGTGCGGGCAGGGAAACCACTATGTCCTGGGGTGGGCTCCACAGGACACAGTGTGTGAGCCGACCCCGGGGATGTGGCCCCGGGGGCCATTAAATGTTTGGGGATGGAGGGAGCATATCCTCCTACCTTTTAAAATGTGTTAGCGCCCCAGGGGATGTGATCCACTGGTCCAAATTAGGCTAAGGGAAGTGTGCCACGCTAGCCCCCTCCATTCATTTTATGACTCTGCACTGGGGATTGGGTCCCTGAAGGCTTTTTATGATCAAGGAGGGGCGTAACACAGACTCCCTTCCCTTTAATTTACATTTTGGCCCCAGTGGATGTGGTCCCTGGGGCCTAACTAGGGTCTGGGATGGGGCTGCATACCCCTGTCCCTTATTTGTTTTCATTGGCCCTGGGGGATGGGTTCCCCGGGGTCTCTCAGAGGCTCAGGGAGAGAGCCACACACTCCCTCACCGAAAAACAAACCCATTATGCGCCCCCCTTCCGAGAACCTGGCCCACCTCACAGGAGCCCCCACTTGGTGCTTTTAAAAATTTCGTTTTGAAGCACATTAACTGCAAAATTAATAAAAGTAAAACCTTTTTGGTCCCAGGCAGGGTCCTTTTGGGATCCCACCACCAGTGCTTAGTGTGTCTGGGTATCTCTATAATGACACCATGTCTACCTTTGTGTTTTTTGTTAGGACTCTCAACCGAGTACTAAGATAGCTGCCACCACTTCATGTTTGAGGTGGTGGTAGCCAATCAGATCTCAGGAGGGGATCTGTCAGCTCCGCGGATCCTCCGCGTGTGATATATTCACATTTTTTAAACAAAAACAGAAAGAGCTTTTTTCTGGACCAAGATCTAGCTTTCTGCCAAATTTTATGTGAATCCAGTCAGCAGTTTAGGCTGTAGCTGTGTCTAAAGTTCCCATTGAAAAATGAATGGGGGAAACACATTTTGAGACACCCTTTGTTCTCCGCCCCCACCTGACAGATCACACCAAAACTTTCCATGGTTAAAGTAGTCAAAAAGTAGCATTTTTTGGGAAGATTTCATGGAGATTCGTCAAACAGCACCAAATAAGTTATTAGGACAAAAAAGGCATTTCCCATGGAAGCACAATCCTAACTATAACTATCCAGAGTCGACCGCCACAAGGATACATATATATTTATATATATACACACACACACATATATATATATATATATATATATATATATATATATATATATAAATGAAGGTGGCTTTATATTGAAGCAAATAACATAATGAGGAACAAATACAAACCTGTATTTATGTTGCACCGCGGGAACGTTTAAATTATGAACAAACCACAAACTGTTTTCACGAAGCCAAGAGAAATGAATAACACTTTTTTATTTCACTTCTTGGACAGAAAAACTTTATTGTTTTAAACAACACTCCAGGTCATTGCACTAATCCTGCTTGAAGTTTTCACTAGAAGAGATGGAGAGCGTAGTAACTTTTCTATGTTTCGTCATTGGCAACACCTGGAGGTGAATATATAAAAACATGATCCTGATGGCATTTGTCGGTTGACAAAGGCTGATCTAACAGCCGAAATGCGTTCCAGTTTTCACATAATGCGGTCAATCATCAATTTGACTGACCTACACCTTACGGATAAAGAAAACAAAATCCTGTCACTAGGTTTAACATATTGCCCTCCGAATGACTTTGACTATGCGCAGACGCGCATTGATATGTACAAATACACACGCAAGCTCAAACTACGCAAGTTTTTCTTACTCAACAAAAGCAAATTACCGAAAACACAGGAGGGCGCATGAGGGGGGTCTGGCGAGTCCCCCTTTAATGACCGCAAATGAATTTGAGTTGTTTTGTGACCGAAAAGATTTAAATAAGGAGGGCTCCCTAGATGACACCATTACCAGCACTGCTACTGATATGCCATGGTTAAATGTGACAGGACTAACCGATTTTAAACCTAAGTCAATATTTAACCCCGTAATGCTCCATGACAACATTGACATTTACAATGAGTTGGTCACTTCAAAACTTAAAAAGCTTCATATGTCTACCCTGCACACACAACAGCAATGTCGCAGGCAAAACAACAACTATGGCAGCCTGATGAAGAAGCTACAGAACAACAACAACGTCATAGTACGCCAATACGATAAGGGGGGCAACATTGTGTTATGGCCAAGGTCCATGTACATGGAGGAAGCTCTCATCCATCTCAATGACCGCAATTGCTACAAACGCAGTGATTGGCAAACTGTGAAAAAAGCTTGGAGTGACTTTAATGTTAAACTGCTATCTTGGAAAAGTGCCGGCTTGCTCAGCAATGACGAGTTTAAATTTCTCAAGGTCAATCATCCCACCATCCCAGTGTTCTACATGATCCCTAAAATTCACAAAAACCCCACGCGCCCTCCAGGGAGACCCATCATCTCTGCGAGGAATAGTCTATCGGAAAACGCCTCCAGATATATAGACTTTTTCCTACAAGAACATATCAAAAGGCTTCCATCATACCTGCAAGACACGGGGGATTTCTTGAGGAAAATTGAGTCCATTAAATGGCAGGACGACTATTTGCTGATAACTCGGGACGTTACAGCCCTGTACACTAGTATTCATCACAGGGACGGTGTCAAGGCAGTATATCATTTTCTGGGGAAAAAACCTTGCTACATGTCCAAACACAACAAGATGCTATCTGACATGATTCAGACCTGTTTGGATAACAATTATTTTTTGTTTCAGAATCAGGTGTTTCAGCAGCTCAGGGGTGTGGCGATGGGGGCTTGCTTCTCCCCCAGTTACGCGTGTCTACACATGGTACTGTGGGAGGAGCAAGTCCTCAAAACAGGATTTGACCACATCCTGAAACAGCACATTGTTGCTTGGTATTGTTACATTGACGATCTTTTCCTGGTCTGGAAAGGTTCGGAAGCAGCAGAATCTTTGTTCATTGAGGAGATCAATGTTAACAACCTTAATCTGGAATTTACTGGTAATATCAGTAAAATATCTGTTAACTTTTTGGATGTCGAGATCTATGTAGCTAACAATGCACTGGCAACATGTTTACACCGCAAAGTCACCGCAGGTAACACCGTTCTACATGCCTCTAGCCACCACCCTGATCACCTAATCCCAGCATCCCATATGGGGTGATGCTGCTCATTAGACGCATCTGTAGTGTCGACTCTGAATGTGAGCAAGCACAGGGTGAGAGCAAACGTAGGTTCCTAGCGAGGGGCTACTCGGTTAATGCTTTGGACGTAGCGATCAGGAAAGCTAACACTGTCCCACGCTCCACAGCTCTCCAGCCGAAACTGGTGGGGATACCTATGAATCAGAGTGACGGTCTAGAACCCCCCAGACTCATCTTGCAGTTCAGTCATCAGCATAACAAACTTTGCAAAATCATCAATAGCAACTGGCCCATTGTGCAAAGTGACTCAGTTATTGGCCTTTTCGCAGGGCACGCTCTATGAGTGGCATGTTAGTTAAAAGTAGCCCTGAAGAAACGGCTGTTGGTTCTTGGCTGCAGCTAACCAAAGGATTTATCAAATGTGCTTCTTGCAACGCTTGTAAGCTGGGAAGAAACAGAACGACATACAAAAGTCCATTTTGTGATGTCCCCAGGGTAATCAGCAAGAAGCTCACCTGCAAATCTGATTTTGCGGTGTATGTGCTGGAGTGCACTTGTGGCCTGCAATATGTTGGTAGTTCCAAGTTGCAGGTCCACAAACGTGTACTCCAGCACATGAGGGCTATCAGCAAAAACGATGCCTCATATCCAGTGGCTAGGCATTTCAAAGAGTCCCACAAGAGTAGCTTGGATGATCTCAGCTACTTTGTGGTGGACATGGTGCCCCCACTACGCCGTGGGGGGTCCGTGAGGCCTTACTTAGGAAACTTGAAACAAGATATATCCTCGAGCTTGATACCAAGAGCCCCAATGGTCTGAACTCGAGTGAAGATTTTTATACCCACCTATAAATCTCCTCCCAGCTTGTACGAGTATAACAGCATCAGATTAGAATCCATCCATATCTATGTGCTTTACTGTAATTGACTTCTGTAAGCAATAGATAATTTCCCGTGATCGCAGTTCATCAACTTTTTAATCACTTTTTCCCTATGTCCACACTTCACTCTTCCTGTTTTACACTCAATATTATGATCTTAGTGGACCAAACTCCCCGGCTGGGTATCATGGACTCACATGGATTCAAACAGCCATTATGGGGTGCGAATGACACAAGCTTTTAGATGCCCTACTTGGCATCCTGTCCATGACAGACGGGTTGCAATCAGCTTAGTATGCTGGTGTGAGGCCCTTACCTTGGGATGTTTTCTCTATTTTATAGTTTTATGTGGCTTTTAAAATATTTATGAGGTAATAGATATTTATATTCATCCTGTGTGCAATAGAGTTTCAAAAGACCAAATTCATGACGATGTTTTGTGTTGGTATATGCTATTATAGAGGAGAGCAAACAAAACATATTGTTTTTAAATCATTATCAGACTGATTGTTTATCTTACTGCCTCCAGCTGTTAGACACAACCAACACTGATTTTGGTCCACTTGAGCGATCTGCTCCCAATTTTTACATGGGGACAGACTCGCATTATTGCGTTATTTTATAGAGTTTTTAACATCGCAGACTTTTGCACACACTAGAGTTTAAGCCTCTCTCAGTTCCTTCAAGGTGAGGGCATAATCGGGCTAACTGCACCCCAGTGGCAACTTGCCAGGTATTAGTAAAATTAATCACAGCGCAGGTTGTCATTAGTCCAGCATCTTTGTACACCTAGGCAGTACTTTGGCCCACACACACATTGAGGCATTTCACCCAAATTGGGATGAACTACTAACAGCCAGGCGACAAGCATTTGTGCTTAGGGACTAACAATTGCCCATTCACATACGCGGTTACTTGAATTAGGTACCCATTACACCTGGGCACCTTTACCCATCTTGGGTTTTATCAGGTCTTGAACAAATTTGCACTGACTTGCATATGTTTGAACAATTAATGCCTATTTGCAATTTTTTTCGCAATGTATATGATTCATTATGAAGTTGGTTTTATCCTGGTATGTTTTTAGCCTATTTATGGTTATTTACTGTTTATCCACCTGTTTTATATATCCAGTCAATGCCTTTGTGTTGGGCACCCCACCATGGGGTCAATTCCGTGTTGCACTAGACTATACTGTCAAGCACTTGCTTGCAGGGTATTTTGCAAATGTGCACATCCCTTTAAACGGAGTTTATATTTGCTGCCAACATTTATTTTAGACATTAATGGTCGTATTATATACTGTTTTTCAAGCTGTGACACCATGAGTATGTTTTCCATGTTGTTTGATCCACCGATCATGTGATGGTTTGCACTAGCACTTTAAAAGGGCGGCTTGCACTTCCAGCGTCATGTGATCAAGGCTTCTTGGGAAGTCGAAACGTGTCATGGTGGTGCATGGTGTCTGAAGAAAAATAAATATATTCATGCACTCAACTTTCCGGGTCCGTGTTCGTCTTTCCGCAAAAAATTTGAGTTTTGAAGACGGAGTTCTGCTTCTATATATATAAATATATATATATATATATATATATATATATAAATATAAATATGTATATATATATATATATATATATATATATATATATATATATATATTCATATTCACTGAAAAAAACATAGGTTTCAGGGGTGTTATAGTTAGCTGGACATTTCACTCATACAAAACCATTGGAATTCCTCCGTTATAGTTAGTTGTACTAACTGTAACTCTGGAGCACGCAATCCATTGGTGATGATGTCACATATTACATCATTCATGACATGGTCAGTGACATCACTAATTACATCACTGATGACATCACAACTTCAATTCAGCTTTGAATCTATACTACGGACAGTATGAAATTTAGCCTTGATTTATTTAAGGTAGAGATATTTGTACTTTATGTCCTCAGATTTTGTTAAAGGATATGACAAAAAGAATTTCTTGATGTTTGTGATGACTACTGCCTTCGATCTACATTGTGAGGGCTCACAATTCAGGTGGAATGGCGATTGAACATGACGCATTCCAGTAGGCAAGAGACATTGTACCAGTGCAACCCGCCCGAACCACGTATCATCGCAGGGTGCGCACACTAACTCACAGCACCACAAGTCTTCGCTATGTGACCGTATTTAGTCATATGTCTTATTTTGAAAAAAACATATCATAGTTTTTGGAGAGCTACTGCAACTTACTCCAGTAAAAGGACAACCAGTATTTATAAGAAAACTTGATTTTAAAGAGTTTGCTACCAGTGCATCCTGCTCGGACCTCGCAACATCGCAGGCTCCACAGAACCTTGTTGCTTCAGGTGCCACTAACTCTGTGCACCACTTATCATCGTTGGCTGCACACACACTAATTTACCCATACTGTGCAGCTCTACTTAACACCACGTGGCCGTGGGCTCTTGCTAACCGCTGCCTCCTGCCTATACTGCGGTCATCAGAGCTCACAATTAATTAGACTGTTGATTCATTATTTGCAGAGAACAATACCAAACTAAGTATAACATTTATCAAACCCTGTACAATATCCCTTTAGTATGCTTCCTTTAAGAACTTCTTTTATATCACTTATAGATGTAGTTGAATAATAAAATTCACACTGCAAGTGCAAAGGCACACTTAATGACAGTCTACACTGCGGACAGCATAGGTCACAATTTGAACCTCACTTTTTCTTCATTGGAAACCTGAAATACTTTTTTGGAGACAAAAGTGGCTACACCACTGGAAGAATCATCGGATTCTGATCATTTTGTTGCTGAAGAATTGATAACCAACAATGGTATTTTTTTTCCCTCAAAGTACATGCAGTCCAGTATGCAACAGTCAATGCTTTGAGTGCAGACCGTTCAGACCACGCATCATCGCAGAGTGAGCACACGCTAAACACCAGACGTACCACTAACTCAGTACACCATAAATATTTGCCACAAGGCTTTATTAAGGCAAAATTTAGTAGTAAAAAAACATTACCCCCAGTGCGGCCTGTCCGGACCACACATCATCACAGGTTACGTGCACGCTCAGTCCCAAAGGTACTACTAACTCAGTGCACCATAATTCATTGCCACGTGGCCGTATTGAGGCAGAATTCAACTGACTCTTCATTCATCATTTATACAGTGCAGTACCAAACAAAGTATAACGTCTATCAAACCCTATACAATATCCCTTTAGTAGCCTTCCTTCAAAAACGTCTTTTATATCAGTCCTAAATTCAGTTGAAAAACAAAATTCACGCTGCAAGTGCAAAAACACACTCAATGGTAGTCTACACTGCGGATACCACAGGTCACAACTTGACTTGACCTAGTTTGCAGAGCAATTGATAACCATTGATGGTAGTTTTTTTTTCCCCTCAAAGTTCATGCAGTCCAGTGTGCAACAGTCAATGCTTTGAGTACAGACCGCTCGAACCACGCATCATCGCAGGGTGAGCAGACGCTGAGCACCAGACGTACCACTAACTCAGTGCACCATAAATAATCACCACGTGGCCTTATTAAGGCAAAATTCAGTTGCCAAAAGACATTCTTACCAGTGCGTTCTGCCTGGACCACGCATCTTCGAAGATTCCACTCAAACCAACCCTACCTTAGTGCACCACAACTCATGAACCCTTTACGATAGAATCTTCTGTGTATTATTTCACATGTAGTGCTCCTACCTTTGTACAGCAGAAGTCATAAATCGTTTACGATTGAATATCTTTGTATGATATCATGATTACGAGCACACGTGACCGTACACACTTCAACTATCTATCTGTGTAATTATTGTGTTTGTAAAATGCTGCTCCTGCGCCCTACCACATTATATTGTGCTATAAATAGCGTATACAACCATCTTACCTCTGACAGTAAGTATGGGCTATTCCTCCTTATTTTGTTTAGCATATTTATATAGCGCAGATGTCAACCCAAAACTATATCAGCAATTTACATGAGCATCGTATTTACAGTACATTTTCAGGCATGCGTGGATTACGTCATTACTCTACAATACCAGGATGTGAACGCAACCCCGAGCCTCAAACACTGATTTCCAGCACCATGTTCGACAGTATACCTGAATGACCACATACGTATATATATTATCTGCCTTTCATGTGCCAAAAACTGCAACTTAAACCTTTCACAGCCATGTATTACTACAGCTACAACACTCCACCGAATGTACAACAAACATTGATATTCGCAGAAATACGTCATGTCCACCATCTTTTATGAGTGCAACTATGAATGAATATAGGGTTAGTGATACCCTGTACCCTCCATGTTAGCCATAGTGTGGGACTTTACAGACATGATGACACATTTGCGTGTAAGACCGGGGTGACAGCAGCACTACAACACGGACACCCAAATCAGTAGATTTTTCATGTAGCTCACGACGGAACCACGCCAATAGCTCCGGATACATCGTTCACAGCCTTGCGCAGCACTGGCATACGTCAGTCCAGCCCACTCCGCTTACTCTTCCAGGAAAACACTACAACGGTACATTCATGGCCCAGATTTCCATTGTAGTGATTTCTTACTTCCAGGTCTAGTTGTCACATTGGCACACACACACTCCCTCATGGCTGGTATATACCCACACCACACCCATCCAGCACATACGTCACTATACATGTGACCCTACCAATAAAAAAGACGGGGCGCAAGTGCTCTACGCCATTTTAGAGTTGCTCCTATCGCAAGCGCTGTGATGGCCCGACCTGGTGGTTCGGACGCCTCATGTAGGCCCGAACTACCGAACAGGGGGGCCCACTACCACGTGCGTGGCCTCATTGGTCACTGAGTAGGTGGTACCACAAAGGCTGACCGGGTGAGGAACCTGCGATGAAGGTAGGTGCACGGGTATGTCCTTAGCCATAGCGATATCAAGACTCGGCACAATATGTGAGACTTCTTGGTGGCAGAGCGGGACTGCATGATGTAGAAGGTGCCCTGTCCATGAAAAGGTGAGCAGTGAGTACTGGGTGTACAGCGGATGGAGTACATGGGGTGCAGCAGACTGGATACAAAAAGGCGATGCAGCAATTTAGGCGTACGCAGTCCTATATACCGTATCTTATTGCATTCGTATTTTCTTTTCCAATAGGAGGAAAGTTTTTATAATCGGTCAAATGTCCGATGCTCGTGATGATCGAAACCACATGCATCACTGCGCACCACTTGCTTTCACAACCGGATAAATACATTATACTATAGTAATTTTTCAAAAATCGAAGCCTAATAAACAAGTTGGAACTGTACAAATAGTTGTTTTTTAAGTGCGGGTGGGAAGGTGTGTGAAAGGGCGATGTATTCTACTTCACATTAAGATAGTAACAATTACCAATCATAACATCTTTCTTTTACTATCTTTTAGATGTAGAACTTCAGGGTGCATTATGTCCCGGCACGTGGTCAAAGACACACCGGTGGCAGAAAGGTGAGCTGCGAATATTCTTTTCAGTCACTCTCTCACTTCCTCTATCCTATGATAAAAAAATGACGCACAGTGTTAACTTCCTTTTTATCTTACAGGTTGTGTTTCACAAATTGGCGTCCCCCCTCAACACCTCCAAAGATCAACGTTCGAAGATTCTGCGATGATGTGTGGCCATCGTAACAACGTCTGAGAAGGCTGCTTCGACACGTGGTGCACCCTCTTTGAATCACGCCAATGGCACAAGGTGAGCAAAGAAGCTTGTTTCCGAAGCAACAACAAGTCACCTGTGGGCGGAGAGAGTGGGTAGTGTGCAACAGCTTGACTGCGTAGGAATGCACAATTACCTCCGGGCAGTGAGAATACATAGGTTGCAACAATCTGAGGGGCAGATTTACAAGCCCCTTGCGCCACTTTTGCATCACTTTTTACACGGGAAATGTGACCCAAAAGTGGCGCAAGGAGCTTGTAAATCTGCACCTGAGTGCGCAAGAAAAAGCACTCCCCTCCAGACTCTGGGAGTCAAGGGGGTGCAACAGTCTGGGTATGCAGTAATGAGAACTCACCGCTATGCAGTGGGAGTGCATGGGGTATAGTATTGTGGGAGAAAAAGAGCACAAAGACACCTCCTTGCAGTGGGAGTTGATGAAATACAGTATCCTGAATGTACAAACACATAAAGCAAAAATATACTTGTGCAGTTGTATGTACTCTGCTATTACTAACTCTATATTATCTTTCAGATCACTAAACTAGAGGGTGCACTATGAACCTGCACGTGCTTGGACACACAACGGAGGCAAAAAGGTGAGCTACGAAGATTTTCTCCAGTATTAACTGCTCAATCTATAACTTTCTCTTTCTCTCAGTTTTAATATCATTTTTTCTCTCTTTCTCTCCCTCACCCTCTCTCATATTGTTTCTCTTTTAAAGTTATGGACGCTGCTGTCCACTCTGCCGATAAAAAAAAATCAAGGCTGAATTTAATACAGTCTGCATTGTACAACCAAAGCTGAGTTGAAGTTGTGAACTCTGTTTGCCACAGTGTTTACACAAGGTAAGATCAGCAGCCTAGATACACAATGCCTCCGATTAAATGCGTTCCAAATAAAGAATATTTTTCTGCATAATGACATGATCTCTCACCTAATTCTGTCTCATCTCTGAATCATTTTAAAGACCTGTTGGTCCATACTGTAAATCTGATGCAGTAGGCACTTCCGTACAGACACCTCTTGAACGCAGGCCTATAACAGAGGTGGAATGTATCAGGCACACTACAGACGTGCAAATTAACTAATATTGCCAGGTGTTACCTTAATTTGTGATTGTTGACATCATTCAGTCACATGGATGTAATTTTAAACACTTATTTTCATTTTTATTTTGCAGGTTACCTACCCTCCTTGCATTGGAGTCCATCGAACATTTTGTTTATTATATTGTTATGTTAAAGTTATGTTTCTAGTTATTTGTTATATTGTTATTTTAAAGTTACGTTTCTAGATATTTATTGTTGTTTTAATAAAAGTTAATTTTAAAAAGTATATACGTCCTATTTTTCTGATATTTCACTATTATTTAGTGTAATAATCATATGCTTACAAAACATTAAATAATTAAAATAGAAATTATGTTTATAACTAGAAGTGTAATACTGAGGCTAACTCTTTCCCAGCTCTTTACCAGAGTCTGTACCTGGGATTAACGGTTCCTATGGAAAAAATTTAAAACTCCAGCACAGTAACTGTTTCGATTAGCAACATTGTGTGGTGAACTTGTAACCTGTGTGCTCACTTAAGTGGTCCATGAACTGTTACTATGGTAACAGGCAGTAAGCAATTTGGGGGTAGGGTTGAAAGGTACTGGCTGTACAGAAACCGTTATATTTACCCAGGATCCTCTACATGACAGAGAGGAAAGCAAACTAAGACAGAACACTGTGTAGCAGATTTACAAGCCCCTTGCACCACTTTCGCGTCACTTTCCCATGTTAAAAGTGATGCAATAGTGACGCAAGGAACTTATAAATCTGCCACATCGCATATTAAACATGCTTAAGTCTACTTCAGAACAGATGTTAGGATCTGACATAAACCGCAATTAGCGAGAGTTTTCCTATTGGTCCTCAAATCCAGGGCCGCCTTGTAAATACAACGCTGTTGTCACACCTCCCTCTTCCTTTTTATATTCTCATAGAAACACCTACCTTCCCACTGACAACACCTACATTGCAACTCATTGGAGATACGAGGCGAGCCCTTAGCAAACCGGCGGCTAACATGCATTAATGCATCTTAGCGTCACCTAGTAAATAGGGCGATATAATTTTCACCGCATTTTTGGCTTTTTTACATAAATTGCGGAAAAATGGCACTTGTTAATATACCCTCAAGTTTGCTATGACACAATTGGAACCTCGACTACCGCCCTGCCATAGCAAACAGTAGTGTCCCTGGGGTAGACACCCCGAGACACAGCAGGAGCCGCTCCTGGGGGGTGGCGTTTCCCAAGGCTTTCGACTGCTCCAGAATGCAAACCACGCGGCCCCCTCCGAAAATATAAAAAACCCCGGAAGGTGGTAATCCCCGGGGCTTAGACGGACCTTTGAGTTCCCTCACCCATTTATTTTGTAGCACCGAGGAATGGCGGTCCCCAGGCTACAGGGCCCCTCTGGACCCCATCAAATGTAATATTTTAGACCCCGGGATTTGGCCCTCCCAGGTAGCTAATGCTTAAACAAGTACAGGAGCCCCTGCTTCATTTTTTATTTTATTACGGCGGATCTATGCACTCAACGCACATTTCTCCGTTTTTTCCCCCCAAAAAAAATTTGGGGAGGGGACCTAGGGGTCCTAGTGGGCCCCCATACGCAGGTCTAGATGATCAAAATATTTCTTACATGCCCCCTTTATACCTTTTAAACACTTGTCCCACTATTTTCTAGATCCTCGCTTCTACCGAGGCACAAAATGGCTACCAACAATTCCTGGTTTCGAATGTTAAAAAACACTTGACAGCCAATTAGCATTTTCAGTGCGTCATCGGGATGGTGCGCATAGAGTGCGTGCAAGATGCGCGGAACCACAGA
The DNA here is from genome assembly GCF_964261635.1 of Lissotriton helveticus. NCBI lineage: Eukaryota > Metazoa > Chordata > Amphibia > Caudata > Salamandridae > Lissotriton > Lissotriton helveticus. Next base: position 512,306,578 of record NC_136070.1, read on the forward strand.
GGTCATAGATATATATGTATTTTTAATTGTAATTTTCTCAGGAACTACTGAACGGATTTACACCATTTTAGCAAAAGTCACTACTCTGAACCAAGGACTACCACTTTGCCACATTTGGTGTAATTCCTTTCAGCCGTTCTGGCAGTAGCCGTGATGAACGGTTCCTATGGAAAATTGTATGGGGAAAACACGTTTTGGGACCCCCCTTTTTTCTCGGCCCCCGCTCAAATGCAATATTTTAGACCCTCGGATTTCTCCTTCCCACGTAGCTAATTTTTAAACAAGCACAGGAACCCGCACTTCGTTTTTATTTTTTTTTATGGCGGATCCATGCACCCACAGCACATGTCTCAGTTTTTTCAACAAAAAAAAATATGTTTTAGGTCCTAGGGGTCCTTGTGGGACCCCCTAAGCAGGTCTAGAGGGTCAAAATATTTCTCAGCTGCCCCCTTCATACGTTTAAACACTTTTTCCACTAATTTCTAGATCCTCGCTTCTCCCGAGGCACAAAATGGCTACCAACACTTTCTGGTTTCTAATGTTGACAACCACTTGACAGCCAATCAGCATTCTGTGCGTGATCGGGACGATGCGCTTATAATACGCGCATCCACGAGGCCACAGATATATATGTACTTTTAATTGTTATTTTCTCAGGAACTACTGAACAGATTTACACCATATAAGCAAAAGGCACGAGTCTGAACCAAGGACTACAACTTTGCCAAATTTGGTGTAATTCCGTTCAGCCGTTCGGGCTGTAGCTGTGATGAACGTTACCTATGGAAAATTGCATGGGGAAAACACGTTTTGGGACCCCCCTTTTTTCTCAGCCCCCGCTTCGCGAATCACCCCAAGACTTTCAGGATAGGAGCAGACCTGCGCACCCCACCAGTTTTGAAAATTGTGCGAAGATTCGTCAACCGGCGCCAAAGTTATTCCAAATAGAATGTTGCGGATTTCCTACGGAAAATAGGTCCTAACTATAACTACCTACTGGCGACTGCCAGTAGGTAATATATATATATGTGGCTCCATGGCGCTAGGACATGACAAGCGCCGCCTGGAATGAAGGGGGCCTGACTGCCGGTTTCTTATTGGCAGGCTTGCAAGCGGCCCTTTCAGTCCCCATGCCCACTGGGGTAAGACATTTTTAGTGAACATTTCAAATGGGAGAGCGATACCCAACCGGGTTTTGTATGGAACTTTGGACCTAACAACGATGGGCGACACTACAAAGACCATCATGCCCTGTTTTGTCAACGCCCACAGGGGCGGGTCTGAGTATTTAATAAAGCTGTTTCCACTTAATTTCGCTTCTCTCTACCTAATTGGAATGAGCCAGTGAACAAGAGGAGCACGTCCTCGAAACGCGTTTGGCAGTCACGCTGTGTGGTCTGAAGGGCTGGCTGACAATCCTGTTACCGGTGGCTGTGTGCGCGACCCCTTCATGCGTGATATCCTCTCCTTGGGCAACCTTGTTTATATATATATATATATATATATATATATATATATATATATATCGATATTGACGCTCCAGTTTTCTTTTACAATGGCAAAAGAATGGACGGCACTCCACAACTCTCAATTTTAAGTCTCTATTGATTTATTCAAAAAGTCAAAACAGGACGCGTTTCGGCATCACGCCTTCATCTGCTGTGAATGGCGCCAAATTCATTAGCAATTTAAATAAAGTTGTGTATTGACGTCAATCTCATGTTAGGTAAACACAAAAGACTAAACAATAAATATACATGGCGGCCATCTTGTAGTAGGTGGAATCAGTACATAAATTGTACGGCCTTATTTCGCAGACAGAAGTTATTAAGCCCTGGATGGGCAATCAAATAGTACGAAAACAGTTCATTACCATCGATTTACATTCATGATCAGTATCAAGGAAAAATGATATGTAACTCTTCCAATCATTCTTGCAGACTGTAACAGAAATAAGGATTAATTGATAGAAGGGGGTAAGTGTATTAAAACATAAATGTTGTCCTGCATCTTAACTAGCCTAGATGACTGGCTAGTTCTTCCCCTGTATTTAATCCTAGCGGAAACTTGGTACGGTGATCTATGATAAACCTCGACTCAAGTTTCCTCATTTGGAGCTCTCTGTTCCCTCCTCGATCTTTGAGGGATATTTGGTCCAGACAATGGAATTTCAGGAGATTCCGATCACTGTTACGTTTCAAGGCAAAGTGTCTAGCTACAGGGTAGTTCGGGTCATTGTGTTCGATTGCTCTAGCATGTTCTAGAATTCGCTTTTTGACTGGGTGGATTGAACTCCCAACATAGTATAATCTACATGGGCATTCTAGACGATACACACAATATGGGCTTGTGCAAGTGAGAAATTTGGTGATTTTCCTCACTATCCCTGTGTCTGCAATTTCATATGAGGTGACTTTACTGCTTGACTGGCAGGCTTTACAGTTTTGACATGGGAAGAACCCAGTCAAGTTTCCCAGTCGTGGTGATCTAGGAATAGTGTCAAAGTGACTGTGTATCAAGGTGTCTTTTAAGGACCTGTTCCTCCTATAGGTAATTTTAGGATGGGATGATAATTGTTTTCCGATGACTGCATCTGTTTTTAGAATCTTCCAATGACGATTCATAATACTGTGGATCATTGAGGAGTCATTAGAGAAAGTTGTGATGAAGCGAGGGGTTTTATCTTCACCACCTTTTTTCCCACTTGGATGCTTAAACAGACTTGCTCTAGGGATTAAATGAATCTTGTCATAAGCCTTTTTCAGTGTGTCATCAGAGTATCCTCTCAATTTAAACCTCCCTATTGATTCATGTGCAGCTCGCTCAAAATCCTCAGTAAGCGTACAGTTTCTTTTAAGGCGCAGTAGTTCCCCGAAAGGTATACTGTTCTTTAAAGGTTTGGGGTGACAACTGCTTGCTTCGTGGGTGGAATTACCGGCTGTCACCTTCCGGAAAAGAGAAGTACACATTTTTCCATCCTTAATAAAGACTTTTAGATCAAGAAAGTCTACCTCGTGACTACTTATAGTGCCACTTAGATGTAAGTTAAGATCATTAGTATTCAGGGTTTGAATAAATAATTCTGCCTCCGTCTTAGAACCTTTCCAGAAAATGAATAAATCGTCAATATACCGGTGCCACCCGATAATTGACGTAACCCATTTTTGATTGTCATCGGACCAGGCCACCTGCTTCTCCCACCAGCCCACAAACAAGTTTGCGTAGCTGGGGGCGAAGCAGGTGCCCATCGCCGTCCCTCTCCTTTGCCTGTAATATTGCTTCTGAAACAGAAAGATATTATTGTGCAAACAGAAATGTAAGAATTCAACCAGCATGCTATTGTGTTTCATATATTTCAAAGAGCGAGTTTTTAGAAAGTACTGCACTGCCTGTATTACATGGTTATGTGCTATGCATGTGTACAGTCCTGTTACGTCCAGCACTATCATCAGCATATCGGGTTCCCAGGGTGTGTCTGATATGATGCGGATGAAATAAGATGTGTCCCTTAGGTATGATGGATATATATATACACCAAGGTGTTTTGAAGGATGAGTGGGTGTATGAGTGTCTCAATGGATGATTTAGTGGGTGTGTGACTGACTGTATAAGTGAATGATTAAACGAGTCATAGTGAATGCATGGGTGAATGACTAATCTGTGTGAAAGTCTGTATCAGTCTGTTAGTTGGTGTGTAAGTGGCTACATGAGTTGCTGGGTAGCTACATGAGTGTCAATATGGATTAATGATTGGTTGTCTGAGTGTCAGTGTGTTGTGTGACTCCCTGCTTGGCTGTGTGAGTGGGAGATTCACTGGGTGTATGGGTTCATGAGTGCATGTGCGAGGGGCTGTATGGGTGAAAGAGTGTGCGTATGGCTGTGTGAGTGGGTGGATATCTCAGCGGTATATATGTGAGTAACTAAATATGTGTAAGGCAGTATATGTAAAAGTTAGAGTATATAGGGGACTATATGTGAGAGTGAGGATTGTGAGAGTGACTGTATGGATGAGTGTGTGCTTGTGTCAGTGGTTGTATAAGAGAGTAAGGATGTGTTAGTATATGTATGAATAAGTGATGTGGTGTGTGTATAACTGTATAGGTGAGTAAATGGCAATGTGATTGATTATTTGCATGACTAACTAGGTGTATGAGTAACTCTATGGGTGAGTGGCAGTGTGTGAGTGTCTATATGGGTAAATGATTGCACATATCAGTGGCTGTATAGGTGAGTGACTTTATGGGTGAGTGAGTGGATGTGTGTACACTTATGAATCAGTGATTGGCTGTGTACTAACTGGTATTGGTGTGTCTATGGTTTTGAGTCTGTAGTTTAGGGTGGGCGTATCAAAGATTATATTAGGGTGTGAGGAGGTACATCAGATATTAAGTGCATGATGTCATGAGTGATTTCAATTGAGATGTCATCAATGACCATGTCATGAGTCATGTAATATGTGACCTCATCAGCAGTGCGTTGTGGGGGGTACGAGTTATAGTTAGCTCAGCTAACTATAACGGACAAATTTCTCTGGTTTTGTACAAGTGAAATGTCAGCCTAACTATAACGTCCCTGAAACCTGTGGTTTTTTTCAGTGAATTTCTAAGGTTTTTTCAATGCTAATTCCTAACTATAACGTTCCTGAAACCTCTGTTTTTTTCAGTGAATTTCTAAGGTTGTATAAATGCAAATTTCTAACTATGCCTACATAGGTAGAACATGTGCAGAAAGAGGAAAAATGGTGCAGAAACAAGCACAAAAAGTGCAGAAAGAGGAAAGAAAGGTGCAGAAAGAAACAAGAAAAATGCAGAAAGAGGCAACAGAAGTCAAGAAAGAGGAAGAAAGGTGAAGATAGAAGCAAGAGAAGTACATAAAGAACCAACAGAGGTGCAGAAAGAGGCCTACTTAGACTGTACCTTACAACAGACTCATACAAAGTAGCCTAATCACTAATCCTTGTCCCAAGATGTTTTAAACTTCACTTTTCTCTTGAAGGTTCACTGTTAATCGACTGCTCAGAATGTTAGGCCTACCAAATATAAACCAGCAATCCTAAGCATAACACTGTTGTAAGTCTGACCAAGTTTGTGAAGGTATGTATGCGTGTGTCTCTTCTTTTACCGAGTGACATGTAACATAAAAATAAACATACAAATCCTTGAATGCATGTGTTTCAAAGAGCATACTCTGTAAATGTGTGTACAAAAAGGTATATGTATTTCTTTCTGATCATAATACAGGGCAAATGGGTATTCAATAGTATATTTGAGGGGTTCTATAACACCTATATGCATAAGACAAGTCTGCTTGTGCAACCAAATGACAGAGCAGAACTAAGAAGATTTGACCACCTATAGGAGAAGTTACCCACTTTTTGAGCTACCATCTTCAGATGCATCACACATGTGCGAATACATGTTCTAGAAGACATATACCTCAGTCACAAGGGCACGCAGACTTTTAAACTTGACAGCTTGCACTTCCCATTTCAGTACAGAAAGAGGCTACAGAAGTTCAGAAAGAAGCAAGAGAGTTGTAAAAACAGGCAAAAGAGGTGCAGAAAGACAGAACAGGGGTGCAGACAGAGGCAAGAGAGGTACAGAAAGGGATTCAGAAACAGGCAAGAGGGGTGCAGAAATGTACAAGAGAGGTGCAGAAAGAAGCAAGAGCAGTGCAGAAAGAAGCAAGAGCAGTACAGAAAGAACCAACAGAGGTGCATAAAGAGGCAAGAGGGGTGCAGAAAGAGGCAAGAGAACTGCAGAGAGAAGCAACAGAGGTGCATAGAGAAGCAACAGAGGTGCAGAAAGAGGCAAGAGAAGTACAGGAAGAGGCAAGAGGGGTACAGAAAGAAGCAAGTGAGATGCAGAAAGAGCCAACAGAGGTGCAGAAAGAGGCAAGAGAGGTGAAAAAAAGAAAGAAAGGTGCAGAAAGGAGCAACAGAAATGCGGAAAGAGGCAAGAAAGATGCAGAAAGAAGTAAGAGTGGTTTGCACACCATTAGTACCAATATAACACCCACATTTAGCAATAAGTAACAGGTGATCATTCTAGGTTTGCAAAGGGCCTTCCACCCTTCAACACTTGTCGCTACATTTTTGGTAACGTTTGAGCCGTTTGAACTAGAAGCAAGGTTTTTTATGTTCAAATGTGCAGATTATGCAGCAGAGTATAGATTATGTGGCAAATGCAGAAAATTTATAATTGTGCAAAAGTCGGTGCAGCCAAACAGTCGCATAATTGCAGTGGCCCTGCTCATACCTCTGACTAGTTCCAGAAGTACTCCCTTAGTGGTTCCTTCTTTTTTTGTCTCCTTAAGTTTATAGTTTAGCTTCTATGGAAAGGAGGAAGACTAAACCTGAAGTTACCACTCCACAACACAGACTACAAACCACATAATTACTCTCCATAACACATCATCCCACCCTAGATAATTTCTATACACTAAATACCACATACTTTAATCGACATAATTTCACTGCACAACATAACACAAAATTCTACTACACACAACGTACATCCACTCCACTCCCAAAAACATTAGTAAAAAACGTTAACATTTACAACGCCAATAGCTCTAACTCTTGCAAATGCGAAACCTATTAGATTGCAAATGCTTATTTAACTAGTAGTCATGTTTGCAGAGTGGTGGAGAAAGGGTGCTGGGCCTCCGACCAGCACTCAGGAACTCTGCTGCGTAGGACTTACAGGAGGTATCAGGAGGGCTTCTTTGACCCCAAAGTCCCTCAGAAGTAAAGTGGACTTCCTAACAAAGAAAGTCTCCCTCCGACCTACAGTTATTTTACATTGGTATTATATCCCTTTTCATATGTGAGCCATACAAAAAACTGTTCAAAACACAAGTAATTCCAAAAAGTATCTTTTTAATTTCTTTTATCAAAAATATTTCTATCTTATTCGCTCTTTTTTTCTTATATATATATGAATATATGTCAATTCTTTTTCTCTTTTTTTACATAAAAACAATACATGAATTATCCACAATCAAAATGTATATAAATGAACAATCAAAGAACATAATATACAAAACACATTTCAATCCCGCGAGAGGAGACACTCAAAATCACACACACACTTTCATACCATGGAACCACTTTCCCCAAACACACTTTCAATCAATCTGGGAGGATCTGCTACAGAGTGACATAGTAGTTTCCACTGACTATATCCAACAGCTGCACAAGGCAGGATCTTGATTAGGCTCTAGTCGACGCGTTTCGGTGGCTCAACAAGGATGACATGCCACCTTCTTCAGGACCAGCCAGAGAACAAAGAGGGGCGTCAACTCAACCCGGGAAAAAGACCACCAAGAAGTTATATTTAATATTTTTAATCAAAAAAGCATCACGCTTTGCAGGGTAGAAGAGGGTATACCTTTCCTTCCAATCTCAGGTGTGGGAATAGAAAGTGGACTTCCTTCCCAAACTGTAGTCTGCCAGATTAAAAAAGAAGCCCCGGGGGTGGCGGTCCACGGGGCTGTGGGGGGGCCGTGTGCCCCCGCAAATATTTTTGAAAATGGGGTGGAGGATCCTGTGGCAGTTTGGGGGTATTGGGGCCCCTACACATTTTTTAACTGTCCCCGGGACCAGGCCCACCCGGGGGCTTAAATTAAACGAAGCGCGTGTTAATTGTTGCTGCCAGGTCCGCGGATCCAGTGCGCACCTCGCGATTTTTTTAAAGAAATGCTTTTTTGGACCTAGGGGTAATTCCTCTTCAATCCTGAGGGTCCCTGGGGGCCAACTAGCCCACCACTTATCTCCAGTAAGCGCAGCTGCCCTGCGTTGCAGAGAGGTGGTCCAGGCCATGCCCCTTTTTACATCACTCTGCAACGCAGCACTGTGGCACTTACTGGAGGTACCTAGTGGGCTAGTTGGACCCTAGGGACCCTCAGGATTCAAGGAGATTTAATCTCCCAACTTAAAACGGCCACCGGGCGTGTTCACACAGTGGTGAAGGGAGGGGACGGGGCCTGAGGTGACGTGTGCAAACACGCCCTGTGGCACGTTTTAGGTTGGGGAAATAATTCCCCTTCAATTCTGAAGGCCACTGGGGTCCAACTAGCCCAACAGGTGCTTCAGTAAGCGCCACTGCGCTGCATTGCAGAGAGGTGGTCCAGGCCGTGCCCCTTTTTACACCTCTCTGCAGCGCAACTCTGTGGCGCTTACTGGAGATACCTGCTGGGCTAGTTGGACCCAAGGGACCCTCAGAATTCAAGGGGACTTCATCCCCCAACTTAAAACGGCCACAGGGCATGTTTGCAAACATGTCACCTCAGGCCCCCCCTCCCTTCATCAGTGTGCGTTTTAATAGGTAGTTTTAATCCCCCTGCCCTATTATGTACTAGGGTCTTACAGAGGAGGTCATGTTAACCACAGGGGTACCCCGACGTATAGTGTTCCCTAGTGTATGTAGGTGTTTTCACTGTATTCTAAGTGTCTTTTAGCATAGCACTGGCTCTAGGCCTGGTTAGTCAGATTCAGTTACCACCAGTACCTGTCTGAAAAAGTTGTGGGCACAGGAGGACTTTCTGTTCCTCTGTTGGTTCTTTCTGCACATCTCTTCTTCTTCCTGCACTTTTCTTCGTCTTTGTGGACTTCTGCTGCTTCTTACTGCATTTCTTTTTTTCTTTCTGTGCATTGTTTCTTCTTTCATCACATGTCCTACCTCTGTAGGCATAGTTAGAAACTAGCATTTAAAAACCCTTTAAAATTCACTGAAAAAACCATAGGTTTCAGGCACTTTATAGTTAGAAATTAGCATTTAAAAAACCTTAGAAATTCACTGAAAAAACCATAGGTTTCAGGCACGTTATAGTTAGAAATTAGCATTTAAAAAAACCTTAGAAATTCACTGAAAAAACCATAGGTTTCAGGAGCGTTATAGTTAGTTGGACATTTCACTCGTACAAAACAATACAAATTCCCCCGTTATAGTTAGTTCAGCTAACTATAACTTGCGCGCCCGCAATGCACTGCTGATGACGTCACATATTACATCACTCATGACATGGTCAGTGACATCACTCATGACCTCACCCATTTTAAACCTAAATCCACCTTTCAGCCAACCATGATAACTTAGATACTTATCAGGAGATTGTCGTACAGGACTTGAAGAAACTATACATCGCCACCAATAAAAATACATTTTGTATTAGTAAACAAAATTGGTGTTACAATCAACTTATCAGCAAATTGGAATCAAATCATGACATCATAGTAAAACAAGCTGATAAGGGTGGCAATGTGGTCCTGTGGCACCGACAGATGTATTTAAAGGAGGCTGAAGTACATCTGGGTGACTCCTCGTGCTACCGAAGGAGCAATATCCAAATCTTAAAAGCGGCATGGGTAGATCAATATTTGAAATTACAAGCCTGGAGAAGTGTGGGTCTATGATCAGAGGACGAATTTCGTTTTTTTTAAAAAGAACACCCTGTGATTCCATCGTTTTATTTGATCCCGAAGATCCACAAGGGGGCTGATAGACCCCCAGGACGGCCCATAATATCGGCAACTGACAGTTCCACAGAAAACGTGTCCAAGTACATTGACTATTTTCTCCAGGACTCGGTAAAGTCACTAGATTCTTATGTCAAGGATTCCTTTGATTTCTTGCACAAAGTGGAACAGTTTTCTTGGGGACCCAACATGTTTTTAATGACTTTGGATGTCGCTGCCTTATACACTTCTATAAGACACTGTGATGGACTGAAAGCCATGGAATTCAATCTCAATAGGCGCCCTATGAATTTGGCAGCTCACAATAAGATGCTATTAAGCATGACACAGATGTGTCTGGAGCAGAATTTTTTCATTTTCAATAATGTCATCTATCAGCAGGTCAGGGGTGTGGCTATGGGGGTCTGCTTCTCCCCCAGCTATGCGTGCTTGCACATGGGGCTTTGGGAGGAGCGGGTCCTGCATGGTCAACACCTGGAGATTGCCATGGACAACATCCTTCTATATCTGCGTTATATAGATGATCTATTTTTTATTTGGAAGGGCTCCCAAGCTAGTGCCATGGCATTTGTGGAAGAATTGAATAGAAACAGTTTAAATCTCAACTTCACATCCAACATTAGTGCCACCTCATTATCTTTTTTGGATGTGGAGGTATATGTCGAGAATAATACCCTTGCGACCAAGTTGTACAGGAAGCCCACTGCCGGCAACACGGTCTTACACGCTGCCAGCCATCATCCGGCCCATCTGAAGGGTTGATCAAGCTAGAGGTCAGGATTCCAACATACCCTCACGTATTATATGAACATATAATCGTCAACATGGGGAGCTTAGAAAGATTCTCTATAAGAATTGGAACCTAGTAAAAAGTGACCCAGTCATCGGACATAAAGTAGCCAATAAACCGCTACTTACCTTTAAGAGATCACCTTCCATGGCTAAGGCTTTAGTCAGGAATTCGTTGGAACCCCAATTATCCACCACATGGCTGTCTTTAAGCAAGGGATTTAAAACATGTCCCCAATGCAAAGCCAGCCGTTATGGCAGCAATAGGACACATTACATCAGTCCTTTCAGGCAGGAACCAATCGCCATCACTAAGAGGTTAACATGCAGGACTGACTATGCAGTGTATGTGTTGGAGTGTCCATGTGGGTTGAGGTATGTTGGTAGTACCAGGTTACCCGCCCACAAACGGATACTCCAACACATCCGGGCGATTGTAGGGCATGACCAGACTTACCCGGTTGCCGGGCATTTTGAACTGAAACATACAGGTAATACAGGTCAACTCCAATATTATGTCATTGACACAGTAGAAGCATCTAGGAGAGGAGGAGATCGAGAGGCCAAGCTCCGTCTCCTCGAGATGAGATATATATATTGGAGTTAGACAGTAAAAATCCAAATGGATTAAACGATAGGGAGGACCTGTACACATGTATTTAAGGACTATTCAGTAAGACTTTGCCTGTCCGGGGGATTTGACTCTGTGAAATTGGTTATTGTGATTTAAATTAATTACAGATTGAGGCTGAGCAATGGACTGTTACTTATGATATAAAAGTTTTTATGATCTGTTTGTCTTTTGCACTATTAGCGTATTTTGCACCATTTCATTCGCACTTTGCACTCTAAATCATTGGGCAGACGTGTACCATCGGCATTGCCCGCTAGGGCTGTATGTATCCGGATGGCATATTGGACAGTTGTCATCCTTAATTTTGGGATTGTGCAATATTTGAAACAGAGGTACATAATCTTTAGCGGCATTATGTAATTGGGCCCGGAGGTATTGGGGTTATTCTGTTTTTTTGGGGCCCCATATAAAATAATGTGTACGACAGTGTGAGAGGTTTTATCTCACAGTTGCTACAATGTTTATCACGGAATATATGAATTTTATATACATGTTTTTATCATGATATTTCTAAATGTGCCCCATAATGCTGACACCTCGACGCTTTTTGATATATGGAACAATATTTATTTATTTATTCCATTGCGTTCTTTTGCACAGTATTTTGTCTATGTTTACAACTTGACCATTAGCGTGATTGCACTGTCACTTTAAAAGTCTGTCTTTCCAGCATGCAGAATGCCATGTGATCAAGCTTCTTTTCGAGGCTAAACACGTCATGACGGACGCGCTGGCACAAATAAACTAATCACTTTGCACCAGCAACTTAAGGGTCGGCTCTTCGTCATTGAGTATTGGAAGCGAGAGCTCTGTTTTTTACCACTGTCTGGATATCTGTGTACCAAGGGCTTCTACGGTACGAGCAAGACCCCTCCCCGAGTAGGGCAACGCGGCAGGAGGATGTATGACGTTACAACGCATACTTTTACTCCGCATACCATTACAACGCGGTATTTACAACGAATACCGTTACAACGCATAGCGCTTTGGGGTGCTGGATAGTGGTAAGTATAATTTACTATTCTAACTCCAGTCCCCGTGGACCCTAGGGAAGGTGTTGGATAGTAAATTAAACTTACCTCTTATCCTAGAGCGCCCCCCAGCGCAATGCGTTGTAATGTCATGCGTTGTAATGCCCGCGTTGTAATGGTAGTGCGGAGTAAAAGTTGCGTCGTAACGGGTGTATACCGCGGCAGGAAGCAGCTGATCCGGATCTTTTCCGGAACTCAGAGTGACATTTTCTCCGGCGTAGGAGTAAGCCGCAACAAGCCCCTGAGAAGCCGTTGACTGACTGCCTGGGAGGAAGAAGTCAGAGTATCCTGTCCCGGGGCTCCGGAGCGGATTTCTGGCAATCGGTCCCAGGTAGGACCCGAACGGAATTATCAGTGGGGAGTGTGCGCGGCGCCGGGCAGGACATTTTGTTAAAGTCCCGGCGACCGTCCTTTGAAGTGCATCTAATATATTGCCATCCATTCAAGCGCACACAAATATGTTCGCCGACGTACTGCGCAGCCGAGCTGAGGCAGCAGATTGCAGGTTTATGGATTCCCCGGCCGGGGGATCAACTACTGTAACACAAGCCAGCCACAACACTGGGAGCCCCACCACGAGAGACTTGTTTAGAAAACTGGAGCGATGAATGCGCTTGGAACAGGCTAAGTGGTGGGAACACCGGTCCCTATCACGGTATTTACAAGTTGGACGTGTACCAAGGGGGCTACGGATTACCATAGCCCCAAGTTACGACAACCCGGATCCTGCGATGTTGGCAGAGTGGGCGGAGTCGAACTTGGAGACTTCCAGCAAATTAATGCATATACTGGTCAAGTATGCTGAAAGTGATGGCGTTAAACTACAAGGGGAAATTGACGCTTTGGAACATGACTTATCAAAATTGGAATTGACGGACCAGACTAAAAAGATGAGGGAGGAAATGATGTTCAGGCTGAACAAGGATGAAGAAGCCATTAAGAGAAGAAAAGCTTTCATATTTGAAAGAGACCGTGTCGACTATCAAAATGAGCAATTATTTACCTTTGCTCGACGATATGAGGCTGTGAAGGCTAGGGCAAGAGGGAATAGATCAGCTCAGCGTACAACCAGTGAGACCACGGCTACATCGGTATCGGTCTCTGACCTCAGTTCAGCTGCTGAGAGTGATCCGGAAGGGGATCCAGCAAGAAATCCGAACGTGGGGGTTATGAAGCTATCCCTGGCACAAGAAGTAAACTGTCTGTGCCAGGACCGTCGAGAAACACTGAGGCCACGAAAATCTATTGGCACAAAATACAAAGGGCAAACTTCAAGTGGAACGAGCAGCGGAAATGCCATGCCCGCAAATACAAATGGAGGCAAGCAGGGAAAACGAGGTCGCTGGAACCGGTTCCAGAAGAGGAACGGGGACCAACAGAAACAACAAAATCAGTAATAAATCTCACCGACCTAGAATTTACTGCGGGTGAGACTGCTGTCCTGAATCTGGGTTTATCATACTGTCCACCCTGTAACATGAACTATGCAGACACCAGAATGGACATTTACAGGTTCAACCGTAAATTAAAGCTAAGCAAGTTTTTCCAGCTACAACTGAAGAAGAAAAGTCAGCCAGAACTAATCCTTAGTCCCGCAATACTGGCAGTTGAAGACCGGGAAGCTTTTGAGGGGATTTGGGCACTACAAAATGAGCAGCAGGAATCTAGGCAGGCCAGGGGATGCTCCGGCAGTAAATCCATGGGCCATTGCAATACCCATTTTAAACCTAAATCCACCTTTCAGCCGACCATGATCCATGATAACTTAGATACTTATCAGGAGATTGTCGTACAGGACTTGAAGAAACTATACATCGCCACCAATAAAAAGGAATTTTGTATTAGTAACCAAATTGGTGTTACAATCAACTTATCAGCAAATTGGAATCAAATCATGACATCATAGTAAAAAGAGCTGATATGGGTGGCAATGTGGTCCTGTGGCCCGACAGATGTATTTAAAGGAGGCTGAAGTACATCTGGGTGACTCCTCGTGCTACCGAAGGAGCAATATCCAAATCTTAAAAGCGGAATGGGTAGATCAATGTTTGAAATTACAAGCCTGGAGAAGTGTGGGTCTATTATCAGAGGGCGAATTTTGTTTTTTGAAAAAAAGAACACCCGGTGATTCCATCGTTGTATTTGATCCCGAAGATCCACAAGGGGGCTGATAGACCCCCAGGACGGCCCATAATATCGGCAATTGAAAGTTCCACAGAAAACGGGTCCAAGTACATTGACTATTTTCTCCAGGACTCGGTAAAGTCACTAGATTCTTATGTCAAGGATTCCTTTGATTTCTTGCGCAAGGTGGAACAGTTTTCTTGGGGACCCAACATGTTTTTAATGACTTTGGATGTCTCTGCCTTATAGACTTCTATAAGACACTGTGATGGACTGAGAGCCATGGAATTCTATCTCAATAGGCGCCCTATGAATTTTGCAGCTCACAATAAGATGCTATTGAGCATGACACAGATGTGTCTGGAGCAGAATTTTTTCAGTTTCAATAAAGTCATCTATCAGCAGGTCAGGGGTGTGGCTATGGGGGTCTGCTTCTCCCCCAGCTACGCGTGTTTGCACATGGGGCTGTGGGAGGAGCGGGTCCGGCATGGTCAACACCTGGAGATTGCCACGGACAACATCCTTCTATATCTGCGTTATATAGATAATCTATTTGTTATCTGGAAGGGCTCCCAAGCTAGTGCCATGGCATTTGTGGAAGAATTGAATAGAAACAGTTTAAATCTCAACTTCACATCCAACATTAGTGCCACCTCATTATGTTTTTTGGATGTGGAGGTATATGTCGAGAATAATACCCTTGCGACCAAGTTGTACAGGAAGCCCACTACCGGCAACACGGTCTTACACGCTGCCAGCCATCATCTGGCCCATCTGATCCGGAGCATCCCCTATGGGGAGATGCTTCGGATCAGAAGGATCTGTAGCACAGACTCCGAGTGTGCGGCAGCTCAGGAGGACAATAGGAAACGCTTCCTAGTTAGAGGGTATTCCAACCAAATTCTTACCAATGTCATTAAACGCACTCAGACCATCACTAGGCAGGAGGCCATGATTCCAAAGACAAGGGTTGATCAAGCTAGAGGTCAGGATTGCAATATACCCTCACGTATTATATTAACATATAATCGTCAACATGGGGAGCTTAGAAAGATTCTCTATAAGAATTGGAACCTAGTAAAAAGTGACCCAGTCATCGGACATAAAGTAGCCAATAAACCGCTACTTACCTTTAGGAGATCACCTTCCATGGCTAAGGCTTTAGTCAGGAATTCGTTGGAACCCCAATTATCCACCACATGGCTGTCTTTAAGCAAGGGATTTAAAACATGTCCCCAATGCAAAGCCTGCCGTTACGGCAGCAATAGGACACATTACATCAGTGTTTTCAGGCAGGAACCAATCGCCATCACTAAGAGGCTAACATGCAGGACTGACTATGCAGTGTATGTGTTGGAGTGTCCGTGTGGGTTGAGGTACGTTGGTAGTACCAGGTTACCCGCCCACAAACGGATACTCCAACACATCCGGACAATTGTAGGGCATGACCAGACTTACCCGGTTGCCAGGCTTTCGAACTGAAACATACAGGTAATCCAGGTCAACTCCAATATTATGTCATTGACACAGTAGAAGCATCTAGGAGAGGAGGAGATCGAGAGCCCAAGCTCCGCCTCCTCGAGACGAGATATATATTGGAGTTAGACAGTTACAATCCAAATGGATTAAACGATAGGGAGGACCTGTACACATGTATTTAAGGACTATTCAGTACGACTTTGCCTGTCTGGGGGATTTGACTCTGTGAAATTAGTTATTGTGATTTAAATTAATTACAGGGTGAGGCTGAGCGATGCACTATTACTTATGATATAAATGTTATTATGATCCGTTTGTCTTTTGCACTATTAGCGTATTTTGCACTATTTCATTCGCACTTTGCACTTTGCACTCTAAATCATTGGGCAGACGTGTACCATCGGCATTGCCCACTAGGGCTGTATGTAATCGGATGGCATATTAGACAGTTGTTATCCTTAATTTTGGGATTGTGCAATATTTGAAACAGAGGTATATAATCTTTAGCGGCATTATGTAATTGGGCCCGGAGGTATTGGTGTTATTCTGTTTTTTTGGGGCCCCATATAAAATAATGTGTACGACAGTGTGAGAGGTTTTATCTCACAGTTGCTACCATGTTTATCACGGAATATATGAATTTTATATACATGTTTTTATCATGGATATTTCTAAATGTGCCCCATAATGCTGACACCTCGACGATTTTTGATACATGGAACAATATTTATTTATTTATTCCATTGCGTTCTTTTGCACAGTATTTTGTCTATGTTTACAACTTGACCATTAGCGTGATTGCACTGTCACTTTAAAAGTCTGTCTTTCCAGCATGCAGTATGTCATGTGATCAAGCTTCTTTTCGAGACGAAACACGTCATGGCGGACGCGCTGGCACAAATAAACTAATCACTTTGCACCAGCAACTTAAGGGTCTGCTCTTCGTCATTAAATATTGGAAGCGAGAGCTCCGTTTTTGACGACTGTCTGGATATATATATATATATATATATATATATATATATATATATATTTACATGCGCACACACACACAAGATGGGACATGGAACTAGGACTAATTAGGCGTACCCACTGATGCTAACCCAGTGAATGCTGAAGTGCTTTTCAGTGCAGCCTTTTGTGATGGTTTTTGCAGAACATGAGAACAGAGCACAGTATGACTAGGTTCAAGATGCTTGAAACAGAAACAAAATGTATTACGTACATTAAGTGGGTCCTGTCACGTTCTACACCAGCACCAGTCCCACTATTAACAACTGTGAAAAGAACTTCTTGTGAAGGTAAATTGAACACACTAATTCTTACCTGCAGGAAAATTAATATTTTGCCGTTTCGTAGGCTCGAGACAAAATGCAGCATATGTTTCACTCTCTTCCTTAAAACCGGCAAATGTTATTGGTATGCTGATCTCATGACCTGTGTCAATAGAAACATCGAAGTATGAATACATTCTTTATTTGTTAAAAAAAAATTCTATCTCATATTCTTCTTAATCCCATAGAGGGGTAAATATCCTTAAATACAGTGTACAAGATGAAGAACATAGAATTTAATTGAATGAGAGTAGTTTATCTTTAAAACAGTATGGAAAATGTATAGGGTCATAATTGATAAGTATGCTCTCAGAGCACGAAGACAGAGGTCTTTCTAAGAGTAGAGAGAAGTTATTTGAGGCATGAAATGAAGACGAGAATAAGAGCCGAATGTACCATGGCACAGTGAATTGTAAAGTACTAAAGATCCCTACTCCATAAATCTAGGCGCTCATTGAAAAACAAGTGAAGCAGAATTACCATATGGTTTGACGTGTTAATACTGCTCTGCCCGCTGAAGAACAAGTTACTAACCTTTGGTAACACTCTTACTGGTGGATACTTAATCTAGCACAGATTCTTCACCTTAGAATGCTTCCTATGTGCCAGACTGGATATTTCTCCCATAATTCTTTTGCCTTGTGGCTCCGCACTGGCTCCCTAGCAGCACGGAAGTGAGGGAGTGGAGCCACATATAAGTTCCTCCCCTGTTCGCTGCCATCAATTTTCTTATTTTTCCTTTTCCATGCCATCAGATGTGTAGTATGAACAATTGATGGTACCAGTGAGCTGATTCCTAACTTGGGACATTGTTAGATGTTAAAAAGAGCTGACTGCACATAATGGGGAAGTGGGGATGGGGAGGAATTTGGGGTTAAATAGAGTATCCACCACGAAGAACGTTGCCAAAGGTAAGTAACTTGCTCTTATGACCAAAGATTCTTCACCTTAGAATAGATACCAAAACAGTACTTCCTCCTGTGGATGGTTTGCGGAGTGTACTCAGACCAAAAAGAATTACAAGACTGAGTGGGCAAAATGCCTTTCCCGATTGACCTGGCAGCAAGGCAATAGTGCTTTGTGAATGTAGACATTGATGCCCAAATTGCAGATTGATAAATGTCAAGGACAGGCACTATTCGTGCCAACGCAGTGTTAGCAGCTTCAGCCCAGGCCGAATTGCCTCTAAGACCTTCTAGTGGCCTCTTTTTGGCCATTGTGTAGCACATCTTAATGAAGAGGATTATCCACCTTGACAGGGTCCTGTTCTGCACAGCCTTCTCTTTCATTGCCCCAAGAACCCCACAAAAAGTTGATCATCCACATGGTCTTCCTTTTTCAGATCAATATAAAAGCTTCAAATTCTTTTTGGGCCGAGGAAATGAAGACTCTCCTCCTCTCTAGGTGTGTGGGAGTGGGAGCGGGGGCGCAAATGGATTGAGGGGAAACAACCTTTACAACGCAGTCATCACATCACACTACATTTATAACGCAGTCATTACATCACAAATTCCTGTACAACACATGTCAGTACAATGCAGCCATTACATTGCATGTCACTACAACGCATGACACTACAACGCATGTCACTACAACGCAGGCATTACATTGCATGTCATTACAACGTATACCATTACAACGCATAGTACCCCTACACTATCCAACACTTACCCTACTGTTGCACCCCCTGGAGTTAGAATAGTAATTTTTACCCCTACTCTATCCAACACTTACTCTACTGTTGCACCCCCTGGAGTTAAGAATAGTAACTTTTACCCCTACACTATCCAACACTTACCCTATTGTTGCACCCCCTGGAATTAGAATAGTAATTTTTACCCCAACACTTACCTTAAATGCAATGTAATGGTATGCGTTGTAATGTTATGCATTGTAAAGGTATAATGCGATGTAATGGAATGCGCTGTAAATGTAGTTTAAAAAAATGTGTTGTAATGGCATGCGATGTAAATGTATGCATTGTAAGGGATGTTGCGGTGTAAAAACTGTGTTGTAAAGGCATGCGTTGTAACGTCATACATTCGGACTGAGAGTGATGGATTGCCCAATGTGGCAGGTCGTCACAACTTAAAGGAATATTGCAGCTTTATCCTTAGCCTACAGTCCTCCTGAGGCGTGAGCCGGGAGAGACCACTTTGCAATTCTAGAAATAAATTAATTTTTACTTTGAATGTTTTAAACTATTGGATGTTTTAAACGCTGTAATAATTTGAAAAATTTGCTAATTTGCACTTACTCGAAGAAGCGACGCCTTGAAGGGCTTTTCCAGTCCCAGGGTCCACTCCGAGTCGCGGCACCGCCCTTTTGGGTGGAGTCGGGTGAGCGGGCTAGTCGTTCAGGCAGGGGGATAAAGGTGGGGAGGTCATGAGCGGGCTTTCCATAGCCTACAGTCCTCCTGAGGCGTGAGCCGGGAGAGACCACTTTGCAATTCTAGAAATTAATAAATTTTGACTTTGAATGTTTTAAACTATTGGATGTTTTAAACGCTGTAATAATTTGACAAATTCGCTAATTTGCACTTACTCGAAGAAGCGACGTCTTGAAGGGCTTTTCCAGTCCCAGGGTCCGCTCCGAGTCGCGGCACCGCCATTTTGGGTGGAGTCGGGTGAGCGGGCTAGTCGATCAGGACAAAGATGGTGATAGCGCGAACGCGCCGCAGGCAAGCCCGTCTGTGCCCGTCCACGCCGGATCCGCGCCTAGCGCCCAAACCCCTGGTCATATTTTAATAACTGCACAGAACTCGATAATTTACACACAAGAGGAACTGCTCATGCTGAAACAAAAGTCGAAAAGTTGTCACCATGCAGTTCCTGACTTGAGGAAAGAACCCAAAACTTGAGAAAAATGAAATTTACGGTTTAGCTACGAATTACCGAGAAATCTAAGTACTCCCACAAAAAAGATTAAGATGGACACTAATGTGGACACCGGGGTTAAAGCAGTACTAATTAACGCACGTTCATTAGTGAAGCACGGGGTTGAGTTAGCGGAGTTGATAGAGAGTCATCAGATAGATATTGCTTTTATAACGGAGACTTGGGCCGATGCAGCCTCTGACCCGGACCTGCATTTTGCGCTTCCCACCCACTACAGCATGATTAGAGCGGACTGAAAGAACAAGCGGGGAGGGGGACTTTCGATTATTGTAAGAGAAGGTTTGAGATTAACGGGAGGTATGAGCAATGGCTTACCTGACTGTGAAACTCTGCCTTTCCAGATAAAAATTAATAATAACTATACTTTTAAAGGGCTTCTTTTATATCGCCCGCCAAAAGCTCAAGCTTTGTTGATGGAAAATATCAGTCCCTTTCTAGAAGATAGTATAAACAGCTCGAACTACACAGTCTTAGGAGATTTTAATTACCACCTGGAAAAGGTAGATGACACCAATATTACCGCATTTATTGATGGAATGGCTAGCTTTTCCCTGAGACAGATGGTTAAACAAGGGACTCACAAGGCAGGACATACACTGGATGGGATATTCACTTCTAACAACAGGATAGAAGTATTGGAAATCACCCCGGTGACTTGGTCAGACCACCAAGCCATTATATTTATAATACGGGATACCCTGCAACCAATGATATCATCAACTGCTCCAGGCACAGTTGTATACCAGGACTGGAGTAAAATTAATTCCACAAACTTTCAGACCAAGCTAACAACAACAAAACCAAATCTAGAATTAGGTGTTAACAACATGGTCAATAAAGTAAACTCCTGGATCAAAGCAGCGGTAGACCTAACTGTCCCTAAAAAGAGGTTATGATCGAAAAGGAAAAGGCCATCTGAGCCTTGGTTCACAGATAAACTCAGAGAACAGAAAAAGTATGTAGAAGATTCGAAAGACTTTGAAGATCTGATTACGCGGAGGCAAGGAAACGAGAATATGTAAATAGCTTATCTGACTACAAAAAAATGATTGTCAAGGAGAAAAGTAATTATTTTACTTTAAAAATCTTAGAATCTGGAGGAGGAGCTTAGCGCGCACCCAAGATGGTTGCGTGAGCTCAGAGCTCCCGGACCTTCGCCACCTCCATCGACTATCCTGCATCTAATCCTGATTTGGACGACGGGCTTCTGTGGTCGTGAACCTGCTGATCATTTATCCGTTGGCGGATTTTGCTTTGGTCTCCGGGAACCTGAGATATGGCTTTTTGAATATTTGCGGCCTGCTCCATGGCACTGCCCCGGGCTTGCCTACTCTGCCAGCCAGGTAGTAATTGAATAACAACGGCCTGCGTTAACCTCCCTTGCCCGGTCTTTTACTTTCGGTTTCGATTTTGATGATCCTACGTCATTGACCTTGCCTTGGTCGCCCGGGTTGCTTGCTTCACTCATTTATTTGCAACATCGCTTGGAGATCTGGACTTTCTTGCTCTTTGCCTAGTGACTGGTCCTCACTTTATTCCTTGAGCTTCTGCGGGCACATCGAGTGTAGCCATTTTCACTAGGTCTCAGACTACCCTCCGGGGCACACGACCTAAGATGGCCACAAAGCCTGAAGCGGAGAGGCGCAAGACCAGACCGGCAGCTCGAGGAGGTTCTGTCCAATCCAACGTCATGGACCGATATACCCTCACTAAGAGCTCTCCGAGCGGAATGGCTAAACCCCCGGCCGGCATTGAGGACGAATCCCTGCTGGGTGATGACCCGTCGTTGAAAGACGTCATGTGCGCCATTGCTGGGATGAAGGCCGCGATGGGACAACAGTATGAGGCCCTAACCCACAAGCTGGACACTGTTGCCATAGATGTCAATCTAATCAGGGCGGATCTTGCAAAAACCAACGAAAAGGTCAAGTCTCTCGACCTGAAGACTACTAGTCTCATCGCCGACGTCTCTGACCTACAGACGGAGGTCGGTAATCTGAGATCCGCCCGTGACTATCTCTCCCGTCGCTTGGACATTTTTGAGGGCCGAGCACGACGGAACAACGTCCGACTGGTCGGTGTCCCGGAGAAGACGGAATCGTCAGCTGTGGACCTACTGGTGGAGGACCTTGTCCTAAATCATTTAGCGCCCAAGGGCCTGAGCAAGTTCTTTGCAGTAGAACGGGCCCACCGTGTCCCGGGTGTCCCGCCCAAGCTGGGTGCCTCTCTGCGCCCCATCATTGCGCGGATTTTCAACTTTCGTGACAGGGATGTGATACTGCAGGCTTCCCGCACATCAGGCCCCACGGAATATGAGAACGCTGCGGTCAGCTTTTATCCGGACTTCACCCAACAAATCCAGAAGCAGCGGCTAGGATTTCAAGGAGTGAAGAAGAGACTGAGAGACAGGGACATGAAATATGCCATGCTTTTCCCGGCTCGATTGCGT
This sequence comes from Lissotriton helveticus, assembly GCF_964261635.1. Classification (NCBI taxonomy): domain Eukaryota; kingdom Metazoa; phylum Chordata; class Amphibia; order Caudata; family Salamandridae; genus Lissotriton; species Lissotriton helveticus. Next base: position 512,328,793 of record NC_136070.1, read on the forward strand.
GTCGTCCACAATGATAGAACATTTTTCTTTGACCATCCTGAAGCGGCTAATGACTGGTTGGACTCGCTACCTACGGGACGAGGGTGGTTTGAACAATCGGAACCTTCCGGTGGAGCGGAGGGCGGCCCGACGGAGCAGGAATAGGGAGCGACATCGGCTCCCGGACCAACGTTTTGACTTTCGGCAATGGTTCGATGCTATACTGATAATGATTGCAACTCCATTGTCTTACTGGGGTGTGGGTGAGGGGCGGGTGAGACTTCCTCCTCTGGGGTTCTTTTCGTAGATTAGTTGTATGTTAGGGCGACAGGCACGCTGCGAGTTGGGGTGGCTTTTGAGTCTAATGCAGGGGTGCGGGGTGGGGGGTATGATGTTGTTTTGGGGGGTTGGGAAGTTCGGGGATGTGTTTCTTTGTTTTTTTCAAGGCATAATGCTGATGATCTTCTGTGTTGTGGTGTCGCGGCTGGCGTGGGGGGAGACTTGGGGTGGACTCTGGGATGGGGGGTAGGGGACTACGGATACTGTGTTGGAACGTCAATGGTTTGGGAGACAGAATTAAACGGGGAGTGGTCTTGCAGTTACTGAGACGCTTGTCCCCTGATGTGGTTTTGCTTCAGGAGACGCACTTGCTGGGTAATACGTGCCACGCCATGAATAGGCGTGGCTATCGTCTCATTGCACACTCAGGTTTCACTTCTGGCTCCAGAGGGGTGGGCATTCTAATCCGGACCTCCCTCCCCGTAGCTGTTGACGACATTATACTTGATGATAGAGGGCGGTACGCCGCCATTGTGGGGCGTTGGGAGGGTAGGGTGGTTACACTATTTTCTGTTTACATACCCCCAGGTCTTCAAACTACGACCTATGCGGATTTGGGAAGAGTGATTCTGGGAGTCCCCGAGGGTTTGCTTGTGGTCGGGGGAGACTTTAATTCAGTAGTATCTGGGATGTGTGATCGTCACCCTCCCCGAGTTCTCGCTAAGTTCCAATCCTGGCTTGGGGACTTCATGGAGGCGCTGGGGCTGACCGATTGTTGGCGATTACATCATCCTGGGCAACAACAGTATACCTTCCACTCTGGGGCCCACGGCAGCCTTTCGAGATTGGATTATGTTTTGATGCCCTCCTCCCAGACTTCCCGTATAGGGGAGGTGAAACATCTTGCCAGGGGTATTTCGGATCATTCCCCACTGTGGTTGGTTGTGAACGCACATGGGGGATCGGAGGGTCGAGTGGCCCCGATCAACCCATGGTACCTCCGTGATCCCAAGATTAGAGCGGAACTACTTAAGACAATTGATCACTACTTTGCCGATAATGTGGGGTCAGTATCCTCTTCTGTCTCCTTGTGGGAGGCGTACAAAACTGTAATTCGGGGGCAGGCCCTCTCGTCGATTGGCACTGTTAAGAGATGTAGACGAGAGGAGGTTGTTCGTCTTGAGACTGAAATTACCGTTCTTGAGGGAGAGTTGGATGCTGGAGTCTCCCCTGAGAGGCTTCATCTGTTGGACCTAAAACAACATGAGTACAGAGCTCTGGTGACTGATGCAGCGAAGGAGATGAGTCGTGAACAGCAGGGACGTCTGTATGATGTGGGAGATAAGGCTGGGAAGTTGCTTGCTTGGTTGGATAGGAGAGAATGCGCGAGTCGAGTGGTTCCTGTTATAGTTGACGCGAATGGTGAAAGTATCACGGACCCTGCTGGGATTGTTGAGAGGTTCGCCGATTATTTCCGGGTGGTGTACTCCCCTGTGTCCGATAGACCGGAGCAGGACTCCCACATGCTTTTACGCGATATCTCGCTACCATGTTTGTCTTAATCTGAGCGGGACCTGCTGGAGGCTCCGCCTACGGCGGATGAAGTTGCGACCGCTATCCGTTCGATTCGCTCCGGGAAGGCCTCGGGCCCTAATGGACTCCCAATAGAACTCTACAAGCTTCGTCCGGATGTACTGGCACCGTATATGCGATCTATGTTTCTGGAATCACTGGCGGAAGGGTTTCTTCCTCCTGACCAGAGATTGGCTTCCATAGTGGTTATACATAAAGAGGGTAAGCCACGTGACCGCTGTGAATCGTACAGGCCTATTTCCCTAATAAATGCTGAACCCAAGATCCTGGCCAAAGTTCTTGCTAATCGTCTGGTGGCTGTTATAGGCGATCTGGTTCATCCGGACCAGTCCGGATTTATACCACATCGCAATACGGCACTTAATCTTCGGCGCTTGCATGGAGTCCTCGCGCGAGCCGGGACATTGAGAGAGTCGGCCATCTTGGCGTCTTTGGACGCCACCATGGCGTTTGACACGATTGAATGGCCCTATCTTTGGGCGGTCGTCTCCAAATTCGGGTTTGGGCCCACCTTTATCCGTTGGGTTCGATTGCTTTATGCTGATCCCTTAGCCCAGGTAGTGGTGAATGGACGTGTCTCGGCCTCCTTTGTTCTCGGTAGAGGTACGCGCCAGGGCTGTCCTCTGTCCCCACTCTTGTTTGCCCTTGCTTTAGAGCCACTGGCGGCTTGGCTGCGATGGGAACCATCCATGAAGGGTATTCGATGGTCTCCGGACTTTGAAGACCGTGTATCTTTGTATGCAGATGACATCGTTTTGTACCTCACATCGCCCCGACAGTCGTTAATCGTCCTTTTTGACGTTTTGACTTCTTTCTGTAAAAATTCCGGCTTAGTTATAAATTGGTCTAAATCTTGCGTTTATGTTCTCTCCGGTGATACTCCCCTCCTGCCCCGTGATTGTCCTATTCCGGTGGTACTAGATGGTTTCAAATATCTGGGAATCTTTGTCACCTTGGACCCCACACTTCGGTATGAGCGCAATCTGCTGCCCCCTCTCAGACGCCTTCGGGCGGCTGTCGGGACTTGGAGCAAGCTCCCCCTTTCTCCCTTGGGACGAGCAGCTTTGTTTAAGATGATGTCGCTCCCCCGATTCCTTTATGCGCTTCAAAACACGCTTGATGTAGTGCCAGCGGAATATTTTCGTGAGATTTAGAGTCTACAGCGGCAATTGTTATGGGGGGCCGTCCTCGCATCGCCCTCTCGAAGCTTACACTCCCTTGGTACGATGGCGGCATCGCTCTCCCGGACATTCGTCGCTATTACTGGGCCTCTCAATTGGGGGCAATCAACCATGGCACCTACACTCCCCCACTAAACCCGGCTTTTGCGATGGACAGATGGTTGCTACCCGGTGGGGACTACAATAGGGCTCTATATGCGAAATCAGCTGGTGACACTCTTACGGGCCCCACCAAAACAGCAGTGCAGGTGTGGCGTAGAGCTACGGCAGCCACGGGATGGGCCGATAGGCCGACCCGGGCTACCCCACTATATGCTTCGGATAAACTGGGCTCCCTTTGGCAATCGAAGGGATTTGATCGGTGGGACATGATCGGGATAAGTAGGGTAGATGACGTATGGATCAAGGGCAGGGTCAAGACGTTTGAGGAATTGAAAGTTGAGTATGGGCTGAATGATAAGGAATTCTTCAGATATGCGCAAGTCCGGCATGCGGTCTTGTCTGTTTTTCCACTAGGCTCGGACGTGCCGGAGGCATCCCCGCTCGAGGATCGGATTCTGGACGGTCACGTTCCTGATGGCACGATCTCGCTAATTTATAAAAAGTTGATCAATACCAGGACTGATCTACTAGATAGTCTTCGAGGGTTGTGGACCGGAGATGGTCTGGAACTCGATGATGAGGACTGGCAGTCCGCTATTTCTTCCCCGAAGGAAGTAGCTATCCCGGCACGTCTTCGGTTCGTCCAACTGAAAATTCTGCATAGGGTGTATGTGACCGGCCCACGTCTGGTTCGTATGGGATTTTCGATGGATGGCTTGTGCAGGCGTGGATGCGGTATGGTGGCTACGTTCCTTCATATTATCTGGGAATGCCCTGCTGTGATACGTTATTGGAACCGCGTGCATGAAGTAATGAGTGAGGTCACGGGAGTGCGCTTAATGCCTGAAGCGAGAAGATGCTTGTTGAATGTCTGGGAGCCGAATGACTACAATCGAGCGCAGCTCCGCTGGGCGACCTTGGGAAACATGGTGGCCAAGCGTGATATTGCCCAATTGTGGGGCGCTCGGAAGCCTCCGACACTTCTGGGATGGACACAAAACATGGATTGGTGCATGTTTCGAGAAAAAACTGTATATGTTTCCTGTGGCAAACCAGGCACGTGGGGGAAAGTGTGGACCCAATGGAACGCATACCGTGGAGATATATGTACTCCCCCAATGTCGGAATTTGATGCTGATTTGTCTTCCTCCCAACCTGACGTTTCCTCCGCAGGAACATAGCTGTTTTGTATGTATTTTGGTCTCCTTTCCCCCCCCCCCTCCCCCCCCCCCAATTATTGATTGCACTACTGCTTGATTCCTCTATGTACCCCCCCCCACGGACCACGTGATGACACGTTTTAATGCACTGCCTTGTTTTGTATTGTTCTTTTGTTTTCTTGTTTTAAAATCAATAAAAAGTTTTCCCCAAAAAAAAATTCTTAGAATCTAAAAACTCCAGTAAGGAGCTATTCAACACAGTGAAAAAATTAGCTAAACTTCCTGAAAATCTACAAAAGATAGAAAACCCCGAATTCTGCAATATACTTGGCGAATTTTTTACTAACAAAGTGGAGGAAGTATACAAAACTTTCAGAGACAGCATAAATAGACCGGTGGAGATAAAAACGCCTGGATTTCACTTCTCAGCCGATGTTTCAACCTTTTCCTTTCTCCCACCAACAGAGGAACAGATCGTCCAAGTAGTAAAGATAACAAAGGCAGGAGCTCCGTAAGATCCCTGCCCTCCAAAAATCAGGCATTTATGTCCAGAGCTAATTAGTGAACAACTTAGATCAGTTTTCCTAGAAATAATTCAGTCAGGCATCTTTCCAGATTCATGGAAAATGGCGTCGGTTCGGCCATTATTAAAGAAAGCCAATATGGATCCGACAGAACCTAAAAGCTACAGGCCAATATCTAGGATTCCCTTTTACGCCTAAGTGTTGGAAAAGCTGATTAACAGGCAGATCATGTCCTTTATCGCAGAAGGAGAACTATTAGACCATTCTCAGTATGGGTTTAGAGAAGGCCATGGAACCGAGACCGCCTTGGTGATGGCAGTAGAAGAACTAAGAAAAACTCTGCATGATGGAAAGAAGGCCGCCTTGATTCTATTGGATCTATCGTCGGCCTTCGACACAGTCAACCATCAAATCTTGATCGGTAGACTTGACGAACTGGGTTTTCAAGACAGTGCCACTAAGTTATTGACATCATTTTTAACAAATAGAACATTTTCGGTAGAAATGGATGGTAGGGTCTCCAAACCATTTGAGCTACCATGCGGGGTGCCTCAGGGCTCATCTCTTAGCCCCACAATTTTCAACATTTATGTGGCCCCGCTGGCAGCAATCATTAGACAATGCGGCTTCTCGGTCATATCATATGCCGATGATACACAGGTGGTGATCTCAGTATCAAACAATATTGAGGAGACGGCTGATCGTTTCAATATTTGCATGCTACAGATTAACACATGAATGCAGAAGAATTGCCTCAAATAGAACAGCGATAAGACAGAGGTTTTGCTACTAGGCCCTAATACCTCCTTTTGGTACCCAAAATGGTGGCCGGCCGATTTGGGCGATTGCCCAGTACCAGTTTCAAAGGTTAGAAACCTTGGAGTCATATTTGACCAAAGATTGACCTTCGAAGGTCAAATTAAAAAAACTTATCTCTACTTTTTGGGGCATCCTAAAAATTATTAGGAAGAGCCATCTGTTTATCCCTATGGATACTCTAAAAACGGTGATCACAGCATTGGCCATATCGCGGCTGGACTACGGAAACGCTTTGTATGTAGGACTTCAGACACAGCTCCTGCTTAGACTTCAACGGATGAAAAATGCAGCGGCAAGATTAATTTTAGATATCCCTAAACATGAACCAGTAACTAATCGATTGAGGGATCTCCACTGGTTGCCGGTGGGGAAGAGAATTATATTTAAGGCTCAGTGTCTTACATTTAAAGCATTACAGGGGAAAGGGCCCCTTTATCTGAGAACACATCTCAGGAAATATTCTCCTTTCAGAAACCTAAGATCAGCACAGGCATACTTATTGACAGTTCCAAGGTACAAGCAGCTACGCTGGGGGGGAGGAGTTTTATCGTTGGCACGGCCAAGGTATGGCACTCCCTTCCTTTAGAGATTAAAAAGAGCAACTCCTTGATGTTGTTCAGAAGTCGGCTGAAAATCTGGCTGTTCAAAAACTAATAAGCCATACAAAATAAAATTAGTTGTTATTCTAGTGTTCAGTCTATTTTTAGCGCCAAGACGCCCACGGGCATATGCTGCGCTCTATAAAATGTAAAATCAAATCAAATCAAATCAAATCTTTGTAATAAGGAAAATGGTGATTACGATCAGGACACGCAGCAAGCAGCTGTGCATCAGCTCAAAGTATGTTCACATGAGAAATGCCAAGACCAAGCTAAGGTCCGACTGTGGCATCACAAACGGTTTTGGAAAAAATGTTTGTCAAACCTTTAATAAAACGTATACCAACAGGTGATTTTAAAAAAGGACAGTTGGTCCGGTAAACATACAAAGGCAGAAATGACCAATAAACAACTGGTCTGGTGCCGACGGCACGGCACTGATGAGCCAAAGAAGAAATTAACAAAAAAACATCTGACAGCTTTGCATGTAAAGGGTCAGTCTTGCAGATACCAAACCAGACCACAAAACTGTTCCAGCGCCTGCCATAAACGGACTTCGTAAAAGGGTGCCTGGCAGCAATGATGACTTCCAATGCTTCAAGAGGCAGTTTAAATGCAGTTAATTGATGCCACTCAACCTCAACGCATGGTGGTGTGGATTTCGAAGATTCGGTAAAGGACTATGCCATGCTGCTGCAGCCGAAGATCCTTCTGAAGTGACCCCTTGATTAAAACATAAATGCTCATCCCCAGAAGCTCTGGATACCACACTCTCCAGGCCAAATCCATATTTACTAGGATGACTTGGAATTGATAATTTCTGATCTTCTTTAGAACTCAGCAATGAGATTCAGATGTGGCAAGGCTACAGGAGTGTATTTCCTAGTGAGTGTTCTCAATGAAACTACAACACACAAAACTTTTAACCCTGCAATTTCTCAACAGTGGCAAAAAATATCTAGCTCGGGATCTCACTGTCAGAAGACAAACCATTCCTCACCAGGCAAGTTGGCTTTCATCGTGACCCTACAGGGATCCCATTAGTATTCTATTTGTGTGCATTCAATTGTGAAACTTTCATTCACCATTCTTATACACGCCGTACATTCTGACCCATTTGGTCTCTATATTTGCATTTCTTTAGTAGTATCCCATTTACAGCTCCATGAGAATAAGGAGTCAAACTTTCATCAGAAGACTCTTCCCGACCAATCTCGACATTGGTGTGATATCTGAACTGACCCAGGGATACAGAGGATACTATTTTCCTTAGTGCATCCCCACCTGTTTTTAACTCTGTCAGGGTGTCCTTTGAAAATAAAATTAACTCTCAGGACACCCTATACTATTTTAGATCTAGTATCCCATCCACTTACCAAGGAGCTCCCTTGGCTACCAAAGTTGAGCCCATCCAGATACACTAGATGAGGACGAGGACTCTATGATGAAGCATGCCACTTGGAAACCCAGTGGTATAGAGTCCTTTTAACACCATAGGGTGATCCCCTTGAGCGGGTATGTAGAAATAGGCTGAGCATGGTAGGTATTAGCTCCTGTCATTTTTGAAGGGCTACATCTGATAGGCACATTTAATTTACTTGTAAGCCCCTAGTATATAGTAGCACATGTACCCACCCATTACAATAGCACTTTAAAACATGTCTCAGGCCTGCCATTGCAACCAGTAGTGCATTTTTAAACTTCCTTTTTAATAGTTATGGGTCACCTCTAAGGTAGGCCCTAAAAGCCCATGGGACAGGATGTATAGTACTTAAAAAGTAGGACATTTGGGTGTAGGTTTTACATGACCTGATAGTGAAACAACCCCTAATATTGATTTTCACTATTGTAAGGTCTATCTTTCTTATTGGCTAACACTGAGTTACCTAATTTCATTTAATAAGTGTGAACTTTCAATTGGAGGCAGATAGATATATGCTGTTTGGACTTAAAAAGGAATTGTAATTTAAAACCCTCTTTAATGCTACAGTCGGATCATAAGTCACAATTCTGAAAATGGCACTTTTAGGAAGTTGACATTTTCTTGTCTTTTTCTTTTTAGAACAAATTTATATTCGTCTTAAGAATGGACATCCTCGGACAATGTAGATAGATTTTTCAAGTTGAGCGCACCAGTCCACTCCTGTCCTCTATTCCACTAGGTTTGGGGCATTAGGGGGGAGTTCTAGAGCATAGCAATGTCCCTCTTATCCACCAGTGTGGTGACACCCACAAATGTGTGGTTGGCCGAGTACCACCCACCTCATCGATCATGTCCAACTGTGCCACTCTGGAGGTCAGATCAAGGACGCGCTTCAGGACCCCTAAAGCTCACTGCATAAATGATGTCAGTAGGTAGATATGACTGGACATGCCCAGACAACATGGTGCAAACATATCGGGGTAAGGTAGGTTGAATGCAAGAAATTCAATTGACCCAGAGGAAGGTGTGTGGAAAAAGCCAACGTGCGCAGGGCGATCCTGGCCTCCATCCAATCTACCTCATCAAGTTCACCAGCCGAACCCTCCCAACGGAATCAGAGCTTATGAAAACCACGTGGAGTGTTCTATTAACCTGGGACATTGCACCTCTACCAATATGACCCATCAGCAACTTGGCCTCCAGGGGACGGAATTCTGGTATGGCAGTGTCCGAGGGGATGTGGGCAAAAAGTGCGTGGCAAACTTTCAGATATTTAGGAAATTGTCTGCGTTAAGCTCGTAACAATCTTGTAAGTCTTGGAAGGACAACATATGTTTCCCAGCCCAAACAACCCAGAGCACCCTGATGCAGTTCATGTACCATTTATGAAAGCCCTTTAGACCGACGGAGTGGCAGAGACAGTGCCCCCTCCACAGGGAAGTCATCCCTGTAAATGTACCATTCCAGCCCTGAAATGCAGAGCAGCAGCAAAGGAAAATCACGCAAGTGATATAAGATAGGCATCTGCGCAGTGGAACGCCATACAGTGTATCCAGAATAGGAAGGAAAGTTCCCTTCAGTACGTTAGATCATCCCTCCTACTGCTAAGACAATCATTAACTACAATCAACTGAGAGGCCAGGGAATAACATTGTAGGTCCACTATTCCCAACACACAGTCATATGTAGATTGTCAAAAAAGGGAAAATGCTATTCGGGAGCAACCACCCAACCAACGAAAAGAACGGAGGGTAAAGTTGAGTGGGTGAAGCCAACTCTGGAGGGAGGGGGATTAGGGGGCGAATCAGGAGAGGAAAATGTTGGAAAATATAAAGAACACAGGGAAGAATCGTCATTTTGAAAAGGCCAACACAGCCCATCACATGCAGGGGAAGGTGCCACCACTTCTGGATGTTGCTTTTCATTTTGGACCTCAATGGGTCTAAATTGGGGTGTTGTGTGAATTCAGGAAGTAGGGGATATGAAACCCCAGATATTCAAAAGTGCAACAAGGCACCGGTATGTCTAACTGCCACTGATAGTGCTGCCATAACCTCCAATCGGGATCAATAAAGACTTGGAGGTGTTGACCTGGAGGCCTTGCCGAATAAGGTAAGGAGTGGGAGACAATGAGGCCCTGAAGTGTGGGAGTCTGTCAGGAGCAACAGAACTTCATCCGCATAGAGAGTGATCCTTTCCTCTGGACCCATATCCCACGACCACCCGCTAAGCTGAGCACAACAGTGGAGGAGGCGCGCTAGGGGCTCAATCGTGAGGGTGAACAACAAGGGGGACAAGGAACAACCCTAACACATACCTTGCCGAATAGGAAAACGATCTGAAAAGGAGCTGTTCACCTGAGCCTGGGCATTAGGCTGATGGTAAAGAGGTCCAATAAGGCACCTTATGAATGTTCCCAGACCAGCAGACTCAAGGGCAGCCTTAAGAAAGGACCAATCCACCACGTTGAACGCCTTCTCACGATAAAAAAAAAAAGCACCACCACTGGAGGATGGGATGCCCCAACCTGGATAGTGCCTCTTGAACCATACAGATGCAGTGTTGTGTGCTGCGTCCAGGTATAAAGCCACATTGATCATGATGGATCAGGTGTGACAAGACAGGCAAGAGCCTGTTGGCCAGAATTCTAGTATAGAACTTAATTTCAGTGGCAATCGTGTACGAGGAGCATTCCTCAGAGGAGTGTCCCAGTTTGGATCAGACTATTATTGTGGGAAGGTCTAACTCCGAGGCAAATTCCCTCAATTTTTCCACTTCGGCATAGAGTTTAAGCAGGAACAGGGTAAACTCAGTACAAAATTGTCACTAGAACTAGACGGGCAAGCCATTTGGCCTCAGCGTCTTGCAGCCGGCATGTCAAATAGTGCAAAGGAAGTCTTATCTGCAGTGATGGGCTCCTCCAATTCACGGGCAAGGAAGGGGGGATGGAAGGAAGTGGAATGTCCCATAACAGCAGATTCTCGAGGGTACGGGGGTATATGAGCATTGAGGTCCCAAGTAAGTTTGTAAAAGTCTGCAGAATGTCGGGAGTCCAAGACCAGGTTCAACCGTCCGTACCCATTAACAGAGGAACGGTGCAAGAAGCAGTGTCATGGGTGGTGAGCCAATAAAGGAGATTCCCCGACTTCTCGCCACATTTATAAATAGTACACACTCTTGCCACCAGCACTGATGGGCATCCTCAAGGGTAATATGTTGTAGCTGTCCTGAGCTGCCAAAAGCAACTGTGCATGATCAGGGGTGCGATGGCCACGTCCCAAGCCCTCCCGGTCACCAATCCTGGTCTCAAGGGCCATGATTTGTGCCACTTCCACTTGCTCACCCCTGCACACAAGCTCCTTTACCACGTAGAGCTAACGAACCCTGGATAATTTCCTAGTATGCCTGTATCTCAGGTGCCATTGAAGCCTCAAATTGAGGCTCCCAGGGAGGTGGGGGGTACCAGGCATTAAGACGCTACACAGGCCTCACATTCCGATCAGCAACGCTGAAGATCATGGCAAGGGCAGCATGATCTGCTACCTCCCTCAGGAAGACAGCCTAGCAGTCCCCCTGGCACACATCAATGGCCGGCAGCAGGAAGAGATGAATGCGAGAGGCAGTTTTGTGCGTGGCTGAAGTGTGGGTATATACCCGATCCAGAGGATGCCAAACCCTCCAGGCGTGTCAGAGACCAAACGCATCCATCCAAGCGTAGAGTTGGCGTGTCTGAGAAACAAGCCCCTGAGAAAGGGGACCAGACATATCAAGGTCAGGATTAGGTACCGCGTTAAAGTCACCACCAACGTTGAGACACCCATCAATCAAGCCGAGACCCACAAGCAGAGTAGTCAATAATGAAAACTTCCCCATGGGTGCGTGTTTAGGTAAGTTAACTGATATAAAATTGGATTGACAGCCCAATAGAAGACCCTTTTCCACCAAATAACACCCCTGGGGATCAGCATGCGAGTTGTAGACCATCAAGGGAAAAGCCACTAAAAGCAGAATAGCCACACCACGCAAATCCTGACTGAACCCTGCATGAAACACTCTGTCATACCCATACCTCAGAAGAAAGGGACAAATGGGATCAAGCAGATGAGTCTCCTAAAGCATGAGAACCACGGGGTGAAAGAGTTTGGCAAATCTCAGGACAGCTGTGTGCCTAACGTGGTCCAGGAGGCCATTCACATTCCACAACATCAATTTAAAGAAGGGCATGGTGGTTAAAGATGAGTAATTGAGACATTGCTGAGGGATGACCCAGCACTAAGCAAAGACACACAACTGTGTAGAGTGGGGAGGGTGTGAGACTGAGGAGTCACATGTGAAGTGTGGTGCAGGCCCAGAAAAAGTCAGTGGTAAATAAAAGCGAACACAAACCCCCCCAAACAAACCATTGCCTTGATCCCCCACCCCATACTTCCACCCATTGAGCATCTGTCACCCAAACTGGTCCTCAACGGAGGTAAGAAGACAAAACAGTAAGAAATGAAAAGCAGAAAGTGAAGCATATAGTGAGTGCAGGAAGTTCAACAGTCTCCAATCTCAAAGGACACTATGCCGGAGAAGGCCAAGATAGGTGTAGTATATATTTACATATTTTATTTATTTATGCATTTTGTAGAGCGCACAAATACCCAAAGGTGTCTCGGCGCTGGTGGACTGACGGAAAGATGATAATCATAGTGAATCACTGATTGAAGAGCCAGGTCTTTATCTGTTTCCTAAAGTTGAGCAGAGTGGGGCTGGTCTTCATGTGGGAGGGAAGCCTGTTCCAGAGTTTGGTAGTGGCAGATATAAACGATCTGTCGCCCCAGGAGGCTTTTTTTGTGCGGGGATCAGTAAGAAGATTAGCATTGGAGGAACGCAATTGTCTGGGGGGATTGTAGGGTCGGAGAGACTGTTTGAGGAAATCGGGACCAGTGGGGTGTATGGCCTTATAAGCCATGCAGAGAGCTTTAAACTTGGATCTGCTTCTAATTGGTAGCCAATGAAGTTGGTGGACTACATTAGAGATGGGCTTAAATTTAGGAGTGCCTGTCAGCAGCCTAGCAGCTGCGTTTTGAATCAGCTGGAGTTTTTTAAGAACCTTTTCTTGTGCATTGATGGACAATCCGTTACAGTAGTCCACTTTGGACCTAACAAGTGTACTGATCAGTGTTTTGGCGGCTGAGGAAGGGAGATATGGGAGAAGTTTCTTTATAATTTTGATGGTGTGGAAGGCTAACGATACCACCGAATTTGCATGCTGCATGAAAGTCAGTTTGGTGTTGAAAATTACTCCGAGGTTTCTGACCTTTGCAACTGGAGACGGGGGTGTGCCTAGGTCTGTTGGCCACCAAAGAGAGGACCATGATGGTGAGAAATTACCGAAGATCATAACTTCGGTCTTACTGGAATTCAATCTCAGGGAGTTGTCGGCCATCCAGGAGCTTATGGCAAGCATTCCCTTCTGGAAGTTGGCTGCGACCTTTGCACCATCGTTATGTATTGCTAACACTAGTTGGGTATCGTCAGCGTATGAGGTAAGCGTCAGGTTGTATGGTTTGATGAGCCTCGCCAAGCCCGACACGTAGATATTAAACAGTGTCGGGTTTAGCGAGGATCCCTGGGGTACCCCGCATGGAAAAGAGAATGAGGGGGAGGTGAAAGTGCCAAGCGTGACTGATTGTGAACGATCAGTCAGGAATGACGTGAGGAGGGCCCTGGCCTTGTGACAAATACCTAGTGCAGTGACACGGTCGATCAGGGTGGCGTGGTCGACCGTGTCAAATGCTGCTGAGAGGTCCAACAGGACGAGAACCGCCGCTCCTCCAGCATCCATGATTTTTTTGATCTCATCTGATGCTTTGATGAGGGCGGCTTCCGTGCCGTGTCCCCTTTTGAAGCCAAATTGTGATATATAGTCTCTGGTGCATGAAAGAAAGCCTAAATAGGGTCAGTCTGTGAGGCTCCTTTTCAGGTGTACGTGTATGGGAGGCCCCACTCAGATGGCCATCAGTCCCCACAGTCTTGGATGTACAGGGCTCTGACTCTGTGCCTGTGGGATTCTCTTGTATTAACCATTTGGTACCTTCTACCAGTGTCCTGGGTCACATGACTATATATGGCTATGCTGTTGGGGTTTGTGTATTCATCCCAAAATGCGCCACAAAGGGGAGTATGTTTGAGCAGGATGGGCCACCCTGTCAAGATGGCTGGGGCGGATTTTACCCTTCCCCATTTACACTTCAAAGAGGTTTGCCTCAAGCAAACACAAAGAAACCTGACACCAGCCTTTTGTGACCCTAGACTTCTTGGAGCCTTGGTAAGGGGAGAACTTTCCAGAACCAGGTATGGGGATAGGGCAAGGTCTCCCCCCCACACAAATGCTGGTACTAGGTATAAATAGTGGACGTCCTGAGCCACTCATCAGTACACTACTGGGCCAGTGAACATTAGAGGAAGGATTCCCTACCCCCAGAGGCTTACCCTACTGCTTGAGGACTGCTTTGCTCTCTGAAAGGGAAGACTGGACCTGCTCCCTTCACCCAAGGCTAACCTGAGTGATGCCAAGGGTCAGTTGGCTTACCTCCTGACAGAACTACAGGGACACAACAAGCTCTACACGCCTACCTGCAACTGCCCAGCTGACCTGCTGTACTGGACGTACAACTGGACCTGCCTGAGCCCTCCTGGCTGGAGTGACTTCTTGATCCTGAGAGCTGCCTGTCCAGCTCCTGGCCTATAAGCTGCCATCAGGGTGTACCCCTCCTAAAGAAAAGATGAAACTTCTGAAGTTTGGGCTCCTCAAGATTGTAAATGAGCCCGTTCGTACCAAGCATCTGCTATCCGCAACAGCCAACGCAAAGCTTCTGTGACTACTGGCAACGCGGGAGCAGCACTTTCCACTACAGAATCCTGTGGTGACTGCCCAAACGAAGCTACAGCAAAGATCGATCACCCATCCAGACCGGCTCTTCAAGCTACCACAACGACAGCCCGCTCCGCCAGGTCTGCTCTTCACGCCACTGCGACAACCATCTACAATACTCTCCTTGCTCCTCACAGCCTCCTCCACTAAGAGCAGAACTCTTTATGCCGGACTTGAGAAGGTAACTTTTTCAGTGAAACCTTGTGCCTGCATCCAGCCCGTGCTTCAGCACAGTCGGCCTGAGCTTGTGACATTCCTCTGGTCTACAACGACCAGATGACCAGGAGTGGCGCTTTGTGATTTTAAGGGCTACTTCTATCTAAAAACTTTAAAATGACAGAACTACTGATTGGAGGTTTGTTGTTTTTGTATCATTTTATTTATTAAAATGTACTCTATTTGTCTAAATTGGTTTGGGGTTTTTCACTTTATCACTGTTAGTGTGCTTCATAAATACTTTACCCATTGTCCCTAGGTAAAGCCTGACTGCTATGTGCCAAGCTACATGAGGGTTGAACACAGGTTAATTTAGTGAACTTTGTGGTTCACCCTGACAAGGATTGTGGTTGTTGCCTGAGTGGGGCTTCTACCCCTCTCAACCAATAGCCCTGTTATTAGATTGCCTGTGAAGGAAGGGGAAGAAAACCATCCCCCTCCTCACCATCATCATCAATGTCCTGGGTTGTACTTTGTTCTGAGTCAGTCAAAAAGATAACTGAGTCTCTGCTGGCGTGTCCGCCCAGGTAGAATCACTTGTTCATAGTTGGGCTGTATAATGACCAATGCGCTTTTGTAATCGCACAGCGTGACATCGTTTGAGAGTGAGCTGACATCGGAATCTGCATCAGACCCCCTTCCAGTACCAGTGGTGTCATTACAGGCATTCACATGGAGGGGCCTGGCACAGGTCTTGGAACTGGACTAGAAGTCTGTTGGTATGATAGGATCAGGCAGCACCAGGGATGACTCAACCATCTGTAACCCTTCTGGAGGCCCTTTGTTTTCTTGGGGCCAAAAGGCACACCAGGGGGATCTGGGAGGGCACCGAAAATCTGCAGCATGGCCTCCTGGAAGGCTGAAATCTGCGGCAGCATCACCAATGGTCTTGGAAACTCAGCACACCAAGATCAGTTGGGGAATGGGCTCCATGATCAGAGACCCAGTGGGAGAACGACTCACATCATGACATCCTTACTCCTTCTCTTTAGATACGTGGCGGAAAGGGGTGGAGTACCACTTCGGTTTTTGTGTTTGTTTTTTTATTTAAATGTTTAACTTACAGAGAACTTTGACTGTGAAGTTGACCTCCTGCTGGAATGGCCAGGGGAGACGGTTCAAGTCCAAGCCTGCAGCTTGGAATGGAATTTACACAAGGGCCACACTTCTTCATATCTTCAGCGATCTATTACTTCGCTTTTCGGTCCTGGATCGCCTTCGGATGCAAGAGGGAGCATTTAATGTACAACTTTCAGTCATGTGCACATCCCAGAGATATCTCGTGGGGGTCTGTAACCGACATCTGCTTTCTACAGTCACAGCATGGTTTGAAAACCTGCTGTTTCATGAAGGCACTTTGTTCCCTAACACATTAGATTTAGTGTGAAAGTTGTCGGAAGACTGATGAATTTGGGAGTGGATCTCTAGCTCATGCATCGGAAGATGCCAAAAGAAAGGAACTTAGATCAGCAAACAGGATGGCGCTTATATGTAGCTCCGTTCCATCATTTCCGTGGTGGTATAAAGTCAGTGCACAGTCACCTAGCTCACACAGGGGCATTGCTGGAAAAAAGTTTCCAAATCCAGTCTGGCACCTAGGCAGTGGTTTAAGATGAAGAATCTGCAGTTAGAAGTATCAAATTCAGAATACAATTTTTTCTCCATGCCATTTTAACTTGGTGAAATGCTGCAAGATGCAGATAAACAAGGACATTAGGAAACACCACCTAAATCCTCATCCTGCCAGAGGAAGTGGTTACCAATGGACAGCACATCTGCAAATATCTCACACCAACAAAATATCCTATGTGTTCCATATCTAATTAGTTTCACTACAACAGAAACAAATTTAGTGGTTTACAACATAAACAATGAAAGAAAGCCTTGCTGCGTCACAACAACCATTATAAAAGAAGCAAGCCATGGGTTGGCACTTTGACACACCAACCACTCAGTGATTTTGATCAGGCTAATTAGTATCTGAATTTAATGGGACCATTCCAATAACAAGATCTGGTGTTCCACTGTCGATCGGCATAATACAGTGGACAACTGGTATTGACTCGTGTGAGAAACACCAAGGCCTAAATATGTGGCTGAGGTAATGTAGGCTGCAGCAAACAGAAAATACCCATGACTATTTACAACAATCTCCTGGTCCAATGGCAGATTATAGACCAGCACCATATGGCCATGTCAGCCCCTATACAAGTGATAAGGGTCAATGTCTTAAGGATTTCTCTAAATCAATTCCTCAAACTCCACTCAAGCCTGCATTTGGAACATATGTCGACATGGACATCAACCTGCACCAACATCATACCAGTATGAAAAGCTAACACGTGAAGTAGGACTGTCATCCTCACTTGGATGCCCTTCTCAACCAAACACTATTCATGCGTTTTCTCCCTTCATCAAAGCAACATCCTTCTATATAAGGTACACATCTTTAGAATGCTAGAAATACTCAGCCTCTCCTCCTTCCCTCACACTCTTGACCCCATTTGCTTACCAACCATTCCCAAATAACTCCTAAAAGTAATCAAACTCTGTAACTGCCAGTTGCCCTACCCTTCCTCCCACCATCTCCCCAACTATCTAACATCCTTTGCAGCTATGTTTTATCCTCCCACGTAACCCAATTATCCCCTCAAATACATACAAAGCTTAATAAATGATCTCAACCCCCCACTACTTTTTCCTACTTCTCATCCAGTCCCCTTCTGAATAGATTTCTCAAAGGCATTACTCAACTTTTTCCTCCTATTCCGTTTGTGATGCCGCAGTGGGACTTGAATCTGGTTCTTACCTATTTGATGTACGCTCTATTTGAGCTGCTTCACAACTGTCCTCTTCGTTTTTTTACTTTGAAGACTGCTTTACTAGTTGCCATCACCTCCGCTAGGTGCGTGAGTGAGCTCCAGGCTCTTTCCTGTAAGCCTCCATTTCTGTCGGTCCATCCGGACAAAGTTGTGCTTCACAATCTTCCTTCCTTCTTGCCAAAGGTTGTCACTGCCTTCCACATCGGCCAGACTATCACCATGCCCACTTTCTTTCCACCTCCGCACCCTTCCAGAGAGGAAGACAGGCTCCACCGTCTGGACCCAAAACATGCGCTCTCATTCTACCTGAATCGCACACAACAGTCCCTTTCTGTCTGTAATGCCTGTTAGCTCCATTGTATCCACTCGCTCTTTCACTGTTTTGAAACAATTTGAGAACAGTAGGAAATCAGAGAATATCCTCTTTGAAAGAGAACAGAGCTGGGTGTATAGACTACAGACACATAAAACAAGTCTCAATGATGAGATCCCATGGAGTTCCCTTGGCTAGCAGGACCAATAGTTTTTTTTGCCACCTCAGATACTCAGCATTGCCTCCCCAGACCATAAACATTTTGCTCATCAATGTTTTTATTCATTGTAAAACGTTTTTATTAATTTTATCCATTAATTTATCAACTGATTTTTAACAGATCTCATCTGTTTTTATTTCCCAAATAAGTGCTGGACGTTTTAATCTGCCACTTAGCCAAAACCTCGAGATGTCCTCTCCTCTGCCAGAAATTCCTGGTAGTTTGGCTTTGTTTGATGTATTTTCGTGTTTTTGTGTACTTATAACATTTTATAATGTTTTTACATTTTAGGTGTTTTAAGCATTTTTTATACCTTCCAGACTGTCTGATAACTGCTGTTATGGCAGGCCAGCCCCGAAACCAGGAAGTGGTTCCATCCCGGGCAGCCATCATGGGAGGTGCGTGGTCTAGTCTTTCAACCGGCTATCTCCAGGAAGGCAGTTTGTACCGGTCAAGGAATGCAAGGGTGTATTTAATCCCTGCGCAGCCCGGCAATCAGTAACATGCAGGCTCCGGAGGCGGCGAATAGTTCTTGGGCCGAGTGGGGACCCATGATAATGTTAGTATATCGGCATTTAGCAGAGGCAGAGGTGGTATAGTACTGTCAATACAAACTATGGCAAACTAGTCACAATATAATTTCTCCTTACAATGTGCGACTATTGGGCACACTTCCCTCCGGAGATCCCTATGGGGCACCAGGGGTCCACTTAATGAGTAGGCATTTAATTTAACTATCCATGACGGTGTATATCTGTAGAATGCATTGAACCTCTCACTTACTGCTTGTGTTTACAGCAGTGGCGACTGTCAGTGATTGGAGGTGGCGGTACAGGGGGGGTTGGAAAAACCAAACATACTATTATTTTTATTTAAAAAAACACTTACCTTTAAAACTGCCCCGTCTCTCTGTCGCGTTGCCGCTCTTCTTAGGTCCAAACCAGGAAGTACCAAGGCTCCCCATAGCCAATGTTGCGATTGGATGGGGACAGGGAGCCTGTGCATGTTTCTCATCAGGCTGTGCATTACAGCCTGGTGGGGGGGAAGATGCAAAGTGCCCATGACTGTTAAGCAGACATGCACACGTGGAGTGTGCTAACCACTCATCCCCCTGTGACCCCGCCCCACCCTAACCCAGCCCTGTAGGGAAAAAAATTATAATAACAAGGTTATTATAATTTTTTTTCTTTTCTGCTCTGCAAGCATTGGGGCAATGCTCCTCTGCCTTAGCGGACGAGCCGCCCCTGGTTTGCAGTGTTTCCACCATGTTTGTATCGGCATAGAATACACTGGCACACGCACCAGCTTCTGTTTTAATGTTATAGTGTCACGGTACACACTGTACCTTCCTGCTTTTTCCACTTACACAGGTGGTACCAGAACCATGTTTGGACCATACTCATTGTCCCCTGCTTTGACTAAATGTGTTTCGTATCTACAGGTGGACCCTGTAGGGAAGTGACACTTTTTGGCATGGTCACCCCCACTTTTTGCTCATTGGTACTGATGTTGTTGATATGTAGTGCACTGGATCACTGCTAACCAGTCCCTAGTGCCAGTGCGCTTTCCCTTAAAACAAGACAAATGTTCAATTGTAACTCAATTGGCAAAGGCCTCATCACCCCTGTAGGTCCCTAGTAAATGGTACCCCTGGTACCCAGGGCATGGGTACCAAAGAGGATCCCTAAGAGCTGCAGCATGTGTTATGCCATCCTAAGGGACCCACACACAAACTGCATGCAGACTGCCATTGCAGGATGCGTGAAATAGTGCAGACCATTCTAAAAACATGACATGGCACACTCAACATGGGCCAAGCCCCTGAACACTGCATGTACTATATGTAAGTCACCCCTACAGCAGACCTTAGAGCCCTAAGGCAGGGTGCATTATATTACATGTGAGGACACATCTGCATTAGCAGAGAGATGTGTCCCAGTAATGTCTAGTCCATTGCTAGGCATTGCAAGTGATCATGAAGCCATCCTAAATGGAATGTACTGGGCACTGGTCATTATGAATTACCCAGCTACATAATGGCTTCACTGAAAATACTCATGTTTGTTATCAAACATCTTGTCTTAATAAATCGGTACTGATGCCAGTACCAGAATTATGAAGACATGCACTCAGAGGGCACATTAGAGGTGTTCCCTAAATCCATACTAGTCACATAGGGTCTGGCTGACTGGTATCTTCCAGCCTCCCATCACAGATGAGTTTCTGACTTCCTGCGGATGAGAGCCCACACTCTCTGTGGACCGGAAAAATATCTGTATGACAGAAGGTGATCACACCTCTCCCAGCATGATGGTTAGAATATTAGCATCTCAAAGCCTCTACCACCTTTGAACTGCAACCATGGCTTCCCCCAGAACTGGAGAATGCCACCCCTTGACCTTGAGGCCCATTTGACATGAGAGGAGGTGGGAAATTAGATATTCAGAAAGTATGTCACACTTACTGGCTAAAGCAAAACTAAAGGGGATGATGGATGGAGTGTTGAACATTGCAAGCACTCACACCCAGTCAACTGATCTAGGTTTAATCCATCATCATTCTTTAGCTCACTCCGCCACCCCAGTTCAGACATGGGTATATGCAAATCAGTCTGACCCTGTACCTCATGGAAACAGTCCAGCCCGAACTGCCAAGCCATGTCTTCCCTGGAACGGAAACAAGCATATTGGGACCGGTTTCGGGTTCATAACCCTCATCAGCCAGGCTATCTTGAATCCAGTGGCAACGTGAGCAAGGGACCCACGTCTGGGCATAACCTGCCAACTTAGGGCGAACAAAGCAAAACCAAAGGGGATGATGGACGGAGTGTTGAACATTGAAAGCACTCACCCCTAGTCAATTTATCTGGGTGTAATCCATCATCATTTTTTAGCTCACTCCGCCACCCCAGTTCAGACATGGTTATATGCAAATCAGTCTGCCCTGTGCCTCATGGGAACAATCCAGCTCGAACTGCCAAGACATGTCTTCTCTGGACAGGAAACAAGCATCCTGGGACCGGTTTCGGGTTCATAGCCCTCATCAGACAGGCTATCTTGAATCCAGTGGCAAACTGAGCAAGGGACCCACGTCTGGGCATACCCTGCCAACTTAGGGCGAACAAAGCAAAACCAAAGGGGATGATGGACAGAGTGTTCAACATTGCAAGCACTCACCCCAAGACAACTGATCTGGGTTTAATCCAACACCATTCTTTAGCTCACTCCACCACCCCAGTTCAGACATGGCCATATGCAAATCAGTCTGACCCTGTGCCTCATGGGAACAGTGCATCCGGAACTGCCAAGCCATGTCTTCCCTTGGCTGGAAACAAGCATCCTGGGACCGGTTTCGGATTCATAATGCTCATCAGCCAGTCTATCTTGAATCCAGTGGTAGAGTGAGCAAGGGTCCATTGTCTGGGCATACCCTGCCAACTTAGGGCAAACAAAGCGATACCAAAAGGGATGATGGATGGAGTGTTTGAGCAAATCAAACACTCACCCCCTGCCAACAGATCTGGGTTTAATCCATCATCATTCTTTAGCTCACTCCACCACCCCAGTTCAGACATGGCCATATGCAAATCAGTCTGACCCTGTGCCTCATGGGAACAGTCCAGCCCGAATGCCAAGCCATGTCTTCCCTGGACCGGAAACAAGCATCCTGGGACCGGTTTTGGATTCATAATCCTCATCAGCCAGGCTATCTTGAATCCAGTGGTAGAGTGAGCAAGAGATCCAAGTCTGGGCATACCCTGCCAACTTAGGGCGAATAAAGCGATACCAAAGGGGAAGATGGACGGAGCGCTTGAGCAAATCAGACACTCACCCCCAGTCAACAGATCTGGGTTTAATCCATCACCATTCTTTAGCTCACTCTACCACCCCAGTTCAGACATGGCCATATGCATATCAGTCTGACCCTGTGCTGGGGTGAATGTATGACATTGTTCTGCATTCTGTCCATCAACTGTTTTTTTTTTGCATTTGTCACCCAGAGTGGGACGGGTATGCTCAGACGTGAGTCCCGTGCTCTCCATGCCACTGGAATCAAGCTATCCTCCTGATGAGGGCTGGAAGCCCGAAACCGGTCCTAGGATGCTTGTTCCCAGTCCAGGGAGGACCTGGTTTGGCAGTTCGGGCTGGACTGTTCCCATGGGGCACAGGGTCAAGACTGATTTGCATATGGCTGGGTTCAAACTGGAATGGCATGGTGAGCAACAAAAACGATGGATTTAGGCCCAGATCTCTGTACTGGGGTGAATGTATGACATGGTTCTGCATTCTGTCCATCAACTGTTTTTTTAGCAATTGTCACCCCGAGTGGGACGGGTATGCTCAGACGTGAGTCCCTTGCTCTCCATGCCACTGGAATCGAGCTATCCTGGCTGATGAGGGCTGAAAGTCCGAAATCGGTCCTAGGATGCTTGTTTCCAGTCCAGGGAGGACCTGATTTGGCAGTTCGGGCTGGACTGTTCCCATGGGGCACAGGGTCAAGACTGATTTGCATATGGCTGGGTTCAAACTGGAATGGCATGTTGAGCAAAAAACGATGTATTTAGGCCCAGATCTCTGTACTGGGGTGAATGTATGACATTGTTCTGCATTCTGTCCATCAACTGGTTTTTTTGCACCCATCATAACTTGGCACAAACATCAAAACCTTCATGAGAGAATATGTCCCTCATAAGTGAAGATAACATTCCCAAAACAACGAAAGAAAAAATACTTTGTCGTTCGTGGGTATTTTCAATAATTGCATTATTGGAAAAAAACACCAAAAACGACAAATGGGAACAGTCAGGGAGTTTGGGGAGGAACACTACTTAAGTTCTCTTTGATGTTGACTGACAAACGTTAGAGGTTCGACCCAGTCAACAGATGTATTTTCTGTTATGCTATTACTTATTTTTATAAAGGGCAACATGTGCCACTATTTCTTGGCGCTACTGAAAAACAGTCCAATTGAGAGAAAATGATACAAAGAGCTAAGACAAAGCCTACAATTAGCTAACAAGGTTTCTAATATCTTGTGAAAGAGCTGAAGATGAAGCAGGGAATTTAATTCAATGGAAGCTTGTTCCAGACATTTTCTACTTCGATGGAGAAAGCTCGGTTACCAAATGTTATAAACCTGGTTTTGGGACTCACAAAAGCTAAAGTCTGCCAGACTGCACACGGCAATATAGCAAATACAGGGTAACTTAGTTGTCAGAAAGTCTGGGGAAGCATTACATATTACCTAATGAACGACCATAAGTGCCTTTAAAGAACATATTCCCAGATTGGGAGCCAGTATAGAGAAGGCAAGATCAGAGTGAAGGGATTACTTCTCATGCCATTAATAAGTCCTGGAGCTGAACTTTGAATTACCTGCAGCCCTTTCAACATTTTATCTAGAAGGTCAAGATAACGGAACTGGCATAGTGGAGACATGACTGAATCAGCACATTAACCACAGGGATATGGTGATCTACTACGTGTAGAATGTGTTTTAGAAGCCTGATCTGCTAGAATCAGGTCCGGGATTTCTTAGGATCCTGGGGCTCAATGAATAAGTGAGTTCAATATAGATGCCAAGTTGCATAAACCCATAGATGGTTTGCAGGGGGTCCACAGCTTTGTTTTGGACGGTTATGTTTACAGAAATAGAATGCAACTTTAACACTTAGAAACCTTTTTTTTAGGATATTGAGAAAGACAAGGAGGGTCAGGGCAAGGGTTGATGCTTTGTCAAATTAGCCACAAGGAAGTTGGCTACCTTCTTTTGACAGTTGCGCAGCTGTCTTCAACTGCACGTTCAAAAACTCCAAGCAGACCAAACCTGAAATCTGAAGCTGTTAAGGTCACATCTTCCCTAGGTGCCCTGGGCACTTTGTATAGTTTTCCAGAAGGGAACTTTGAGAAAAGTTTAGTATCTTCTTTTCCAATATATAAGTTGTTCCAAAGAATTTAGAGTTTGTTCCTTGGGTACCCACCCAACGGTTCAAGTGTCAAAAATGATTTTTCAACGTTTTCTTTAGGACCACAGCTAAGAGTCTAAATCCACCTGAACAGTGAGTTGCAATTGACTCTGTTCCTTAGATTCTCCCATTTTTCCACCCACTGAAAAACGTAATCCATAAAAGTAAACATTTCTAGGTAAATCCTGGACCGTCTTTCCCCTTGTGTGATTAGCAAGCCTTCCTCCGACAAGTCTTTAGACTGCAAGTTCCAAGAGAAAGCAGACTTATTCCTCAATCCTTTCATAAGGAGACAGAATTCATCCAACAGCAATCTTCACCACACCTTTTTTTCTTCTTAGGTTCTAGCAACACTCTAAAGGTGGTGGGAGCACCAATTAATAATGCTGCGGTGATTAATGCAATTCCCCAAACTTGCCATAATGATTTTTCCACAAAATCTCACCCAACCATTTTTCAACTCTTCCTGGGCTTTATGGAATGATCGATCCCTTAAAGCGATTTTTACCTCCTTTCAGGATGATGAAACGGCGTACCTTTTCCCTGCCAGCCCTTTCGTCATCAGTGAGAAACACACCCCTTCCAGTCACCCTTCTACTATCTCGCCATGGATACACATGTTTTTGGGTTCCTATGGCCTCATAAACATCCTTGGAGTTGCTCTACTTTCCCACCCAGAAGCTAACGTGAAAGGAGAATGCTCTTTGTGTAGGCTTGCTTTAGATAAATGCCTGTTGCTAATGTTTTCCAAACATAAAACAGGTCTCATCATTCATCAGTTTGGATTCCCTTTCCTGGTCTCAGTCACCATCTATCTTGACTGAGAGCTTTCACTCAGAGGTGGCTGGAAAAGCAGGGACCTCATTATTTATGGCAGCCTCTAATCTCTGGGCCATTTACACTTTTGCTATCTCACGCTATGGCTGGGGAAAGTGTGACAAAAAACTGTCCCCCCACCTTAAAAGCCAGCCTAACAGCAACATCTGAGAAATAGGTTGTTTGTTGGTCTGCAAAAGCCAGCAAGTTGGTCATATTTCCAAAAGTCGAATATGTGAAATATGTAATAAAAATATAGGTTAACACATTAATGTTCCTGTAATAGTGAAATGCAGAACTTCAAGGTGCTTTTATGCCACTTCCTGAAAAGTAGCTTTTTGATAAGTAGTTCATGCTGCAGTTTCAGTTTTTGGACATGCAAATAGGCACATCTTACATGTTTTAAATCTGAGCTTTATAGGGCTAGGCCTTGTGCTACAAAGCGTTGTTACAGCTGACTCACAATATCAGATTTATTATTAAAGGGCTAATAGATTAATCTAACACTTTATCACTGGAACCTGGACTGCAGACTACCATGGTTTCTTTTCAGTCCATAGGCTTGGCTTTGGGTCCGACACATGGGTGGCAAACATCTTGCTGTGGCCACAATAGGGTGTATCACTTGTACACCGCTTCCGCAGTTCAGGAGCACAGGAGATGCACACAAAAGTCAAATATGGCAATTATGCTATTTAAAATGGTAACCATTTTTTTTTAGGAAAAAGCACATGCAGTGAGAGCTGTCTAGCAGCGTCTAACTGTCCAGCGGTTTAAATGACAGCAGCCCAATACACGTCATGAAAATTTATTTTACTGCATGCCTTGATCCTAATTTCTTTCCACAATTCTTGCAAAATCGTTTTTCCCCTTTTTTGCAAAATGTTATGTCAGGTAACTCATAATGCATTCAACAGAGATATAAAGCATCGAATGCAGTACTCTAGAGATTTGTGTCATACGTAAATAGTTGGTCAACTGTGAGAGGAAACAACCATAACAAGGACCTAGCTTTACAATGCAACTGTTACAATGCATTTACAACGCATACCATTACAACGCATGCCATTACAACGCATTATGAGGTAAGTAATAGAGATTATTTTAGTATTAGGGTGGGTATGGGTTTTGGGGTACATGGGAATAGTAATTTTTACCCCTACACTATCCAACACTTACGCTACTGTTGCACTCACTGTAGTGGGAATAGTCATGTTTACCCCTACACTATCTAACATGTACCCTACTGTTGCCCTAAAAGTATTATGCGTTGTAATTATATGTGTTGTAATGGTATGCGTTGTAATGGAATGCGTTGTAATGGTAGTTTTTAGGTCTCTCCTAGCGTTGCAGCGTATGCACTGCGCGCTCTGCAAGATCTATTGTCGTCGGGTTGCTTTGGAAGTGGAGTCGAAGCTCCACCCATGCTTTTCATTGGCGCGTATCACACTTTATGCTAAACGCACGCTTTTGATGTGCAGTGAGGCTTGTTTGTACCCTCCCTGTCTCCTTTAGGCCCCGCCCACCCAGACTGAATCGTTTCTTTAATGGGCATCCTCCGAGCAGCCGCACGCCCCTCGTTCCCTTCCTCCCTCCCTGGGCGTGCAGTAACGTGGCAGTAGAGCTTCACGCACAGTAAGAACATTGAGGGGGTGGCACTCGTAGTTGCGTCGCTCCTTCCTGTACTCTTGGTGCTAGCTGCGCTGCTGGCGTTGGTGACCGGCACGAGAAAGATGCAGAGAGCGGAGGAGGTGACCGACGCGAGCGGCACAGAGAGTAAGCATCATTCTTAGGGCCCCCCTCACACAGCACTCGCAGGACGCAGTCTTCAGCAATGGCAGCCTTTTTCTTTTGCATTTGCAGCGTGCCATGCGCACCTTCACTTTAAAAATGGTGGCCGCCCCCACACAGCACTTGTGTCTTAAAGTGTAAGCGTGCATGGAGCACTGCTGATACAAACAAGTGGCCGCCATTGCTGAAGCCGGTGTCTCAACAGCTTAACAGACGGGGAGCGCAAAACAGAGAATGAGCTTCGGCAATGGCGTGCGCCATTTCGATAAGTTCTGTTTTTATGTCTCCTGCTTCTTGTGACAGGCCATGCTTGGTTGAGATCTGCATGTCCTTGCTGTTCCCTCCAGTGATAGTTTGTGTCAGCTTAGAGCATGCAGCCTTAGGCTGGGGAATGCAGGATTGCATCGAAGAACATTCCTGCAGTGCTAGCAGTCCCCGGACCAGGGCTCCTGCCTTCCTTGTCCACCGGCTCATCTGATGTGCAGGGGTTCCTGTGGTACTACCGCCACTTTACAGTCCTTTCCCCCCTTCTCCCTGATCTGGTTACATCTATGTACCACCTTTGCCCCCTTTAGGCCAGGCGTTCCCTCTTTCCCCCCCCCCTTTCTTTTCGGAGCTGCTGCCCTTTGCTCGTGAATATTTGAGGACCCGGCATTTATTTCAGTTACTTTGCTGTGTGAAGTCATGACGCAGCACTGTATTTACATGCAGACCATGGAGCGCTCTGGACAGGCCCAGCCGCCTGGAGGTCATTGTCGCATCTTTTGTGCACACTCCCTGTGACGACAACATGCCTGGCGGAGGGACCACATCCTCCTTTCCAGACTTAGCCAGGTCCTCCATCTTGGATGTGATGTTCTGGGACATTGTAACCATCAGGTCATGATCTGGGGTATGTGGCCCTTCTATTTTCCCGGTGTTGCCCTTACTCCTTACTTCCTGTTGATTGTGAGATCATTACTCTGTTGTGTTCTCTTAAGTTCATACAGCGAAGAGCCACAAATTCAACATCCTTCAAAACTCCGGGTGACTTACGTATCCCAAACGTTTGCTGGAAGTAAATAGGAATGAGATCATTGCCCTTTGTGGAGCTCCTCTCGATGCTGTGTTGCTCGGGGAAGCGCTCAAGGTAGGGATGATGCTTGACATACCTTTAAGGGAGGGGTTGATCATCCAGACTAAGACACTTCCTTTGATAGCCCTCTCCTTTAATCTGCCCAGTAAGATTTGATGATGTCCAACATTGAATGCCACTGAGAGCTCCAAGCAAATGCTTGCTAAACCGCCATTATACACTCTAGTTTTCAGGCAGCTTATGCCACTTCAGTGCCACAGGACTCAGTTCTGGAATGATATCAAGAGGCTCTGAATCATGACGGCACTAAGTGACCAAGGATGGCTCATGGGCATCAAAGATGTCTGTGTGGTCCTCAGTGACATGATGGGGCTCAATGACCTCATAATGCAGGGGTGGTGAACAATCAAATGACAACATAAAGCACAATGACCTCACAACATACTGCACAGGGCCTTAATGTAGTGTGATTTGTGACATCCCCGTGCAATTCAGTGACACAGCAGTTTGTACTGACATCTCTGTATAGTTTTAATGACACCACAGAACATGCTACTGTGACATCACAACAGGATTCAGCTGTACAGCAGGTTTGGTCACACCACACTTTACAGTTCAGTGGTATTAAAACCTACAGCTCAATGACATATCAGTAAAATCCAGTGACCATGCAAGACACAGTGACATCACAGCAGAATACAGTGACACAGCAGGGTGTACTGATATCACTGTACAGTTTTAATGACACCACAATGCAGGCCTCTGTGACATCACAGCAGGATGCAATGGCCACAGAGCTATTCAGTGAATCAACATGACTGAGTAACATCACAAAATTGAGCTTCTTTAAAGGACAAAATAGCTGAGTGATATAACAGTTCAGGGGCATAGCAGGACTCAGTGACGTCCTAGCATGATTAAGTGATGTAGGGTTCAAACATCATAATATTGAGCTCTGTGACATCACAGCAGAATTCTTTGACAGCACGGCATGGGTGTCAACAAATAGAGGTCAGTGGCAATAGGAGAATTCTGTGACCAACCAGGGCTCAGTGGCATTTCATTAGAATTCCTTAACAAAGGCAGGCGCAATGACATCACAACATAAAGCTCAGTGGCATCATATCTGTGCTACTGAATAGTGTGCCCCAGTCGGAATTTTTTTGATTGACATGGTTAATGATCCATGTCATAGATATAAAACTTTCTAGGAGTATGAACGTTCCCAATAATAATCCTGCAGCACAGATTATTCTGTGTAGTAATAGAACACAAGTCTGTAACAAGCATTTGCAATGCTATAGGTCTTGCATTTGCGAGAGTTTGAGCTATTGCCATTGTAAATATTAATGCCTTTTATTTATGGGTTTACAAAACATGCAAGCAGTGTTTACGCACAGGTTTTGTAAACACATAAATATAAATGGCATTATCATTTACAAATCCAATCGCTCAAACTCTCGCAAATGCGAGACCTATTGCATTGCAAATGCTTGTTAAAAATGCGTTGTAATGGCATGCGTTGTAAAATCATGTAATGTAATGGTAGTTGCCATGTAAAGACTGTGTTGTAAAAGCATGCGTCATAATTGTATGCATTGTAACGTCATATTCTGTCTGTGAGTCATTATGTTCTACACATTTACAGTCCACCACCCTAGCCAACTTCTGTTACTAGCATGCAACAAGTGAATTGCTTCTTCTATAAGTGCCCCTTGACTTCAAATGTGCAGCATTCAGACTCACATTTGTCGTGTTCCATGAAACGTAAAAACGTAAAAAAATAAATAAAATGCATTCTTAATGTTTCATCTAAACGAAAAATTGCAATTTACTGAAGCATAAATAGATTAGGGGCTTAATCTGCACATCCAGATTGCACATGGTTATTCATTTATCCTGACCTGCAGTGAGACAATTACTGCTATCCGTTCTGTTTGCATCCTGGTGATCCTTCAGAGGCTGACTTGCATCAACTTTTGCCCCAAATAAAATATCAGAGTTCACAAATCTTTCACCTGTAAAATGAAGTAGAAAAAACCTTAAACCGCAGCATTGTGAATGCATTTTGACCAATTTCAAATTTTGCAGGTGCCTGAAGAAGCCTTTACCACTCACCAGCAAAACATGGGCGTTTGGCCTGTGGGGACAACACATCTCATCATATTTCTTCTACCATCACCACACCTTTCTCAAACAAGCATTGGCAAATGCAATACACTTCACCTATGTGATTTATAATATATATTTTTTTTAAATAAGTTTTAGGTTGGCGAGCAGTTGTGCAATATAGGTTAAAGAAACTCTGTAAAAGTGTTATGACTTGTTTTTTGAGAAACACAATATATTGTGCAGTATCTGGTGGTGTATAAAGCAGTCCTTTACCTTCGAGTGATGTTGGCGCTATATAATACTGACCCCAAAATAAAATTGTGAAAAGCAGATTTGAATGTGGAGGCGATTTGAGGAGTGTAGGGGATCTATGCAAAGGTGTCAGTGAATGTGTCTACTGTGTTCTGTTTGAGCAAGGCAAATTCTAAGTAGATTTGGAAAGGTGGGTGGAAGTTACTTTTTAGTATCTGTTATAGCATACTGGACATGTGTTGGATGTGTGATGTGAGGACTGCCTATTGTACACTATTTTAGGGGTGAGTTGTGGATTTAGGTGATGTTTGTAGCACAGCCATAGTCGATTGTAAAGCAAATCATAGGTGTCTGGATCACTGGCAGGTAGGTATGTGTATGAGTGAGTGTGAGTGATATCTTCTATTTCACAATGTCACAAACTGAACTATCATGTGAGAATATTGTGTTCTATATCATTGAAAAGAACTACTCGCATGTTGGAAAGTGTACAAGGCCAGGATTAAAGAAACAGCCAGTGGCTGACCAAGTTGCTGGACAAGTAGAAACCAGCTGACACAAATTGGCAGAAACAGTTTTATCTTGTAAAAGCCAGATGTATCCACTATCTGGATATAAAAGGGGATTTGCCGGCGATACGAAGTTGTGAATTCCTTCGCACCACATTAAGAGGATCATAGGCACCGATCAAGAAATCATAAGAAAAGAAGTCTGTTAATATGTGTCCGAGCAGGCAGGTCAGGATAGGGTACATTTATTTTTTGGGCGAGCCCTTATATACCTTAGTGTTTTCAATGGAAACCAGGTAAACAAGGTTAAAAAAACAGCTTAGTGAGGTAATAAGGTGTAACTCAAAACTATGGTGTTCCCAGGAAAACCTAAATACAGCTTCTCTACGTCAGATGTGGTTTCATTTTTGACCAGTCACTTTTTGATACAGTGCTTCAGGTCCCTGTGTTCAACAACTGATAGCACTTAAAGGATGATATATCAAATTTTACAAGCAAACATTTCAGAGTGTGCAAGCTTTATGTATTTCAAGTATGTACTCACCAGTCGGTGTACCTCAGTAACCACATTGTCACCAGTCTCCCATCTACCACTGAGCTTTTTTAATGATTATCCTCTTGCCAGCTGTCACCATCTTGGTTTTTTCTGTAACTGGGTACACTTGGTCAGGGATACGCCCACTCCCCATGGGAAGTGGTCATATAGGGGGTATAAGCCCCTCAAAGGTAAGTAGCACATTGGCTATTACCTTACAATCCCCTTAACACCCATAAATTGAGTATTTAGGTGGCACTCCTGACACCAGGAACTCAGATTCAACTGACACAAGCAGAAGAGGACAAAGAAGAGTGAAGAACGGGAGAATTGAGGATCAGCTGCAGGACCATTTGGCGCCAAATCCTGCCTACCTGCACCGGTCCCAACAATCGCAGCAAAACGACTCTTCCTGTCACTGTGCATCTGCCAAGAACCTTAGTGGGCTGCCCGCACTTTGCAAATTGCCAGCAATCTCCCTTAGAGTAGAGGAGTTACTCCTCTGCAGCTTGCAGTCACCAAACAGCAAAATCTAGTCCACCGTTTTACCACCTCCCCGTTCTACCAACACCACAGCCACCTAAGAGCAGGTCTCCATGCTCCAGACTGTCTGATCCATCTCCCCACCAAGTGAGAAAAGACCAGGACCAACCAGAGCAGCACAGCACCAATACCCGGGGTAACGTGTCCCTTGGAGCAACCAAAGCCTGTTTTAGGGCACTCCGTACTCCAAAGACTCAACGACCGAGAAGCTGTCAAGGGACGTCAGCACCGCAGAGAACCACTTAAAGAGTGGCCCAGCTGTCCTGTTTTGTCCCCTCCACCGGCATCACCGACAACTGTGAGTGCCAGTGAAGCACAAGCCCAGCCAACCTAACCACTCTCCACCCGAGCGCCGCAGCCTGGGTTTCCAAGAGCCGACTATGCTTCCTTGCTCTCAGGGCCCTCAAGAAACGAGCCCACCGTTGGGAGCTCCTGGACTTATGCCCATCTCCCCCTCTGCAGCCTGTTTCTAGGTGCCCCCCCATTCCTTTGGTGTTGTGTGCAAAGCTATCAACCTGACCAGCAACTCTAAATCTGGAAGCTCCAGGGCAGGAAAAGACTAACTGTTGGTGGTTCTTTGGACAATGGCCCCTACCATCTTAATTCCTGAACGGGACCCCCGAAAACCTATTGCAAGTAACTGTGTGCAGTATATGGTTTATTCCCCCATTGGAAAGGATTGCAGCATAAAGACGCATTTAAATGAACATTTTACTTACCTGTAAAAATCAATGTCTCGAAAAGTACTTACTTGATCCCAAAGTTCTTGGTGATTACATTTATATAAGAATACGTGTTTTTTTTTCTAAATTCGTCTCGTATTTATTCTTGAGTGTGTGTTTCATTTGTTGCCTCTGTGAGTACAACAAATGCTTAGCACTACCCTCTGATAGCCTAAAACGCTCGCCCACACTACCACAGGAGAGAGCACCTGGGTTTGTTACTTGTGTCTCTGTATGCCAATAAGGTTTGCCTGGACTTTGCACAGTGTACCTCGTTTTGGTGAACTATATAGAGAGCCAGCTTCCTACAGTTTACAACCACAAAATGCCTGTTTCTTATATGCAAAACCTATTTTAGGGATTGGAAAGATTTTCCTGAATCGTAATGTGGGTTCTACAGCCCATAATGAATTTGAAGAAGCTTAAAAGGGGCATTTCTTCCAAATCCTAATTCATTATGCAATGTTACAAATGGTTTGAGACGGCCAATACAGTAGCTAACCATTGAATAGTCACCGAATCCTCAAAGGAGGTGGTCATTTTCTCACAGAGTGAAGGAGATGTTCTCTGGAAATCGTGTTGACAGCCTTAAGGGGCGTAAGCAGCGGTCCAGAGGACCGCTGCAGTCCTCCCTGATGTTGTATCAAACAAAAAACATATTTTTTTAAGCAACACCGGTTTCTTTAAGGAACACATGGATGGTGGTCCTCTATCCCTTGAAGGTCAACATCCATGTGTTTATAGCCAATCACAGTCTGTTGTTAATTATGACCTGCCAATTATTATTCATTGGTAAGTAAATTCTGCGACCCCCTGCAATTGGTGATTTTGCAAAGAGACCTAACAGCACATAGATGACTTTGCAGAATCAAATACTGATTGCAAAAAATTGTTGCCTAATTTGTGACTAGTATGACAATATAGCTGGACCTAACCTAAGGCGCATATTTTTGACATTGCCATTGTATATGACAAACTAATCCTTTAACCCGACTGCCTCTGGAATAAGTATACATAAGAGATTTCCCACACAACTGCATCTGATTCTGGGTACAACGCATTCTGTGTAAGATTTTCAGTTGAACCATCTTTAAACTATCTGTAATAGCCACTTCTTTCAGCTACATAAGAGTTTCTGCCCAATCTTATTCTTTTAGCACTCCTAGATCTCTTTCCCATATCAGTTTTAACTTCTCAAATGCATTAGAGGAGTTATTTATCATTGGTTTATGCATCTATGCCACAGCTTTCTCTGACATTTAATATGATTACGTTTAGTTTTCCACTAAAGTACAATGTTAGTGTGTTCGATCTGTAAATAGAAAAAAAAGTTCTAAGCATTTTAAACTTAAGGCTGATTTAGAGTCTGGAGGACAGGTTACTCCACATTATATCCTATAGAACTTGTAATAAGGCGGATGGCACATACACCACGTTTGTGACAGAGTACCTGTAAGCCAGACTCTAAATCAGGCCCTTAGTCCAATTTCATTGATTCAGGACCCATATATCACCAATCTTTATTATTCAGATTATGTCCCAACTGTTAATTTTTTTCAAATTTACCATCCATTTCATGCCATCATATTAGTTGCAAGTTGGCAGGTCCTTCTATATACAAAAGAGAACGTGTCTATTCTCAGGGAGGATTCCATCTGCGGAGAGAAAGGCCCACTCAGGGGCCAAATACAATTTCTGAATATGTGGAGGGAAATTCCTTCTATGAACACCCATTTATATGGAATGCCAGTTCAATGCTGGAAAGATCTCCATCCCATAGCAAAGACAGTTTGACCCTTAAAAAGAAGTTATTGGAAATCTATGTGGTGCATTCTAGACAAAATGCAATAATTTAGATAATATAATCATTTTAAACAACACTGCTCTTCCTAAAACTGAAAGTGGAGTTTCATCTTTCATCTTTTGCAAAGTGTCTGTCCGGAACCGTGCCGTTAAAGTGTCACTGTTAGACCTGCCCTCCTTGGTGTGCCCACTTCTGGACATGCCCTCACCACTTAGGGTGACAAATGCAAAAAAAACAGATAATGGACGGAATGCTGAATCAATCGAACATTCACCCCCAGTGACAGATCTGGGTTTAATTCATAGTTTTTTTGCATGTGACGCCATTCCAGTTTAGACCCAGCCATATACAAATCAGTCTTGACCCTGTTCCCCATTGGAACAGTCCAGCCCTAACTGCCAGGCCACGTCCTCCCTGGACCAGAAACAAACATCCTAGGACCGGTTTCGGTGATTCACCCCTCATCAGCTAAGGATAGCTTGAATCTGGTGACGTAGCAAGCAGGGGACCCACGTCTGGGCATACCCTTCCCACTTAGGGCGACAAATGCAAAAAGAACAGATAATGGACAGAATGCTGAACAATCGAACATTCACCTCCAGTCACAGATCTGGATTAAATCCATAGTTTTTTTGCACGCCACGCCATTCCAGTTTAGATCCAGCCGTATGCAAATCAGTCTAGAGGAACAAGGTCCCTGTGCATCTTCAAAGTCATAAACTAAGTTTCCTAATTTATTTGCTGACAAGTTTTGCTTGGCTGGAGCTCAGTCTTTCTGTGCTACATTTATGTTGGGGCTTTACTGGGTGTATCCCTAATAGCAAGGATCATAGAGCGAAGGAGCTTCTAAATGGGCACGGAACAAACTGCCCAGTGGGAAAAGATCCTGCTCTCTCCTGCAGTCTTGTCACTCAGCTACTTGATTTTACGCTCTATCAGGTGGAGCCCAAGGTGTCAGCCACTTGAGGAATCTATAAAGCGTCTTGCCCACAAGTTCAAAATAATCTTCATGTATGCACACAATGTTTGGACTGTCCCTGCTGCACTTGGGATGTGCTCCAGAGATGCGGTCATATTATATTGTTATAGCAGCAGTAAATTGTTGCCCACAGTATTTTGGTTCACCGCCAAGCCTTATTAATTCTCAATTCCTTTAGATAATTCTGCTGATTTGAGATGTGAGGTATGTCTTTATTAATCAACTACTACAAAAAAGTACCCTGTCTTGAATAGCAGCATGCGCATTATGGGAACCTGGAGTATTATTTTTCTTTCAATTCTATTTCCCTTCTTAAATGCTACTGCAGCTATGAGTCCCCCATTCCAATTTTTTTAAATGTTTCAAAATGCCTAATGTCACTGTCAGAACTTTGGAAAACATCAACTTCTACTGGACAGTCTTTGTGAAAGTAATGAGAATCACAGTGACTTACACACTGGGATTCTAAGCACCATGTCTTTGGATGTAGGGATAGTCAGATTTTAATCTTCAATTCTATATTTGTTTTTCTCCTCCTGATTTTTTCCTGTTCTTTATTTAATCTGAACCTAGATCAACTCGTATGGTTTTAAGTATATCCTAAGGTGATGTAGTAGCCGTTGATACATATTTTAAATTGTAGGTTACCTTTTCTTCTTCTTTTTTTAATCACCTGCTTAACGGTAGGTTATTAGTTCAGTCTGCATGATAATCTGAGGGGATTCTATGAAGTGCAACTATATAAATTACCACTGCATGTGACATGCATATACCTAAAGGTCCTGATAAATGTAATAACATGCCTGCATAGAAGGCAAATGTTTTATTATTGTAGTGCTAGCTGGCACCAATATGCCGGATAAGATCTGTGACATTCATAGGTGTGATCAGTAAAGCATCATTGGGGCAAACGCCTCACATGGTAGCAACAGTATTTTGTGGGCATAGAGAGATCTACTTGACAATGGATACAGCCTTACAAATAACTCCAAATCTAGATCATAAACTCCTGGATGGATTGCCCCTTCGGTCAACTCCAGTACTTTTTATTATACACAGAGCTTTATTATGATGTTCAAGATGTGGTATGTTAAAGATACCAGGGGTACAGTAAACTCAGTTAAATGTTTGGAGGATTCAGTAATTTCAGGACCAGTTTCATGGTAAATCCTCATTCTCCCCTGTAATTCCCCTCGCCTCAAGAATTGCCTGTTTTCAGCAAATAAAACGGAACAGTTCAACCATAATTCCATGGACTTCCGGGTCAGGCTGGTAACAGGTTTACTACCACTATCGGGAAATATGAGCTACTTTTAATGTGGTCCTAGTGGCCTGAATAGAGGTCCCCTTCACCAATCCCAGCACTTAAGGACATACACTATATTTATTTACTGTTGAGAAGAGGAAATGATCTGTTTAGGATGGCCTGCTTAGAATTCAATTGTGGGCGACCTCAGGAGAATGTCATATAAAAGAATAACATTTATTTTCACTGACTTTGGTGTGTTCTCTTTCCCTTAGCTTTATGTTAAGAAGACATACTCCACAGTGATGAAGACAGAACACCTTTAATTTAACTATGTAGCAGCACCCGCCAGCTACCAACATCGCCCAGGAACACCAACAGTAAAATGCAAAACAGAACATTCAGTCATAACACATACCTTTAAGTATAACACTAGCACTCAAACATTCTCAGCTATACTGTAGACATCCATAACCTAACCCATTAATGTCACTGACCTGTGTTTTCTCCCAAAACGTCCAGCACCTCCTGAAAGTGTGCTTCATTTTCTTTCTTAAACCTTTCTGAAAACACAGATGCATTAACTGGATATGCTGAAAGAAAGAGAACATAATACTCCTGATGAAAGAAGAAGAAATAATCTTCCAGGTAACTGGGCATAAAATGATCTACATTCGAAGATTCAATGCCGCCTACTAATGAACAAGGGAAACTAAAATATTATCTGACTACAAAATAAAAAAGTCAGCCTGCCCTCCCATTTCTTACTGCCTCGTTATATTCATATAATCTGCACATCAGCCTCAGCATGCTAAAGTCACTTCCATTACATACAAAGAAGAGTCATGGTCTAAACTAGTTATGAATACTATCCCCCACAAAAATGTTTCCACAGCCAAAATGAATGCAAGCACCTCTCTTTCTATTGCGGAATATCGGTTTCACACCTTTAAATGGCACAGTGTTTTCCTGTTTTTTTTAATAACCAATTTTTATTAACCTTTTATGACAGTTGTACCCCATCCCGATTCACACCCCGTCGCCACACCTAGACACACAGTAGTACAAAAATTCGCCCCCCACCCAACCAAGGTAGCACGCTGAGTCCAGAGTAAGTCCACCATAGACCCCGTATCTTAGCATGCTTATGTGGCTCTTCCAGTTTGGAACATCAATCCATAGCCAAGTGCCAATCTGCAATCTTAAGGGGGTGCGTGGCAAGCCAGCAGCGTGCTATGTCACGCTTGGCAAGCAACGTACCTATGCCTACCAACATATGTTCTCCCCGTGGTCTGCCAAAGTCTTCCAGGATTCCCAGCAGTTTCAGTGTAGGAGAAAGTTCCACCACCCTCTCCAGTATCCTCAATCAATACCCTGCCGACATACGAGCAGTACCGTGCCACACGGGGACAAGATAACCCTACAGGGTAAAAATCAGCGTCTAGGGCTGCACATCGGTTACACAGCGAGGTTGGTCTACTACCTGCATTCGGGGGAAGGTATGTAGGATTGAGATAATAGAGTTGGATGAGCCAAAGGCGGGAGGATAAGGCAATCATTCAAGGACCCATAAATGCATTCCTAAAATCTGCCTCATTTAGGGTGCCTACCCAGTCTTGAGGAGTTTGAATCTATCATATGATCAGCGAGTTCTATGGTTGTGAAATCCCACTTTTACCTAGCGGGCCCTGAAGCAGTTTGGCTTAGAGCGGCCTGTATTTTGGAGTTCCTCCCGATGGGAGTGTTGAAGGCAGGCGTGCAACGCCCATAGGGTTCAAAGGGCTTCGAACCCCCCCCCCCTCCCGCAATCGTGTGTGTCAGCCCGGGCTGAGACAGCTTCCCCCCACACACACACAGACAGTTCTTGAGCTGCTGTGGGCTGGCTGGGCCGGCGTCTTATCGCATTTCACAGACCATTTACTTGATAACGAGGCTTCATTGTTTTTTCACCCTTTCCTAGAGCCCCTGCATCTCCACTCTGCCTATTCCTTAAAGTTGCAAATTACTTTTGCTGCCACAGTGTGAAAATGTATTTCCTGAAAAGAAGCCATAGGCTTTGTTTTTTTTCAGTTTTATACAGCTCGAACTCCACCGAAG
The DNA here is from genome assembly GCF_964261635.1 of Lissotriton helveticus. Lineage (NCBI taxonomy): Eukaryota > Metazoa > Chordata > Amphibia > Caudata > Salamandridae > Lissotriton > Lissotriton helveticus. Next base: position 512,367,388 of record NC_136070.1, read on the forward strand.
GTATTGAGTCACTTTTGCATGAGCACCGGTTACATTATAGAAGGACACATTGCTGGAAGTATTAGCCCCCCCCCCAAAAAAAATTACTCTACATTGCTTAAAGTATTAGCCCCCCCCCTCAAAACTCTGAAATGTGGCTCTATCTGCACCCCTAGTCGCAGGCACAAGTATTTGTTGAACTATGCAGTGGAAAGTAAGAACAACGCTTGCAAATCTTGGAATGTTAGAATGGGCGTTCCCCTCCACACGCTGCCCAGGTAGGTAATACTAATTCTGTCCCATTTCTGGAAACCCTATAGGCGGGACACCTGGACCAATCTTCTGCCCCTCCCCAGAGGGGTGATTTTCCTCTCCCAACCCAGCCGTTTCAACGCCATGAGCCAAGTGGAGATCACCACCCTGGTGGATTCGGAGAGGAAGTGGGGAAAGGGTCCCCTGTAAAGCAGATGCAGACGCTGCACTTTATTCAGACCTAGAAGGGAAATCAACAGTTTATAAGCCAGGTCTCCCCAGCCCCCATTCATCCAAATGTTGATAACCAACAATTGCAGAGGCCAGTAAGAGAGATGGATGTCAGCCATGCCTACCCGCACCCCTGTCAAGTGTTGATTGGCAACGCGAGGGAGGGCCCTGCCCAGAGGAAGGATCTAATAGTAGCTGTAAGATCCCGGAACCATGCCACTGGGATAGAATGTGGGAAATTCTGCGGAGTATACAATAATCTAGGCAATACAATCATTTTAAATAGGGCCACTCTGCCCAGAATCAGGAGAGGGAGGTGGGAGGAGACCCTAAAGTCCCGTTTTATTTTGGTCATACGTGAGGGAATGTTTAGGGACCAGATCAGGGTGGGTTCCAATGAAATCTGCATCCCAAGATAGAGGAATCTAAGACCTTTGACCGGGCTCTGTTTTTGCCAAATTTGTGGTTTCTGCCACCCTTGTAAGTGGGATTAAGAGTGAGGTGGCGGGGAGGAGCCAAGATAGCGATCGGAACGGTTGCATAAACGCTTGGCTCCGTGGGCCCTTCCTCCCCGCACGTATATCCTGAAGATAATCCTGAGCAAGGTTTGCCGATCTAAGTTGCTGAAGGGAAGCAATCACTTACCGTCTGTTTCTGGGGATCCACCGTGCAGTAGATCCGAAGAACCGTCCCCGTCCGCTTGCCGGCCTTCGTGGCGCTGAAGCCGGGGCCTCGAGTGCAGAGGGTGCCCTGCAGTGATCGTAGCGTTGGCGGCCCTGGTCGGGATGAGAAGCCGGTCAGTGGGAGCCTGAGAGCCGCGAGCCGGGAGAGTTGGTATCAACCCACTCCCAATAGTGGGTTGCCCCGTGTACCCGAGATATTGCCGAGCCGGAGAGAGCCCATGTCGCCCGGTTCCCCTTGGGTGAGACGTCCGGCCATGTTGATAGTCCCCATCCGGGATCCAGCGGGTGGCTCCCGGCGAGCTGCGGGGAGCATGTCCGGCCTTTCGGTGACTCTCCTTTCTGCAGCAAGCGCCGACTGTCGAGATCCAGCCGTGGGGCCTGCTGACTCCAGTGGTCGGACGAGACTCTGAAGTGGAGGGGAAGAGGAGGAGAACGAGATGGCTGAAATGGCGGATGGCGCCTCGGGGTGCGCCCCTCCCGGGGGCAGAGAAACTGCTGAACTTGAGACCCCCGGAGTTTGGCACTGTGGGGAAACGCTTACGCGTGGCCACGTATTGGCTGCACTGACAACCCTGCGGACTGCCCTGCTCCGGGGAGCCCGGGATTTGGAAGGAAGGATCCCGCCATTGCTGACCCGCCATTTTATAGCGGACTGGGTTGCTTTCGAGTTGGTGCAGATGCGTCTCCCTCTGCTGCAGTGTTATATCCCCCGGATGAGTTTACAGACTTGGAGGCGCGAATAGATTTGGTTTCTGAGCTTACTGTTGCCACACCTGTTCCGCAAGTGGTTGTCTCACCGGGTCCTTTTTCTGTTCAGCGAGTGGAGAAGCTACATCGATCCATGGTACATGAGGCCCGGACTGTGCTGCGGTGTTTCCCACATCCTGTGCTTTCCGTTCCGTGCTTGGCGGACCTGTCTTTGGACTTGAGACTGTTGGTGGTCTGGGTATTGTTGCATTCCGACATCCGCCATGCATCGTCTGTTGTCTCTCGGTGGCTACGACCATGTTGGGCTGCTGCGCTACCTGGTCTGATTGGAACGATTGGACCTTTTGTACCGAATTGTATCTCGTCTGCAGGACTATTCATCATCGATACTATTGCCAGAAGCGGCCAGGGGTGACCTCGTTTGGGATTTGGAGGGACTTCTTGCTGGTTAATGGTGATTCAAGGGCACGTCTAGTGGGGCTGTAATTGATTGCGTTTTATGTGCTTGCTGATACTTATACTTTTATACTGCTTCTGTTTATACGATTTTAGTATGCGGGGGGTGGGGGGGAATGGGTAACCGAATCGCCGGCTCTTCTCCTCAATTTTTTTTTTTCTCTCCTTTTCTCTTTCTTTTCTATATTTCGGGTCTCTCATTTAGGGCGACAGGCACGCTGCTGGGGGGGTAGGCCGTAGCCTTTTGCAGGGGTGCAGGGTGGGGGGTTGGAGGATGGGTTTGTTTTCTGTTCCTTTTTTGTTTCTATGGCCCTTTGCCCTTTTCCTTCTTCGATGTCGTCGTCTTCATGTGTCCCATAGTACGTTCCCTTTCAGGGGTGGGGCTCGCATACCGTGCTTGGTACATGACTATTGCATTTATCCTGACTTTGGTACTCTTCTCCTTTCACATTCAATCTATGTTCACCATCGGAGTGATAATGTGTTTTAGCTGACTGTGTTGGGAGCGGGAAAGACAATGCGATGTCGATTTTCGATTTAATTTTTGGTTATTTAAAAATGAACCGTTTCAAATCCTTGGTATCACGTATTATCTTGATTCTCTGCTGTATCCTGGATGTGGCTTTGTTTTTAAGCGCCGGATTGATGTGATACTTCTTCCTTGATTTCTGCTCGATTTAATTAGCGGCCGGCCACACTGGTTGTAGGCCCGTGTTTGTAATTTCATGCTAATTGAAATAAAGGTTCTTTTAAAAAAAAAAAAAAAAAAAAAGAGTGAGGTGGCCCAGTTAGTGTTCAATCCCAAAGCCTCCCATAAAGAGACAAAACTCTCATCACTCGCAGATCTGTGTCCTGGGGGTCCCTAAAATAAAGGCGGATGTCATCTGCATGTAGAGCAAATCTGTCTCTCCCACCCCCCCTCGCCAGCACCAGCCTTGCACATGTGCCTCACATCTAACAAGTCTCCCTAGGGGCTCAATCGCAAGGGCGAAGAGCAACGGTGACAAGGGGAAGCCCTGCCGAGTTCCTCTGGGGATGAGGAAAGGATCCGAAAGAGTCCGACTGACTCGCACCTATGCATTGGGGGAAGAGTATACATTTTACATTGCACCTAAACCTCAGGCTAAAGTCCATGAATTTCAGTACTTGGTGTAAAAATGGCCAGTCAACCGAGTCGGAGTCCGTCTCACAACCAACAAGAAAAAGGGTATATGACTCTTAGATCTCGGTATGTCGGGCCAGCGCCATATACAGGCGTCTAATACAGAGCCTTGTGCTAGGGTGTGGAGTATAAGTGCTTCACATAGTGCCTAAACCTTAGGCCGAAGCCTGTGCGTTGCAGTACTTGGTATAAAAAATGCCCAGTCAACTGAGTCGAAAGTCTTCTCAAAACCAACAAGCAAAAGGGCATGTGACTCTTGGATCTCAATAATTATGATAATATTCCACCGGGAAGTCATTGGGGCCCGGGGTCTTGCCTGAGTTCAACTCCAGAGCATCCCTAGCATCGGGTGGGGGGGGGGTGTATCCAGATTCACTTGTTGGGTCAGAAAATCAGTGACAGGGGGATAATTACCAGTATTGAGGCAGCAGGTGCAGGATGGGACTGTTGGAGGGGGGCATACAAGATTTGATAATAATCCACAAAGGGGTCAGCAATGGCTGCCTCCGTATGGTGCATCACACCCCTACCGCCTATGACCGCAGGCACTATCCTAGAGGGCCCATCATGGCAGGCCTCTTCCAAGACAAGAGGACCAACACTGGCAGGCCTCTTCCAAGACAAGGAGCTGAAGGGACAATCTGACCACCTCAACAGTCGAAAGTAGGTAGGTTGGGGGCTTGCTATGTACTGTTTATCAAGTTGTAGGATTTGTGTTTCTAGGGCTGTTATATTTTGATGTTTTTTACATAACTGGTAAAGGATCAAAGATTTTACTCACCCCCTGTATCATGGCTTTGCCTGCTGCCCATAGCATAACTGAGTAGAGGACAGAACCCTGATTGGATTCAAAGTATGCAGTGACCATCTCCCCAATGCACTCAGAGTATTGATTATAAGGTAGGAACCAAGCATTAATTCACCAAGTTGGTCTTCGGGTTACTTGTGAGGTGCCTATGTAAAGATAGACATGGGAATGATCGGAGATACCTTGCAGGAGAATCTCCACTGCTGTGGTAAGAAGTACATCAGCCGCTGGTTCAGCACCGGACCGATACAGGTGAGGGTTGTGTGAGCTGCTGGCATATATGTAAATTCTCTCCCATGTGGAAGCCACACCCTCCACACATCAAAGAAGGCTAACAGAGTCATCCAGGACTCTAGTAATTTAGAAACACTTCTCCGGTACACTGCTGAACCGGCATTGGAATCACGTTCAGGATTAGGAACCACATTAAGGCCACCCCCGATTATAGTCACCCGGGGGAAATTTCAGGAGCAGGGCACTGCAATCGTCCAAAGTTCCTCTGGAATATTGTAGTGGGATAACACTGAGGAGATTATAGTGGGCTCCCTTCAGGCTCCCCTCTAGTCCCAAAACTCTGCCCTGCACGTCTGCATGTATTTTGTTGTGAATCATAGCAAAGGATCTGTGCAAAAGTATGCCACCTCCCTTGTACCTCTGGAGAAGCCTGCATGGAACACCCGGTTGTACCCAGAATAAAGTAAGAATGGGCACTGAGTGCATACCAAGTGGATCTCCTGCTGAAGGAGGACTGCCAGGAATAATCTCTTCACATATCGGAGTACGGCTGCCCTCTTGCTATGGCTCAGTAGACCATTGACATTAAAGTAGAGTATGGAAAAGTTAACTATGGAGTCTGTAGTTGTAAAGGGTCATGGATATGAACTGGGCACTGATTACAGGGCCGGACCCACAAGGGCCGCATACTACATCAGAAGGAAATGTCTTGTGTGGGACCTCGAAAATTGGAAACTCCTGTGAGAGTTCAGGTACTAATAACTGCACACAAACCAACTGGAACAACAACTTCTTTCCCCTATTCTCCCCATGTCATACTTCCTTCCAGGAAGCATCTGCCGCCCAAGAACCACCCCAACATCCCTTCATACTGTTCAATAGTTGAGAGACTCGATGGAGAAGCTCCTTTCATCTCAGGACGTAAAAGTAGCAGCAGCGATCTCCGGCCGAGGACCAGGTCCATAAGTAAGGGGGGTCAAGCCAGCAGTGTCAAGCCAAACAGGGCACAGTGCCAGGGGAGAAACTATTCCTTGTCTACCGAAATGGCTATCGGGCCACTCAGCTGTGTGAGTCTGGAATTGCCCGAGTCTTCTATTTGGAGATTCTGAGTTTGGGATTCCACTACCTGGTCATTTGCATCAGATCTCTGCTGGTTGATCTCAGTCCCAGAGGATTCCATGGATCCCCGAGCCTAGGCGCCCCAGTGGCATGACCCCATCCTCCTTCGGCGTTGTGGGTAGAATGTGCCTGTCCGGGGGCCTCCCTGGGTCTCTCGCAACCCCCTCCTTCTCAATCCACTTGAGTAAGATTCCTCTGCTCTGTTGCCCAGTCGCAGGCCTCCTCCATGGTACTAAAGAAATGGGCACTAGAAATATGGATCATTTTCATGGTGACTGGAAACATCAGCATATATTTAAGGTTCATGGCCCGCAGCTTTTGTTGGAACTCATCGAAATAATTCTGTTTCTGCTTCACCAGTTTGGGGTAGTCCGGAAAGTTCATGATGTGTGTGGACTGGTGTATAAGGTCTCTGGCCATCAGTGCCTCCCAGAGTATCACATCTCTGTCCCGAAAATTTAGCATGGGTTGCTGAGGGGCTCTCGGCATAGGTTTGGGTAACTAACGATCTGTGGGTGCATTCCAAGATGAGCCAGGGGAAAGGAGATCAGTCGAGATCCAAGAACGAAGGCAAGTTTCCAAGAATTTCTCGGGGTCTGTACCTTCGGAGCCTTCCGGAACCCCACAAAGTGGAGGTTTCACAGGCTGTTTTCTGCTTCATCTGCTCGGGCCTCAATGTGTTTAATCTAGAGGGTCAACTTCAAAACCATGGCCTTTAGTGTGAATATCTCTTCTTCCAACATAGAGACTCGGCATTCGGCTTCAATGATCCGGTTTGTGACATTTTGGAGGTCTTGTCTAGGTAGACTGATGTCTATTCTCACCTCTCCGATTCTTGTTTCCACTGTTTACCGTGAGGCCTAAATGGTCTGTAGGATGGCACCAGTGTCCGCTGAGTCTGGCGCGGGGAGCCCTGTGGTCTGTTCTGATGAAGCCCGTCCCACCTCAACCGGAGGGGTAGTAAATCTCTATTTTCAATTGAAACTGGGTTTCAGGTCCTCTGTCCACCAGAGGAGGGGTCCCACCAGACTCCTCCCAGAAAAGTAATGTTCCTAGGGTTTCAACCCGATTACCTCACACAATGGCCTGCTCCCACAAGACACCAGGGGAGGAGGGAAGAAAAAAAGAATGGGGGCCACAGACCCGTACTACATACTTGCGGTGTCGGACTCCCCGGCGTGGCTCCGCTCCTCTCCAATGCAGCTGCATAGAAGCACCCACAAGGCAGGGGCCGACACGTCCCCTGCTTGGGTGATGTCGGGCCCACTTTACATGGCCTCCGGCCGCTCTAGGGGTAAGTCTCGGTGGGGAACTTACATGTGCTATCAGGCCGATCTCTATCGCGCACCCCGAGATGGCCGACCCACTCAGGCTGAGCTCGTCGCCTCCAGCTTCAGGCTGTCTCCAGGCAGTCTGGATGGCGTTCGTCCCATGGCCGCATCACCAGATTTATTAAGGTTTTGCTTTCCTAGTTTAATGGTCTAGCGCGGAGGGGAGGGGGGTTTAAAGGATTTTAAAATACAAAAAAAACTTCCCATACTGGGTCCCACACCGCCTCCGCTCCTGGCAGTGTTTTCCTGCTGCTTTGCTGCTCTCCTGCCTCAGGCAGGAACAAGAAGCAGGCAGCCCCCCTCCTCAAGCCAATCTCAATGCTGCAATGGCAGCATTGTGATTGGTCCGGACGGGGCCCAGCCAGTCGCCTATGGGGAGGCCATTTTCTCTATGTAGGCTGCATGCAGCCTACATAGAGAAAATGCAGAGTGCGCATACTGGTTTGGTCGGCCCCAGAGGGTCGACCAAACAGTCAAGGCCCACAGCATTCGGCAAGCCACCCCTCCCCGACCTGCCCACCCGCCCGCCCCCATCCAGGCATACCCTCCCGCCCGCCCCCAACCAGGCATACCCTGCCTTCTGCTTTCTCACAGTGCAAGAAGCAGAAGCATAACATGGTATTTAAAATACTATTTTATGTTTCTGGTTCTTGCACTGCGAGAAAGCTGTGGGGCAACGCTCCTCCGCCCTAATGTAGGAGCCGCCCCTACACTTAAGGCAAACAGCCAGAAGAAGCCTGTAAGGATAGCTTACATTTCTGAAAAGCCAAAATATTTCCAGACTGTAGCCTAGGAGTGCCTCAGGCAAATACATATTCCTGTCACTCACCGAGTCTGAAACCTGTACTATTATAGGATTTTTGAGAACCACTATGAGAAAAATAGCTTTGTCATTTGTGGTGTAACATGAGAAAAATCTCATGAGGTAAATCTCCCAACGCTTATTTTAAAACACTATCCAGTATACAGAAGTATAGGAAAATCAAAACGTAAAGCACACTATTAAAACTAGTCATTAAAATAAAACCTGTTGTAATACAATAACCTAATCACAAATGCTGAGAAATAAATGAAAGTTATCAATGAGAAACATCCTATGGAGCCTCTAGGACTTAAATAAATGATGGGTAGGAGCACAATATAGCAGGCTCCAGTACAAACCACATGACATGATGTTGAGGCAGAAATAGAAAACCACTTATTAATGTTCCATTCCCAGAGTCGACTGCAGATAGCGGTGTCATGGGGATAACGACAGAGTGTTATATTTCTATGAATATTATAAAGAACAACACTTTCTTACCTGTAAGAGAAGTGATGTTTTGTGTTTGCCTGCTATCCTGGTAATGCATGGAATAGGTCTCTTCCTCTTCTTTAATAATGGCTGATGTGACTGCCACAGTAGTGTCTTGTTCTGCATTAACAGAAACATTTAACGGTGATTACAAGTGTTATCATTACAACTGAAACTATCACACTTTAGCAACTGCCAATCTCACCCTGTGTCTCAGCAAAGATGCCAATGCAAGAAGAAATGAGTATAAGGCCCAGGGGTTCACTCCAAGCTACTAATCGTTCTGCCACGAAAAAAGAAAGGCAATCATAAATAAAAGAGAGTAACAGGAGAAGTGGGGGCGGTTTGAGTTACCAAGTAAACATTCAGGCCTAATATATGAAGAGGACACTCATACAGATAGCATAACTGGCAGTCCCCTTTCAGAGGGCCACAGGAGCTAATGGGCAGACAACATAAACACCAGACCCCGTTTGCTGAAGGGGCACAGGACAGACAAGACCTACTGGGCCACAACTATGGTGGTTAAGGTTGTTTGCCACTGAAGTCATGGGGTCTGTCCTACTATGTCTCTACTAACTGTGCCAAGTACAGCCCTTATGGCATTTGACTCTCAGGGTAGAGAGTATTAGCAGTTAAAGGTTTCTCAAGGAGATAGTGTGGTGGACATGAATTCTGAACTCTGTGGAGATGGTGTGAGGGACAGGAATTCAGAACACTGTGGCCAATCAAAGCACACACTGCATTGTCCAGCCCAGTGCTTATCTTTTTATGAAATAAATGAAAGCAAGTTCTTTAATCTCACACTGGAACAAAATACTACACAATTAAATAGGAATGGCAGTTACCGGGTTCTAATCTCAGTTATGATTTTTAGTAAGGTGCTACACCCACTCTCAGTATCTTCTCCCTGGGTGCAGGTGCAGATCACTTCCATTTACCCCGCTGGTTAAATGCGCAAACCCAGTTCACTGATTCTCATCTACACCTTGATGCAGGTAAAAAGTCTCAAGTCCTTTTACCAGTCCCATGATTGCTGCAGATCTGGTGATGAGGCAGAGTAGCTCATGTCTTCGCAGTGGCAGATTTTCACTGCAGGTGCCTAAATGGCAACTTCCCTTTTGAAAAGGACTCACTGGACAGCGTCGGCATGACAGGTCCTGGGCAGTAGCATGGCATCCTTGGCAGTTGCAGCCCTCCAGACCAAGTGCAGCTAAGTCCCCTGGGCAGATACGATAGTAGGGATATGCCTTCAGCAGTTGCAGTCTTCCAGGCTGATCAAATTCACATTTCAGCCTCAACACAACATTTTCCCTGGAATTGGCAGCAGAAGATGCATCAATTCTCGGCACATGGCAGGCTGCAAGATGACAGGGTGAGGTTCATTCTTACAGAGTCTTGCTACAGTTCGCAAAGAAACTGCTCAGGGAAACAAGATCCTCTTATAGCATGGGGTGCTCCTGACTTCACTCTCTAGGGCAGTCATCTTTCTCTGGGTGTTCCTCTTGCTAGGCCCTCCTCCACTGTCTCAACTCCGGCAATCAGCCTGAACTCCAGGCAGGTACTCTCCTCCACGGAGAAGCAGGATACTAGGCATCAGGCAATCCCTCAGCCCTGCCAGTAGAAAGTGCAGACTTCAAGTGATATCCTCACAGCTCTTGGAAACTGACTGTCACTCAGACACCAGGCCTGGACACACTAGTCCTTTGAGTACTCTGAGAAGCGCTCCTTTCCTTGGTCAGGAAGAACTTGGAACTGGAACAAAGTAGGGTGATTTGGATCCCTCTTTTGTACATATTTTCCAAATGAAGGATGTGGTTTCATTGTTTATGGCTTCAGAACTGATTTGGGTGGTTTTCTTTTGAATGTCATTTTCTCTCTATTCTAGGTGTATCCAAAACAAGGGCACAATGAATTTTGATATCTCTACACCTGGCTGTTGAACTATTTAAGCAGTATTCCGGTACAGACAAAAGGACAGGTCCTGTCATGAAACCTCCTCATTTTGAGCAACAGAAACTGCAGCCCACCCCTCACACCTACCATCTACAAAGTAGTAGTGCTCAGGAATAACTAATCTAAACTAAACTAACAAGGTCTTTGACTTTTTAAAGATAGCCCTGTCTTCATAAAATATCTGAATATGTATCCTCCAAACCACTGGAATACATGCAATGAATTTTCACTGTCTGGGGAAGCTATGTCCAACCATGCATCTTGTGCCATACTAAACCAGGGGTATCCGAAATTAACCCCACTGGTCCTAGTACTCAAGACTCTAACAAACAGAGTTCTACTATCATACATGTGCTACATACTTACTCCACTTACACACACTCATCAAGCACAGGGAATGTCTGTGCAAGGTTTTGGCTTTCACATAACAGCAGCTGTTTACACAAGAGGATCCCTTAGTCTTGCCTCTCCTAGACTCTAAGAAAAGCGTCTGGTCATACTACTGATTCACAAACACAGTATGCTGTCTCCACCATGTTATTTGATGCGCCCAGGGCATGCACAGTAGACCAATGCCCACTATGAGGGCAAGTGGAGTGTGCACACAGAACATGTTTTGAGCCACACATTACTAGTTACAGTCCTAGGCTTCTGCTCACATATTATAATAGTATAATACCAAGGGCAAATAAAACATCAGGATACCAGTTTCACATTAAGTCAGGCACTATTGGCAAGGATACATACCAGTTTAGCATGCAGGGGACATTCTCGTCTCAGTAATAAACAGAAGAAGGTAAGAGAAATGTGTACATTGAATATTATTAAAAGTAACAGAGTAGACCAAACTTTGGAATGATACATGCTAAATTGCAGTATTCTGGTAAATTAATCTAGGACACAGTGGTGTGTAAGTACTACATCTTAATAAATGCTGGCCAGCGGGGTCCTGTCTGTAACAAGCCAAAGCTAGTAGAAAAACAATCTGGATTGTTTGCTTCTTTCAGTAATTTATAAGACTGGTACAATACAAGCCATGTATTACTCTCCCTATCCCATTTACATATAACACAGCACTTTAGAAAAAGTTAAGTAGGCTTTTGAATGGAACAGTTGGGGCATTATCATAGGTGGTGAACTTTCCTGAGACACTGCATATGTATTTCAAACTGTGGACAACTTGTTGCGTTGATTTTCCTGGATTTACTCAGATCGGTCTAAAAAGAAGCAACAATTATAAATTGTCTATGTAAGATAAATAAACAAGACAGAGTTAATCTTGAAAACAATATTGAAGTTACTTATGATCTTGATTGTTATTCAAAAAGAAAACGAATTCTCTGATGGAATTATCTTTGCCGTAGAGATAGCACAGCAGAAGTAATTCCCCTGAAATTATCTCCTCTTGTGAGAACTCTCCAACAGATAAATGTGTACATTCATCACAAATCAAAGGATGTCCCGATGCCACCAAATTGCCTTCCAACTCTAAATCAAAGTCTTTAAATCAAGCTCTTCAATTGATCTGTTTGGCTAGTAACATTTCAGATGGATACAGCAGCCTCATACCTTCCAGAATTTCAGGATAATTTCCACTACAGGTTCCACACTTCCTCCTGCCTCAATATAGGCATTCTCTTCCTTTTGTCTTCATGTGTGTTTTGTGCATGAGAGTGTTACCAGGAGGTCAAGGAACAATTTTTCTTTTTCCATCCAACGGTGTGGCCTCAACAACTATGGCAGTGATGATTCAGCCTGTGTATCTTTCTAGTGAAGCACAGTACCTTGGCTACAGTGGTATCCATTCTGTGTATCTTAAATACTCACAAACATTTATATTCCCTGTGGCGATTACTGAAAAAAACCACACTAATCGGGTCTCTATCCTACTATAAGAAAAAACCCTGCTTTGCCACTATTTTGTTAAAATCTGAACAAGTACAAGATTCTTTCCTTCTTTACTACGAAGGAAAGAATGTAGAGGTAGTTGCTAGCCAGGTAGTCAATGTTCAACACTATTTTCTGGAGCAAGCATCTCCTTAGAGCCATTACTAAAAGGATTAATTTAATGAGGAAGGTTATGTCAAGCTCAACTGACCAAGTAAATACCAACTGTTAATGGTATAAAGCAAGGTTGTCTGCTTGTCCCATTATTATGCTCCCCTCTAAATCTATGATTTGCCTGAGAAACCCAGTTGTGCACACAAATGTCTACCTATTATTTCAGATAAAGGTTTACATTTATTACTCAATGCAGATGATGTTGTTATCTTGCACCTAACCCAGGCTGGTCTTCAACAGGGTATTCATATGCAGATGCCCACTACTTAGAGATCAATGGTGAGAAATCTAAGATTATGACATTATGGAAGAAGTCTATGGGAGTTATTTTTACATATAACATGAATCTTCAATTACACATACATCACCTTCTCACAAAAGGAATTTCACATTCTTTGGATTTTGGTTCTGTTTATAAGCTGTTAAAGATCCTGGACAAATACATATTGCATTGAATGAATACCTTATTCAAAATATGAATTTTTAAACATAGTTTAAGAAAGAATTTTAAAGTCATTATTAAACTCCGAGACACGTCTCTCTATTAAAGTCATCCTTCTGGAGTAGGTGTTAAAAGCATGTGAGATTAAAGCATTAGGTGCTATCCGTATGTAGGGGGTCATAACATTTGTAATGCTGCACCCAACTTGCTATGGAAAGTTATTAGGAATGAATTATGGAAGGATGTCATTCCAGGATTTACAGTACTTAAGAACTTTTCATCCATGTTATGCAAACCAGGTCTGAAAATGTGTTATAATTATACCTCCAAGCCATCAATTTCCTTCTCAATGTTGTTTCATTTTACAAGTAAATCAGAGGATATTATTTTTTATATAACATAATGCTCTTCAAGAGTATTTGAGTGACAACGGTCAACCAAATAAGGATGCAACCATGCTTGTTCTTTTTTTTTATTTACCGTCAAATCTGCAGAATTATCATCAGACTTAGAACTAATGGGCTTCCTTCGAAGTATAATTGGTCTAACTGGTACGGAAGTAAGCATCCATGTGTACTCTGTCCTTTGTGCAAGTTAGGGATTCAAGATCTAAAATTTACTATGTGTTTCCTGGCACTGCAGACTCAGAGCACAAACTTCTGAAGTAAATCTGCACTGTGTGCTCTGTAGCTCTGCGGTTGGTGGATATGAAAGACTTCTGTAAAGCAAACTATAGCTACGACCCAAACAACTGATTGCACACACAGTTATAGTCAGAACCCTCACGTTGGAATGTGCGCTTGGTATGAAATCAGCTAATATTTTGTAGAGCTTCCTCAAAGAAAAAAACTGTGAAATCTATCAGTCTATTTCCACTCTGAGAGCTCAGAACAGAGCTGAGTAAGGAGTGATACTGGTCCTAACAATCACCCCTAATGCACAGTGCTGACCCCTGCCATCTCCTGATACCTACAGACTTTGTACCAGCAGAAAGACAGACGCAGAAGGCACATTTCTGACAGCATGTGGACAGATGCACACTGATGATCCCAGAGGGATGACCCGATGTCTCCTTCTTGTACAAACTGTGCATGCTGCCACTTCTTTCGAAGGAGTGAGGTTGAAGATGGATACATGATATATTAGTAAAATTTAGAATGTATCAGTTCTTAAATACTGGCTTGGGACACAACATTGTTGGGATTCACTTTTGACTGCTTATGAGGATACCTAAAACAACAACAAGGATGCCAGAAGCAGGATCCTGCTTTGAATTCGGGTAGTTCTGATAAGGCAAACTAACTGGATCATCACCGGAGCTATTACGGCATTCAGCCCCATGAGAAAATCTGATAAAAACGGAGACTAAATTGTGCGTTTTCTAGGTACAATGTCTGTAAAAAGGAATACAAAATCAATATACTGTATTTTGCAAGAAAGTCAGATAATCTGGCTATAATTTCTGAACTTGCGGCACTTCTACCTCTTTTAAATTTCTAGGTCTTCCTCTTTTGAATAGATATTCAGTCATATATTATAACTGAGAGTTACAGGGATTCTGCTCAGGAACAGAACTATGCTTGGAACCTCAGAACATCGGTAGGTAGTACCTAGTCACCATACCACATCAGTATCTTTGAGCCCAAGTCCGACTAGCTATAGTGCCTCACTTACCCTCCTAACCTTACCAGAGAAATATGTGAATTGGCACCACAGAACACAACACTCCTGACCGTCTCAGGGATCGTGGTTACAGGACACACCCTTTTCTCTTTTTCACTCGTACTTATCCACAGTAAAATAAACAAGAGACACAAGGGAAGTTTACAATATTTATTCAAACTACTGTGTCCTAAAATGCAGTATTCATGCCACAATGAGAAGACTTATGCATATCAAAAATACTGGTAGCATGGCTATTGAACCATATATTATAAAACGGGCTGTCATGGTATAAAACAGATTAACCTAAACCCCCCATCCTACTAAAGATAAATGATTATATATGAAAGATCTCTAGGATTTGTAGCGGACCCCGTACCTTAACATACACAGGTGGATGTTCTACATCTCATCTGCCTCAATGCTCTTCTCTCAGAACTCTCGCTCGCTCCATGTGTTTGTTTACTCTCTTGTACCCAGTTATATGACAAGACATGTATGCTCATGAACAGCAGCTGTGTTCTCATGTTATGTCTAGGTGCTAGTGCCTGACCAGAGAGAATAACAAAGAGCATTGTTGCGAGACCTTGTCTAGGATGTTCAGACTAAATCCCAGGAAAAGAAGAGAACGCAAAAACATATGCAGATTCCATGTGAAAGTACAGAATGGCACAAAGCAAGTATGTTTAAATACAAAAGTGTGCAAAGGAAAATGCGACCTATAATGTACATAACCAGGACAAAACAGGGAAAAATACAATGGGCAATGCAGGAAACACATGACAAATCTAATTAGAGTGAATTGGGTGAGGCATGAAAAAAATACATATATGTCATGATCTTAGCCAGTAAAAAGTAGTGCTGTCCCTCAGATTGCCAAACCTCACTCAAAGTCTCAGTCACTCTAGGTACCACTCTTTATGGGTGTAGGAGAGTAGGGTCTGCTATCCTATGGTCACCCCAAATTTTTGCTTTTTGCTTCACTGGTTTATGACTTAATGTGGCTGTGGGCCTGCTAATCAGACCCACAGCCTGCTGTTCTCTCTCTAAATTGTAACCCATGTACTTTAGGTGCATAACGAAATTGGAACTGATTCACCTTATTGGCCCCTGTAACAGTGTACCCAGGTACCCAGGGCATAGGTGCTTCCAAGGCCTACCAGGGGCTGCAGCACGTATTGTGCCACCCCTGGCCTGGCCTCCATATTTGACACAACTGGCTGATCACTCAGCTGGGGTAAGTCGGTGTAACCACCCCTTACTTAGGTGTAGTATGCCTATACCTAACCTAAAATGGACACATATGTTCCTATCAGTCACTCCTATGGAAGGCCTCATCAATCCTGGAGGCAGAGTGCTTGGAAATATGTGAGATGGTGCTCTGGCATGAGCTGAGCCTGTCTGCAGCTTTCGGAACCATGTCCTTCAGCTGTTCCATGATATTGCCATACCATATACTCTTAAGTGCATTATAATCCTCGCGGTTAAATGCTATCTTAGGTTTGGCTTTATCAAAACATGTCGAGTAAGGTGTCATACGAATTGGAATACTACCCCCTCGCCAGTTCTGGCGACGGGGGTAGCATTCCACCCTTCTAGAGGGACACGACATGTACCTAGCCTGAACCCCGGTTAAAGTTAAACAGAGCCTTAGCATCTCAAAATGGATGCTGCCACCACAGACACAAGTCTGACCTCCTGCTGCTGGGAGTCCTTCCAGCGAGGGCAGCTTGGACAAAGGGTTTCCTGCCTGGGGAGGTGCTAGCACCACCCCAGACAGGATTTTGTGTATTGGGTAGGACAGGGCTGAATAGAATCAGACATGCCTGGGGCACACAAGGTGTCCCTGTGCATAGGCCAGTTCAAACCGGTGCTGGGGCTTTCCAGCCCCAGTCCTGGCGCGAAACTGGACAAAGGAAAGGGGGTGTAACCACCCCCCTTCCTGGTTCCACCCAGAGGAGGGACCGAGTAGGTGATCCGGTCCCCCAGATTCGAATAAGAGTGGGAGCTGTGTCCTGAGACTTCAGATCATCCTGAATCAACTTGAAATACAGAAGAAGACTGGACTTCGACATTCTGCTGCTCAGAAGACGGAAGAGAATCTCCCTTGTGGCCAAGGAGTGACCACCCTGTGAACACAGGCACCAACCAGCAACTCGACGTCTGCTTTGCCGCCGCCTCCCGCCGGAGCCCGAGCCCAGAGCCTGACAAGACCCAGACTCCCAGACTTCTCACAGCCCGATCCACAGTCCCTGCAAAGAAGGGACCCGTGGAGGCACCGAGAGACGTGGGACCGGACATCTTGGAAGACCCCCAAAACGCTGACTGCGCAGCATCAGAGGCACCCTCGACGCTGTGCTTTGGGGTTTGAGAAGCCCCAACCTCGAGCAGCCCTTGCACCGAAGATCAGCCCCCCAGCATCTCCACGATCTGCGTGGGGCCCTTTTGCATCGTGCCACTCGACGCGCCTAACCGTCCACTTGCCACGCAGCTAGTGGCCATCTTGGCGACGAAACCTACAACTTTCACTGCGGGTCTGGTTGCTCCAGACTTGCCCTTGCTCCTGTAAAAAGGAGCCCCTGCTCTGACCTTGCTGGTCCGAGTAACAAGCCTTTTTCGATTCCTGCGTGGCTTGCATTAGCCAAGGCCTGTTTGCTTCTATCAAGTCGCCGACACCGCCAACAGCGAGAAGCCTGCGTGGGACAGCTCGTGACCGACTCCTGGACGTCTTCGACCCCTCGTGTCCACGTGGCTGCAGAGAGAAGCTACACCTCGACGCCTGTTTGCACCCGACATCGCCTGGTTCCACGGTAGTCACTGGCTAGTGACTTTGAACATTGTCCCCTCTGCTTTCAGGTCTTCACCTCTTCAGATCCACCCTTGGATCCACCGGAACTCTTCACATCGAGCCGCCTGCAGCATCTTCAGCTCCAAGCACCATCGACCTGCGTGACGAAACCCGACACTACTTCGACCCTATGCACCCGCTTCCTGTGGGTGAGGTAACTCAGCTCCGCCGGTGTTCCCACACTGGTACACACCTCTAGTGTCTGTGTCTCAAGTTTCAGCTTTCTAGGTCACTCGGAAGGTTCCTTTCTAACTAACTTTGTACTTTTTACGCACCATTGACATTGCATTGGTAAAGCGTGCACTTTCCGCACTGCTCCCGAGTCCCGCGGGCCTTTCCCGACTTCTTCACTGCTAGTCCCGAACAGCTCCAGCGATTCCCCAGGCCCTAGGCCTCTTCACTTTCCCCATAGTGGTTCTGTGGTGGAGTGAGCGTAGCGGGCCGGAAAAGCAGGCGAGGAGGCCGTATGTAGTGGGCAATACTGGATATTTATTATTGAGGAACAAAAGGAATGTCACAATGGGCAGATAAGGAGGCTCCAGGCGATGAACTCCGGTCCTGGTCTTCTGTTCTGCTCGGTGGTCTTGAGGCACTCCAGGGACGGCTCCGATGACGGGGAGGATCCACGGAGGGCAGTAAGAGAGGGAAAAACAAGGGACCGTTAGTCCTATCCAGAGCTTAACGCAGTATATACCGCTCACCGTCACCCGGATAGTGCGAGAGGGGGCGGAAAGAGGCAGTGAGGAAAGGAGGGTACCGGGAGGAGGGAATAAAGGTTGGGGAATAGAGAGGGTGCCAAGGCGGGACGTGAGTGGGATGGTTGGGGCTGCTGTGAGGTGCTTTACAAGTAATGTACAGTGCAGGGGAGGGGAGGTGAGACTATGGAGAAAAGAGGAGTATTTACAGGGACTTTACAGGGACTCCTAATGAGCAGGGAAAAGAAGGTTAAAGGCACTCACGCGGTCCGCCGTAACTCTCCAGTGAGTTACGGCCGCTCTCCAGCCACCTCCGTAGGACTCCACCACTCTTCAGTCCACATGTCTTCGTCGCACGTCTGCTCTCCTTCTCCGTCTCCAGCCAGAGGGTCCTGCCACGAAACTCCGACGGCGTGATGTCCGCGATCCTCGGTTTTATCCTGTGCTGACGCTGCCTCTGGGGCGGTACTTCCGGGGTCAGCGAGATATGATTCCTCCAGACCTGGTGCTCTGGTTGGTCCCTGCGGGAGAGAAAAGGGCGGGGTTTCGTTGGTAGTGGCTGGTGTTCCGGGTCCTGTCCCGGCTATGGCGCTTTGGCTGCGGGGTTGTAGTCCAGGTGGAAACGGATGAGGTACGTGCGGGGGAGGGTGGCCTCCTGTTCGGGGTCTTCGAGACGCCGTCTCACACCCCCTTCCCCTAGCTGTCTTTCCTGTACTGGACGGAGAATGAGGGTGCCGTGAAAGGTAATCTGCATTACCCTGGTCTGAGCCTTTCCGGTGTTTTGTTTGGAAGTGAAAAGGCTGTAGGGACAGAAACCATCGTAGGACCCTGTCGTTCTGACCTTTGTTCCGGGCCATCCACTCCAAGGGGGCGTGGTCGGTATAGAGGACAAAGTCTCTGCCCTCTAGGTAGTACCGCAGATTGTCTACTGCCCACTTTATGGCCAAGGCTTCCTTTTCAACTACAGCGTATTGCTTTTCTCTGGGAAACAATTTGCGGCTCACGTAGAGTATGGGTCGCTCGTTGCCTAGGGAATCTTTTTGGGATAACACGGCCCCCAACCCATGATCGGAAGCATCCGTTTGCAGGATGAAAGGCCGCGAGTAGTCAGGGGGTACCAAGACAGGACTTGAAGTCAAGGCGTCTTTTAAGTCCGTGAAGGCATGCCATGCTTCAGGAGAGGGGTTTCGTAGCAGTTCATCGGAACGGTTGGATTTCTTCAGCAGGTCCGTAAGGGCCGCGGCTCTCTGGGAAAACCTGGGCACAAACCGCCTATAATACCCGAGAAGCCACAGAAAGGCTCGGAGGTCCTTTTTTGTTTGGGGAAAGGGAAGGGACCGGATGGCCACGTTTTTGCTTTCTTGGGGTCTTATCAGGCCATCCCCCAGAAGAAACCCCAGGTATTTGACTGTTTTCGCCGCTAGGGTAGTTTTGGCTGGATTGATGGCAAATCCGAACGAACCCAAGGAGGAGACGACGCTGACAAGATGCCTCAAATGCTGGGGCCAGCTGTCGCTAAAGATAATGATGTCGTCTAAATAGGCGCCCGCGTACTGGGAATGGGGCCGCAGGACGTGGTTCATAGCCCGTTGAAAGGTGGCTGGGGCGCCATGAAGACCAAAGGGCATGACTAAAAATTGGTATAACCCCTCAGGGGTGGAAAAGGCAGTCTTCTTTTTGTCTTGTTCCCTGAGGGGTATCTGCCAGTACCCTTTGCAGAGGTCGAGGGTGGAAATATACTTTGCCTTGCCTATCCTCTCAATCATTTCGTCCACCCGGGGCAAGGGATAGGAGTCGAAGCTTGACACTTTGTTGACCTCCCGAAAATCAATGCAGAAACGGACCGACCCGTCAGGTTTTGGCACAAGCACAATAGGGGAGTTCCATTCGCTAACTGAGGGCTCTATGATTCCCATCTTTTGCATGGCTTCCACCTCCTGGCGGATAACAGTCCGGCGGGCCTCCGGTACTCTGTAAGGTCTCAGTCGGACAACTTTCCCTGGTTCTGTTTCTATTGTGTGTTCCGTGACGTTGGTTCGACCCGGAGAAGAGGAGAAGACCTCTTTCACGGATTCTAGGGTTTGTCGCAGTTCCTGGATTTGTACGGGGTTTAGTTCAGGGTCTAGGCAGGGGTCGAAAGAGAAGAGGAGACTTTTGCAGGCTCCTGTCAGCACCGGACGGGGTCCTTCCCATTTTTTCAATAAGTTCACGTGGAATATCTGGGAGGTGCCACGTGTGGGGTCTATTTCCACCTCATAGGTGACTGGGGTCACCTGCCGGAGGATAGTGTAGGGGCCTTGCCACTGTCCCAGAAGCTTATGGTCTGATGATGGCATCATGAGGAGAACTAAATCCTGGACAGCAAAGACCCTGCTGCGAGTGCCCTTGTCATATTGCTTCTTTTGATTGTCCTGGGCGTTCCCTAGGTTTTGTCGGACTATGTCCCGGATCATGGATAGGTGAGTTTTCAAGTTCTCCAGGTATTCGGGAAGCGGACGAGTGCGGTCCGGTTCTTCTTCCCAAGCCTCCCGCGCCATGTCTAGCAGGGTACGAGGGGGACGCCCGTACAGTAATTCATATGGGGAGTATCCGGTGCTACTCTGCGTTTTGCAGCGGATTGCGAATAAGGCTAAAGGAAGCATCTCTTCCCATCTTTTTGCTTCCAGGCCCAGGAGCTTTTTCAGAGTCTGCTTCAAAGTGGCGTTGTAACGCTCCACCAATCCGTCCGTTTGCGGGTGATATGCAGACGTTCTGATTTGCTTAATCCCGAGTTCAGAACAGACACGTTTCATAAGAGCAGAAACAAAAGGTGTACCCTGGTCGGTCAGTATTTCCCGGGGGAACCCAACCCGAGAAAATAAGGAGATCAGGGCCTTTGCTATATTCTGGGTGGTGGGTTGGCGTAGGGGTATGGCCTCCGGAAAGCGGGTGGCATAGTCCACTATGACCAGCGCATAGCGACACCCGCTACGGGAGGGCAAGAGGGGCCCAATAATGTCCATCCCAATGCGGCTGAAGGGGACGTCTATGAGAGGGAGGGGTTGTAACGGAACCCGGGGAGGTCTGTGACGGCTGTTTTTCTGGCATACTACGCATTCACGGCAGTAGGTTTTGATTCTTTGATATACCCCCGGCCAATAGAATTTCTCTAGGACGGCTTGGCTGGTCTTCTCGTCCCCGAAGTGACCCCCTAGAAGATGACTGTGCGCCAGGAAGAGGACTTTGTCCTGGAAGGGGCCGGGGATAAGTAACTGTGCGTTTTGTTGGGGCCCCCCTTTTCGGTATAGTAGACCGTTTTTCTTATAGAAATAAGGACCTACTTGCAAGGGGTCCTCTTGATCAAGGGCTCTTCCCCAGGCTTCCTGGAGGAGGGGGTCCTCCTGCTGTGCCGCCCTGAACTCTCGGTCAGTCTGCCAAGGGTGTTCTTCAATGATAGCGGGATAAGCGCCGACGTATTCCCTCTTCTCTCTTCTTTTCTGGCTTTTAGGTTTGTGGGGTTTGGGAGCCGGTACTAGCTTGGGTTGTCCTGGATACGGAGCATCTTTCCACCACTGAGCCAGGGAATCGGAGGTGTCTTGAAGGAGCGTAGGTAGTCCCGGATAATCGCTCCCTAGAATGGCTTGTTCTGGAAGAGCGGGTACGAGCCCTACAGTGAGACAAGTACCGGGGTCCTTAGAATGTTGAACTCGGACCTGAGTCGTGGGGTACTGTTTGGTGTCGCCATGGACACATTGGATGGCTACGACTCCCGTAGGGTTACTGACCGTGTGTGCAAGATCTTGTGGTCTTAGGACACTCTGACGGCAACCGGAGTCGGCAAGGGCCATGAGGCGTTGACCGTCAATTGACACAGGGCAGTGGAACGGTGGGGGTGTGTACCCAGGAGGGGTGCACAGATAGTTCCTCACAGATCCGACCTCCATCGGCTCCTCCTTCTGCGGGCACATCCGGGCAATGTGTCCGAACCCTCCACACGAATAACACTGGGGTCCAGGGGTAGGGGTTCGGAACACAACTGGGGAGGGAAGAAGGGAGGTAGGTTCAGGTCGGCGGGCCGGTGGTGGCCGGGTAGAGCGAGTGGTCATAGCAGACGGGTGTCTGTGGGGGTGTTCCTCCTTCCCCCGTTGGAGCTCCTGAGCACGGCTATAGGCGGAAGCTATCTCTATGGCCGTCTCCAGGGTGAGTCTGGAGCGCTGCCTCACCCAGCGCTGTGTAGCCGGGTTTAAGGAGGTAAGGAATTGTTCCAGATATATTTTCTCCATGATGTTCTCCTTGGTGGAGGTCTCGGGCCGTAGCCATCGGTTTGCGAGATCTCGGATCCGGAATGAGAGGGCCCTTGGATTCTCTTGTGGTTTTTCCCTGGCTTGGCGTAGTTTCACCCTATAGGTATCGTCGTCAATGCCAAGACGTTCTAAGATACACCGTTTAATGTCCGCATATGGGTTGTTGCCTTGTATGTTGGCCTGTTGATAGGCGGCTTGTAGGTCGCCGGTGAGGAGTGGCCCCAAGTATTGGCCCCAACGATCTACTGGCCAGTTGGCGGCTTGGGCTATTCTTTCAAAGTTTGTAAAAAAGTAGTCCGGATCGTCCACTGGGACGTACTTTTGGAGGACCACGGAGGGGAGAGAGGTCACCGGCCTTTGTTGCCCCAGGGCATCCGTTAACTTCACCATGGTTTGCTCGTGGGTCACCCCCTGGCCCTTCAGGACGTCATGCAGCTGCCCTCTGTCGTCTTCAGCGGTCTTTAGGAACTGTTCCATCAGTTTACCGAACTGTTCTTGGGATTCCGCCATCTTCCTGACTACGGCCTCCATGCTTCCAGCAGATCCCACTTCTGACACCAGATGTGGTGGAGTGAGCGTAGCGGGCCGGAAAAGCAGGCGAGGAGGCCGTATGTAGTGGGCAATACTGGATATTTATTATTGAGGAACAAAAGGAATGTCACAATGGGCAGATAAGGAGGCTCCAGGCGATGAACTCCGGTCCTGGTCTTCTGTTCTACTCGGTGGTCTTGAGGCACTCCAGGGACGGCTCCGATGACGGGGAGGATCCACGGAGGGCAGTAAGAGAGGGAAAAACAAGGGACCGTTAGTCCTATCCAGAGCTTAACGCAGTATATACCGCTCACCGTCACCCGGATAGTGCGAGAGGGGGCGGAAAGAGGCAGTGAGGAAAGGAGGGTACCGGGAGGAGGGAATAAAGGTTGGGGAATAGAGAGGGTGCCAAGGCTGACGCTGCCTCTGGGGCGGTACTTCCGGGGTCAGCGAGATATGATTCCTCCAGACCTGGTGCTCTGGTTGGTCCCTGCGGGAGAGAGAAGGGCGGGGTTTCGTTGGTAGTGGCTGGTGTTCCGGGTCCTGTCCCGGCTATGGCGCTTTGGCTGCGGGGTTGTAGTCCAGGTGGAAACGGATGAGGTACGTGCGGGGGAGGGTGGCCTCCTGTTCGGGGTCTTCGAGACGCCGTCTCACAGGTTCTTATACCACTATTTTAGTATATGGTTTAGGTGGCCCCTAGGGCTCATCCATATTGTGCAACTTTTGTGTATTTAAACTGTGTTTTGTTTTAACGCATTTGCTTCTGTGCTCATAAAGAGTATCAGGGATATTTGTAGTAATAAATCTATATATATTTTCAATATATATCTGTTTGGTGTCCTTTCATTTGGTATTCAAGGGATTGTGTATGGTAAAGCAGCTTGCTTCACATGCCTTTACAGAGTTTAGCCTAAGACTGCTTAGTCCATGCTACCCCTAGGATAGCTTGTCTATAAGGTTGACTTTACAACCTGCACCATAAGGGTTGCTTGGCATGATACAAGGTGATCACTAGAACTAGTGAGCATCATATATCAGGCCAACTTCTCACATTGGTGAGCAGCGGTGGGATTTGAGCTTGCTGTTGTTTTACCATTACAATCTTTGAAAATATCATTTGAAAGATCATACAGGTACCTGATAGGTACACTAAAACAAGACTAGATATACTTAAGTTCTACTGAACTTAGTTGTTGTAGAGGATAGGGAGTAGCACACCCTGACTACAACTACTAGATAGGTTTTGTAGGAAAACACCAGTGTAGGTAGATTGCAACACATCCACCACACTAGAGCAATGTCTGGAACAGAGGGATCCAATGGAACCACCTCTGTTGAGAGTGACCCTCCAAGGGCACCATCCAAATTTGCTACCTTTCCATTTAAGGAACTGAGGCAACTGTGTTCCATGAGAGGAATCAAAACAGGTCCTTCTCCTACAGCAGGACACCTCAGAGAGCTTTTAGACCAGTCTGAAGCTCTAAGGGACTCCAAACCAGGCCCCTCAGGGACTGGAGATGGAGGATCCCCCACTGAAGATGATAACTCTGATGCCCCAGCCCCTGTCGTCCAGATAGATGAGGAAAACCAGACCCCTGGGAATACTCAACCTGAGGAAGAAGAAGAGGAGGAGGAGGAGGAGGAAAGTGATTCTGATGATGGGACTAGCCAGGTGTTAGTCAGCAGGCTTAACCAGGCTAACTTAAGCTTATTTGGGACTGAAGGTGGGTCCAACCCATTCAGACCCCCAAATGGACTTAACCAGGAGCATAGGAGGAGGAGGAATCACTCAGGTGAATCCAATACTTCCCATGTTTCTAGAGGTTCTCATGGCAACTCCAGAAGGGAGTTGACTAGCCCTCAGAGAAGGGAACATGAGGCCAAAATGAGAGAGGCTGAACTTAGGATCCAGAGACAAGAATTAGAAGTTGCCCTGGCCAAAGAGAAACTTGCTAGAGCAAGGCAGCCTAGAGAGAGTGGATCAGATTCCACTGGTGGCAGCACTATCCCTAAGGATAAAGACAGGTCCTATGACAATAGAAACCTGAGTAAGATTGTGCCCCCCTACAAAGCTGGGGATGATATCCACAAGTGGATGACTGCACTTGAGAGAGCTTGCAAAGTACAGCATGTTCCTCAGGAGCAGTGGGCAGCAATCTTGTGGCTCTCCTTTGAAGGTAGAGGCCGAGACAGACTCCTCACAGTTAGTGATGGGGAGTCTAGAAACTACCTGGTCCTGAAGAGTGCTCTGATTGATGGGTTAGGCTTAACCACTGAACAGTACAGGTTAATGTTCAGAGATACCCAGAAGACACAGACTCAGGACTGGTCTGAATTTGTTGAATGTGCCACTAAGGCTCTGGAGGGCTGGTTGCTGGGAAGAAAGGTTACAGACTATGAAGGATTGTACAATTTGCTTATGAGAGAACAGATTTTAAATAACTGTCAGAACCAGCAGTTGCATCAACATTTGGTTGACTCAGATCTAACCTCTCCCCAAGAATTGGGAAAGAGGGCAGACAAATGGGTCAGAACCAGAGTTAAGCAAAAGAACCAGAACCAGAACCAGGGTGGTGACCAAAAGAAAACAGACCAGAAGGGTGGGGAGCAGAAAGCTAAAGACCAGAAGTCTTCAACAGGGCCCCAAACTAATACTGAGGGTGGGTCCCAACCTTCCAAGAAGAAGAAGAAAGAAGGTCAAAGAAAACCCTGGTGTAGCTTTTGCAAAAACACCACTCACTGGACACGTGATTGTAAAAAGGGTGGAGCCACCAACACTGCAGCCCCTAAGGCACCTGCACCCACTAGTACAGTTGGCAGTGTTGGACCACAGACTAAGGGGGTAGTGGGTATCACCTTGGGAACTGATGGAGATTCTGACCTAGTCAGAGTCCCCACACAGGCTGTTCTGATCTGTGATGGGGAGATTGATTTCTCCCCTACTGTCAGTCTCAATAATTTGGGCAAGTACAGACAGACACCATTAATTAATGAAAAAGTGGCTCAAGCATACAGGGACACATGTGCCAGTGTCACTATGGTGACGCCTAGCTTTGTGGACCCTGGACAGTACATATCAGGTGATAATTACCTGGTGACCAATGCCAGCAATGTCACTACTACACATAGTGTGGCAATTGTTAACTTTTCCTGGGGAGGGGTAACTGGCCTAAAAAGAGTTGTGGTTAGTGCTGATCTCCCAGTAGAATGTTTGTTGGGCAATGACCTGGAGAGCTCTCTATGGTCAGAAGTTGAGTACAGGACTCATGCAGAGATGTTAGGGATATCATCACATGTCCTTGCTGTGACCAGGTCACAGGCCAAAAAGTGCCTCTCTGAACCTCAGGTCTTGGATCCTGGAACAATGGACCAAGTACCTTCCAAGACAAGGAACAGGAGGGCAAAGGCTGTGCCTTCCCAAATGCCTACAAGTGAGGATCAGCCTTCACAGGAAGATGATTCTGAGACCCCTGAAGGAACTGTCCCTATAGAACTTGAACCTGATCAGGTTGAGTTTCTGGGGACAGGGGGACCTTCTAGGGCAGACTTGGGGCAGGCTCAGTTATCCTGTCCTTCTCTTGAACCCCTCAGACAGCAGGCTGCTGCTGAGGCTGCTGGGAATGCTCAAGGTACCCATAAGGTTTATTGGGATGATGGGCTCCTTTATTCAGAGGGTAGAGACCCCAAGCCTGGTACAACCAGGAGGTTGGTCATACCTCTGCAATTTAGGGGCTTCCTTCTTACCTTGGCACACGATATTCCCTTAGCAGGGCACCTAGGCCAGAACAAAACATGGGACAGACTTGTCTGTCGCTTTCACTGGCCTCACATGTCAGAAGATACAAAGGAGTTTTGTCGCTCCTGTGTAACCTGCCAAGCAAGTGGCAAAGCAGGTGGTACCACAAAGGCCCCCCTAATACCACTACCTGTGGTGGGGGTGCCCTTTGAAAGAGTGGGGATTGACATTGTTGGTCCAATGGATCCCCCTACAGCATCTGGGCACAGATTCATACTGGTGGTGGTGGACCATGCCACCAGGTACCCAGAGGCAATTCCACTTAGGACCACAACAGCTCCTGTTGTGGCCAGGGCCTTACTTGGAGTTTTCTCCAGAGTGGGGTTTCCTAAGGAGGTAGTATCTGATAGAGGTGCAAACTTCATGTCAGGTTACTTGACAGCTATGTGGAAGGAGTGTGGTGTTAACTATAAGTTCACCACTCCCTATCATCCACAATGCAATGGGCTTGTTGAGAGATTCAACAAGACCCTGAAGGGCATGATCAAAGGATTACCTGAGAAGCTCAGGCGAAGATGGGATATCCTTCTGCCCTGCCTTCTGTTTGCTTACAGAGAGGTCCCACAAAAAGGAGTTGGCTTCAGCCCCTTTGAATTGTTGTTTGGACATCCTGTAAGAGGACCCCTATGTCTGGTGAGGGAAGGATGGGAGTTACCTCTCAAAAAGCCCAAGCAAGACATAGTGGACTATGTACTTGGTCTCCGCTCCAGGATGGCTGAGTATATGGAGAAGGCCTCCAAAAACCTTGAGGCTAGCCAGGCCTTACAGAAAGCCTGGCATGACCAAAAGGCTGTCCTGACTGAGTACCAGCCTGGACAGAAGGTATGGGTGTTGGAGCCAGTGGCCCCAGCAGCACTCCAAGACAGATGGTCTGGACCCCATACAATCATGGAGAAAAAGGGAGAGGTTACCTACTTGGTGGACCTTGGAACTCCCAGGAGCCCTTACAGGGTGCTCCATGTTAACAGGCTGAAAGCATATGTTGACAGGGCAGACATGGGCTTGCTCATGGCTACAGATGAGGGGCAGGAGGAAGAGAGTGACCCTCTCCCAGACCTGCTGACTCAGAACCCTGAGGATGGCTCAGTTGATGGTGTGGCCTTAGATGGCAGCCTCACTGAACATCAGCAACATGACTGTAGACAGGTTTTGCAGTCATTTCGACATATGTTCTCCCTGACACCCAGTCAGACTAACTGGTGTACCCATGTGGTGGACACTGGTGATAGTCTTCCTGTAAAGAACAAAATTTACAGGCAGCCTGACCATGTCAGAGACTGTATCAAGGCTGAGGTACAAAAGATGCTGGAGTTAGGTGTCATTGAGCCTTCAGAGAGCCCCTGGGCTAGCCCAGTGGTTCTGGTCCCCAAACCTCACACCAAAGATGGGAAGAGAGAGATGAGGTTCTGTGTGGACTACAGAGGACTCAATGCTGTCACTAGGACAGATGCACACCCAATTCCAAGAGCAGATGAGCTCATAGACAAATTGGCTTCTGCCAAGTATTTGAGCACATTTGACTTGACAGCTGGCTACTGGCAAATCAGGTTAGCTGAGGAGTCTAAGGCCAAGACAGCATTTTCTACCCCCAGTGGGCATTACCAGTTTGTGGTGATGCCCTTTGGTTTGAAAAATGCACCTGCCACCTTCCAAAGGTTGGTGAATCAAGTCCTTACTGGGTTGGATGACTTTTGTGCAGCATATCTGGATGATATTGCTGTCTTTAGCTCCACCTGGGAGGATCACCTGGTCCACCTGAAGGAAGTGCTAGAGGCTCTGCAAAAGGCAGGCCTCACTATCAAGGCAACCAAGTGCCTGATAGGGCAGAGTAAGGTTGTGTACTTGGGCCACCTTGTGGGTGGAGGCCAAGTTCAACCACTGGAGAGTAAGATTCAGACCATAAAGGACTGGACTCCTCCAACTACCCAGACTCAGGTCAGAGCTTTCTTGGGCCTGACTGGGTACTACAGGAAGTTTGTTAAGAACTATGGGTCCATTGTGACTCCTCTTAATGATCTGACATCCAAGAAGATGCCCAAAAAGGTTCAGTGGACAGAATACTGTCAAAAGGCATTTGATGACCTGAAGAAGGCCATGTGCTCTGCACCTATCCTGAAGAGTCCTGACTACTCAAGAGAGTTCATTGTCCAAACAGATTCTTCTGAGTTGGGAGTGGGAGCTGTGCTTTCACAACTTAATGTAGATGGTCAAGACCAGCCCATTGCTTTCATTAGCAGAAGGCTGACCCCCAGAGAGAAACGTTCGTCAGCCATTGAGAGGGAGGCCTTTGCTGTGGTGTGGGCCCTGAAGAAGTTGAGACCATACTTGTTTGGCACTCACTTCAAGATTCAGACCGACCATAAGCCCCTCTTATGGCTTAATCAGATGAAGGGTGAAAACCCCAAACTGCTCAGGTGGTCCATTTCCCTACAGGGGATGGACTTTACAGTGGAGCACCGCCCAGGGACTGACCATGGTAATGCAGATGGTCTCTCCAGGTACTTCCACTTAGAACATGAAGACACAACTGGTCAAGGTTAGTCTAATGTCCCTGCGTTTGGGGGGGGGGGTTGTGTAGGAGAGTAGGGTCTGCTATCCTATGGTCACCCCAAATTTTTGCTTTTTGCTTCACTGGTTTATGACTTAATGTGGCTGTGGGCCTGCTAATCAGACCCACAGCCTGCTGTTCTCTCTCTAAATTGTAACCCATGTACTTTAGGTGCATAACGAAATTGGAACTGGTTCACCTTATTGGCCCCTGTAACAGTGTACCCAGGTACCCAGGGCATAGGTGCTTCCAAGGCCTACCAGGGGCTGCAGCACGTATTGTGCCACCCCTGGCCTGGCCTCCATATTTGACACAACTGGCTGATCACTCAGCTGGGGTAAGTCGGTGTAACCACCCCTTACTTAGGTGTAGTATGCCTATACCTAACCTAAAGTGGACACATATGTTCCTATCAGTCACTCCTATGGAAGGCCTCATCAATCCTGGAGGCAGAGTGCTTGGAAATATGTGAGATGGTGCTCTGGCATGAGCTGAGCCTGTCTGCAGCTTTCGGAACCATGTCCTTCAGCTGTTCCATGATATTGCCATACCATATACTCTTAAGTGCATTATAATCCTCGCGGTTAAATGCTATCTTAGGTTTGGCTTTATCAAAACATGTCGAGTAAGGTGTCATACGAATTGGAATACTACCCCCTCGCCAGTTCTGGCGACGGGGGTAGCATTCCACCCTTCTAGAGGGACACGACATGTACCTAGCCTGAACCCCGGTTAAAGTTAAACAGAGCCTTAGCATCTCAAAATGGATGCTGCCACCACAGACACAAGTCTGACCTCCTGCTGCTGGGAGTCCTTCCAGCGAGGGCAGCTTGGACAAAGGGTTTCCTGCCTGGGGAGGTGCTAGCACCACTCCAGACAGGATTTTGTGTATTGGGTAGGACAGGGCTGAAAAGAATCAGACATGCCTGGGGCACACAAGGTGTCCCTGTGCATAGGCCAGTTCAAACCGGTGCTGGGGCTTTCCAGCCCCAGTCCTGGCGCGAAACTGGACAAAGGAAAGGGGGTGTAACCACCCCCCTTCCTGGTTCCACCCAGAGGAGGGACCTAGTAGGTGATCCGGCCCCCCAGATTCGAATAAGAGTGGGAGCTGTGTCCTGAGACTTCAGATCATCCTGAATCAACTTGAAATACAGAAGAAGACTGGACTTCGACATTCTGCTGCTCAGAAGACGGAAGAGAATCTCCCTTGTGGCCAAGGAGTGACCACCCTGTGAACACAGGCACCAACCAGCAACTCGACGTCTGCTTTGCCGCCGCCTCCCGCCGGAGCCCGAGCCCAGAGCCTGACAAGACCCAGACTCCCAGACTTCTCACAGCCCGATCCACAGTCCCTGCAAAGAAGGGACCCGTGGAGGCACCGAGAGACGTGGGACCGGACATCTTGGAAGACCCCCGAAACGCTGACTGCGCAGCATCAGAGGCACCCTCGACGCTGTGCTTTGGGGTTTGAGAAGCCCCAACCTCGAGCAGCCCTTGCACCGAAGATCAGCCCCCCAGCAACTCCACGATCTGCGTGGGGCCCTTTTGCATCATGCCACTCGACGCGCCTAACCGTCCACATGCCACGCGGCTAGTGCCCATCTTGGCGACGAAACCTACAACTTTCACTGCAGGTCTGGTTGCTCCAGACTATCAAGTCGCCGACACCGCCAACAGCGAGAAGCCTGCGTGGGACAGCTCATGACCGACTCCTGGATGTCTTCGACCCCTCGTGTCCACGTGGCTGCAGGGAGAAGCTACACCTCGACGCCTGTTTGCACCCGACATCGCCTGGTTCCACTCTGGTTCCACGGTAGTCACTGGCTAGTGACTTTGAACATTGTCCCCTCTGCTTTCAGGTCTTCACCTCTTCAGATCCACCCTTGGATCCACCGGAACTCTTCACATCGAGCCGCCTGCAGCATCTTCAGCTCCAAGCAGCATCGACCTGCGTGACGAAACCAGACACTACTTCGACCCTATGCACCCGCTTCCTGTGGGTGAGGTAACTCAGCTCCGCCGGTGTTCCCACACTGGTACACACCTCTAGTGTCTGTGTCTCAAGTTTCAGCTTTCTAGGTCACTCGGAAGGTTCCTTTCTAACTAACTTTGTACTTTTTACGCACCATTGACATTGCATTGGTAAAGCGTGCACTTTCCGCACTGCTCCAGAGTCCCGCGGGCCTTTCCCGACTTCTTCACTGCTAGTCCCGAACAGCTCCAGCGATTCCCCAGGCCCTAGGCCTCTTCACTTTCCCCATAGTGGTTCTTATACCACTATTTTAGTATATGGTTTAGGTGGCCCCTAGGGCTCATCCATATTGTGCAACTTTTGTGTATTTAAACTGTGTTTTGTTTTAACGCATTTGCTTCTGTGCTCATAAAGAGTATCAGGGATATTTGTAGTAATAAATCTATATATATTTTCAATATATATCTGTGTGGTGTCTTTTCATTTGGTATTCAAGGGATTGTGTATGGTAAAACAGCTTGCTTCACATGCCTTTACAGAGTTTAGCCTAAGACTGCTTAGTCCATGCTACCCCTAGGATAGCTTGTCTATAAGGTTGACTTTACAACCTGCACCATAAGGGTTGCTTGGCATGATACAAGATGATCACTAGAACTAGTGAGCATCATATATCAGGCCAACTTCTCACAATGGGAATCTTAATCTTAAATATTCAAAGACCAGACATACCTACCATTTTTCAACAATCTTACAGGGTCCTCCCTCACACAGCAGTATTGATGACTGGCATACAGGCATCATCAGTACTGATGATGTTTTTCTTTAACACTTGTCATTAAATAAAAGTCACACCAGCAAGTTTGTTGTGGCACAGAGAATATAACATCTGCAATACATGACCACCCAACTCAGGATCAATTTACACTCAAATATTATCTTAACATGTATTCTGCAAATTCAATAATTTGGAGCCAGGTGCAATAAGAATCCTACATAATGAATAGGATTCAGATTCCGTCGCTTCTAGGATGACTCCATGTAGTATTTCACTGGTACCACTATTGCCAAACAGTAGATGTATACTTACATAATATCTCACATGTCCACTCACCTGATCACTGCTCGGCCACATGCCCAATCAAACTGAATGAACAACTACATGACAGACTGCATAACTTCCTAAGAACATGTGTCATGAAAAATTGCATGGCAAGCTACCTACAAATTGTATGATATACAGAAAGACAAACTGTATCTCAATATGAATCACAACTGCCTCTCATGTTGTAAGTATCCCCTGTAGCAGTTTGCTACCTGTCAATAAATGCCAATATATTACAATATGATTTAGCAATCTGGATTTTGAAGGAAAAGTGCCCTGATGGGACCGGGTGGTAGCCAGGGCTCTAAAGGAATTTTAAAGTGATTGTTATGTTCACCCATAAAACACAAATGTAATTTTCACTCACTTGGGGAATGGTGATCATTGCCTCTTCTTTCAATATCATGATCATCTGGAACGTAGAGACATTTCCTGTCTTTGGCTCGCAAAGAAAAGACTGAGGCGGCAATTGCAGGACCTGTTGAAGAAGTCAAAAATAAGATTTTAAATAGTCTATAGCTCTTTGTGTAATAAGCAAAAACAGCACAAAAGTAAACATACTGAATAGTGTGGGATCACAGAAATGAGCTACACTGTAGTTTATCTGCGGATTAAAAATAAAAATAACAATACCTATAAATATTGATATAGGTGCAAAAGTAAAATCAATACAAATAGCCGCCATGCACATACACGCACAGAGGCCTTCTTAGAATGTTTTTTCTTAACCATTAAAATAAAATATACTAAAATGTTCGTTGTACATGTGCACATATGCATAGCAGCCAGCTTTTAATGTTATCTCGTAGAGAAAAAAAGTTATTATTTGAAGATGGGCACCAGGCCTACGTAAGCATGCATGCTGATGCACCAGCAACCGGTTATATATATATATATATATATATATATATATATATATATACACACACACACATTCACTCCAAGGCTCCCACAACTCAGGAACCACTCGGACGCCTCAGGTGCTGCAAAAATATTTATTCAGCAAGGGAAAAACGACGCGTTTCAGGGGTTAACCCTTGATCACGCTCGTATATGCCACTGTCCACCATGTTTAAATACGTTACGTGGAATACATAAAAAACATATACACCTCATGTGATTTACAAGGCAAAAGTGGCGGCCATCTTATAACGTGCAAATTCACATCACTTATATACAGGTTATAAATATATGTTGCATATCTTCCTCACTCCACAATAATTTGATACTTTACATATGGAATACACCTTTTACGATTCTCATATAATCATGTCAGGGTAGCAATTCGTTTGTGTATAAAATTATAAAATATCAAACAGTTATTATCGTTACATATTGCTGGTCATAGTTACGACATTTACTCATGATGATATTCTTTCAAGCATCATAAAGCCCCAACCGGTTCTTATCTATTTGTCTCAATTCTACAACTTTATTGAGACGCGGTTTGGTCAAAGTCACGCCCAAGTGGGCAGCAAAGACAGTTCGAGTGGAGCCGAAGTGGGCTAATGTTCTATCATCCATCTCTATTATTTTCTTCTAATCCATGTGTGTGAGATCATTCTATTCATTAGTTCATCTATGCAATTCATTGCTTTATCTCCTGGCCGCCTTTTGCCGAAATTGTGGTGCTCAAAACATCTAAAATAAAAACATGATTAAAATTACATTCAGCATAACTGTATACAGAAAGAAACACATTCTATTCATATAGATGAATTGCCAATTCTTCGCTAATGTTCAGACCTTTGGGTATAAGACTTTCCAAGTCAATGATATATTTTGACTCCAACTGACGTAAGGAAAGTTCACGTTTTCCTCCTCTGACTGTCAGGGCTCCACGAATTTCCTATTCTTGTCTCTATGTCGACTTGCACAGGAACAGAAGATGCTAGCTTTCCAACTCCCTCTCTCCAATCAGTCGGAGTCAGAGTGAAATCATAACTCCAAGCAATCAGAAAAAGGGAAGGGGAAAAGTGGAGAAAATAACCATAAGAAAAGAAAGGCACAGAAGAGACTGGTCCGGATCCCTCGATACTCCAAAGAATCCTCTTCTGACTTAATCAGCCAAACAAGGTCCCTGTGAATACTAAACACATACAAATATTTTAGCCCTAAGCCAAGACTCTGCTCTACCTGCTTCTTTCTGGTATCTAACCTTACATACCCAAGGGACAGCGTTGACCTGCAGCTCTTCTTTCTACTGTGAGGTTCCTTTTCTCGTGAGTTGCCTATTTGTGTTTCAATCGCACTAAAACAAAATAACTCAATTAGTAATTCCACTCTTGCTATTCCCTTGGAGTATATGTCTCAAGTCTATAAACCTACCACACTATGCAACTCTGTGTCTTTAGTCTTCTTATTGTGTTATTTACTGGCTTGTGATAACCTCATCTGCAAAACAGTAAATCGATTAATTTCCTGCTCTCTCTTTCTATTAACTGTTATCTATCTTTATTTCTTTTGACCTACCAGTACTGTATTCTGTTATCTTGGTAATTGGGTTCTGTAACTTGTCTTTCTTCTTCTTTTTAGAACAGCTGCCTTCCTGCTCGAGTGATGCACCTCACTATAATCAGGTAGGCATTAATTTCCTCTTCTAACAAGTAATTGCTCAAGTAGTTTTAAACGAACTATTTACACTTTTCTGTAAAACTTATTTTTTCCTTGTTGCTGTGTCTAGAAACTCTGACTCTAATGTCTCATTTGTCATCTTTCCATAGTAGTTGCCATAGGCTGTAATCACAATGCAATTTCGGCGGAAACTGTCTAATTATATTGCCACTTAGCTCTGTTTACGCCGCCTTCCTCTACGTGAGTCTGCTTGAGCTGCTCCTGAAGTGACGAGGTGTTGTCTTGATTGAATCTTCCTGAAAGTCTTTTTTTCTGTCAGCTGCGGAGCTTCCAACTAAGTGGCAATATCTACAGGAAACTACACTTCCGTGTCATTACTAGGAATATTTATATATTATAAACTCTGGATTCAGAAAATACATTTCTTAAAAACGTTTTTCCACAGACAGGAATTTCTCTGACTGACTCGGTAGAATTCTCGGTGAAGTGCGCAGCTCTGATAGAGCGCGCGCCTCACCTGAACTCCGTTCAGGAATGTTCAGAAACACTAGTCTGGCAACTTAGGCTGGCAGTAGCCCTGCTCACCCGCCATCTTGGAATTCCATGAATTCCACGCCCTGGACCAGGAAGGAGTCAGATTCCAGCCCTGTTTCCTCGTTTTGAGAGTTCTTACTGACCGTTTATTTGGGAGGATCCTGACAGTACCCCCCACCAAGGAAGGCCCTCCCGGTCCGGGTTTGGTTGGGTTTCGCTGATGGAAAAGTCGTACCAACCTAGGTGCATGTACATCTGACTCTAACTACCAAGAGCGTTCCTCTGGCCCATAGCCCTTCCAATCCACCAAGTAGTACAGTTTATTCTTCACCTTTTTTGAATCTAAAATGTCCTTTACTTCAAATTCCACACCTGCTTCCAACTGAACAGGTGGTGGAGCACTCTCTCGTCTTAATCCTGGGACTGCCTTTTTTAACAAAGAAACATGGAAGACTGGGTGAACCTTAAGTTTCGTAGGTAATATCAACTTATAGGTCACTGGATTAATTTGTGCTTCAATAGGATAAGGACCGATGAATCTAGGCTGGAACTTTCGATTCCCTTTCAAGCGCAAGTTCTTTGTGTTTAACCAAACCTCCTCCCCTATCTCTAGGTGAGGAGAATCCCTCCTCTTTCTATCTGCATATTTCTTATACTTAGTCTTTGCCTGTTCTAAATTTTCTGATGCTGCATCGTGTACCTGACTCAAATGTGTCACCAAATCCTGAACTTCTGGAACTGGAAGTGAAACATCCAGCATGGTAACATTTGGATGTTTGCCATAGTTCAAATAAAACGGGGAATAACCAGTGGACACATTTGTGGCGTTGTTATGAGCAAACTCAGCAGCCCACAAATAGTCCAACCATTCTCCACCCTGTTTTAAGGTAAATAGCCGCAAGTACTGCTCCACTTCCTGGTTTACTCGTTCTGTTTGTCCATCCGTTTCCGGGTGGAAACTGGTGGAGAAACGCGTCTCAACTCCAAGTGCCTTCATGAAGGCTCTCCAGAAATGAGACACGAATTGGGTTCCACGGTCTGATATAATAACCTTGGGAATCCCATGCAGCCGCACCACCTGAGCACTAAAATGAGTCGCTAACTGTTTAGCCGTTGGAATCCCTTTCATGGCCACAAAATGTGTCATTTTGGAGTATGCATCGACTATTACTAAAATAGTATTGAAACCTTGACAGGAAGGAAGATCTGTTATTAAGTCTAAGGTGATTGTGTGCCAAGGGTAGGGAGGAGTAGGTAAGGGTTGTAAAAATCCTTTAGGTGCCTGTCGTTCTGACTTCCCCTGCGCACATATCTCACAAGTTTTCACATATTGCTCTATGTCTTTGTTCATTTGTGGACACCAGTAACTTCTTTTCACTAAGTCCATCGTCTTCAACTCTCCCTTATGTCCTGCCAGCAAATGATCATGACATTCCTTCATGACTTGGTTCTGCAATGTAGACGTTGGCAAATACAAGGCTCCTGAGTGATAAGGTAGGCCATCTAATACTTCTCTGTCATCTTCCTGCTGTGTCCACTCCAACATCTTTGCTGGTGACAAGGCTCGAGATATCTGTTCTTTCACACTCAGAGTTTCAACAACGCCTATGATTTTGGTATCTGGGATAATGGCTTGTGTTTTAATTTGATCTTTTTCTTCACCTGTTCCCATTCGGGACAAGGCGTCCGCCTTGCCATTCTGTGCTCCTGGCCTGTATGTGATGACAAAATCATAGTCAGCAAAGTATAATGACCAACGAAGCTGTCTCGGGGTTAGAGTTCTGGCTGACTTTAAGAATTTTAAGTTTCGATGGTCCGTGTAAACTGTTACAACATGGTGAGCACCCATCAAATAATGCCTCCATTCCTTGAAGGCATCCTTTATTGCCAACAGCTCTTTTTCCGTAATTGTGTAATTGATTTCTGCTGGTGACAGCTTTCTTGAACGATAGGCAACCGGATGCAATTGACCGGTCTCCTTATTTCTCTGAGACAATACACCACCCACCGCCAAATCTGAGGCATCTGTCTCTACATAAAAGGGTTCTGATGGGTCTGCATGAAGGAGAATTGGGGCTGACGTGAATTCTCCCTTCAATGCCTTGAATGCTGCCTCTGCATCTTCAGTCCACTGAAATATAACTCCCTTTCTCAAAAGATGTGTGAGAGGCAAAATTCGTCGAGAAAATTCACTGATAAATCTTCGATAAAAATTGGCAAAGCCAATAAATGCCTGTACTTCTTTCACACTGGTTGGAGACTTCCACTCCAAAACGGCCTGAATTTTTCGCTGATCCATGAGTATTCCAGCTGGCGAGATCACAAACCCCAAGAATTCCACTTCTGTGACGTCAAAGGCACATTTCTCCAACTTGACAAACAGCTTATTTTCTCTCAGCTTCTGTAATATTCTTCTCACTTGACTCTGATGTTCCTGGGTGTTGACGGAGTATATCAAGATATCGTCTATGTACACGATTGCACATTGATCTATAAACTCACTAAGGACATCGTTTATAAAATGCTGGAACGCAGCTGGGGCGTTGCACAACCCATAAGGCATCACTTGGTACTCAAATAATCCAAACCGAGTTCTGAAAGCGGTTTTCCACTCATCGCCAGCTCTTACTCGAATGAGATGATAGGCCCCCCTCAAATCCAATTTGGTGAATATCTGGGCTCCTTTCACCTGGTCCAACAAAACTGAGATGAGAGGGAGTGGGTACCTATTTTTCTTAGTTATCCGATTGATTGCGCGGTAGTCTATGCAGGTTCTTAACTCGCCCTCTTCCTTCTTAGGCACGAAAAACAAAGGCGAGGATACTGGAGATTGGGAGGGGCGAATGAATCCATTAGCCAAGTACTTGTTGATGTATTCCTTTAAATGATTATGCTCCTTCTCAGTTAAAGCATAAACTCGGCTACAAGGCATATTTGCTCCCGGTTCAAAGTCTATTTTACAATCGTATACTCTATGGGGTGGTAGTTGTTCTGCTTCCTGCTCATCAAACACATCTTTGAAATCTTGATATTGCGATGGTATGGACTGTGTATTGATTACACACACAACTGCATTTGCTGAACACAAGGCTTGAGCTGGATTTTCGTGATCTTTTTTCTTTTGCTCTCCCAAGCAATGATTCTTGCAATAATCTGAAGTCATATCTATAGTTCTTGCTGCCCAATCGATGGTCGGGTTATGCTCTGTGAGCCAAGGAAGTCCTAGGATTAACTGGAATTTAGGGGCGTCAATTAGATTAAACTGGATTTCTTCTTGATGTCCATCATCTCTCATCAACTGCACCAATTAGGTATGACTAACTATGGGCCCTGAAGATAGGTTTGTTCCATCGATTGCTCTAACTGGTTCGCTTTTCTCCTTGAATATTGCCTTTAATCCTATTTTGGCAGAAAACTTTTGATCGCAAAAGTTCCCTGTTGCTCCGGAATCCACCATCACCGTCACTCCCTTCTTGATTTCCTGACGGAATTTAATCGTCATGGATTGAATTAGATGTGGGGAGGATGATTGCAGCGTATTGGCCAGTTGATGTTCTAGTGGAGTTGAATTTTGACTCTCATCCACCTGTACAACTCCTTCTACAGGTGGTGCAACTAGTTTTCCTTCGGCTTGTAGGATCCTTTGGGTTTCTTTGGGCAATTTCTCACAAAATGTCCGCCGGAACCACAATACATACACAAATTACCGGCTCGTCTCTTCTCTTTTTCTTCCCTGGTAAGCGGACCTCTTATTGCCCCTATTTGCATTGGTTCTTGGCCGTTGGACCCTTCCGCAACTCTTCCTACGTCAGTCCTGGCCCTGTCAAAATGGGGCACTGTGCTTCGAAACTCTCGCTTCCTTTCTCCTCGTCTTTCACTTTGCCGGAAATCCAACTCCAGGACCAAGTCTACGAGAGCTGATATCTCCGTGGGTCGGTTGGGAATCTGCGCCAGCCCATCTTTTAATTCATCCCGCAGGCCACGGTAAAAAATTGCTGTCCTTTTGTTTTCCGGCCAATCTGTTTCCATTATCAACTTATTAAGGTGGGCCAAATACCCCACCAAATCTCGATTTCCCTTCTTTAATTCCAGTAGCTCATTATCCACAGCTTGGGAGATTCGCCTTCGATCAAAAATGCGCAAGAATTCTTTTTTAAATTCATCGTAATTCTGCAAAAGAGGGTCATCTCGAGTCACAATGGGCATTGACCAGGCTGCTGCGTCTCCGCTTAAATAAGACAAGATGAATGCCACTTTGGATTGTGCGTCGGGGAAGATAGAAGGACGGCACATGAAATGCAGAGAGCATTGCGTGATGAACACTTGTGCTTTCTGTGGGTCCCCACTAAATCTCTCTGGTGCAGCTAAGGGAATGACTGGAGACAAAGAGTGTATCACCTGTGTTGTTAACCTATTGACATCCCCAGCGGATGTGGTAGGAGTTTCCCTATTTCCTAGAGGTGGTTGCCTAATCCTCTGCGCTAACTCAGCTGTTTCCTTTCTGGCATTTATCACCTCCTGCCTCAAACCCCGATTCTCTTTTTTAACTGTCACTAACTCTTTTTGGATGGCATCTAATACCGCCCCTAAGGTCTGCAAATTAACCCCCTCAACCATTCTGTTTGGGTGCAAATTTACAACGTGGGCACTTCACTCTGTCAGGGCTCCACGAATTTCCTATTCTTGTCTCTATGTCGACTTGCACAGGAACAGAAGATGCTAGCTTTCCAACTCCCTCTCTCCAATCAGTCGGAGTCAGAGTGAAATCATAACTCCAAGCAATCAGAAAAAGGGAAGGGGAAAAGTGAAGAAAATAACCATAAGAAAAGAAAGGCACAGAAGAGACTGGTCCGGATCCCTCGATACTCCAAAGAATCCTCTTCTGACTTAATCAGCCAAACAAGGTTCCTGTGAATACTAAACACATACAAATATTTTAGCCCTAAGCCAAGACTCTGCTCTACCTGCTTCTTTCTGGTATCTAACCTTACATACCCAATGGACAGCGTTGACCTTCAGCTCTTCTTTCTACTGTGAGGTTCCTTTTCTCGTGAGTTGCCTATTTGTGTTTCAATCGCACTTAAACAAAATAACTCAATTAGTAATTCCACTCTTGCTATTCCCTTGAAGTATATGTCTCAAGTCTATAAACCTACCACACTATGCAACTCTGTGTCTTTAGTCTTCTTATTGTGTTATTTACTGGCTTGTGATAACCTCATCTGCAAAACAGTAAATCGATTAATTTCCTGCTCTCTCTTTCTATTAACTGTTATCTATCTTTATTTCTTTTGACCTACCAGTACTGTATTCTGTTATCTTGGTAATTGGGTTCTGTAACTTGTCTTTCTTCTTCTTTTTAGAACAGCTGCCTTCCTGCTCGAGTGATGCACCTCACTATAATCAGGTAGGCATTAATTTCCTCTTCTAAAAAGTAATTGCTCAAGTAGTTTTAAACGAACTATTTACACTTTTCTGTAAAACTTATTTTTTCCTTGTTGCTGTCTCTAGAAACTCTGACTCTAATGTCTCATTTGTCATCTTTCCATAGTAGTTGCCATAGGCTGTAATCACAATGCAATTTCGGCGGAAACTGTCTAATTTTATTGCCACTTAGCTCGGTTTACGCCGCCTTCCTCTACGTGAGTCTGCTTGAGCTGCTCCTGAAGTGACGAGGTGTTGTCTTGATTGAATCTTCCTGAAAGTCTTTTTTTCTGTCAGCTGCGGAGCTTCCAACTAAGTGGCAATATCTACAGGAAACTACACTTCTGTGTCATTACTAGGAATATTTATATATTATAAACTCTGGATTCAGAAAATACATTTCTTAAAAACGTTTTTCCACAGACAGGAATTTCTCTGACTGACTCGGTAGAATTCTCGGTGAAGTGCGCAGCTCTGATAGAGCGCGCCCCTCACCTGAACTCCGTTCAGGAATGTTCAGAAACACTAGTCTGGCAACTTAGGCTGGCAGTAGCCCTGCTCACCCGCCATCTTGGACGCCATCTTGGAATTCCATGAATTCCACGCCCTGGACCAGGAAGGAGTCAGATTCCAGCCCGGTGTCCTCGTTTTGAGAGTTCTTACTTACCGTTTATTTGGGAGGATCCTGACACTGACCCCCAACTCAACATAATCAATCACCACCATTTGGACCTGATTTTGATCTTTATAGTGATTTTCAACGAAATGGCGAGATACTGGATACTGCCTGTTTTTGTTCTTGATAGCCCTCAGATGTTCTAACACGCGCTTTTTAGCTTCGTGTTTGGTACTGCCAATGTACCATTTCTGGCACGGGCATATCAAGACGTACACACAGTATGTACTATTGCATGTAAGATTGTTCCTGATGGTAAATTCCCTTTTGGAATTGGGTACTTGCAAAGTATCACAGTCTCTACTATTCCTACACGCTTTGCATATTTTACAGCATTTAAAACCCCCCGGCCTAGAGATTTCTCTGGCTGTCCTGGATCTGACATGATTATGGCTCAATTCGTCCCTCAGTGATCTACTTTTCTTGAACGTAATTTGTGGATTACTGCTCAAATTTTTTCTGAGGTGATTGTCAGTCAATAAAACATGACAGTGCTTTTTGAAAATGTGTCGCAAAGCATGTGCCTGTCCCGAAAATGTGGTGATGAATCTGATACAATCATCTTCTTTAGTTTCTAATTGGGGGTACAGTAAATCTTTCCTGGTTTTGAGTTTTACCCTATCCACAGCTTCTTTGATGATTCTCCTACTGTATCCTCTCTCACGGAACCTCTGACACATAATTTCTTGCTCCCTAAGAAAGGAAATCTCAGTGCTACAATTTCTTTTCGCATGGAGTAATTCCCCGTAGGGGATACTCCGTACTAAATTGAAAGGATGACTGCTGTTCGCTTCAAGTATGCTATTTCCGGCAGTAGTTTTTCGGAATAGCTTGGTGGTAATCTTTTCATTTTTCACCTCTAGGAGGACATCCAAAAATTCAATGGACCTCTCATTAATGTGGCTTGTGAACTGTAGATTTAAGTTGTTCACATTTAATTTTTCAACAAAAGACTTAACCGAGTCCTCTGTACCACACCAAATGAAAAAAATATCATCAATATAGCGCAGCCACAGGGCAACGTTGTTAAATTCAACCATCTCCATGACAACCTGCTCCTCCCACCCGCCCATGAAAAGATTTGCGTAGCTGGGGGCGAAGCAGGTTCCCATGGCTGTGCCCTGTGACTGTCTATAGATGTCGTCATCAAAGAAAAAGAAATTATTGGTAAGACAGATCTCGATCATTTTTATTATCATTTGTGAATGATGATAAAATGACATGGATTTGGTTTAAAGAAGTGTTGTATGGCCTGAAGACCGAGCTCATGTTTGATACATGTGTATAAGCTGCTAGCATCCAATGAGACTAGGATAAAATCCTTTTCCCAGTGTATGCCATCCATTACCGTAAGAAAGTGTGTAGTATCTCTAAGATAAGATGACAATGCAACCACATAGGGTCTCAGATGGTAATCAATAAATCTGGAGGTGTTTTCCAGCAGTGATCCCATTGAGGAGACTATGGGTCTCCCCGGGAGATCCTTGATGTCTTTGTGGAGTTTGGGAAGCAGGTAGAGGACCGGGATGCGGGGGTGTGCACAGTAAAGATACTTGTACTCCTCCTCCTCCACTAGTCCTCTGTCTAACCAGTCTGTCAATGACTCTTTATATCTGCTATAAGATTCCAACACATCTGCCATGATACATTTGGAATAGCAGTCTTTGTCACCTAGTTGCCTCAAGCCTTCTGCTAGGTATTTCTGTTTTGTCTAAGATGACCACATTGCCACCCTTGTCTGATTGTCGGATGACAATGCTAGAGTCAGACTTAAGACTAGTCAGGGCATTCATTTGTACATCTGTTAGATTTTTTTCACTCCAAGGGGTTTTAGCATACCTGATTTTCTTGAGATCCCTCAACACCCCTTTCTCAAATATGTCAATGGCCTCACATTGAACATTAGGGAGGAAAACAGATTTGGGCTTGAATTTGCTACCTGGATTACCTTTAGGTTATCAACCCATCCTTCCCACTCTGGAGTTTCATGTCCCATACTGTTATTTACATTGCTCATAGTATACATTTCATTTAGTAGTTCAACATCACCAAGGGCAATATTGCTTACAACATTAGAGTTACTCACACTTTCTTGATTTCGTGCTGCCGTGTTAAACCATTTTTTCAATTTCAATTTTCGAGAAAATAAAAAGAGGTCAATTCGAGTTTGTGCAAAGTTTAAGTTGGATGAGGGACAAAACGATAAGCCAAGTGCCAAAGTCTCAATTTCTTCCTTTGAAAGAGACCTGTTTGAAAGGTTCACAACCGTCATAGTTTCTGTGTTCGGCTCCTTGTGTCCATTCCCATTGGAGCTTTTTCTCCGTTGAATCCTCCTCTTTTTGGCTTGCCTGTTCCTCCGGTTTTTCCTCTGTTTCCTCTGCCACGACCTCTCTGAGCCCCCCATCCTGTTGGAATTCTGTCCGGTTTTGGCTCATCATTTGAAATTGTAACAAAAAATTACTCGATTTTTTTCTGTTGATCGTGTAATTTCTTGATTGATGGCTGATGTTGAAGCATCTGATAGGCAATAAATTGAGCTGTAAAATTGTATATTTTTACATTTAGTTTACTAATAAATATGCATTAATACTTTTCTGCCTGGCACGTTTTACAGCCCAGCCAAGTTTCCCAGGACAATGCGCATTCCAGTTTTTTCTTTGAATCTGGGACTTCTTGTCTTGTTCATACCATTACAAAACCAGGAGTACACATCCCAGAATTCAAGGGAAAAAACACGTGGACTGGAGAGGGCAAAACTCTTGACGTGAGGGCTTACTTTACACCCCAGGTACACTCAGTAAGTTTAGTAGACAAACGGTACATGACTATTTCAAAAATAGATTTCCAGATGAAAAATCCCCTTCTTCATGCATCTCAT
The DNA here is from genome assembly GCF_964261635.1 of Lissotriton helveticus. Taxonomy (NCBI): domain Eukaryota; kingdom Metazoa; phylum Chordata; class Amphibia; order Caudata; family Salamandridae; genus Lissotriton; species Lissotriton helveticus. The sequence continues at coordinate 512,411,627 of NC_136070.1, forward strand.
TTATGAGATAACTGCACCCAAGCCGAACACAAAGAGATGTTCCATACGCTGGCTTTTTCATGCCTGGCACAAGTTACTATGATGAACAGGTGGGTGTTATATATATTCCCATCAGATAAATATTTTGTCTACATATCTATCTCAGGAGGCCAACTGGTTGATCTACCGCACCCTTTTATCTACTCTAAATTCGTATATATGCAGATCAAAACAAGTGTCATATTTTTAATCGTATGCTACTGTATTTATCCGATTCTACTTTTTTTATTAGACTATTTTGGCAGGGTTTCAATGATCACAGCAGGATTTTGTATTTGAGTGGGTGAAAGACTTCTTGCAGAATGTTAAACAAATGAAAGCAAGTCAAATGAGGAAATCCAAAGTGTAACACGAATCGTCATGTTTTCCAAAATCACCCATTTTCCAAAAATCAGCACAGTAATAAATTACTCCTATCTAATTTATAAGACCTAAAACATTCAATGATAGCAAATACCTACAATAGGTACAATTAAATGACAAATACATACAATAGGTACAATTAAATGACAAACTAAAAGCTCTCCCAGTTAACCTAAGACTATTAAAAAAGTAACAGACTTTAAGTGGCTATAGCCTAATACAAAGAGGGTAATAGACGCATACACTTGTCCAGGATTGTGATGCATGGTTTCCAAATAAATCTTTTAAAAATAATTTCAGTATCTTAATCCAGTTACACGCACTGCAGACGTAACAGTAGTAGGGAAGTATTTCACGGCTATCAGAGCTATAAGCGCCGGGCCACGCTCTGAGTGACGGTGATCCACTGCTTCCCCAAGGGTGTGCGGAGACACCAGTTTGCAACAGTAGACGGCGCTCCTGCACCTTGAACAGTAAAACGCCACTGTCAGCTGAGGCATGTAGACCCGTATTTACTGGGAAAAGCAGGCTGTACATTCGAGTTGCTCTTAGAAAGTCCATCTCACTTCCTTTCAATTCTTTACTAATGGTTGCTACCTACAAAGGAGTTTGACAACGTTTTTTGACGATCCATTATAAGTACATTTCGGGCAAAAAGGTCAATATTGTTTCCTCTATGGGCTACTTTTTTTTGTTTAAATCTCCAGCTCAGATTTTTATTGGCATTTATTCCGGACACATCTCCTAATCTCTTGACACAAATCAAATCCAGCCAACGGGCTATATATTGTTTGGGCTTTATCACGGTCACTAACAGCCAATTTGCACACTTGAGAATTGCATATTATCACCTCATTGTTCATAGCACCTTAAATAAATACTGCAGGTATCCAGCCGTTCAGTCCATGTTAAAATGAGGGAAGGTTGGTAGCATGTACTTCCAAGTGTAACACGTATGCTGATAAAACTTAAGTTTAATTGAAAAGTACTCTCTCAGAAATTAATCCTAGCAGAAGGATTACTGATTAAATAGCTCAATCGACTACTAGATGGAAAAATAAATGTCCAATATTTTTTCCAAAGCGTATAACTGACATTTATCTCTTTTCAAAATGCTCAAAAGAGAACTGAGCCACAGGGAGAGGCGCTCATTTGCCCAGGATCAAACAATGTGTGGGGGCCAGATTACAATAGACCATTTAAAGCCGCAGTCCAAATAAAAGTGTATTGATCGCTAGGAAAGGAAGGTAGGCCTGTGGCTGAGACAGTCATTTGTGCTATTCTAACGTGACTGAAGTTGTCCCAGTGATGCAGTATTTACAGAATCGTTAACTCACCCTCTGCATTAAGAAGTGCTGGTACAACACGTGTAAGCGCGTTACTTACATATTTAACTTGTGTTTAAATGCCAGAATGAACACTACGCTGTGCTCATTCATCAAATGAACACCTGAACTGAGCAAACCAACCTGCCGTCATATTAATGTCTTATCACGTATTCTCAGCCTTTATTTAAACTTCCCACAATTGTGGCATCATCTTGCACCAGAAGTGCAAGATGAACTGATTTGCTCAGTATCACACATTATGATCAATTTCAGGAACCAAGGGGGACACGTTCACAAGACCAAAGACGTTACACATCTAGAACAAGCTGCAACCTTAAAATGAATGCGGCCCAATCGTAATGGAAAGCAAATTAAATCTTAGTCTGCGCAGGGCTCACACTTTTGTATTTTGCGCGTGTTTTATACATTTCTGTCGGGGCCCAGGCCAGCTGAACAAACATAAAATAATGCGCTCCATTGTAATGGCAAGCATGCTTCTTAGCACATTAACTCTCGGCCTGTACGGGGAACGCACTTGCGTCTTTGGCAATATTAGCACCCCTTCCCAACCAACTGAAGAAAGAGGCCACTTTTCGCACTTGCCTTGGTTCGAGCTCTGTCTGGTAACGTCCCATAGCCTGAAGGATGAAAGGCTGAGCCGCGCTGCTGACTTGTGCGGGCTCACCCGGCACAGACCGTTTGCTAAAGTTGGAGCGTGCCCCTTTCCAGCTACGCTAGCTTGCCTCAACTCATGGCTACCCCGAAGGATGAAAGGTTAAGCTGCAGAGACGCCAGAGACACACCAGCAGATGTGTGCAACGCGCCCCCTCCCCCAGCAACACGCGTCCACTCCTATTCTACTTACACCTTTGTGAATTCAAAGGATGAAATGCTGGGCTGCGCCCTCACCCTGGGCGATTGACTTGAGCGGAGCCCGTGCTCCCACCGCTAGGGTGCAGAAGTATCCTGCTCCCACACCCGCAGACCTACCACGCTCTATACGGCAGGATATTGCCAAAACCTTTAAACTGATCACTCTGGCGGGCCTGATCCTCTCAATCTACCACACAGATTCCTTTGCTTGCTTGCTGGGAAGCGGGGCATAGGTAACCACCCGTCTCTCATCCTGGCATAGCGGGTGTGTTTTCGAAACTGTAAGGAGTGCCTGATCTTTTCCCTTCGCTATTAGCCCCGCAACTAGCCTCCATGCAATTCCCCCCAGTGGGTGCTTGTTGGGCTTATGTAGCCTGGAGCGGCGGGTGCACGGCGGGCGGCCGGGACCCTCAAAGGGGGGGGGGAGGAGGGGAGTTCCCTCCAAGAGATTCCGGTCGCCCCTCATGCTGCTTCAGTTGCGCTGGTTCCTGGGTACCTTGCCTTGGTGCTGCTACCAGCTTGCTTGTTCCCTAGGGTGGGATCGCTGTTTGACCTGTAGCACAGGCGGGGGTGGGGGCTCCGGTCGCGCTGCCTCCCCTTCCCGCGCCACTCGACCATCGCCGTCGGAAGGAAAAGGAAAGCGTGAAAGGGAAGCCAGCTGTTCTTGCCGCCATTGCTGCTCTCCTTGTCCTGCTGAAGGCCAAGACGACCATTGAGACCCGTGAGGTGCAGCTCAAGCCTACCTTAAACACGGACAGCGGGAGGGGAGGGGGGGGGCGGGCACACGGGCAGCAGGAGGGTGGGCGGGAATGGACAGCGGGAGGGGGGGTCGGGAACGGAGAGCGGGAGGGGGGTCGGGAACGGGATAAAGACAGTAAGAGCGAAAACGTCAAAATACGTACACATACAAAGTGAAAACACATTTATAAAGAAAATGCTCCTTACCTGATCGCTTCGTGGGAACTCAAATCTTGCAGCCAACTCCAACAACAAACACTTGTAGAAAGAAGAAAACAGGCCGACTAGAAAAAAAAAAATAACACACACCCACCGCCGCGATGACGATCAGAAGTGGGTGGAGAGCGAAAAAATCGCGGGAACGCCCACGAATCTGGTCCGGCCATGACGGACAGATCTCTGTTCCAATGGCTAACCTCCATTTATGGAGCTAGCCAATGGAACAGAGGGCGTATTCAAGTCCCCCATACTGAAAACTAAAGATTTCTCCTGGGGGCGGAGCTAAAGCTCCGTGCCCCAGGCGAAACCTAAAAAGCTGTCCATTGTTTTCCTTGTTTTAATTCGTCAGGGTTCACTTCGACGCCATATGAAGGAGCCTTTCACGTATTACAAACGTGTTTTGGATTGGTTTGAAGAAACAGATTTGTTTTGCCATAACCATGCCTACTTAGAAAACATGTATTAGGTACTACACTGCATTTATTACAGTCAAGGGAGAACTCAAACAAAATACATGCCGCAGAATATCATCTAACAGCAAGAGTGTGTAGAAGCTTTCATGTTGTAGATACATTATTCCACGGATATTAAGCTGGCAATTGATTAGCACCTACTTTTAGGCACAGTTGAAAATGTAAAAATCTTGACTTACTGGGTTTTAGGATGCTGAATGGTTTATTGTAAATCAAAATACTTAAAAGAGATGACTACATACAATGAGTTTAAAGTATTTGATGTCGGTGTGACTAATTTTACATATGGAGTGAGCAAATTCACCATTTTAATTTGTATGATATTAGTGTTAGCCACTGATCCCCTGTTGATCTACTCTCTTTTTCCCTCAATCTGGGATCAGTATGATTACACACAGGAGGGCTTGGTATAAGCTTCATGCAGTCAACTAAGGGTATGACAACAATTACCAGGGACACATCTTGTTAATGGCTCAGGGAGCACACTGTCATCATACTTGTGGTTTTGTGGAGTGTATAATCAAATGCCTGCAGCAGTAAAGACAGATGTCATGAAAGCAAGGGAAATAGTCACACTTTAATAAGCCATTTGGTAGGCAGTTGATGTAATGTCCGCACACGTTGATTCAGCAAACCATGCTCCAGACTGTAACTCTTTTGCTAATATAGCCTTATAGCCCGCCGTAGAGGGCTATACCGGCTATTAAAGGCCCTCTCCAGCGTTAAAGGCCCCGAGCCGAAGGCGAGGGCCTTTAACAAGGGAGAGGGACTTTAATAGCGGTATAGCCCATCTACGAAAGGCTATAAGGCTATTAGAATATTCTGTCACTAGAGGACAGAATGTTCTACAAAAAAAACAAAGCCTTTTGGGAGCGTGAGGGGATTGGAATCCCCTCAGGTTCCCTGAAGCCTTTGTGCACAGCCAGAGCTGTGAACAAAGAAACATTGGAATGTTGTGGCTCCAGGCTTATACCAGCCATTATAAGCCCAGAGCACTCCATTGTTTTCAATGGAGCTCCCAACATTCTAATGTTCTAATAATCTTTCACGGGCTTTTAGATTAATTTGCTGGAAGCAAGGTTGCAACAAGTCCAGTCTACATAGAAAAAAACATTTACCATTTCAGCAGAATAAAATACATATATTTAAACTGACACAATCCTGGCAAGCTGGTTTTAGATTTCTGACCAGGCAGCACAGAAATAAATAGCTCACAGCACTTGCCAAATATAAACTAACCAATGAAGGAAAATATTCTTAGGTAATTAGTAGGCTCTTTCTAGAATGTGATGATACAAAAAAAATGCCTCAGAATCAAATAGAGAGAAGATGACAATGGATGGAGAACAGTATTTTAATGCATTAACCTGGATTAGCAGTATCCCCTCTTCAACACATATCTCCCAACTTGGAGAGGCATTTCCCGAAAATGTGTCAGCAGAGGAGTTAGCAATCACTTTGCCCCCACCTTCTGTGCACAAGAAGGCACCCAAATCAACCTTTCAAAATTCAACCTTAACCGAAACCCAGATTGTACAAAAAGGATTTTATGAGATCGCCCCAGCAGAAGAGAAACATTTAATTTGTATTACACTCTCAGCCATACTTGTAACCCGCAGGTGTTGTGAGTCCTTCGCTACAAGTTTTCGCTGCATGTCAACCAACGTCTTTTTGTGTTCCATCAAGCCTTTATCACATCAGGAAAAACAGTTAATGGTTCTCCTGAAAGAACTCATCTTTCTTCTGGGAGGTAGCTCAGAGAATTTTGTATCTCAGATTTGTTAATTGCAACACCATTACAGTGTCACTAATCGGCTCTGCAGGATTCACAGGTCAAGGGGTGAGACTGTAGAATTTCACATTTGCCTAACAGCGCATATCTTCTTGCCAGTCCATCAAGTCATCGGAGGCCCTTATGACAAACCAAAGGATAGCAGGCATACACAGTACTTGGACATGGGTGATTCTTTGCAACTTATCAAAGGCTTCATACTTGTCCTCTAGTTTAATCAGGGCATTAGTTGCATTGCTCTGGAAGGGCGCCACCTTCAATTCCTCAGCAGTTTTGGTCGGCCAGCCATCCTGCATTCTCATATAATTTTCACTTATCTCCTGTTTATGCTCCATCGTCAAAACCTTGCCTGTTAGTTTGCCACTTTTTCCATAGTGCTCCTCACTGTGGCCTCGTAGTAGTTGTTTCTCCCGGAAATCTGAATGAAGGTCATCTGCTGATTTGAGAAGGGTTTGCGCTTTGCTCGTTAACCATGTGCCCTTTTTGGAATTAGCAGTTTTTTAAATCCCTTAGTGTGCCTTTTGAACCAGAACGAGCTATATAAAGAAGTCTTCCTTCTCTTTTTAGTCCTTCAAAGCCAGCACAGACCTATAGACAGATACGGTCTAAAATCAAAGAAAAAATCTTTACAGGTAGAAGAGGGCTCTCAACCCACACCCCACCAGGGGATGGTATGAGAGGCAATGCTCCTTGTGATGTCGCTTCAGGATGAGCAGCAAATCTGGTGTTGCAAGAGTCCCTGCTTATCCGCATCAGTGTTCCCCCTCCTTTCAAGCTCATCTATTGCTTACAAGGCCTTACCTCTTCCCCGACCATACCTCAAAGTCGAGATGTGGTTCAAGCTATGCCACAATAGACAATCATGAAAATTGTTCCTCGCTACTCCACTTAGACACACACACGTTTCCATTGCCCTTCTAGCCACTCCCTATCTCTCACACAGAAGAGCGAATAAAAAGGGCCACCACCAGTTCAGCCGTAGGTCATGGTCCTGAGTGTCACAGTAATTCAGCAGAAGGAATGTGAGGAACCTTATCAGGTTCCAAGCTCCGGTCACATTACCACTAACGCGTGCCTCCTACCCACAGTCATACACCTACAGAGGAGGCATTCTAGTCTCCAGAAGAGGACAAGCGAGTGGCCCAAAGGAGACTCACTCGTACGCTCCCAAGGAGCACAGCCTTCTTTGGTTCATTTGATCTTTACTATAGTTTTTGTTGCATTGTTTTACTTTTCTATTAGTGCAACTGATTTGTACAGCCATTTTAAGTTCTGTTTACACTAGATTGGGAGCTTACATTTGTGTGAGCCAACATGCCTGCTATCTCTGTGTCTTCCCTACAGGCTTACCTCAATTTCCTTCTATGGGGCCTTCAGCTTTCATCTCTCTAAGTGGCTAAATACAAACCTCAGAATCCTCCCTTGTTCCATGTGCCCACATCTCACCTACCACATTTAACCTTCTGTCCCAGGGAGTCTAGCTTGAGTATCCAGGCAAAAAAAGACATTAAGTGTATCTTCATGTGGCATCTTTTCTGTTTGGCACCGTCCAGGTTAGGAGTGACAAAGAGTCACAAACCCTACCCTTAGCCTTTTCAAAGCAAAACTCTCCCTTTTGCTTCTCCATTTCATCTCACCTAGCCCAAATAGCTATTGTTCACAGCATTAAACTTCGACCAGCATACACGAGTACCCATAAACACATAACAGACTGGAGCCCTGACATGGTCTTCTTCACTGAAATCTGTCTGCCTACCACAACCATTCAAGATTCCATTACTCAGGCATACAAATCTCTACTGAACCAAGGCTCTCCATCGCCATACTACACATCCTCATGCTGTCTTGTTTGCAGACCTCCACCTTGCCAAATTGCATTTGCTGAATCCTTCCAGGCCATTATCTCCAAGATCATACTAAAACATCTCAACCTTTTCATTCTAGAAAACTTCAAAATCTAGTTTGATAAATCAAAACAATGCTAGAATACATTCCTACTTTCCAACCTAGAATCATTTAATCTAGCACAACGAATTGTCAGCCGTTGTGGGCATACATTTAACATAATATTCTTTCTTCATCACCTTATTAGCTATTCATCATATTTTCAATCTCTCCAACTCACAACATCCACCAATCTTCAAATATATGTTGAATCCTGGTGGAGGTGTACTTTTTACTCCCAACTAACCGGTTTCTTACCTAACACCCAAAAATAGCAGGTCCACATCTGCACTACTCATTAATATTATGGAATTATATGGCACAGACTACTCCAAAAAAGGTATGTATAAAACATTATGCAAAGGAAGTAGGGTTAGGGAACCAATATGTATTGGTTAATACTTAGCAGCATTATCAAACAAATGCTGGAAAGGCAGATAGGTCTGGGCTTGGCTGTTGACCTTTTGGTTTGGCCACTTCTTGTTTCATGTGAAAAAGGTTTTATATTTAAACCATTCAAAGATTGCATCCGCGCTTGCAGATCCATATGCTTCCCTGGGCAGCAATTTTCGAATGGATTTTGCAATAAAGTTTAACAAAAACCATTGGACGATGGCCACCTATGTGTATGCACATATGCACATACATGGGCAGCCATCGTTGCATGGTTCTTACTTTTGTAAAACATCGTTCCAAGACGGCTGCTTAACCATGTGCATGTACGATGATTACGAATACTTTGTAATTTTACTAGAAGTCCTTTGGGTAAAAGCATTGCTTTGTTCTACACTGACCACAGTAGAAAAGTTCCACTATTTCGTGATTAATGCCCCATAAAGAAGGGATTGTCAGGCCTGAGATGCATTGTCAGTGATTCAAGTGAAATTATTAGATTAGTGAATTTATATTTCAAAGGACAATCAAATCAATGGATTCTAAAAAATGAACAAACCTTCTTGAAGTACACGCATAATAAATAGCAGATAATCAAGTAATGTTGGGCAGGTTTGGAGACACTAATCAGGAAGAGTTCAGTGCATATAGAAACTTCTACCATTGCACAGCATATGTCTACCCATTGTAAGCCTCGCATTTGATGAACTCCAGCTATAGCAATTGTACTCTACACTTGATAGTCACACCACACCTGGCTGTCCTACAAGTTAGGTGTATGCATGACATCCTATAAAGCTACGTTTATGAAGGTTCCTTGAGATTAGAGTTGACAAATTAAGCCTGGCTGAACATGGACAAACATCTGATCCAGGTGTGGTCTACTGAGATCTCGCAATGGTCTAGTCTATGCTTCCATCTACCTTTGTTCAATAAACCCGCTCTTAAAGATAGCACTGATCTACAGGTCTCCACACCAAACAACTTTCCAACACTGGCAAAGTAGATGTGTGTCCATTTCGTTATATTCCTAACACATGATGATAGATCCCCTGCTCAAGGTTCTCCTACACGGGTATTTTACCCTGTTCAGCGTTTACTTGCATGGGTTGAAAGAGACCCTGTTCTATATTTGCGTGCAAAGGTTGAAAGATACTTTGTTTCGATATTTCTTTGTGCAAATTATAAGGTAACCAGTACAAAGTTTACTTGGACACCCTGTTCTATTTCAGCAGAAATGAGTGACACCTTTATAGAGTGTACGTTTGTCACTCTCATGTTTTTTATTTTTTTATAATATAGGTGTATGTTTGTCTGTTATTTTGTGTTGTGAAATGTGTGTTTTTTATTGCCTGCAGCTTTTATTAAGGAGTGTTGGTCTGGCCAACTTGATAACAAGATGTGACTTCCTTTCCTTAGCTGCACCTATATACACGATCCCCTTTAAAATGGATTCACAATTATTGCCTCAATTAAAAGAGCTTTTCCTGCCCTCTGTGACAAAAAAACTTTTAGGAACAGTGTTGGGCATTTACAAAATGTATATTGCGACTTCACAATACAAGTTAGAATTATTTTGTTGTTGACGGGTAAATGAGCTATTACAAAATTGGATTAGGAAATGATAATAGAAAAGGCTTTGATGTAGTGCACTTTTACATTCACCAACTATTCTTCTACGCTTTATGCAAAGTATTTGGGTCTGCACACTATTTGTTTGGAGATAGGTCTCATGCATGGCTATGGCCCAACTTCATTATCATAGCAAGTGAGTCCTCTGTCCATCCATGTGGGATTGCATGTGCATACCTTACTTCTGTGTGTGAAAGATATGTGCGAAGAGTGGTGGCAGTTGACAATAGCCACACATTAACCCACATTGTTTACATTACAGTGTAGAGGATGGAGGGTGGTGAGAACCCGGAGAAGAAATGTGAGTTCCAGAACTCCTCCAGGACATTCCAGAGGGTCCTGCGAAATGGATCAGATTTCTAGTTTTAGGGAAAAGGAGATAGAAGGTCCCTTTGAGGCTTAGGTAGTTTGCCTAACTAGTTCATACCCCATTGTTCACTGGAATGGCGACCTTCATATGTTAACAGGGAGTTAAAGAGGGTAACCCTTGTTTTCAGTCTCTCCTGATGTGAGACTCCCAGCTCCACCTCACCTTTCTGTTGACATCTGACAAGAAGGACCGTGGCTGGACAAGTCTGAATGCAAAAGGCGAGAGGCAGGGACTGGCCAGAACCAGTCTCAGAGCTGCTTATAGGAATACACAACTGATATCTGTAACTTTGTATAAAGGGTAGACAGAGTCTCCAACCTATGTGCCAAAATACTCCACCAGAATCCATTGTCTCCTGACCAGCGGCTCCCAGTAAACTCTTTGTGCTGCAGGTTTGGGGTAGCTACAGAAAACTTCCATTGACAGGACCTGGATCACACTCACTGGGGCTTTGATCACGACTCTCAGGAGGTTCTGCCTGGAATCTGCTTTTAGGAAGAGAGCTGATGGACTGCTCGGGGGAGGAGGGGGGGGGCGGAATTGGAGTTTCTCTTTCACTAGGAAGATGCTGCTCAGATGGAGTGGGGCCACGAAGGAGTCATGGAAAATTGAACTGAAACCATAAACTGGAAGACAAAGGAAGGACCTGCACCACTCTGTGATTGTGAAGTCTGAAGTGTCCCGCACCGTCGACTCAATCTTATACCCCCAAGTACTGTAGAGCTCGACTCTACCTGAGTTCCACTGAGGAAACCCAGAGCCAAGAAGCAACATATTGTTAAATCTGGATTGTAACCTGCGTGAAGACAGGCGGAGGAAACCCTACATCAACGAAGAAGCATGATGTACTCACTAATATGATAAAGGGTGGGCACCTAGACTGTTGGGGCGAATTTTGTGCGAGGCCTGAGGAAGAATGCAAGCTTTAAGATTCACTGAACCAAGAGCACTGTGAACCAGAAGCAGCCTCCTCAGCTTGTGCTGGCGCGGTCTCCTTTTACCTGAATCAGTGTGCTCAGACATCCTAAAGGTTGACTACAAACAAGTCCGTAGGGCAGGAGCAAGGACACTGCCATCTTCCCTCAGTGGGCCCTGTGGTGAGCAGGTCACATGAAGTAGCACTGCCCTGATGACCAATTAATACTGCAGACTCTGTCTGAAACATCACATGATCAAAACAGACCCTTAGGTACTGTGCAATCAGGGAAGATACTTAAAGAGAGGGCTGAGGGAAGAAGCCCATATGAACATGGTGGTATTCACTGGGAGGCCTTGATTAGGTCGGCCTCCCCAATGCTGACCGTATTATGACAATACTGAGTAATAATAGCAGCCTATGGAGTTCTGCCTCCCTAACCCCACACCACCTTCTAGAATACTGTTTAGACTGGTCTACCTTGCCACTCTGAATGCAAAGTGATATGGAAGCATACTTGGTGCTCATTAACTGTACGTTTAAGACCTACAATATCAGCTGTAAAACTCTCAGATTGTCACAATTTGAGCCAGGTAACCTCTGTGCGCCTCAGATTCCTGAAAACGTTACAACACTGACAATTAATTTTAAATACATAGACCAGGGTATTTAAATGTATTTAATTTGAGAGCCCCAAATAGTTGTATTTTAAACCTCACAATGTATTTCTGTTTAACCTTACCCAAAGAGGTCAAGGCTTGGTTTATTTCTTTCATCACATTTGTGTAAAGCTCATTCTGCCAGTTGTATAAAAGCGTCCACTCCTCCTCAGAGAAATAAGCAGCGACATCATGGAATGTAACTGGTGCCTGGAAGAAGAAATGACACATAAAATGTATGAATGGCATACTCATACAGTTTTTGCTGATCATACAAAATATAGAATGAAGAACGTTTGAAATATTAAATAATATTTTCACTTGATTTTGGGTTTAACACTACTGGTCCAAAAATATTACTGCAGTTATAGTAGAGGTCACAGACATGTTAACAACCATAACAAAGCAGAACAGCTTACCTTTTGCACCACATCAATAAAGCGGGTAGAACATTTAGTTTGTCTCCAAAGTAACAAAACAAGCAACTCCCATTGTTTCCATCTAAGTGCCAAATGAATACCGTACCCACCACAGACTTATAAGCCGGTCGCTAGTTAAGGTTGCTTGATCCTAATAAAGCCCAAAACAGAAACCAGGAGACTATCAACTCCTGTTGCTATTGGATTCTCTGTAAATGACACCATGAATCTGATCAGTTTTGTACAAATCTACTCAAATATAAGGGGACATCTAAAGTCTTTATATTCTTCCAATCAACCTTCTGATTGTGCAAACCTGGAATAAAAGCTGCTCTCAAAAGAATTGTTTACTCCCAACAAAAATAGCAGCTCTCTTTGGCTAAATCTGCCAAAATCTTTGACTTTGAACCTCCTAGGCAATTTACATAGGAAACTGCAGAAACATTGTCTATACAAATTAACAACACACTGTTTGACAAAACGCCCTTAAAACTCAAAGCATTCAGGCCTGTAAAGCATTTCCAAACAATGTATATGTAAGCACCGTTCCTCCCTGGCCTCCAGTCTCTAGGTTGTTTAAAAGGGCTCCCAAACCTAAACTGCTGTCATATGTATACAAAGTAAATTCCGGTACGTTCCCGAATATGGCTTTGCAATTCCAAATCTCTAGATTGTCCAGTCACTACTCCAAGTCCTTCAGTGCCTCTAACGACAGGGAAATCTAATATGCATACCACAATTGTTTCCTTAGGCCCAAGCTCTTCAGTGTCTGAAGAGCCCTTCAATGAAGAAGGCATGGAGAAATTGCCTGAATGGAGGAGGATATGAGACCAATTACCCTCGTTAAATACTTCTGAGCTAGCACATCCGTTTTTAAAATAAACCTCAACTCCTTTCTTATTTTTTTTATCTTTTTGTAAATAAGAAGCAACTGAGCTCGCAAAGCATCCACCTGAAAGCCCACAAACTCTACTATCTGAGTTGGAACCAAAACTGATTTTTCTACATTTGCAATAAAACCCGGGTGCTTAGAAAGGTCATTTGTCCACTGTAAATGCTTCAATAGTTTTCCTCTTTCCTGAGACATCAACAGATTGTTGTCCAGGTATATAATCAGGCGAACACCCATTTTCTCTTAAAAAGACAACGACTGGAGTCAAAATCTAGGTAAAGCACCAAGGAGCAGAAGATAAACTAAAAGAAAGAAACTAAACTGGTAGAAGAGCCCTTTTAATTTGGATTGCAAGTACTTTAGTGAGTTTATATCTATATATATTTTACAGTAGGTGTCCTTTAAATTTAGCTTTACTAGCCAATCCTTCTCCTGTACGAAATCCCCAAAAAGATGGCTTCCTTCCATCTTGAAATGTGTGTAGACCTGAAACGTGTTCAAGTCCTTCAAGTTAATTTCTGGGCACCATTCTTTATTCTGAAATTAGTGCTTACAAACCTGTCATCTGACTCTAGGATTCCTCAAATTGCCTCTTTGTCTAACATCTGTGCAATCTCTAAATCCATCAAAACCATCTGTTCTTTATCCAACCCGAATTCTCTTTGTCATGGTCCTTAGAGGGAATTTCCCAGAAATCTATCTTAAAACCTCTTACCATCTCCAAAGCCCATAGGGTCTGTTGTTATTGACTGGGAAAACCCGGTTGCAATATTCAGATTCACCTTGACTTCCTGTGCTTTGTGATCTTAATATACTTACTCTGGAAGTACTGCCTCGTTGAGAAAAGAAGCCAGTGGTTGGTTGGAAATTCCTCCCATAACCTTACACATTTTGGGAGTAAAAGTGAGACCTTTAAAGTACTTTACCTACAGCAGGTTCCCTCCTGTCAGCCCTACAAAAACTCTCTAACCAAAAACATGTCTCATATTAGAGTGAGTCTTGCAAAGGACTGTAAAAGGTGGGATATTCTTTACCAAGGACTTAACAAAGCCTTGTACAAAGAGTATACCACCTGGATCACCAATAGCTTCCTTATTGGCTAAATCAGCTAACTTGGGACCAATAAAAGGTTCTTATAAAATAAAATAAAGTTAGCTAACTTGGAGTTCATTCTCATAATGACTTTCTCTCTCAGACATGCATTTGCATTATTGAGCATATATATAGCACGTTGGCTTCAACCCCTCAACAAGTCTGCGACAATATCAATTTCGTTAAAATGTGCTCCTTAGCCATCTCTAAAATACGAGCAAGAAGACCCAAAATATCAAATAACCTATGCTGACATTGCTTTAAGCAACGCTTAATACTCTTCATTGCACCTTTTCCCATCTTAAACATAAAGTTAATCAATTCTGGATCCAGTTTGGAGTTTTGCAGATCTTATTTTCAAAAAAGGATCTAGAACACTCATCCCTGATAAGGTTACGAGATTCCCAGTCTAGAGGCCTCCTCAACCAATGCTTAATACATTTGGCAACATGCTTCATGGGCCACCTTTCAGAGCTACGAGGGTGTCTTATTGTATTTGGATTAAACATGCCCTCACACAGAGGATCCTTAATAGCCTTCAAGAAAAAAGGAGGTTGTTGTTGTCATCCAGACTTTCCAGAGCGTCAAAACCCTCCTCTAGGTCAAATACATACTCTTGTAATTTCCATCTAGATCCCAATTCAAACTATTGGACTCCTATTCCTCTTTTGTGCCACTAAGGACACCACTCTTTTTTGTGCCGCTAAGGAGATCACTTTCTATTGTGGAGCTTGGACTACCATGCACTAAGAGGGAAGATTGTTCACCCGTTTTAGAGCTTCCTCTACCTAAATTGTCAGTAAGTTTAGTGAGATGGTTTGTCTTTTTTAATGCCTTACTTCCTTTCTTGTTAAAATCAGAAACTTCATCCTCTGAAAGCAAAAAATAATCCTCCTCTGAAGGATTATCTCCTTTCCGCTTCATCAAAGCAGCCTCTACTGATTCCTTGATGGAGGATCTTAATACCCCTTCAAAGTATTTTCTAAATAAGTCTTCATTAATTTCCATAAGAGGTAGGACTTCCCTTCTATCTGACAATCTTCAAGAAAACGACACAGTAAACATTCTACAAAATACCTGTATCTATTTTTTTAAAGATATCAGGAAAAAGTGTAAGCAGCGACCCAAGAAAAAATAGGATCCATTTTAAATTTATGAGTCGAAGGAGGAGTGAGAAATAGACACGACGTCACCATGGCAACATCTGTGAGGGAATAAAACAAGTTTGCCCAATTCAAAATGGTGCGTGAAGACTAGTGTACAGTCCCCTTTCTATGTCAACGGTCCTACGCATTATACACGATCGACTGTGACTGAGGAGAAGTCAGATGACCTTGCGCAGGCCTGTCTTCTATGCAAACCCTCGGTGAGCTGCGCAGTGGCGCACAACTTCTTCTGATATTCATCTTAAATAGTGCGTAGCGGTAAGTCACCATGTTGGCACGCAACTCTTATTGATAAAACCCTAAACAATGCACGAAACAGGCGTGCTTGATCGCAGTAAAATTAATCCTACCCTGATGCAGGGATGATGTAATGAAACCCCTTGGGAGGATAAAAAACAAAACAGACTGGAAATAGTATATCTATTAGCAAAATACAACACAAGAGAAAAAACTCAAACCTACCAAAAGGCTCTAACCCTAGCATTAGGAACATTAATGGTCAATTCATACATGGGAGTGACTAATACGTTAAGAGAAACATTACACATATAATTAAACAATAGAAACATAAAGGTGTACTTACCTGAAGGAGCAGCCAATAAAAGAGAAAAGTGGTTGTGACAAGGGTCTATGGGCCAGACGTATATAGATTTTTCCTGGTAGCAAATGGCTTGTTTCGTAGAATCAAGCCGTTTGCGCCTGGAAAAATGCCTTTTTCTATGTACCAAACTCTATTTTTGCAATTTGGTTACTCATTTCCAAATCGCAAAATGGATTAGAGATTCGGTATTCGGAAGGGGCATGTTAAAAGCATCTCTTCCTAATAGCAACTTGAACGGTATGTGTGAATTTCTGCTACCGAAATCCGGATTCAAAGCATTCACATTTTACCACCTACTTCAAGTAGGTGGTAACCCATTTGGAAACGGGAAGGGGTCCCTAAGCGACCCCTTGTCCTTTGTGAACGGTTGTGAAAACGTTTTTTTAAGAGCAAGCAGTGTAAAAGAAACTTTTCATTTATTTTTATTTTTTTAACACATCCTGTTTTCCTTTAAGGAATATGGGCTGCATTTTTAAAAAAAACTTTGCTTTATTTAAAAGCAAACACAGTCATGGTGCCCTGTTGTCTCCAGCAGGCCACCATCCCTATGCTTTTAGCGGTTCCCAATGGGTCGCAAATTGAAACCTATCTCATGAATATTTATGAGGTAGGAGAATTGTGAACTACTGGGAATCACTAACAGTGTACACACTGTTTTACATAGCTGTTTGCGATTTCCTAATAGCGAATCGTGAAAATTCACTATTAAGAAATCGCAAAGCCAAAGCTGTGTACATCTGACCCAATATACTCTGTCTGAAGATTACAGAATGGAACTAGATGTTTTGGGATGTTTTATGTTCTTTAAAGGGCTGTAGTTGGGTACAGCAAATAAAAGATATGTGCTGGAAGAACTGCTTTTCTACTTTGCTGTTCAGTCTTTTGAGGACAACGACTGGTCCCATCTCACTTGAACCCAGAGCGACTCCAAGGGTTTGCTGACTTGCCCCCTATTCTGACGTCTTAGGGCCATCAAAGACTTCCTTCAACCCTGCAACACTCCTTGACTCTGCCATCTGTGAGTCCTGTACTGCCAAGTGGTGCCAATCCAGTCCTGGGCCCTTAAAAGTGAGCTTATGCTTTGCAGAACTATCAAGATCGAAGCAGTGTCAAGTTTACGCTGATCAGAACCGCCTCATTGCCCTTCGACGCCGACACAGGAGCTAATTGGCAACATCGCTTTGACGGACTGCGTGGCTGGACAGCCACCAACAGCATGTCTCAATGCTGATGCAGCGCCTGCATCGTAATGGGCTTCATTGAATCTTCGACGTCGATGCTTCCTCCATCCAAGATACTTTTTCAGCTGGGCCTACGTGAGTCCTGTGAGTCAGCCTGCCCACCATGGAGGTCAGCCTGAACTTTGGATTTATCCCATTTAAGTAACTTTACTACTTGTGGCTATTTACAAAATCCATGTGAAAAATTACTCACATATGTCGATTTACAAGTATGTGAGAAGCCAAATTTATGAGTGTAAGTTACTACTGCACAAAAGAAACAGTAGTAAATCCAGCACCACTTTAGGTGGGAACTTATTTTTAATTTAAACATTGGTTAATTAATTGTATCTAAGATTTGAATTAAAATTAAGTTAATGAAGTTATATTAAACAAATAAGATATATTATAATATTTAAATGATAGTTATTTTTCTGAAATTTAAACTAAAAAATAAATTTCCACCTAAAGTATTTTTATGCATTAATAATTATTAAAAGTTATTTATTGAATTATAAATATTTTTAATTACATTTTAATTAAAATTATTATTACATTCAAAGAACAATTATGTATTGTTAGATAGTTTCTTTAACATTACATTATATTTATTTATATTTGTTACTATTTTAAATAATTACCTTTGACATTATTTCCTATGGGGTTTTATTTTAGGTCCCTTCCACCATTATTTTCTCAGAGAGGGTGTTGCAGTACCAGTGGTTGGTTATGTGTGGTGCTCGACTTACTCCAGCCCTACTCTTTTTGAGGTGGATGCATGTCCCTTCCTCAACCGCTCCCTTACACTACTGATCCAGCGATTAGGGCCTAATAAATGTCATCACCTGGACCCAATTCAATACCCTACATGTCCCTTACACGCTGGGTGAGCATTAACCAAACTTACCAAATTTTCATTACCATATCATCCTCGCATTATCCTTTTGTGGCAATGCAATCTTTATTATGTAATCAGGTTTTGGCAAAATAATACTTGGCTCTAGTATAAAGTATTGTACATTCTTCATATAACCCAGTCAACAATTTTATTAATGACAAACTCATTTAGGAGTTAATAATGCTTTATCTATAATAATGTGATTGCTCATCAAGTACAATACAACTCGAATCATAAATCACCATACAAGAGAAACATCAATGGAAAATGTCGTAAACACATCTCAAATACAACACTGAGTGCGTGGAAAGGCGTAGAGACAAAAGAATGGAGTCATAAGTCATTTGCAAAACAGTTATGCAAATTCAGAATGTCATACTAACCAAGGTTCAAGAAATTTGGAAAGCTACCCTCTGGCCATGAGAGTAAGCAAGGCCTCTCAAGAAGAGTTAAAAGGCAAAGTTTAAAGTCCTGTTTCAGCAGAACAGCAGCTAGCCTATAGAATTTAGGAAAGAGCAACACAGCCCTCTCCTCTCGCAAAGCAGGAAAATCACACCTAAAAACTCACCCCCTTTCTACAACTAATTATACCCTAAATTCCCGGAAGTCCAACCCACATTGTATCATAACACGCAATTTCATTTCATTCTCTTGGTCGAAACAGGGGGTGTTCTAACACACCACTCTTGACATTACAATTTTGCAAACAGATCCATTGGATATTTATTCATGTTATCCCCTTCCAGCCAAGGAAATAACATTTCAAACTTCCATAGTTTGTACGCTTCCTACATCTCAGTCATGTATCAACTTTTGTGCCATGATTGGTTTAATGCGCCGTTCACTGAGGAAGTGCTCCGTTCTCCTTATTCAATTTGTTTCCTCCATGCAACCTTGGCAGGCACACAGGAACTCACGATAGACAGTTCACAATTTGTTCCCTTCTACATTTCTAATACGCCATATTAAATTCAAAAGAGGCACTTGGGCCTTTTCTGCAAAGCAGAAATATCAAACTTCTAGGAAAGACAAATACAAGTGTTAATTATTATTTATAAAGCCATACGATTAAAATCACCCTATGTGATGCATACTTTCTAGCTTTATCCATGCGCAATTTAATAGATTATTCTTTTGATTCAGTTAAGTGTAAAAAAAACTAGCAGCTTTTAGTCTGTTATTTTCTTGATTAACCACATGCATTTGCGGCCTACTACAACACTTTAACACAAGCTTGTGCAGTTTTCATCTTCTCCCATTAGTCTTTTGCATTTATTTTGCACATCACTCTAATAGTATTTTTACATAATGGGGGTTCAATCCAAGAATGTCTTATTTCGCGACCACCCTGCTCCATCACTACCTAGACCCTTTCTTACTCCTCCCTACACACCTCCCACTTAGTAGTAAGTCTGCCCTTTTTTGAAGCCACTCCTACTGGTCCCTCTCACATTTCCTACTAAAGGCCCGATTCTGATCCCGCTCGGAAGCAGTCCTGACGGCATCCATCAGGAGCGAGTCTGAGTCGTACGAGCGATTTCCGGGCAACTCGTACAGCTGTACGAGCGAGCAAGAATGGTGTGAAAATCGCCTTGCGCTCCGTGCGACTCGTAGGCATCAGCGAGCCCTTCTGGACGACTCCGCCATGGCCGACGCGTACAGCGCAAC
The DNA here is from genome assembly GCF_964261635.1 of Lissotriton helveticus. Taxonomy (NCBI): domain Eukaryota; kingdom Metazoa; phylum Chordata; class Amphibia; order Caudata; family Salamandridae; genus Lissotriton; species Lissotriton helveticus. Next base: position 512,431,322 of record NC_136070.1, read on the forward strand.
CTGCGGATTCCCGGACGACCAAGTACAATGCGCGCGTAGAGCAGCCAGATTGAGTCGGAGCCTCCGACTCAAAAAAGCTCCGGGAGCGGGCTTCAGGGGTCCGTAGCGGGCCACCCTTCACCCGGGGCCCTACGACTCGATCATTGGGGAGGTTCCAAGGGTCCCCCTACACATGCATGCACGGTGCGGGCAGGACCAAGGCGTCCCCGCGACAGGGGGCGCCCTTGTCCGAGATGTTCCTTTTTTGTCTATGGGAGTCTACGTACCCAATGTCACCAGACTCCGATAGGCTTCAATGGGGCTCCGAGCGACCCGAGTCCGTCAGCGCTGCAGCGCATCGTACTCTGTCTCTCGGAGCCCGAGTCGCTCGGAAAGCTCTATGGGCACGAGTCGGCCGTAAGGCTTTTCCAGCGAGATCGGAATCGGGTCCCAAGTAGTAAACTTACATGTGTGAGTATCTCCCCATAGAAAAGATAGGAGAAGTGGAGGTGTAGATGTAAATTGTAAAAAATTGTTAATGCAAATCACTTATGCATTGCACAGCGGCTTGGTCGCTGCCATCGAAGACTTTTTCAAAAATATATTTCAAAGGTTTGGTACAACAGAGGAGCGGGGAGAAGCAACTGAGACAGAGCAGGAGGAGGAAAGCAAATGGGAGTAGGCGGAAGGGGTGGAAGTAACAGGGAGTGGGCAGGAGCGGTAGAAGCAATGGGGAGTAAGCTGGGGGGTGGAACCAATGGGGAGTGAGCGGGAGGGGTGGAAGCAACATGGAGTGGGCAGGAGGGGTGAAAGAAAAAAGGGAATGGGAGGGCTGGAAGCAACAGAGAGCGGGCAGGAGGTGGAAGCAACAGGGAGTAGGCAGGAGGTAGAAGCAACGGGGAGTGGGCGGGTGGAGGAAGCAACAGGGTATGGGCAAAAGGAGGAAGCAACAGGGTATGGGCAGGAGGAGGAAGCAACAGAGTATGGGCAGGAGGAGGAAGCAACCGGAAGTGCGCAGCAATGGGAAAGCAACGGGAGTGGGCGGGAACTGGGACACAGGAATTGGGTGAGAAGAGGAAGCTCTGTTAAGGGGAAACACTGGGGGTGGGTGGGAGTGGAAAGCCCTGGGTGTGGGTGGGAGGGGAGAAGCACAGGGTGGGAAGCAATGGCGAGTGGATGAGGTAGAAAAGCAATTGCAGTTAATCAATGGAAAGTGAGGGTGGAAACAATAGGGAGAGGATGGAAGGAAGGGAAGAAATGGGGAGTGGTTGAGTGGGAAGTAAGCAATGGGGAGTTAAGCAATGGGGAGTGTGTGAAAGGGAGGGATGCATTAGGGAATTGGTGAGAGCGAGGCAAGGAAGCAATGGGGAATGCATGTGAGGGAGGGATCCAATGGGGATTAGGAGACAGGAAGAAAAGCAAAGGGGACTAGGCTGAGTGAGGAGACAACAGTTAGTGGGAGCTGAGAAAGAGCCACCAAGAGAGAAAACCAGACAAGAGCGCGAGCAGCAAACAAGGGACAGAAAAGCATGTAGAAAAAGTAATTCCCTAAAAGTGAGCAGTGGAAGTATACAAGTCAGCTGGTTAGAAGGATGGTAAAGAGGCTATGCTACAGGTGAAGGGTAAACACAAGGTGGACAAGATGGGACAAGTCAAGCCATTGAATAAGAAACACACGAATGTGAGTGACAATAAATCCAACCAATGGAGTGGACAGCAGGAGTGGAAACAAAAGGGAATGGGAGGAAGGTGTGGAAGCAACGGGGAGTGGGTGGGAGGAGGAAGCAATGGGGAGTAGGCGGGAAGAGGAAGCAACAGGGAGTATGCTGGAGAAGGAAGCAACAGGGAAGGTGTGGGAGGGGGGAAGCAAGGGGGACTGGGTGGGAGGGGTAGAGCAACGGGGAATGGGCAAGAGGAGGAAACATCAGGAAGTGGGATGCACTGGGGACTGGGTGAGAAGGGGAAGCACTGGTGAGGGGGAAGCACGGGTTGGGTAGGAGTAGGAAGCACTGGGTGTGGGTGGGAAGGTAGCAGCACTGGGTGGGAAGCGCTGGGGAGTGGATGGGAGGGAGAAAGGCAATAGCAGTTAAGCAATGGGAAGTGGAAGTGATGGAGGGAAGCAATGGGGAGTGGATGGGAGAGAGGGAAGCAATGGGGAGTGGATGGGAGAGAGGGAAGCAATGGGGATTAGATGGGAGAGAGGGAAGCAATGGGGAGTGGATGGGAGAGAGGGAAGCAATGGGGAGTGGATGGGAGAGAGGGAAGCAATGGGGAGTGGATGGGAGAGAGGGAAGCAATGGGGAGTGGATGGGAGAGAGGGAAGCAATGGGGATTAGATGGGAGAGAGGGAAGCAATGAGGAGTGGATGGGAGAGAAGGAAGTAATGGGGAGTGGATGGGAGAGATGGAAGCAATGTGGAGTTAAGCAATGGGGAGTGTGTAGGAGGGAGGGATGCATTAGGGAATGGGTTGGAGAAAGGCAGGAAAGCAATAGGGAAGGGTGTGAGGGCGGATTACAAAGGGGAGTGGGAGACAAGCGAAGAAGACTAGACTGAGTGGGGAAACTACAGTGAGTGGGAGCAGAGAAAGCGCCACTGGGAGGGAAAACCACACAAGAGGGCGAGCAGCAAACAAAGGATAGAACAATATGCGCAGGGGGGATATTTGATGGAGGAGGGGAAGCCCATGAGGGAGAGAGCTGGTAACCACATGCACTCTTGTGGAGTTTTTAACAAAAAAGATAAAAGTAATTCCCTAAAAGTGAGCAGTGGAAGTATACAAGTCAGCTTGTCAGAAGGATGGTAAAGAGGCTATGCTACAGGTGAGGGATAAACACAAGGTGGACAAGGCAATCCATCGAATAAGAAGTACACGAATGAGAGTGACAATAAATCCAACCAATGGAGTGTGCGGCAGGGGGAGGGGAGCAAAAGGGAATGGGAGGGAGGGGTGGAAGCAACAGGGAGTGGGTGGGAGGGGTGGAAGCAACAGGGAGTGGGTGGGAGGGGTGGAAGCAACAGGGAGTGGGTGGGAGGGAGGGAGGAGCAAAAGGGAATGGGCAGGAGGAGGAAGCAACGGGGAGTGGGAAAAAAGCAAAGGGGACTAGGATGAGTGTGGTAACTACAGAGAGTGGGAGCAGAGAAAGCGCCCCAGAGTGGAAAAACCACACAAGAGCAGGGGCAGCAAACAAGGGACAGAACAGCATGTAGCGCCGGGGGGGGGGGGGATATTTGATGGAGGAGGAGAAGAAGCACATGCACTCTTGTGGAGTGTTTAACCAAAAAGAATAAAAGTAATTCTCTAAAGTTGAGCAGTGGTAGTATACAAGTCAGCTGGTCAGAGGATGGTGAAGAGGCGCTGCTCCAGGTGAGATATAAACACAAGGTGGACACAATTTTATTTAATTTTTTTAAGAGTTTTATATCGCGCGAACTAGCCACGAGACATCAGGTATCAGAGTGCTTTCATGAGGACCATTTTCATTACAGATGGGCACATTCATTTTTGTTAGGCAGGAGCAAATTACGTGATTAGCCCAACATTACAGGATGTTAAACGTCGTTGCCGAGACTGGAACCCGCTTCCCCAGCTCTAACCACAAGGCTACATCCTTCCCTTCCCCTCCCCCCCCCCCATGGGACAAAGCAAGCCATCGAATAAGCCAACAAATGCAAGTGTCAATAAATCCAATCAATGGTAAGCAAAGGGCTTGCTCTAAATCCACTGTAAATTCTTAGTAAGTAATAGAGTTTTCGCAACAAGACAGCTTGAGCTGTCTTGTATGCAAGACTTCACAAGGGAGTGCAAATATTAGCACCCCCTTTTCTCGTACATGTATTAGTGATGCACATTCCTATTATGACAACAACAAAAAAACACAGTTTTAGGTGTTGGTATATTCAGGCTAGTAAGATAGTTCTGTGACACGGATACAAGCCTCAAAGAGGAGGATGCCAAGGAAGCCGGACTAAAAGGTATTTGCGGAGGTAACTAGCCAGGTGGTGCTGTACAATCACTCGTATTCTGGGACCACACCCAGAGTTAAACACCCACCGAAACAGAAATTCTGAGACAGCATTTTATCTCCAGTTGGTTGCAGCAAAGCAGTGTAAACCATATCCAACTATCTATAAGGTCATCAAATAAAAGCACATTTAGAAACAATACTCACAGTATTGGAATCCTGGTGGGGCATATTCTGTTCTTTCTTGTAACTTGTAAGGTGAGGTTTTTTTGGGTGGGGGAGGATCGAGCCTAAATCTCGGCAAGAGATGATGAACAACCAAGCGATTTGCCGTTCTTACAGGGAGGACACACACTGAGAATGTATTGAGAGTGAGACACGGCTGATTCACTCACAATTCACTGCCTCGTTATGTACACCCTCTCTATAAACCAACTCCAACATAGAAACTGCAGTAAATGCATGGGATGATTTCCTAGGGACCACACATCTAAACCGAATAACCACTGGACTATTCACCGTTAAGTGCTTTAAAACCTCCTCGTATGTAGTAAGCGCTAGATAAATGTAACAGTACAAATGCACCACTATGATAAAGGCGCACAGCTCTTTCCTTTCCGGGTAGAGCCGACAAATACCCTCTTGGGAAAACACTGCAAAAGCCTGCCTTCCTCTCTAGGAACAACGCAGGGACATGTTCGGCTGCATCTCTAAGCGTCCAACCGAGAAATCTATAATTCGCTCTCTCAATAGCATTCGTACAAACACCGAGTTGACATAGAATGGCCAAACAGGTCTAAAGCAAGCTTCAATTGATTTCTAGGTTTTAAAACGCTCCATAGTGAGACACTACACTCTGGTACATGCTCAATCAGAAACCGAAGGCACGTTTTACTTGCTGAGACACTACTATGCTAATGGGTGCGCCCAGACTTTCCGGGTTAAAGAAGAAGGTGTATTTGTATGTGTCCTTATCGCTTACTCCGCTAAAATATAATTTTATTTTCTGTTTTACTTTCTCTTTCACTAAATTAACACATCAGAGTCAGAGAGTACTTCCGATGTAGGTGCCTAGTGTATTATTTACGTTCTGTGAGCATGCGCAGGGTAATAGTGTATCCATTTTTGGGCATGTGCGCTAGGAGAGTGAGCTGTATTAACGGTGCAAATAGTTTAACGCTGAAATGGCGATCCTGAGCACGGGTGCTCCCAACTGGAGCTCCTTGCGGTCAGTCATCTTATTTAATTATTTATTTATTTATTTGTTTATTTATTTAATTCATTTATTTAAAGCGCGGACTTTACCCGAAGGTGTCAGAGCACTGTACAATAGAACAAGTTACGTTACATGAGAGAACTGTTGCAGGAATAGAACAAACAAAAATAGCATTCCATAGAATCAGAGCGACGTAGGCAAAAGGCACAAAATCTCAAGCACAGCATGAACAGACTGTACAAGCCAAAGTGAGAATAAATATGACAAATTATACAATGATTAAAGAACTTCCTGGCGAATAATAACAGGCCGTAGAATCCAAACAACGCAGGCAAATGGAACACATCAAACGCAGCAAGCACAGGATGTACAAACAAAAATAAAAATATTTGTGACAAATTTACAATGACTAAAGAACTTCCTGTTGGGGTCTGAGAAGGAGGGAATTAGTTCTGAAAGTGTCTTTGGAATAAAAGAGATTTGAGGTCCGCTTTGAAGATCTGGATGGAGGGCATGGAGCGAAGGTGGAAGCACGTTCCAGATTCTCACCGCATTACCTGAGAACGATTGTGCCAACAATTTTTCCTTTATTGAAGGAGGGGGGTTCAAGCAGGAACTTTTCCGCATTCCGAGAAGCTTCTTGAGCCTCCAGACAGTTTGCGTTTATTCGCCAGATAGCGATGGGAGGAAGAGTGCAAAGCTTTGTGGGTGATGCACGCTGTTTTGTAGATAGCTCTAGCCACGATGGGAAGCCATCAGAGAAATTAACTAATTACTTCCTTACTTTGTAATCTTTACACATGCTAACACTGTCTGAGTAACTTTAGCTCATTAGTGACTGTCCAACACACAAATACAGCAACAGAAAAGTAACCAGTCAAACATTACGAAGGGCCTTCCACTATGCGGCAACATGCTGAGTTTTTATTAACATTTGATCCGTTCGAGCTGGAATTTTTTTTTTGTTACAGTAACTAATTACAGCAGATGATGAATGGGGTGGCAAAGGCGGCAAAATCCCTAAATATGCGGAATTCCAGTGGCCCTATCTGCGACTTGTGCTGCTTAGAATGAACACGTTCTAAGTACATTTTATCCGTAGACTTCCATTGCATAGCAAAATCTCAGCAATGCCTCTTCATCTAGCCACCGCATATTGGGAATCGAAAGAAGCGATCACTCGATCTACCGCAGCGGACAATAGAGCCCAAAATCGTGGAACAGGATGACACAACGAGAACCGCACAACAACAAAGAAGGGAAACGCAGGAGGCCACAATCTTGGCGGTGAATCCCTCTCCACAGGAGGGTCGGGGTGCCAGGGGTTACGGGTTGATTCTGGAGAACACCATTTTGGCGACAAGGCATGCTCTGGGGTAAGGGCGATGTGCACACTGCGGCCCAACACCGTCTCATCCGACTTTTTAGTCCTGGGTCCACTGTGGGTACAGCTCAGCTGTGCCCAGCTGTCAAGTGTTCGGGAGACGGCCACTCATCTTCTGCCATGTCGCCCTGGGTCCACTGCCGGTGCCTTGATGTGCACAGCCAACTGGTAGCAGGGAGACTACAGCAACCGACATGGAAGCACCAACTTGGCATCAAAGGTGAGCCCACGTCCCCATCTGACCTGGACATCCCTGCAGATCATACCACTCATCCGCCCCTGCTACCCCCTTCTCGACCCCAAGTCGGTGTACTGGGTTGAGCAACACAAAAGCAAACTCCCGTACCCCCATCGACCCCCTACATGCCCCTGGGATTTCTGCTGCTGCCTTATGTTGAGGCACCGGGACACCAAGCGTGGAGGACATCTGGCTATCACCAGCTCGGGGATCCTTCCAGGCCCAAGATCATCGCCTGTGAGTGCAACAACACCCTGAAGGCCTTGCTGAACGAGCACTGCAAGAACCCGAGCAATGGCGAGCAGATCATGTTCGATAAAAGTGTAATATATATTTGTACAACTATAATTGCTTCAACTTTTCTTAAAATGTAATCTTGAGTGGATTTGCAACTTGTACATATGTAACTCTAACCGCTAGTGTCTGTAGTAGACGTATGTACTTTCTACCATTCTTTGTGAGTTTAGAGTTTATCTGTTTCATATTTTTTATGTAATTCATGTACTTTGATGTCCTTATGTAATTTAACTTGTTCTATTGTAAAGCGCTCTGACACCTTCGGGTAAAGTTTGCGCTATTTAGAAATACATAAATAAATAAGGCTATCTCAAAATGTGCAGCAATACGCCTCATAATTTGCCTTCTCTTGCCACATAAGTTAGTTAATACAGCCACATTATTAGGTCCTCCCCTTCTGCAGCATACCAGTGGCGCTGGTCTCAGATAGGGTTGCCACCTGACCTGCATTTTACTAGCTTTGCCAGGTTTCTCATGCCACGACTGTTGAAAAAAAAAGATAGTCATACATTTTCCCCCTCTGATATAGAAACTTGAAGCAACACCTACACAAGAAACATCAGAGGCATTCCAGAGCTGTGTAAAGTATCCCTAGATGATTTTAAAACAAATAGAAGTACAACTGCAGACGTTTTTAAAGTATCACCTCCTGGACCTTCCAGAATGTCGAAACGTGTATAAATGTCTTGTATTTTAATCTGAGAAAGGCGGCAAGCCAGCCCGACACCAAAGACAACTTATATTATTGTTATGAGCAGAATGCTGAAATTGGTGCTGCTTAGTAAAATGCTGGCCTCTGAGCCAGATACACTAAGCTCCAGGTGGAGCCCAGTCACACATCATAAGAACAGCTCTCTTAAGGTGGTACGAGAATTTGGATTGTTATTTGCCATGTGACTATGTCCCTCGAGGAAAGATCACAATCATTGTCAGGGCGAAACCTCAAAGTCACTAAATTAAGCTGAGCTCAATCCCTGGTAATCATGGCACAGAGCAGACAGGCCTAGTTTAGGACAACGTAAATTATTTATGCAAAACCAAAAATGAGGTGGGCGAGTCAACAATTTACAGGGAGAGCCAAGCCAGAACTGAGCCAAGGATCTAGCTCAGATCTTAGAGCCTGTACTCGAGCCGAGCCCTGAAAATGTTTGCTATGTAAATCACACAACAAACATGACGTAAAATATAATAAAGTCGCTTCAATGTTTAAAAAAGTGTACTTCTTTAACAGGTGAAGCTTTGACAATAATATGCCACATTATAGCACTGCATTGAGAAGTACTTAGTAAAAGTAACAAGACAATTGACATGTAAACACTGTACTTGGCCAAATTATTATAGAGCAACATTATGGTCTATCAAATCAAGCACAATAGGTTTTTGTACAACTGGTATTCTGAACTCACATATTCGAAAGTGCTTTCATACACTATAATAAAGGATAAAAGAGTTATGGTGAAATTAATTATTAGCCTAAGTTCACACAATTTAAGTAGTGAAGCTGCAATTTATCCAGGTTTTCTGTTTTTACTTTGTACAAATCAGCCAGGAAATGTATATCTATTTGTCTTTCCTTATGTTAAGGTTTTGTTTTTGCCTCTTTGTGCATTTTTTTGTAGTTTATATATTGTGTGAATTTAACCTGCAGGTCCAATTGGAGTGCTTTACACGAGCACCAGTTACAATACACAAGGTCACACATTCATTGCTTACATTCATGGGGAGATTGAGTGATTTAGCCAGAATCAGAGGATTTTAAGCCAACCCGATACTCGAACCTGGTTCCCCAGTACCAAAATTGGAATGCACTGGCCGTAACTCTACATCATGAGTAGAGTAGGGGAGACAGGCAGAAGCCAGATAAAAGCTCAGCCATTACGGGCTTGAGGTTCCAACAGGACCTCAAGCTGAGTCAGAGCCAGGCTTCAGGTTTGAGCATGGTGCAAACTTTCAGTGGCTTGCCCACTTCTATACTAAAAGAGTAAGAAAATCAAAATGCAAAATAATAAATATCCCAAACTGAATTTGGATAAAACAAAGTAAAAATGAATAGGCAAAATGGCACAAAATTGACAAAAATCCAATAAGGGGAACCAAATATATGATTTTTAAAGATTTAAGGGAAACTAGCGATGAAAAGCACCAAGAACTAATGATAGTCTATGGTCGCAGTAGACCGGCACCTATGCATAATTTGAGGCTGACGCATTGGGCACGGGTCGGATACACCAACCAGGCTTGTCCTGGTCAAAGATATTACCTTCTGACTAGACTTAGGGCCTAATTACGACTAAAGTGGTTCAAAGGACCATGGCCACACTGTGGCACCTAGCGCCGTATTAAGAGTGTGACTGTCGGACCCCCACAGGACTGCTGCAACTGCGGGGATCTGTGATCCATCAGCAGTGGCACAGAGGTCAGAGGCTGCAATATGCTATTGTGCCACTACAACACCGCTGAGCATATTACGACTTGCCTCCCCACAATCCTTTCCATCATGGTGAGCGTGCCATGGAAAGGGTGGTGGAGAGGTAAGTAAGGTGGACCTTACAGGGTCCCCTGTTGACTCTTTGCATAGAGGTGTATTTTTGCTCCCCCTGTTCCTGTGCGGGAAGAAATGCACGACATTGTGCATTTCTTCCTGTGCAGTAATGTGCTGTGGCGGTCCCAAGGCAGTTCCTTTCTAAGGCTCTCGCTTGAACCTTAGAAAGGCTGCAGCACTGTCCATCCAACATATATTCCAGTCAGAATCTGGCAGGGTTCTGACTATGGGTTTGGCGTGGCGCTCTGTGAGAGGACCGCCAAACTCGTAATTAGGCTCTCAGTCTTTTGAGTCCCAATTTACCACAGGAGTACAATTCAGAGGTTCTCCAGGACTTCAAGGGAGGCACTTGGAGACTCACAGGATGTCAGGCAGAGGCCCACAGCAGGTTCCAGGCTAGGTCCAATTGCCACTTGTTAGCTCGGTACTTCCAGGAAAAGGCCTCTTGCAGCTTATTATTTCCCAGTAGCCCCAAAGGAGATCAGTCCACTTTGTTGTCCTGGTTACAAGAGGGAGAAGGTCCAGTCCTTCAGGGGTCCTATCAGGTCACAGCCAGTAAGTCTAGCCCTCTTCTGATTTTCCTCCAGTCCAGAGAGTGTTCTGAAGTGAGAACTTGGAAATGCCAGATTTATGCCTGGTAAGAGCTAGTCGATGGGGTGACCCCCTCCATATCAATGGGATAAAAGTTCCATTTTGCATACATATCATTAGCATGTTATGACACTTAGGTCTTGATTTTTTCCTGATTTCATGGTTTTGAGGTTGTTTGTTAAATACACACACACAAACATGTTTCTTTGAATGGAAAGGTGGTAACCGATGATGATAAGTGGACTTGCTGACAAGTACCAGCTAGCAGTCCCCTTGGTTTTACAACAGTGAGGTGCCTCCTTTTCTCCCACACCTTTTTCCTGCACATTTGGGTGGATTGTCTATGATGGTATAAATATTTTTAGAACTTGGATACACCACAGCATAGGGACCTAATTAAGTCCACGAGGGAGTTATAAAGTTTATGATGACCCCTCTGTTGCTGGATATACAGTATTGGGTGTATTATCTTTTGTTCAGTCAGAGCACAGGATCTGTCTAAGTGTCCTGTTTTTTCACTTTCATGCATATCCAGAGTGTCATTTCTGAACCCAGCAGGCCTGTCAAGCAGGATTTAGCACATAAGCTAGATTTGATATTGTAGTATCACAAATGACGTCCACAATACCCACCCTGCATATTCTGTGAAGCTCAAAGGTGTTGGTTCTCCCTATTCAGGTCAGCCTACTGTTTTTTTCTGGGAGGCATTTCAAACCTATTCAAAGCTCGGAAGGCACACAGATGGGGCCCAGTGGGAAACAGACCGGACTCCTGAAGGGAGCAGACACTTGCACCTGGGGCCCCAATACACTGTGCTGGCACCACCGTTTCCAACCCCCAGGTCCCTATACAATACCACAGAGGACATCTCTCTGGATGAGACCTTTCTTGAGAGACAGGCAGCTGCTCATGCTGCCGGACCACGTGAGGCATTCGGGCTACCCAAGTGCTGCAGGCACAGACTCCCTTGGGATCCATTGAGCACTGGTGATGATCAGGGGACAGGGACGGAGACAATGTGGGTCCCTTCCTTCCCCTGGTCACCTCTTCCTTCCTGTTGCGCAATGGGATGACAAAGGCCCCTAAGGCCGCATCAGGCTGCACTAGCCGGAGGAGAGGGCCACAAACAACTAAAACAGTAGAGAGGGGTCGCCAACAGCAGAGGAGCCTTTGGACGCAGACAGAGTCGTCCAGATCCTGGTGGCAGTGAACTCCTTGCAAGCGTCCTTGGAGGGGAAGATCAATGCAGTAGCTAAAGACCTGCTCCGAGAGGACGAAAGGAAATTCAGGGAGAGATTGGCCCATGCTGAGGTCTCCCTTGGACACCTGCAACCACAGCCGGTAGACCTCCAACAGCAGGTTTGTGACTTCACAGATCGTCTTCTAACCCTGGAGGAAAGAGCAGAGGATTCAGAGGGCTGTGCCCACTGCAGGAATATCCATGTGGAGGGCTTGCTGGAGGGGACTGAAAAACAGGACATGGCTGCTTACCTAGAGAGGTGCTTGCGAATGGATGTTGCTCCTGAGGGACTGTCCACTTCTTGTTGGAGCGGGTAAACTGGTCTCCACGTGGATGCTGCCAATGGGGGAACCTCCGCAACTCATGGTGGCCAAGTTGTTGCAATTTTCCAACAGTGATATCATCCTCCAAGTGGCCAGGAGAGCTGGCCACTACACTGAGTGACAACAACAAGAATTCCGCTGGTCTTCAAAGAAGAAGAATATATAGACAGATGTTTAAGCCGTACACACCTCAGAGGAGTACAAACAGAAAAGGAGTCTCAATTGAGAGGACGGATTCCCGATACCCACCGAAGTGGAATGCTTCATCATTTGGGATCTCCTCTTGGCTGCACGCTACTGCAACCAAGGAGCTACAACTCCTTGCTAGTGTAAAGGAGGAGCTCACAGATGTTTTTCATGTAATGCGGAACTAGATCTCCTAGTCCTAGGTTCGATAAAACAAAAGGCAGTGTGGTGAATATATGGTGCAGTGCGAAAAGTGAATTAAAATTGACTACCAGGAGAGAATACGTTTATTGGGTATCCCGTGGTGTAAATAGTTAAAAAGCAGTGAGGGCGCGATCTGAATATATGTGCGAGCGCGCTGATAAAGTGGTCTACATGTTTCAGCCAATTCAGATCTATCTATGATCATGGCTTTCTTCAGGACCTAGGTGTAACTACTGCACTTTTAAATATGTGAAAAATGTGCACAAACTAAAAGGAACGATACAACCATATACCTGTGTACATCAATATGTTGGCATAGGTGTTGCACTCCTGTTGAAAAAAAGAGAGATTCATATGTACATGCTAGAAATTAGTCTGTATCTATATATACAGGACATATTATATTGCAATGTGAACATGCTAAAGTCCTCAAAAATGGACAGATTAGAACTCTGTATTAAAACGCCTTACCCGTATCAAATCGGGAGGCAGACCCACCGCTTCTGGCAACAGCTCAGGGCATGAGGCAACGCTCTGTGAATGGAAAAAGAAAAAACTAAGCCCACAGGGAATGGGGATTTTCGTAAAAAGTGGTAGGCCAAAAATGCTCAACCACTATAAATATTTTCATTTTTATAATCATATGGGTTTATCAGGATTTATCAGTAGTACCATCATAAGTATATTGCAAATAGTGTTAAATATTATGAGTGAAAAGCAGTCAGTTACGCACTACCTTTCACCTCAAAGATAGCATAGAATTCAGGCAGTTAAGGGATATACATAAAGCACATCCTACCACGCCATATGCTCAGCAGAAACTACACTTTTCAGTTTTCCTAACTCTTGGTGTAGTTCTGAAGACGAACACGTCATGCGTCATTTAACCGCGACGCTAGTCACGTGGTCATGCATCCCTCATAGGTGAGGGCAGTTACTAACACCCGATATCTCCGGATCCGGCCCGGGTAACGACGGAGTAGGTAAGGGCAACAGCTGTTGCACCACCGCTTTCTCATCTTGGTGATACTTTGTTCTACATTGCCTTATGTGGTGTAGGTATTAGATGGAGCACACCTATTGTAACCTTTTGGTACAAGAACGGACAGAGCCAAGGCTAGTTTCTGGGCAAGGGGTTTATTTACTGTACAAGCGTTCAACAGGTCTCTCCATGTAAACACATAAGAACAGGGTAGATAGCAGTTCCTCCCGAATAATCCTGGCTTCGGTATCTCTTTCTCTCCTCCCCGGGTTCGACGTCCGTTGTCCAGCTCACCCAAAAGCACAAAAGAAAGAAACGTGGCTGTTAGTGCACAGCACTTACAAACATAGGAATCAGGGTTGGGTAGTGAGGGAGTACTTTTCGTGAATACAAAGAGACCACCACCAAGCTCTTAGGGACCCGAGCGTGCAGTGTTTCACAGGACACCTAAGGTCCACCCGACTCCTTCCTACCCGGACCCTCCCCGCTTGAAGCTGAGCAGGTTACGCAAGCGGTCACGCACCTGTGATAGCCACGCGTCCTCCTGCGCGTGGCTGGGTGGTAGGCGGTGTCGTCGGCCTCCTGGCTTCTCCAGCTCCCTTCCTCGCGTTGGTCCTTCCTCGGGGCCGTACTCCGGTTCACCGTGGTTGTGCAGGTTCTCCGACCTTCTTCTCGGCGCCGCCTCAGAGCTTCCGACGTCCTCTCGCTCGGCAACACCCGCGTCGTCCTCTCTCACGTCCGTGGTTGTAGTCGTCCTCCACAGCAGCTCCCCCGCGTCTTCCTGTTCCGCCCTTCTATGTCGAGAAGTCGTCACCGATTGGAGCACCGGGGCCCCCGTCACAGGGGCGGGGCAGGCAGCCTCATAGGCGAGGCAAGAATTAAAGGGGTCAGCCCAGTCCTGCATTGGAGATGAAAAGTCCGTTATAGGACGGCAGTCACCGACCCCCTGACACCTATATAATAGAGGCATCCATAGTCTTCATAGTTTACCCTGTACTATCTGCAGGGCTTGTCTCTATACCATCTGGAGCTTTTTTGTGGTAGGATGTGCTATATGTATATCCCTTAACTGCCTGAATTCCATGCTATCTTTGAGGTGAAAGGTAGTGCGTAACTGACTGCTTTTCACTCATAATATTTAACACTATTTGCAATATCTCCCTTGGAGTAAAGGAGTTACTCCCCTGCTTGGTAGGCCGGAACCAAAGATGCATCTGCCTGCTTTACATCTCCGAAGCTCCAAAGTATTTGCAACACAGGAGGTGGGTTTTCAGACTTCCCAGAGGCCGAACCGAGTCCCCACAAAGCTGAGACCCATAGCCCCCATGGGTACCGTGGAACCGGAACCCCTGGACACCGTGCATATTTGCAACTGCATCAGCTTCTCGATGTTCCTTGAGGCTGTGCATTGGGTTACTTGTAGACCAGACCCCGAGCAGCATTTCCTCCGAAGATTGTTGGCCCCCACTCCACGAGTACTCCGTGAGCCAACTTCTTGTGATTTCTCTCGAGGTACCTTCGTGACCCCTGGTCCATTGGCCTGTGGGTCCCTGAGAAGGCAACTGTGACTTTCCTTTGGCTTCCCTGGTTGCTCCAGATGTGCCCTGACTCTCCACCACTTGGTGAGTCCCCCCGGACCTTGCTGGTCCGCACCGAAGCATCTTTCCTCTTCCTGCGTGGGTTACTGTTGCCAAAGCTTGTTGGGTTCAATCCGGCCACCGACACCGCAGCACTCAACATCCTTCGTGGGACAGCTCGAATCCAGCTCCTGGTCATCGTCGACACCTCCTGGTCCTCGTGGCTGCAGAGTCAAGCTTCACCTCTTCACACCTGAATCACCCGACATCGGTGGGCATTCGTCTATCTTGCCCCTGGGAACTGGCAAGTGACCCAGACTCTGTCCCCTCTGCTTTCAGGTTCCTCACATCTTTGATCCAAGCTTGGATCACACCAGACACCTCGACGGCAGCAGCACTTTGCAGCAGATCGCCATTGAAAGCGATGACACGCGCACTCGGTGTTACCGCTGCGAGACCTGAAATGTTTTAAGCTTCTTGTGTTTTTGATTTTAAAAAATTCACGGATGCACTTTCGTTTACAAATTTTAAATTGTAAATTCACTGTCTCACTCTAATCTTGCTGCTCACTTTTCGCCTCTGCAGCCCCGTTCCACCGCAAGCGTTAGGCTTGATTGACGTGGAGGGTGCAGGGCGGTACTTTCTTCTGGGTTCCCTCCCGGTGCTGTGCAGTGATTGGGCGAGTGTGTGGAGGCGGAGCTGACTGCTAGCCCGTCCTCTACAAAAACCCATTGACAGGCAGCTTTCTCAGATGACACGCACACTCTGTGTTACCGCTGAGCGACCTGAAATGTTTTAAGCTTCTTGTGTTTTTGATTTTAAAAAATTCACGGATGCACTTTCGTTTACAAATTTTAAATTGTAAATTCACTCTCTCACTCTAATCTTACTGCTCACTTTTCGCCTCTGCAGCCCCGTTCCACCGCAAGGGTTAGGCTTGATTGACGTGGAGGGTCCAGGGCGGTACTTTCTTCCGGGTTCCCTCCCGGTGCTGTGCAGTGATTGGGCGAGTGTGTGGAGGCGGAGCTGACTGCTAGCCCGTCCTCTACAATAACCTGATGCCGCCAAATACGCGCAGCGGATGCGCGCAGCGTCCGCGCCGTATCCGCGCCGAAGACAAGCCAAAGACTAGCCCGTCTATGCCCCTCCGTGCTAGGACGGGCCACAGGGCAGGAAACCACGCTCAAATACCACAGAACAGACAGGCATTCTCCTCTAGCCAGCTAAAGGTGCTGCGTCCCCCAAAGCAGGATGGCTGCACCACACTCGAGGTGCACCATGCAGGAAATGCTACCTGTCCAAATTGCAATCTCTCACTCACAAATATCCAACCATATCCTGACAAAAAGAAGGGGCACAGAAAGCGAGAGCAGCCATCTGTTCCTAACGAGCAAGACTTTCTGTTCTATAGTGTAAACTGCCGCTCGTTACCTAAGCACAAATTGGATATCTTTAACCTCCTATTAGAATAACAACCTAGTGCACTCTT
Source organism: Lissotriton helveticus (assembly GCF_964261635.1). Classification (NCBI taxonomy): domain Eukaryota; kingdom Metazoa; phylum Chordata; class Amphibia; order Caudata; family Salamandridae; genus Lissotriton; species Lissotriton helveticus. Next base: position 512,447,533 of record NC_136070.1, read on the forward strand.
TGTGACTGAAACCTGGCTACAAGATAGTGCTGGCCCTGACATAGCCACAGCTCTCCCCTCAAATTATGCCATTGTGCGGAGAGATAGAGCGAGAACAACAGGAGGTGGCATTGCAATTATTTTCAAGAGGCAGCTTAAATGCAGCCTCGACCCTGTTGACATCCCTGACTGCGAAGCAGCCTTCTTTAAATTAAATATGAATCCCAACTTCACTCTTTCTGCCATGTTGATTTACAGGCCCCCTGGAAACTCCACCCAATGGGCATCTACACTGGCCAACTATATCACCCCTTTTCATCTGGGATCAAAAAACTTTTCCAAGATTGGAGACCTAAATCTGCATTTAGAGGACGTATCTAATACCTCATGTACAAACTTGCTAGACGATCTAACAGCATTGAACATCAAGTTACTTAACGCAGGCCCTACGCACAAGGCAGGGCATCTAATGGATCCTATTTTTTTTTTATCTTAATGAGTTAGTATGGCACAATGCAACCCCCATTTGTTGGTCGGACCATTATTTAATTAAGTTCAGCCTTAAACTACCAGCTGCAAGCTTTTCACAGTCCACCTTCCAAACTACGTCAAGAAAAAATTGGAAACATTTAAATATCTCATACTTCAATAAGGCACTGGGCGAAAATCCCCCTCCATAGGGCCAGAACATGGAAAGTATAGCAAAAGCAACTCATGAGTGGCTTGGCGATGCAGCCGATGTATGCCTACCCACCCCCCATATAAAAGGAAAAAGTCACCGTCCCCCAGCCCCTTGGTACAATGATTCATTGAAAGTTGAGAAAACCAAATGTAAATCATTGGAGAGACTATGGCGGAAAGACTATGCACCGGACAAAAAAGCGACATACAACAATGCAAGGAACAAATATATTGCTGCTTGCATGAAAGCTAAAGCCCTGTATGTGTCAAATACCATTATGGAAGCGACAAACCGATCAAAAACTTTGTTCAACACGGTCAAGGAACTGGCCGGTGCGCAGACTACAGCAACTGCCCGACCGCTAAATGAGAAAAAATGTCAGGATCTCCCATAGATTTTTACTGATAAAATTGACAATTTAATCACAGAAATAAAAAAAAAAGACTGACAGCCCCATCCAAGTTGACTCAGACAGCGTCCCTGCCAAGGCTACTCTGGAATACTGGCCTCCCATTACAACAGATAAACTGAAGACCATCCTCAAGACCATTAAATCAGGATCTCCTAGTGACCCAATCCATATTAATGTACTAAATGAACTGGACACTCCTTTTTTGGAGATAATACTAGACACTTTAAATTCCTCTTTTTTACATTCTACAGTTCCTACGCTGTGGAAACACGCAATGATAAACCCTCTACTAAAAAAAACAACAGCGGATCCTGAAACACTGTCCAATTACAGACCTATATCGCTTCTCCCTGTTTTCTCAAAAATATTGGAAAGACATGTCCACTCGGTCCTAACTCACTTTACGGAAGAGAACAATCTCCTTCACCCATCACAATCAGGTTTTCGAGCCGGGTTTTCCACGGAAACAGCACTGTTGGGAGTCACCGAAAAAATTCGGAAACTCCTTGATGATGGCCAAACGGTAGCCCTCATTTTATTAGACCTGAGTGCTGCCTTCGACACCATATCACACGAAAAGGCTGTTAACCACATTGGAAAACATTGGGATCCGCGGTGAAGCACTAAAGTGGATTAGTTCTTTCTTGGAACACAGGACGTTCCAAATTATATCAGCCTCAGCTTGCTCAGGAAATTTCAGTGCACCGCACGGAGTCTCCCAGGGCTCAATTCTGAGCCCGCTATTTTTTAATCTGTATGTCAAGCCTCTGGCTGACAAAGTAGGACTTACCGTAATGACCTACGCGGATGACTCACAAATCATCCTATCTCTCTCGGAATCCAGCCCACTATCTCCTTCTCATCTCAAACAAGGTCCCAGTGACATATTCGACTGGATGACAAGCAACCAGTTGAAACTAAATGGAGACAAGACAGAGGTCCTCCTATTGGGAAAACAGAAAGACCTGTGGAACTCTTCCCACTGGCCTACCCAAATGGGAAATCTCCCGGTACCTACCACCCAGGTTCGCAAGCTAAGGGTCATCATGGACAGAACTCTTTACATGAAACAGCAATCCGGCAAGGTGGCAGCCTTATGTTTTACCATCTTGAAATGGCTTAGAAAAATTCTCTGGATGCTGCCACTTTCCACCCAAAAAACCGTAGTCAATGCCCTCATCACATCTCGGCTTGACTACGGTAACATCCTGTATCTGGGTTCAAATAAAGCCGTAGTGCGGAGACTGCAACTAGTCCAGAACTCAGCTGCTAGGCTGCTGTGTAAAATCCCAAAAACCGCCAGCATCTCGGCTCATCTGAGAGACCTACATTGGCTCAGGGTGGAGAACCGTATCAAGTTCAAAGCCCGAGCTACATGTTCAGGATAAAAGCGGGCACAGCGCCTAAATATCTTCAAGCTTTAGTCCAACTTTACACACCTAAGCGTAGCCTACGGTCACAATCCGCAGCCAATTTTTGCGTGCCTAGGTTCAAACTATCAAGAATGGGAGGCAAATCATTCTCACACTTAGGTCCATCTCTCTGGAATGAGCTACCCCCCCCCCCCATATACGCAAGGAGGTAAACTACTCGAGGTTCCGCAAAAACATAAAAACCTGGCTGTTTGATCAATAACAGCTCCTGCCAGGTCCTATGCCTTACCACTGTGCTACGTCATGGCGCCGGGAAACCCTTGTTGGGTAGCTGCGCGCATTATAAGCTTAACAAATAAATAAAATAAAATAAATAAATCAACAACGAATCCCGACACCAAAAGACACATATGCACCCGGTTTTCCTGAGTGAGGTAACATGAGTTCTACGGTGCTCCTGTGGGTGTTGGCCCTTGACCCCCTTAAGTCTGAAGGGGTTTGCTCAAAGTCCTCTCCTAAGTGTCCTTAATCTTTAAATTTCCAACCGCGACTTTCCCCATAGAAGATAACGGCTATTCGCTGCTGTGTTCTCACACTGCACACGTCCCCCGTGGATCCCCTGTGTCACTACCTTGGGTGGTTCCTTGTGGTCCCAGCGATTCTACAGGCTCTAGGCCTTGTGTCTAGTCAAGTTGGGATTCTTATACCTCTTTCTTAATAATTGGTTTGGTTATCCCCTAGGGCCTAACGCATATTGTGCTAATTTACTTTGATATATTAAGTGTAACATATGTGCTTTGACCTCTAGCCTCATAAAGATACTAGTAGGGTGTGTTTAGTAATAAATACATATATCGTATATATATACCTGGTGTGGTTCTCCTTTCATTTAGGCATTCAAGAGATTATAGACTGGTAAAACAAGCTGCTTTACATTCCTTCAAGACTTAGCCTGAAGGCTGCTCTCCATAGCTACCACTAGGATAGCTTTCTAATAAGGTTGTCCTTAACCTATCACCTCTAAGGGGTGGTTTGGACTGGTGCAAGGTGCCCACTATAACTAGTGGACAGCATATGCCAGGCCAACTTCTCACACCATAACACACTGCATGGGATGGACAGTCTAGCCTGGGAAGACCGGGAGACACGGGTTGGGCACCTCCTACACCTAACAGATGACCCTGTATGGTGAATGATAAACCGCAACACTTAGTGTTCAACTTCCCTACTTCGAAGGTTTGCAGGATGGGGACACCGGCCAAGGGATACCGTATCCGCTCATTCTTTACAAGAGAAACACTTGACAGAGCAGGAGGGGAGGCACCTGCAAGCCAGATGGAAGGGCCAACTCTTTTACACCACCTACTCTGCGTACTCCTGGGGAGTCCAACTATTGGTGGCGCGCGATGGGAGGAAGAGTGCAAAGCTTTGTGGGTGATGCACGCTGTTTTGTAGATAGCTCTAGCCACGATGGGAAGCCATCAGAGAAATTAACTAATTACTTCCTTACTTTGTAATCTTTACACATGCTAACACTGTCTGGGTAACTTTAGCTCATTAGTGACTGTCCAACACACAAATACAGCAACAGAAAAGTAACCAGTCAAACATTACGAAGGGCCTTCCACTATGCGGCAACATGCTGAGTTTTTATTAACATTTGATCCGTTCGAGCTGGAATTTTTTTTTTGTTACAGTAACTAATTACAGCAGATGATAAATGGGGTGGCAAAGGCGGCAAAATCCCTAAATATGCGGAATTCCAGTGGCCCTATCTGCGACTTGTGCTGCTTAGAATGAACACGTTCTAAGTACATTTTATCCGTAGACTTCCATTGCATAGCAAAATCTCAGCAATGCCTCTTCATCTAGCCACCGCATATGGGGAATCGAAAGAAGCGATCACTCGATCTACCGCAGCGGACAATAGAGCCCAAAATCGTGGAACAGGATGACACAACGAGAACCGCACAACAACAAAGAAGGGAAACGCAGGAGGCCACAATCTTTGCGGTGAATCCCTCTCCACAGGAGGGTCGGGGTGCCAGGGGTTACGGGTTGATTCTGGAGAACACCATTTTGGCGACAAGGCATGCTCTGGGGTAAGGGCGATGTGCACACTGCGGCCCAACACCGTCTCATCCGACTTTTTAGTCCTGGGTCCACTGTGGGTACAGCTCAGCTGTGCCCAGCTGTCAAGTGTTCGGGAGACGGCCACTCATCTTCTGCCATGTCGCCCTGGGTCCACTGCCGGTGCCTTGATGTGCACAGCCAACTGGTAGCAGGGAGACTACAGCAACCGACATGGAAGCACCAACTTGGCATCAAAGGTGAGCCCACGTCCCCATCTGACCTGGACATCCCTGCAGATCATACCACTCATCCGCCCCTGCTACCCCCTTCTCGACCCCAAGTCGGTGTACTGGGTTGAGCAACACAAAAGCAAACTCCCGTACCCCCATCGACTCCCTACATGCCCCTGGGATTTCTGCTGCTGCCTTATGTTGAGGCACCGGGACAACAAGCGTGGAGGACATCTGGCTATCACCAGCTCGGGGATCCTTCCAGGCCCAAGATCATCGCCTGTGAGTGCAACAACACCCTGAAGGCCTTGCTGAACGAGCACTGCAAGAACCCGAGCAATGGCGAGCAGATCATGTTCGATAAAAGTGTAATATATATTTGTACAACTATAATTGCTTCAACTTTTCTTAAAATGTAATCTTGAGTGGATTTGCAACTTGTACATATGTAACTCTAACCGCTAGTGTCTGTAGTAGACGTATGTACTTTCTACCATTCTTTGTGAGTTTAGAGTTTATCTGTTTCATATTTTTTATGTAATTCATGTACTTTGATGTCCTTATGTAATTTAACTTGTTCTATTGTAAAGCGCTCTGACACCTTCGGGTAAAGTTTGCGCTATTTAGAAATACATAAATAAATAAGGCTATCTCAAAATGTGCAGCAATACGCCTCATAATTTGCCTTCTCTTGCCACATAAGTTAGTTAATACAGCCACATAATTAGGTCCTCCCCTTCTGCAGCATACCAGTGGCGCTGGTCTCAGATAGGGTTGCCACCTGACCTGCATTTTACTAGCTTTGCCAGGTTTCTCATGCCACGACTGTTGAAAAAAAAAGATAGTCATACATTTTCCCCCTCTGATATAGAAACTTGACGCAACACCTACACAAGAAACATCAGAGGCATTCCAGAGCTGTGTAAAGTATCCCTAGATGATTTTAAAACAAATAGAAGTACAACTGCAGACGTTTTTAAAGTATCACCTCCTGGACCTTCCAGAATGTCGAAACGTGTATAAATGTCTTGTATTTTAATCTGAGAAAGGCGGCAAGCCAGCCCGACACCAAAGACAACTTATATTATTGTTATGAGCAGAATGCTGAAATTGGTGCTGCTTAGTAAAATGTTGGCCTCTGAGCCAGATACACTAAGCTCCAGGTGGAGCCCAGTCACACATCATAAGAACAGCTCTCTTAAGGCCAGATGCCTAAGGTGGTACGAGAATTTGGATTGTTATTTGCCATGTGACTATGTCCCTCGAGGAAAGAGCACAATCATTGTCAGGGCGAAACCTCAAAGTCACTAAATTAAGCTGAGCTCAATCCCTGGTAATCATGGCACAGAGCAGACAGGCCTAGTTTAGGACAACGTAAATTATTTATGCAAAACCAAAAATGAGGTGGGCGAGTCAACAATTTACAGGGAGAGCCAAGCCAGAACTGAGCCAAGGATCTAGCTCAGATCTTAGAGCCTGTACTCGAGCCGAGCCCTGAAAATGTTTGCTATGTAAATCACACAACAAACATGACGTAAAATATAATAAAGTCGCTTCAATGTTTAAAAAAGTGTACTTCTTTAACAGGTGAAGCTTTGACAATAATATGCCACATTATAGCACTGCATTGAGAAGTACTTAGTAAAAGTAACAAGACAATTGACATGTAAACACTGTACTTGGCCAAATTATTATAGAGCAACATTATGGTCTATCAAATCAAGCACAATAGGTTTTTGTACAACTGGTATTCTGAACTCACATATTCGAAAGTGCTTTCATACACTATAATAAAGGATAAAAGAGTTATGGTGAAATTAATTATTAGCCTAAGTTCACACAATTTAAGTAGTGAAGCTGCAATTTATCCAGGTTTTCTGTTTTTACTTTGTACAAATCAGCCAGGAAATGTATATCTATATGTCTTTCCTTATATTAAGGTTTTGTTTTTGCCTCTTTGAGCATTTCTTTGTAGTTTATATATTGTGTGAATTTAACCTGCAGGTCCAATTGGAGTGCTTTACACGAGCACCAGTTACAATACACAAGGTCACACATTCATTGCTTACATTCATGGGGAGATTGAGTGATTTAGCCAGAATCAGAGGATTTTAAGCCAACCCGATACTCGAACCTTGTTCCCCAGTACCAAAATTGGAATGCACTGGCCGTAACTCTACATCATGAGTAGAGTAGGGGAGACAGGCAGAAGCCAGATAAAAGCTCAGCCATTACGGGCTTGAGGTTCCAACAGGACCTCAAGCTGAGTCAGAGCCAGGCTTCAGGTTTGAGCATGGTGCAAACTTTCAGTGGCTTGCCCACTTCTATACTAAAAGAGTAAGAAAGTCAAAATGCAAAATAATAAATATCCCAAACTGAATTTGGATAAAACAAGGTAAAAATGAATAGGCAAAATGGCACAAAATTGACAAAAATCCAATAAGGGGAACCAAATATATGATTTTTAATGATTTAAGGAAAACTAGCGATGAAAAGCACCAAGAACTAATGATAGTCTATGGTCGCAGTAGACCGGCACCTATGCATAATTTGAGGCTGACGCATTGGGCACGGGTCGGATACACCAACCAGGCTTGTCCTGGTCAAAGATATTACCTTCTGACTAGACTTAGGGCCTAATTACGACTAAAGTGGTTCAAAGGACCATGGCCACACTGTGGCACCTTGCGCCGTATTAAGAGTGTGGCTGTCGGACCCCCACAGGACTGCTGCAACTGCGGGGATCTGTGATCCATCAGCAGTGGCACAGAGGTCAGAGGCTGCAATATGCTATTGTGCCACTACAACACCGCTGAGCATATTACGACTTGCCTCCCCACAATCCTTTCTATCATGGTGAGCGTGCCATGGAAAGGGTGGTGGAGAGGTAAGTAAGGGGGACCTTACAGGGTCCCCTGTTGACTCTTTGCATAGAGGTGTATTTTTGCTCCCCCTGTTCCTGTGCGGGAAGAAATGCACGACATTGTGCACTTCTTCCTGTGCAGTAATGTGCTGTGGCGGTCCCTAGGCAATTCCTTTCTAAGGCTCTTGCTTGAACCTTAGAAAGGCACCACCAAAGGACCGCTGCAGCACTGTCCATCCAACATATATTCCAGTCAGAATCTGGCAGGGTTCTGACTATGGGTTTGGCGTGGCGCTCTGTGAGAGGACCGCCAAACTCGTAATTAGGCTCTCAGTCTTTTGAGTCCCAATTTACCACAGGAGTACAATTCAGAGGTTCTCCAGGACTTCAAGGGAGGCACTTGGAGACTCACAGGATGTCAGGCAGAGGCTCACAGCAGGTTCCAGGCTAGGTCCAATTGCCACTTGTTAGCTCGGTACTTCCAGGAAAAGGCCTCTTGCAGCTTATTATTTCCCAGTAGCCCCAAAGGAGATCAGTCCACTTTATTGTCCTGGTTACAAGAGGGAGAAGGTCCAGTCCTTCAGGGGTCCTATCAGGTTACAGCCAGTAAGTCTAGCCCTCTTCTGATTTTCCTCCAGTCCAGAGAGTGTTCTGAAGTGAGAACTTGGAAATGCCAGATTTATGCCTGGTAAGAGCTAGTCGATGGGGTGACCCCCTCCATATCAATGGGATAAAAGTTCCATTTTGCATACATATCATTAGCATGTTATGACACTTAGGTCTTGATTTTTTCCTGATTTCATGGTTTTGAGGTTGTTTGTTAAATACACACACACACACATGTTTCTTTGAATGGAAAGGTGGTAACCGATGATGATAAGTGGACTTGCTGACAAGTACCAGCTAGCAGTCCCCTTGGTTTTACAACAGTGAGGTGCCTCCTTTTCTCCCACACCTTTTTCCTGCACATTTGGGTGGATTGTCTATGATGGTATAAATATTTTTAGAACTTGGATACACCACAGCATAGGGACCTAATTAAGTCCACGAGGGAGTTATAAAGTTTATGATGACCCCTCTGTTGCTGGATATACAGTATTGGGTGTATTATCTTTTGTTCAGTCAGAGCACAGGATCTGTCTAAGTGTCCTGTTTTTTCACTTTCATGCATATCCAGAGTGTCATTTCTGAACCCAGCAGGCCTGTCAAGCAGGATTTAGCACATAAGCTAGATTTGATATTGTAGTATCACAAATGACGTCCACAATACCCACCCTGCATATTCTGTGAAGCTCAAAGGTGTTGGTTCTCCCTATTCAGGTCAGCCTACTGTTTTCTTCTGGGAGGCATTTCAAACCTATTCAAAGCTCGGAAGGCACACAGATGGGGCCCAGTGGGAAACAGACCGGACTCCTGAAGGGAGCAGACACTTGCACCTGGGGCCCCAATACACTGTGCTGGCACCACCGTTTCCAACCCCCAGGTCCCTATACAATACCACAGAGGACATCTCTCTGGATGAGACATTTCTTGAGAGACAGGCAGCTGCTCATGCTGCCGGACCACGTGAGGCATTCGGGCTACCCAAGTGCTGCAGGCACAGACTCCCTTGGGATCCATTGAGCACTGGTGATGATCAGGGGACAGGGACGGAGACAAAGTGGGTCCCTTCCTTCCCCTGGTCACCTCTTCCTTCCTGTTGTGCAATGGGATGACAAAGGCCCCTAAGGCCGCATCAGGCTGCACCAGCCGGAGGAGAGGGCCACAAACAACTAAAACAGTAGAGAGGGGTCGCCAACAGCAGAGGAGCCTTTGGACGCAGACAGAGTCGTCCAGATCCTGGTGGCAGTGAACTCCTTGCAAGCGTCCTTGGAGGGGAAGATCAATGCAGTAGCTAAAGACCTGCTCCGAGAGGACGAAAGGAAATTCAGGGAGAGATTGGCCCATGCTGAGGTCTCCCTTGGACACCTGCAACCACAGCCGGTAGACCTCCAACAGCAGGTTTGTGACTTCACAGATCGTCTTCTAACCCTGGAGGAAAGAGCAGAGGATTCAGAGGGCTGTGCCCACTGCAGGAATATCCATGTGGTGGGCTTGCTGGAGGGGACTGAAAAACAGGACATGGCTGCTTACATAGAGAGGTGCTTGCGAATGGATGTTGCTCCTGAGGGACTGTCCACTTCTTGTTGGAGCGGGTAAACTGGTCTCCACGTGGATGCTGCCAATGGGGGAACCTCCGCAACTCATGGTGGCCAAGTTGTTGCAATTTTCCAACAGTGATATCATCCTCCAAGTGGCCAGGAGAGCTGGCCACTACACTGAGTGACAACAACAAGAAATCCGCTGGTCTTCAAAGAAGAAGAATATATAGACAGATGTTTAAGCCGTTCACACCTCAGAGGAGTACAAACAGAAAAGGAGTCTCAATTAAGAGGACGGATTCCCGATACCCACCGAAGTGGAATGCTTCATCATTTGGGATCTCCTCTTGGCTGCACGCTACTGCAACCAAGGAGCTACAACTCCTTGCTAGTGTAAAGGAGGAGCTCACGGATGTTTTTGATGTAATGCGGAACTAGATCTCCTAGTCCTAGGTTCGATAAAACCAAAGGCAGTGTGGTGAATATATGGTGCAGTGCGAAAAGTGAATTAAAATTGACTACCAGGAGAGAATACGTTTATTGGGTATCCCGTGGTGTAAATAGTTAAAAAGCCCTGAGGGCGCGATCTGAATATATGTGCGAGCGCGCTGATAAAGTGGTCTACATGTTTCAGCCAATTCAGATCTATCTATGATCATGGCTTTCTTCAGGACCTAGGTGTAACTACTGCACTTTTAAATATGTGAAAAATGTGCACAAACTAAAAGGAACGATACAACCATATACCTGTGTACATCAATATGTTGGCATAGGTGTTGCACTCCTGTTGAAAAAAAGAGAGATTCATATGTACATGCTTGAAATTAGTCTGTATCTATATATACAGGACAATTATATTGCAATGTGAACATGCTAAAGTCCTCAAAAATGGACAGATTAGAACTCTGTATTAAAACGCCTTACCCGTATCAAATCGGGAGGCAGACCCACCGCTTCTGGCAACAGCTCAGGGCATGAGGCAACGCTCTGTGAATGGAAAAAGAAAAAACTAAGCCCACAGGGAATGGGGATTTTCGTAAAAAGTGGTAGGCCAAAAATGCTCAACCACTATAAATATTTTCATTTTTATAATCATATGGGTTTATCAGGATTTATCAGTAGTACCATCATAAGTATATTGCAAATAGTGTTAAATATTATGAGTGAAAAGCAGTCAGTTACGCACTACCTTTCACCTCAAAGATAGCATAGAATTCAGGCAGTTAAGGGATATACATAAAGCACATCCTACCACGCCATATGCTCAGCAGAAACTACATTTTTCAGTTTTCCTAACTCTTGGTGTAGTTCTGAAGACGAACACGTCATGAGCATTTAACCGCGACGCTAGTCACGTGGTCATGCATCCCTCATAGGTGAGGGCAGTTACTAACACCCGATATCTCCGGATCCGGCCCGGGTAACGACGGAGTAGGTAAGGTCAACAGCTGTTGCACCACCGCTTTCTCATCTTGGTGATACTTTGTTCTACATTGCCTTGTGTGGTGTAGGTATTAGATGGAGCACACCTATATAATAGAGGCATCCATAGTCTTCATAGTTTACCCTGTACTATCTGCAGGGCTTGTCTCTATACCATCTGGAGCTTTTTTGTGGTAGGATGTGCTATATGTATATCCCTTAACTGCCTGAATTCCATGCTATGTTTGAGGTGAAAGGTAGTGCGTAACTGACTGCTTTTCACTCATAATATTTAACACTATTTGCAATATCTCCCTTGGAGTAAAGGATTTACTCCCCTGCTTTGTAGGCCGGAACCAAAGATGCATCTGCCTGCTTTACATCTCCGAAGCTCCAAAGTATTTGCAACACAGGAGGTGGGTTTCCAGACTTCCCAGAGGCCGAACCGAGTCCCCAGCAAAGCTGAGACCCATAGCCCCCATGGGTACCGTGGAACCGGAACCCCTGGACACCGTGCATATTTGCAACTGCATCAGCTTCTCGATGTTCCTTGAGGCTGTGCATTGGGTTACTTGTAGACCAGACCCCGAACAGCATTTCCTCCGAAGATTGTTGGCCCCCACTCCACGAGTGCTCCGTGAGCCAACTTCTTGTGATTTCTCTCGAGGTACCTTTGTGACCCCTGGTCCATTGGCCTGTGGGTCCCTGAGAAGGCAACTGTGACTTTCCTTTGGCTTCCCTGGTTGCTCCAGATGTGCCCTGACTCTCCACCACTTGGTGAGTCCCCCCGGACCTTGCTGGTCCGCACCGAAGCATCTTTCCTCTTCCTGCGTGGGTTACTGTTGCCAAAGCTTGTTGGGTTCAATCCGGCCACCGACACCGCAGCACTCAACATCCTTCGTGGGACAGCTCGAATCCAGCTCCTGGTCATCGTCGACACCTCCTGGTCCTCGTGGCTGCAGAGTCAAGCTTCACCTCTTCACACCTGAATCACCCGACATCGGTGGGCATTCGTCTATCTTGCCCCTGGGAACTGGCAAGTGACCCAGACTCTGTCCCCTCTGCTTTCAGGTTCCTCACATCTTTGATCCAAGCTTGGATCACACCAGACACCTCGACGGCAGCAGCACTTTGCAGCAGATCGCCATTGAAAGCGATGACACGCGCACTCGGTGTTACCGCTGCGAGACCTGAAATGTTTTAAGCTTCTTGTGTTTTTGATTTTAAAAAATTCACGGATGCACTTTCGTTTACAAATTTTAAATTGTAAATTCACTGTCTCACTCTAATCTTGCTGCTCACTTTTCGCCTCTGCAGCCCCGTTCCACCGCAAGCGTTAGGCTTGATTGACGTGGAGGGTGCAGGGCGGTACTTTCTTCTGGGTTCCCTCCCGGTGCTGTGCAGTGATTGGGCGAGTGTGTGGAGGCGGAGCTGACTGCTAGCCCGTCCTCTACAAAAACCCATTGACAGGCAGCTTTCGCAGATGACATGCGCACTCTGTGTTACCACTGCGCGACCTGAAATGCTTTAAGCTTCTTGTGTTTTTTATTTAAAAAAATTCACGGACGCACTTTCGTTTACAAATTTTAAATTGTAAATTCACTCTCTCACTCTAATCTTACTGCTCACTTTTCGCCTCTGCAGCCCCGTTCCACCGCAAGCGTTAGGCTTGATTGACGTGGAGGGTGCATGGCGGTACTTTCTTCTGGGTTCCCTCCCGGTGCTGTGCAGTGATTGGGCGAGTGTGTGGAGGCGGAGCTGACTGCTAGCCCGTCCTCTACAATAACCTGATGCCGCCAAATACGCGCAGCGGATGCGCGCAGCGTCCGCGCCGTATCCGCGCCGAAGACAAGCCAAAGACTAGCCCGTCTATGCCCGTCCGTGCTAGGACGGGCCACAGGGCAGGAAACCACGCTCAAATACCACAGAGCAGACAGGCATTTTCCTCTAGCCAGCTAAAGGTGCTGCGTCCCCCAAAGCAGGATGGCTGCACCACACTCGAGGTGCACCATGCAGGAAATGCTACCTGTCCAAATTGCAATCTCTCACTCACAAATATCCAACCATATCCTGACAAAAAGAAGGGGCACACAAAGCGAGAGCAGCCATCTGTTCCTAACGAGCAAGACTTTCTGTTCTATAGTGTAAACTGCCGCTCGTTACCTAAGCACAAATTGGATATCTTTAACCTCCTATTAGAATAACAACCTAGTGCACTCTTTGTGACTGAAACCTGGCTACAAGATAGTGCTGGCCCTGACATAGCCACAGCTCTCCCCTCAAATTATGCCATTGTGCGGAGAGATAGAGCGAGAAAAACAGGAGGTGGCATTGCAATTATTTTCAAGAGGCAGCTTAAATGCAGCCTCGACCCTGTTGACATCCCTGACTGCGAAGCAGCCTTCTTTAAATTAAATATGAATCCCAACTTCACTCTTTCTGCCATGTTGATTTACAGGCCCCCTGGAAACTCCACCCAGTGGGCATCTACACTGGCCAACTATATCACCCCTTTTCATCTGGGATCAAAAAACTTTTCCTTGATTGGAGACCTAAATCTGCATTTAGAGGACGTATCTAATACCTCATGTACAAACTTGCTAGACGATCTAACAGCATTGAACATCAAGTTACTTAACGCAGGCCCTACGCACAAGGCAGGGCATCTAATGGATCCTATTTTTTTTTTATCTTAATGAGTTAGTATGGCACAATGCAACCCCCATTTGTTGGTCGGACCATTATTTAATTAAGTTCAGCCTTAAACTACCAGCTGCAAGCTTTTCACAGTCCACCTTCCAAACTACGTCAAGAAAAAATTGGAAACATTTAAATATCTCATACTTCAATAAGGCACTGGGCGAAAATCCCCCTCCATAGGGCCAGAACATGGAAAGTATAGCAAAAGCAACTCATGAGTGGCTTGGCGATGCAGCCGATGTATGCCTACCCACCCCCCATATAAAAGGAAAAAGTCACCGTCCCCCAGCCCCTTGGTACAATGATTCATTGAAAGTTGAGAAAACCAAATGTAAATCATTGGAGAGACTATGGCGGAAAGACTATGCACCGGACAAAAAAGCGACATACAACAATGCAAGGAACAAATATATTGCTGCTTGCATGAAAGCTAAAGCCCTGTATGTGTCAAATACCATTATGGAAGCGACAAACCGATCAAAAACTTTGTTCAACACGGTCAAGGAACTGGCCGGTGCGCAGACTACAGCAACTGCCCGACCGCTAAATGAGAAAAAATGTCAGGATCTCCCATAGATTTTTACTGATAAAATTGACAATTTAATCACAGAAATAAAAAAAAAAGACTGACAGCCCCATCCAAGTTGACTCAGACAGCGTCCCTGCCAAGGCTACTCTGGAATACTGGCCTCCCATTACAACAGATAAACTGAAGACCATCCTCAAGACCATTAAATCAGGATCTCCTAGTGACCCAATCCATATTAATGTACTAAATGAACTGGACACTCCTTTTTTGGAGATAATACTAGACACTTTAAATTCCTCTTTTTTACATTCTACAGTTCCTACGCTGTGGAAACACGCAATGATAAACCCTCTACTAAAAAAAACAACAGCGGATCCTGAAACACTGTCCAATTACAGACCTATATCGCTTCTCCCTGTTTTCTCAAAAATATTGGAAAGACATGTCCACTCGGTCCTAACTCACTTTACGGAAGAGAACAATCTCCTTCACCCATCACAATCAGGTTTTCGAGCCGGGTTTTCCACGGAAACAGCACTGTTGGGAGTCACCGAAAAAATTCGGAAACTCCTTGATGATGGTCAAACGGTAGCCCTCATTTTATTAGACCTGAGTGCTGCCTTCGACACCATATCACACGAAAAGGCTGTTAACCACATTGGAAAACATTGGGATCCGCGGTGAAGCACTAAAGTGGATTAGTTCTTTCTTGGAACACAGGACGTTCCAAATTATATCAGCCTCAGCTTGCTCAGGAAATTTCAGTGCACCGCACGGAGTCTCCCAGGGCTCAATTCTGAGCCAGCTATTTTTTAATCTGTATGTCAAGCCTCTGGCTGACAAAGTAGGACTTACCGTAATGACCTACGCGGATGACTCACAAATCATCTTTTCTCTCTCGGAATCCAGCCCACTATCTCCTTCTCATCTCAAACAAGGTCCCAGTGACATATTCGACTGGATGACAAGCAACCAGTTGAAACTAAATGGAGACAAGACAGAGGTCCTCCTATTGGGAAAACAGAAAGACCTGTGGAACTCTTCCCACTGGCCTACCCAAATGGGAAATCTCCCGGTACCTACCACCCAGGTTCGCAAGCTAAGGGTCATCATGGACAGAACTCTTTACATGAAACAGCAATCCGGCAAGGTGGCAGCCTTATGTTTTACCATCTTGAAATGGCTTAGAAAAATTCTCTGGATGCTGCCACTTTCCACCCAAAAAACCGTAGTCAATGCCCGCATCACATCTCGGCTTGACTACGGTAACATCCTGTATCTGGGTTCAAATAAAGCCGTAGTGCGGAGACTGCAACTAGTCCAGAACTCAGCTGCTAGGCTGCTGTGTAAAATCCCAAAAACCGCCAGCATCTCGGCTCATCTGAGAGACCTACATTGGCTCAGGGTGGAGAACCGTATCAAGTTCAAAGCCCCGAGCTACATGTTCAGGATAAAAGCGGGCACAGCGCCTAAATATCTTCAAGCTTTAGTCCAACTTTACACACCTAAGCGTAGCCTACGGTCACAATCCGCAGCCAATTTTTGCGTGCCTAGGTTCAAACTATCAAGAATGGGAGGCAAATCATTCTCACACTTAGGTCCATCTCTCTGGAATGAGCTACCCCCCCCCCCCCCCATATACGCAAGGAGGTAAACTACTCGAGGTTCCGCAAAAACATAAAAACCTGGCTGTTTGATCAATAACAGCTCCTGCCAGGTCCTATGCCTTACCACTGTGCTACGTCATGGCGCCGGGAAACCCTTGTTGGGTAGCTGCGCGCATTATAAGCTTAACAAATAAATAAAATAAAATAAATAAATCAACGACGAATCCCGACACCAAAAGGCACATATGCACCCGGTTTTCCTGAGTGAGGTAACATGAGTTCTACGGTGCTCCTGTGGGTGTTGGCCCTTGACCCCCTTAAGTCTGAAGGGGTTTGCTCAAAGTCCTCTCCTAAGTGTCCTTAATCTTTAAATTTCCAACCGCGACTTTCCCCATAGAAGATAACGGCTATTCGCTGCTGTGTTCTCACACTGCACACGTCCCCCGTGGATCCCCTGTGTCACTACCTTGGGTGGTTCCTTGTGGTCCCAGCGATTCTACAGGCTCTAGGCCTTGTGTCTAGTCAAGTTGGGATTCTTATACCTCTTTCTTAATAATTGGTTTGGTTATCCCCTAGGGCCTAACGCATATTGTGCTAATTTACTTTGATATATTAAGTGTAACATATGTGCTTTGACCTCTAGCCTCATAAAGATACTAGTAGGGTGTGTTTAGTAATAAATACATATATCGTATATATATACCTGGTGTGGTTCTCCTTTCATTTAGGCATTCAAGAGATTATAGACTGGTAAAACAAGCTGCTTTACATTCCTTCAAGACTTAGCCTGAAGGCTGCTCTCCATAGCTA
The DNA here is from genome assembly GCF_964261635.1 of Lissotriton helveticus. Classification (NCBI taxonomy): domain Eukaryota; kingdom Metazoa; phylum Chordata; class Amphibia; order Caudata; family Salamandridae; genus Lissotriton; species Lissotriton helveticus. The sequence goes on from NC_136070.1 coordinate 512,464,354, forward strand.
CCACTAGGATAGCTTTCTAATAATGTTGTCCTTAACCTATCACCTCTAAGGGGTGGTTTGGACTGGTGCAAGGTGCCCACTATAACTAGTGGACAGCATATGCCAGGCCAACTTCTCACACCATAACACACTGCATGGGATGGACAGTCTAGCCTGGGAAGACCGGGAGACACGGGTTGGGCACCTCCTACACCTAACAGATGACCCTGTATGGTGAATGATAAACCGCAACACTTAGTGTTCAACTTCCTTACTTCGAAGGTTTGCAGGATGGGGACACCGGCCAAGGGATACCGTATCCGCTCATTCTTTACAAGAGAAACACTTGACAGAGCAGGAGGGGAGGCACCTGCAAGCCAGATGGAAGGGCCAACTCTTTTACACCACCTACTCTGCGTACTCCTGGGGAGTCCAACTATTGGTGGCGCCCAGAGTGCCATTCCAGCTGGAGGGGCACAGGGTGGATCCTGAAGGCAGATATGTCTTCATCAGCGGCAAGCTAGACTGCTCCTCACTACACATAATGGGACTCACTGAGCCTGCCATGGTGGTTGGGGACTTCAATAGCATGGTGAATGTACAGCTAGATCGCTCACACCCACCGGTGCAGGGTAGTGGAACAGCTTCATGACTTAATGGCCAATTGGCACCTGTTGGGTGCGTGGTGCAAGGCGCAACCCCTGGCGAGGGAATACTCCTTTTCTCCTATACATACACTGCACAGGAGGATCGACTTGTTTCTTACTTCACAACACTTAACGGGAGCATCGGGTAACACAGAATACTGAGTGAAGACTTACTCCGATCACTGCCCCCTGCTACTGTCTTTGAAATGGGGCCTGGTGTGGACCCACATCATCTCCTGGACACAACAGCAGTCAGCAAAGGAGGATGGAGTGTTTCGTGGTATCGTATAGGAAGAGATCACACCCTACTTTGAGCATAACCCAGGCATGGCTACAACACCACTGGTGTAGTGGGACGCCTTCTGGGTGTATATTCGGGATCTTTATCAAAACCTCTAATTGGGGTGCACAGGGTGTATATTCGGGATCTTTATTAAAACTTCAAATTGGGATGCACCCCGCGCTGCAAGTCCAGTTGAGCCATACCGTGGTCGAGTTTAGACTCCTGGAGATGTATGTGGTATCAGAGGTGGAGGCATGAGCCATGCTGGTGTGGCAGAGGCAAGAGCACTTAGAGAGGGGGGTCTGCTTGGCCCTGCACAACTATAGTTAGTATTTGGCGTGGTTGCCGTCACACCAGACACCAGGTAGCAGATTACGGAAGGTGAAATAGCCCTTGAAATCAAACAATCAGTGACAATAGAAATGCCCACAGTGACGGGCTACCCCTGGAATTCTATAAGAAGTGACAGACTCACCATATAAAGCCCCTGGTGGTGATGTATGCAGCAGCACTGGAAGTAGGGCAATAATCCAGCCCCTCGATAGAAGCCTTAATATACAGTGCTTATACCACCTTATCAATTGCCTTCCTGACGGGCTGCGAAAGCCAGTTGCATTTTTGGTTGACATGGAGATGGTTTTCAACAGCCTTTCGTGGATCTACCTCTTTGGGGTATTCTGCCACATGGGGGTTGGCATTGAATTGCTGGCCTGGATTTGTGAGTTATTCCCGGACCCCGTTGCATGTGTTTGGGTGGGTGACAACTACTCAGACCAGTGACAAATGCACAGGGACACTAGTCAGGACTGTCCGCTGTCACCGCTTCTGTTTGCACTAACTATGGAATGACTTGCGAGCAGATTGCGAGCGGGGGAGCATGAGCTGCGGGTGGATGGCAGACTGCACGCGGTTTCCCTATACGCAAATTACATTTTAATCTACTTGCTCAATGTAGATGTAGGTCTGAAGCCCACAATGGACCTATTAAACACATTTGGCTCACTGTCCTGACTGTGGACGAGCATACCCAAGTCGTATCTTTTTTCACCGTCAGCCAGGTGTGCAACCCAGATGGCGAATTCCAGATGCTACGTGATCCTCATAGCCACACACACCTTTCGGTATTTGAGGGTCCAGGCAATCTGGACAAAGTGGTCACCTCACTTTGTGGAATGTCGGCTATTTGATGGACAATGCCACTCTCCCCCCTGGGCAGTGTCATGCTGGCGAAAAAGGTTGCCCTACCTCGAGTATTATGCGCATTTGCCAATGTACCATTACTGTTGACTCGGAAGGTGTTCACAGACCTGAATAGTTGGTTCTCTGGGATGATCTGGGTCACAGGTTGCCACAGCGTGGCCTTAGAGGAGAAATGTTTGCCAGATCATGAAATGTACTACCTGGCATGTCAACTACAATGGCTTATGATGTGCATAACCTCAGATCGGTCACCCAAGGCCGCCAGCCTGTGGCCGTGCAGCACGAGGTAGACTGAACTCAGCGATGTGCTAGGCCGGGTTCACGGTGTGGCACATATATCGCTGCTGGTACACGTGGCTTGGCACTGCTGGGCCCACTTCAGGTGGCACCAATGCGCGGATGTGGTTTACTTGCTGGATTCACCCCTGTGGTATCTTCCGGTATTCACCAGGATTGGACGAGTGGGCATCCATTGCAGTGGCAACATCCTTCTATAGTGGACCTTGGCCAGCAGTGTTCACAGGGGACTACCCACATGTTTGCAAAACTGCAAGAGATATATGCCACTCCTGCTGGGCAGTTGACCCACGCAGCACTTAAGGGGGCCATCTGTGAGACATGGGGAGATCCCTGCAAAGAACCTGATTTAGACCCGGTACTGCTGACGTGGAGCCCCGGGTGGCATAGGATCACTAACATATTGTGAAGTGCGGGGTAGTAATCCAAAAGATGAATGGACAATGAAGAAGTACAAATTCAAGCTGAGTTTATTTAGCTCAACAAAAAGTTCAAAAGAAACATTTTGACTCTACACGTTCTTTTGCCTCACATGAATTTTAAATTGTAGATTAGGTTTTGATTAAACATCCTAATAGAGGTAAGAAAGGTGCCTTTAAGTTTTCATTACCTGTTCAACTTCTCAAGACATCCAAAGGTTCACACTTTTTAGGAAAAAAAGTGTGATGGAACAAGAGAGTTTTAGTCAAATTGTCTACTGAACAAGCTACTCAAATTCTCACCTCTAAGGGTGCCTTGTTGAGGAAAGTTGTGATTTTTCTAATTTCCCTTTAGGTGCATCTTCTGATGTCTCTTCCAATTCTTTAGCCAATTCTCAAAGTAGTCATGTTACTTCCTCAAAACCTACACCTTCCTTTTCAGGTTCTCACAGAACACATCATAATTGCTCAATACCTGTTAGGTTTAAGGACTTCTATGTGTTTTGATGTACTTACCTTTTGTCCCACAGGTCTTGTTGTTCATTTTATATTGTAGGGAGATGATGTAAAGGTTTGTCTTATGTACCTGTTCTCAGACGTAATTTGATTCTTATTGAAGTCCCTTCTTTCTTTCGATAACTGTTCTACACATTCTATATGTCATACTTAAATGTTCTTTGTTCCTGGCGTGCGCACCTTCATATCAATTACTTCTGATAAAGACGGATCTCTACAACTTAAAATACGTTCTTGTATATTTTTGTCGAAAACAACTATAAATAAATTGGTCTCTAATGTGCATGTCAAGAGAAGCACCAAAATGACAATCAGCTGCCAAGTTCCTTAAAACAGACATACATTCTTCCACTGTTTCATTGGGATCTTGCTTCCTCTTCATGAAATTAAATCTTTCCAAAATGACATTGGGTTGTTCTAAGAACCTCTTATTAAGTCTTTGAATTGCATCTTTGAAGATATTCCAGCCATCACCATCACCAGGCGGTGGAATAGAGGACGGAAGATTATCAAATATTTGACTAGCAGCACTGCCTAAATGACTGTAAAGAATTGCTAATTTGCGTTTCAGAGAATGTTCATCAGCATCAATGGCACTAAGATAACTTTCAAAGCTGTGAAACCAAATTTTCCAAGACTCCTTTGGTTTGCCAGGTAGAGGAAGAACATGATTTAAATGTACAATTTGTTGATCTGAAGACATGGCAAATAAATCTTGTTGGAAAAGGGGTTTAAATGAAATTGTTGTAGATCTTCAAAATATTGCTTAGCAAGAAAGTCTCTATAAAAAAGATCTTATATATATATATATATATATATATTGCCAAAGAGAATTTTTAAAATGTTTTTCTTTTAAAAGCCAAAATGTCTCTTTATGAAAAATAATAGCAGCCCGTCCCGACGTTGTCTGGGAGCAATTAGGCTTCAGGGCCCCCGCCCGGCCCGACGTTGTCCGTGGGTCCCCCGGAGCCTTCCTCCATATATTGCAGTATTATACGTCTATGTTTACTTTGTACGCTTTTGTAACCTGCACACGTCACTTTTTCCTCCTGTAATGCACCGTTTGGCTCACTTTTGTAATGCACCGTTTGCTTCCTCTTGTATTTTGTTGGCTCACGATTGTCATTTTTGCTTCATTTAATGTAACGTTTGCTTTTGTATTTTGCCGCCGCTCACCGCTCCTAAATAAATAAATAGATAACCTACCTGATCCGCCGCTCACCGCTCCTCCCCGCCTGTCCGCCGCTCCTCACCGCCTGTCCGCCGCTCCTCACCGCCGCTCCTCACCGCCTGTCCGCCGCTCCTCACCGCCTGTCCGCCGCTCCTCCCCGCCTGTGAGCCGCTCCTCCCCGCACTCATGTCCACCGGTCCTCTTCGCGCTCCTGTACGCCGCTCCTCCCCGCGCTCCTAACGTCAGCGCGCACGTCGCGGCCGGCGCTTCTTCCAAGGGACTACTTTTTTTTGGGGTAAATTTTTGAAATTACGTATATTTATTAAGTTTATATAGCCTATGTCCATCTGCACACCCTGACGATTACAACAATGTATCGGATGTGTGGATTGGCGCTGTGGTTCCCGAGTTTACCCACCTCAAAGGTTCAAAGTTCTTCCATTATAATAGTAGTATAGATGAGAGAAGTAGTCACATAGCTGGTTTAAATAGTTAAAACTTTGTTTTTGAGATCGAGGGTATATTCAAATATTAATAAATTACCTTTTTGAAGAAAACCAGTGAAAAACAGTAATTAATGATGATCCAATGAACACTGGTGTAAGAACTCGTGATGAGAGCTCGAGAATGAAGAAAATGAGAAATTCAATATGGCCGCTGTAACATGACAGCGTGATGATGTAATTGAAGAACCAGAAGGAGGTGTACATGTTCCAGAGTACACTTCAAGATGGACGAGAATGCAAGCAAATGAAGTGACGTATTTTCCAAAGATTACCCAAAAACTTCCAAAATGGGTAAAAATCGTTGTGAAGGTCAGATCCAGCTCGGATTAGAAAGTAGAAGACGGGTAACAAATGTATGTCAAGAAGGTCGAGGAGTAGCAAGTCGTCGATGCGTGAAGACTGATAAACAAAGCCAAGTGTGCAGAAAAATAGTGGAAAAGCTGCCAACAACTCCTCACCAAATGTGAAGAGCCTGGTAGTAATCCAAAAGATGAACGGACAATGAAGAAGTACAAATCCAAGGTGAGTTTATTGTACAGCTTAGCCACAGGAGTGCATCTGTCCTCAACGAAGCATGAACAGCCAATGTCTGTTCAACAGCTGTCATGCTTCGTTGAAGAACAACATCACGAGCGATGCACCTTCGTTAGAGCAATCCTCTGAGGTCTAAATCAATTCAACATTGAGGTGCATCAGCGATCTTGATGGATTGTTTCGGGCTCACTGAAGGAAAAGACACGAACAGTAAAAACAACAAAGACAGGGCAGCACACTCTTCAGAGCCATGCAAGGGACTTTTTGTCTTTAGCGACTTCAACAAAACGAGAATATTTATCAATAATAATCTAAAAAAAAAAACTGGGATGTAGCATCTTCTGTACCAGAGCACGCCCCAGACGCTCATATAGAAGTGGTGTCATCAGGTTCCTATGGTTGCCACATTTTACTTCTATATGGACCTCATGTACCTACGTAAAAGTGGTCTCTCTTGATTGTCCTGAGACAGCATCTTCTGATTTGTTAGGGTTGCTGCACCTTCACTGGCCTGTGCCGCTGGGACTCAAATAAAAGTGTCTCTTGATTTTCTTGTGTCACACAATTTCCAACCCTAGGTGGATCCCATAATCCCATATATAAATGGGATAGCTTGATCATCTTACTTAAAAACATCTCTGCTTGAGTGTACCATGTAGGAACGGTGCCTGCTTAATTTCCATTGGGTCATGCCCTTTCTTAGCCTAGGCAACCGGCCTTCACCTGCTCAAAAAAGCACAATGGGGACAGCTCACCCCTCAGTCACCATAACAAATAATGATGGTAAGAATAGTAGTGGAAATTTAGGCAAAAGTGGTTCTGTTTCCCACATATTTCTGCTTCATGCCATGGGTAAGCACAGCCACACATTTACTACTGCATGTTTGGACCAAGCCTCTGAACCTGGCACACAGCTCCAAATAACTACCAACAGAGACCACAATTCAAAACACACACTCTACCAGCCATGCATCATAACCTAAGTAGATGCTTACTCGAACGTTGAGGCATCATTAGGGGTAGAAAAGTGGTATATAAATGCTACAATATCATATAATACTCTACAAAGCCATTACCAAAGCAAATTCTGTAATTATGATTATTATCCAGTGACCACAATATGGCGGTGCATAAAGAAACTGGTAGGAAGTCCACTTCGTTAACTATCTGGCAAATAGTAAATGAGTCTAAACAAATGTACCTTTATGCAAATCAGTATACACTCAGGCAAAATAAGGTAGAGCCAGTCTAACCAAAGAACACATTTTGAGACTGAACATCTGTGAACTATGTTATACTCAATTTTACTCATTCATCATTGTTATCACTTAATACAAGGACCCTCATTTATGAGGCCTTGCAACACTTTTACGCTGCCATTGTGTCACTTTTTGTGACACACTGGTGGCATAAAAAATGTGCCATGGTGCGCCCTATTTACTAAGTGGTGCATCTAAGCAGATGCATCAATTTGTAAAGCCCTGTGCTACATTATACCTGCGTCAGGTATAATGTATGCAGGGTGGGCGTTCTCCTGCAACAAGCCTTGTAGAAGTGGTGCAGTGAAATCTATCAGATTTGCCACTTCTAGAACGCCACTACGTCAAAACTTTACACCTGCCTCACAGCTGGAGCAAGACTGACGCAGGCCCTTTCACATGGGGCCTTCCCCATGTGAAAAGACACATTGCTGGAGTTGTGTCTGTTTTCAGACACACCTCAGCAATGTGTCAATTTTGCGCCTACAGAAATGTCAGTATTTCTGACGTATCTGTTACTCCTTGCGACATGGAGCGGCGTACGTTAAATACGGTGCATCAATGGTGTCGCAAGGATTGCATAGTGCAAACTGTTGCATTGCTGTATTCAGACAGCGATGCAACAGTTTCCATAAATAAGGCCCAAAGTTTCTATTAAGAGAATGGCATAGTGCAAGGATTTTTGGACCCACTTGCAAAAATGTTTCGTGGATGTGGACTCCTCAAGAGGGGTATATTTGCAGCTTCCTGCTGCAATATTAAACTGTTTGATCCCTATTCCTGGTAGTGCAGTAAGACAGTAGCACAACACTTAAGGTGCATTTGACTAAATACATTTCAGTTGAATATTCACAACAAGTAACATGACGTCATACATTATTTAGGAAAAGTTATGGTATGTATAGCTCTAGGTTATTAAAATAAAAAAAGCACTTTAAAATTTGTTTCAGTGCTTTTTAAATTTTCGTGTCTCATTAACACTTTTTTTGATGTAACAAATGCATTTATATAGCATAGCACCTACTACCCCTGATGAGGCCTTCAGCTGAATTGCGCAATACTACTGGAAACCAAGGTTGGTGGTTAGTCGAGTACATTAATGGTTATTAGGATTAGCCTTGTGCTTTCAAGGAAGTAATTCTGTGCTTTTTCTTCAGTTTCCTTGAGATACATGAAAAGGGATTAGATGACAGTAGGGACCTTATGGCATTATACAGGTTAATGAAGAGATGAACAGAGGGACTAAATGGACTAGGTATTTGATTTCAGAGCATAACGTTTTTTTTCAGTTTTAGACAGAGTGAACACGGCCCTAAGGCCAGTTGCATTACACAAGGACACATTTGTTTTTTTTAGGCACAGGGGAGAGTAAGTGAATTTCCCAGAATCACAGGCTGTCGAGCAGAGGAACCTGTTCCCAAGATCCAAAGTCAGCAGATTTGGCTGTTAAAGGGGGTGTACTTAATGCCTTACTTTGTTTTTAGGTTGAGCCTGAACCAGTGCGCATGCGCTGCTCAGCGAGACTTGTTGTGGTGGAGTAGCAAATAGAAGTCCTGCCCACTCTCTGCCCATGTTTGCCATTGGCTTGTGTCATTGTCTGTCCTAAATGCTGGCTTCTGATTCCCCAGAAGCTTGATAGTCCCACCTTAGTACCGCTTCCTCTTCATTTGTCACCTGCCATGGCAACTAGCCCCTTTACTTCGAGTGTTACACAGTACGTGTAATTTACACTGTGAGCACTATTTTCTTTAATGAGGTTCTCCTACGGCCTTCTCTACTCCCCCCACCCTCCCGTTGTCCGTGCCTTCTACCCCCTCCCATTGGGGAAATGGCCACTACAACGCGGCCGTTTCCACGAAAGCCTTTACCACGCATGCATTAGAGCGCATGCTTAGTTACTACGAAAGCCTTACCACGCATACCTTTACTACGAGATGCGTAGTAAAGGCATGTGTGGTAAAGGCAAAAACAAGGGGGCTTGGGGGTCCCCCCCCAAAAAAGCTTGAGAATAAAAAGAGGGGTTGGGTGTGGATGGGGGCGGTCTCCCCCCAATAAAAAACCCCAAAATGAAGTGACGAAGCAAAGTGGAGGCAATCACGTAGTTAGAGAGGAAATGGAAAGAAACTTCCGCTTCCTCTTTACGACATAAGACGTCATTAAGGAAGATGAAGGAGAAGAGACGACGACGTGAAGAGGTAAGGGGAATTTTAATTTTTTAAAAAAGATTGAGAGTTAAGAGCAGGGGTAATTAGATGAAGGTTTGGGGGCTGGGTGGACACGTAAGGGTACAGGGGAGGGGTAAAATCTTTCCCAAGAGTATGCCCTTACCATAATCGTTGTAAATCTATGCAAAGTAATGGAATATTCGTGGAAAAGGTTATGCGTGAAAAAAGCATTCCGTTGTAACGCATGCGTGCTAAAGGCATGCGTTGCAACGGAATGCGTTGTAACAACATAAAACCCTCCCATTGTACGTGATGACTACCGTTTGAATGCAATAGGTCTTGCGTAAATGCAAGTCGTATTGCATTGCAAATGCTTGTTTTGCAATGCAGATTTCATGATGAGGCGGAAAGGCCAGAAGCAGCAGGGGGCGGGCTCAAGAAGACAACAAATGCTTGATGTGCTCTAAACGAGTAGGTCAGAGCAGCGCCATTTACTTGGTATTCCAGTTTAGAGTCTCAGCCCAAGGCGGCTGATCGGGGGCTAAAGCCCTCATAGCCCAATGGGTGTTGCGCCTGACCACACTGCTAACCATGCGGGCGATGTGATAGTCCTTTCAAGCTTAATCAGTTGATATAGTGCAAAGCTGGTGTTTCTCTTTTGCTTCTTTGCTCCTACATGAATTTGCTATACTCATATTTTCTTCCTAATAAATGGCAGGTTGAAAACTATCAAAACGTTGTTTAAATCTCCTTCCTACAGATATACTAGGTCCTCCTCCGTAATTACTTTAATTCCAGTGATGGTAGATTCTTGTGCACCCTTGCACAAATACGTAGCCTCTTTCACTTCATCTTCTGTAGTAACTCCATCGCCTTTATTTACGGACATTGGCGGCTGGTGAAATTTGAAAGTGGTGGGCATAAAAGTTGGGTATGACCTTTATATAACGAGCGACGTGAGCAAGCTTAATGGATAAACGTGGGGTCCAGGGGGGGGTACTCCTCCTGAGAAAAAAATGAAATAGATTGGCAAATCATGCATTTTGAAGTAAATTAATTTAGTGATAAAGCAACACTTATAAAGCAGTGGGAACAAATAGTCTTGAAATAATAAACACATTAAAAACTGCCCCATATCTTTGCAGACATCTGTCCCATAATTTCATTTTCAGCTGTGTCCAAATATTTTAAGTAAGGACGCAAAGCTGACAAGCAAGACCTTGCATGGCTGGTGTAACTGCACCGCCTTTTCTCTTCCATTGCCTGACTAGTAGTGTGTGTGCCTTTACATATTACATTTTGAGCACTTCCTGGTTTAAAAACTGACGCTGCATGTCCGTGCATCTGAGCTGCAGATGTTTTAAGCATATTTTCGCAGTACTGCACATACTTATTTTAAAATGGCGATTGCTTCAACTTTGAGCATGTTAGACACTACAGAAGACGCTGGCTTGATGTGAAGTCAACCAAATCCACCAACTGCAAACATTTATTTGAGCGCTGGCCAATGGAAGGGTTACCAACTGTTTGGTCCCCTACAATTATATGGTAAAAGGTGATCAAATTGTGTGGCAACGTTTATTAAATAATGTTGAGAGAAAATGCAATTAGGCTGTGTAATGCAGCATGTTTGACATTATTTTATACACTTTAACATACAAAAATATTGCCTTTCCAAAATATTCACCTCATTAGTACTAGTTTACCACCCATCTGCAAAACTCAGCAACCAGAAGCTGACCAGTTACCCTTTGTAAATGGTCAGCCACTGCAACGCACCAAGTGTACTGCTTCATTTTAGTAATTTTTGTTATTTGATTGGATTGAGCTAGAAACAATATTTTGCTCAAAATAATTACACAACAGATGGAGTATTATGTGGCAAGTGTGGTAAATCCCTAATTAGGCAGAAAAAGCTGCTGCTGCAAAATCCCATAATTCTGGTGGCCCTGCTAATAGCACACTAAAGCAATTATGCATGCATTATGGGTTGAGCTTTCTTTAGGACTAACGCCACTTCTCTGGTTCCTGGAAGAGTTCTTTCATTGGTATTTGGATTTCCTTGCTGAAACGCTGCAGTTTCTGCTTTTTCACAGTGACAAATTACATTCCCTTCTATTATGATTCTGAGACGGAAACCAAGGAACCCGGGTAGCATATTGAATTCAACTCCTGAAATGTGTAAACACACCAGTACGCTGCCTCAAGAATCTTGGAAGTGGAGAAAAAGAGAAAACAAAACAAACCAAACCAGAGTTCCACTAGCCTAACCATTTTCCAGAATACTTTCTGTACATTAGAAGAAACAGACAGGTAGTAGTACCTCGCCTTGGTCTGCTGAAAAAATATTGCAACAAGCCTCCCCAGTGCCTGCCTCTTGCAGCAGGCAGCATGGCACAGACAGGCTTAGTGGCAGCTCGGGCATTCGTTTTTTCAGAAAACAAAGAAAGAACAGACTTAAATACATCGTGAAGGGATGATGGTTCACTTCTGCTGGGATTCTTGTGAGCCACTAAAATCCAGTAAAACCAAACCATTCGGAACGTTGGAGTGACCCACCACCCTTCATAAGTGGATTTCTAGACTTCTGACTTTGAGGAAGAGGTTGCTTTGTGTCAAATAGCCAATGCCGATGTAGCTCATATGATATGTATTATATTAAATAGCATGAGAGCTGCACCGGTATTGAATGGACAAGGCAACACAGCACCCCAGTAAAGACTCAGTGGGGTGCCCTCAAGTCACAATAGATTTATAGCGCAAAGTCTTAAGTACGCATGTCAGACTGGCTGAGTACAGAGATCGGCTAGCATTTTTAAGGTATTTGGTTCTACTGCTAGCAATTGTCAATTTTTGTCTGACATTGCCCATTTTCTTATAAAATGCCCTACATCTCAGTATATTCCAAACACATCACAAAAACTATTTGTCAGCCCTCTTAAACAGAGGCATTTGATCGATACTTGGAGATAGTGCAGCCCTGCACTATGAGAGTAGACATACTTTTTTCGAGTCCATCACACTCAGTTAAAAATAGACCACATTTTTATCCCTCCTAATTTATCCCAAACTCTACACTTTGCTGATATAGGTTTCTTTCTAATTTCAGACCATGCTTCAGTTTCTATAAGTTGGATACTTTCTCAAAATCTCAATTACCAAAAAGATGGTGATTAAATATTTTGCTTTTACTAGACACCTCCTATACTTCAGCTTTTACCTCCTTTTTCAATGAATATTTCCATCTTAATCAAACAGATCATATTTCCTTTCACACCACTTGGGATGCCTTCAAAGCCTGTGGTTTGATAATCAATTATGTAACTCAAAAGAGGAAACATTCTCTCACTCACGCTAAAATATCTTATTAAAGCTAAACTTCAATATAATAAATTATCTACTGAGCATGCATCAATGTATCTTCTTAAAGCCAGCAGCAAATGTTATAGAGAACAAAATACTTCTAGTAAATTATTAGCTAACTACCTTTAGGTTAAACAAAACAAAGGGAGGATTGAATCCATCATAGATAATCACCAAGCCCAAAAACATAAGGATCCTGAAATTTTACATCAATTTGTGAAATTGTATAAAGGATTATACACACACAGCGGAAGAATCCTCATCTGACTCTGAAATTGTAAATTATATATCCGGTACTACCAAACCTTTCGATACTCCTCTTGATCTCTCATCTCTGGAAACCAACATTGCTCAAACTGAACTCCACATTGCACTTACTACACTTAAGAAGGATAAAGCTCCTGGACCTGATGGGTGCACAGCCGAATTATATAAATATTTTTCTTCCTTACTTCTTCCCATACTCCACACCCTCATAAGTTCTTTCTCACACTCAAGAAAATCATCGGGTCTTTCCTGAATGCCCTTACTTGCGTAATACCTAAAGAGAGTAAAGATCCTCCGTATTACAAACGTTATCAACCCATAGCCCTTGTTAATAATGATTACAAGATTTTCTCCAAAACATTGGCTTTAAGGTTAGAATCCTTTATCCCTGATCTCTTAGGTAAAAAACAATCAGGCTTTGTTAAAAGAAGGTATTTAGCTGATAATAGTACACATAGAAAGAGGAAAAAGCCTCTTCTGATTGTTTTTGTGTAGGAAGGGAAACCTTCCTGCACAAAAACAATCTTCCCCTCAATGCAGGCACCCTTGCATCATGGTGCAAAGGTGCCTGCGTTGGTGCACAGCAGCCCATTGTGAGCCGGCACAGGGGAGTAGGACAGGAATGAACCGTGTCTCATAGATACAGCTTATTCCTGCCCTTTTCTTTTACCGTAGGGCAGCGCAGCAGGAAGGCCAGCTGCGCTGCCCTACGGCAAAAACACATAAATGAGGGCCAGAGTGTATTGGCATTTGATTTTTCATACTCTTAACTTGTTTGAATTTGAACCCATTGAATTAATATCCCTGCCCTCCTTCACCCTTTCGTTTTAATTTGGCTTTGGAACCTTTTGTTCCCACCTAAGACATAGGCAAGATCTGCACGGTTTTACTTATAACACTCAACACGTTTAGCGAGGTACGCTGGTGATATTTTATTATTCATTTCACAACCCCTATCATATCTCCCAGCTTTTTTAGAAGAAGTTGCTAATTCTGCATCTATATCTGGCTATAAATCAAATAATGAGAAGTGTGAGATACTGCTTTTAAATTACAACTTTTAAGGAAGATTTTTCATGGAATTCTCACCAAATTAAATACCTTGGTCTACAGTATACCAATTCCATCAACTTTAATCCTTAAATATGGAACAGTATTTTCAAAAGGTAACTTCCTTAACTAGTCTTTGGCACCACTTACATCTAGTCAATCAATCGATCAACCAACTCAGATTTGTAGAACAAGGCTAATCACCAGAGAGGGTATCCAGGTGGTGGGGGATCTTGAAATTATGGTGATGTTAGTTCCAGTCATACTGTATACTATTTGTAATATTCCTCTTACATTTTTTAAGAATATCAATTTTATCCTCATTTCAATTTCTTTGGAATAATAAAAAAGCCCTGTATGTCTCTACTCAAACTAAAATGTCGCAAATATGAGGGTGGAGAAAATTTCCCTGACTTTTACAAATATCCCACAGCTTTTATATTGAAGCACTCTGCATGTTGGATTTTGGATGTTCCTCATCAACCTATCTTGGGAACATGATTTAGGTACAAATAGGCTTGTTCTATTGTGGAGGAAACTATGGATGAAAATTAGGAAAACTTCTCAGGCAGCGTACACCACACAGACACTTTTTCAGTTATATAATAGACTTGCATTTCCTCCTTCATATCTACACAAAATATATACTGACCTACCTCACACATGTTGGTCATGCACTTCACAATATGCAGATATCAAATATTTACTAATCACATATCCCTATGTTCATGATTTTTGGGTCCAGTCTGGAATCAAATTAATACCAAATTTAAGTCGCATATTCCTTTTTCTATTACTAATGTTTTCTTAGTAAGTTTCTCAGATGATTTGGAACGTGTTCCAGCAGATATAACATAACATGAAGTGTATTTAAAAAGGGCACGTTCACCCGTAGGCATCTTGGCACTGAAAAACAGATTTTTATTGTATGATATACAAATGCTAGACCTGTTGTTGGTTCTAACAGGATACCAGCAGATCATAAAAACTGGAAAATCAGCTCAATTGTAATTTCAAGCTTGGTGGTATACACTATTTCATAATCATAGACTTGACACAGCATATATGTACCCCATCACACTTGCTTTAAAACATATTTCCTTATAGACTCCAGTCACCTCCTTTTTAGACAACTCAGCAAAGTCTTCCTTTATTCGTCAACACCGTAAAGAAGACATTCTCCAACCCTATTGACTTCCCACCTTTCTGATAATATTATTGTATATCCTCACCCATACTCATATGTAATATAACCTTTATATGTACCACACAATCTACCCTCAAAGTGAGTCATGCTTTTTCTTTTTCTTATTTTTGCATGTCTTAAGTTTATCTTCACAATTTTATTGTTACTGTAGATTATAATGCATTTTCTTATTGTAACTTGTTAATCCATAATGCACTTACTTTTAGGACTGAAAAACGGTGTAATTTTATTTTGCCATGGACTTTATTGGTTATGATTACACAAAAATCTCACACGTGGTGTACAGAAAGACAATGGCAGAGGTGGCGTTCTTAGTGGGGCAAGTAACTCACCTTGGTTTTGGCTTGTTAAATCCAATCTAACGGAGATGGCTCTGGAGGCACTTTGGTAGTGTACATATATTTGGCAGTGGCAAAAACACACGAGGTGAACCGTTTTTAAATTCTGCTAGGCATTGTCTCAAGAGGTAAGTCTGAACATAAGACATAATCTCTTTCACCAATTTCTCGCCAAAAAAGGTGCCCTTCTGCAGCCGCTCCCAGCTCTTTATCCACTACCTCAGCTAGTTTATGGTCAATCATCATAAGCAAGGATTATTTGCATATCACCATTTAAACCCAGCCAATAAGCAGTGAAAGGTTCACAGGAAACAGCAGCCTCCTCTGTCCGTTCCAGAATCTGGGTGAGAGGAGACAAAATAGCCATAAGTTTGTCATGACATTTCCTAAGAGTCTTATCTGTTCCTTTTTGGGGTCTTTTCCCTTCTTTGACAAGGCCACCATTGTTTGCTCGAGATCAGGAGATACAGACGGCTTGTGGGGATGATTAGACTATGCACGCTGAGGGGAGCTTGTTACAGTTCTCTATGTCCATGGGGTATCTGATCCATTTGTAAATAAACTCGTAAGTAGATGACGGAACCCACACTCCTGATTTAGGATGTATGATGACACTAGGAGCAAAATAAGACTGATGCAAATCTTCTATATTTACCCATCCCGGCCCCCAACCGGAGTACTATGATCCACCAAGTAAAATGGTTCCCTAAAAGAATTCACATCAGAATCAACCTTATGAGACTGATGAGGAGTGCTATTAGAATGACAATTTAATTTATGGATGAGAGTTCCTTGCCTTCGTAAAAATGGATCCCCAATAAATCTGACTGCCCTCAATTGCTTAGCGGGGACCGCCTTTTGAGGGAAACCATCAGAAACATGGTGGGCTATAGCTCCTTCACTCTGAGAAGCATCAGAGAAGTGCTTGTGTTTGGAAGAGCACTTTTTGTTCTCTTTCGCCCCCTGGTTAGGTTTCCCAGCAACAGTGAAAGTCTTGTGTCCTCCCTTAGATGGGAAGGGATGGGCAGGATTGGGGCTGTTGTGTCGTCGTGATATAGAATTACAGGAGACAGGTAAGGATCAATATTCCTTTATTGTTTACAGGATGTTCTCCACATGCCCACACACGTCTGCCCACTTCGGTCTCTCAGTCGTGAATGCCCCCTCCCACAGCCTTGACCGGATGTGGTGTCCGGTTCCCTCAGTGTACACTTCATGTCCTGCAGGGTCCTAGTGCCCTGCCATCAGGTTACTACATCTCCCCCCTTTGTCATAAAGACGTGACAAGAAAAGTGAAACACAGAGATGTGTAGATAGAGATAGATGCAAGTCTGCCTTGGCACAGGTCGGTGTTTCTCTCATCATCACATTTCTTCTATTAGTCTTTTTGGACGTCTGCAAACTTTTCTCGGATTGCTTCTGTCTGTTGTTCTTCTGCTGGCCCTTGCTCTTCTTGTTCTGCTGTTTCCTTGTCCTGGTCTTCCCTTTTTTCCTCTTTTAGTTCTTTGAAATGTGATCTGTTCCGTGTTATCCGCTGATGTTCTGACTCTGCCGTGATCATTGGTCCCTTTACTTTCGTCACTAGTAACGGGCCTTTGGAGAACATGCTGTCGGATTTCCTTTGTTGCCGCTGACGCACTACCACCGCGTCTCCTTCTTTTAGGTCTGGCGCCCTGGCGTGTCGCTTGGCGTCTGCATAACTTTTCATTTTTCTTTCGCCTCTTTGTCTTTTTCTGCAATGTCGCTGTGATCCGGTGCCACGGTTGCCTCTATTTGTGGTAGCCTCGTTCTGCTTGTTCTTCCCAGTACTAGTTCTGCTGGGCATCTTCCTGTGGAGTTATGGGGTGTGTTTCTGTAGTCACGTAGAACTTGGCACAGAGCTTGACCAAGTGATATTTGCGCCAGCCTTGCCCTCTGAACAGCCTTATTGATATTTCCAATGAATCTCTCTACCATTCCATTCGCTTGAGGCCACAGAGGAGTTATATTCCTGTGGTTTATCCCCAGGTAGGTCATGAATCTGCGGAAATCTTCCCCTGAGAATGGAGGACCATTGTCTGTTTTTAGTGTTTCTGGTGAACCCCATGCTGCAAATATGTCATCCAATATCAGTAGTGTTGCTGTTGCTGATGTCGATGTGACGTGTCGTACTATTGGAAACCGTGAATATTCGTCGATGACCACAAGCAGGTAGTTCCCCGTGTCCAGGGGCCCACAGAAATCAGCTGCTAATGTTGTCCACACCGCTCTTGGAAGTTCCGACATTTGTAAATGTTCATGCCTGGCTGGTGATCACGTTACTTGACAGAGGTGGTAGGTCGTTATGGTGTCTTCTACCATGCGATCTAGGCCAGGGAACCACACTTTCTCCCTTATCAGTTTTTTCGAAGCTACCACGCCTCGGTGAGACTCATGAGCCAGGTTTACCAGTTGCCTCCTGAGTGAGCTGGGTATCACTATTCCTGTTCCTCTCATCATGATCCCGGTGTCGGTTTCTGACAGTTCCTCATGGATCTTCTTCTTAAGAGTTAGTACTTCTTCCTTGCATACTCCTGTTCTCCAGGTGCAATTATTGTTAACGTGCCTCCATCTCTGCCTTCTCGTTATCTCCATGTCCGTTTGCATCGTGGCGTCCTTCTTGGTCTCTCTTGCTAGCTCTGTTAGGTATTCTTCTGCCATCAATGTCGTCTCATGTGCCAGCGGTAGTGGGTGTCTCGACATGTAGTATGCCGGGTTGTGTTCTTTCCCTGGCTTGTGCACAATCGTGAAGTCATAATCCATCAGCCTTATGCCCCAGCGTTCAATCCTGGGTGGCATTTTGGCTGTTGGGCTGCCATAGATCGTCACTGGCGCCTGGTGGTCAGTTATGATGGTGAATGACTTCCCGTAGACAAACATGTGGTAGTGTTCACACGCCCATACCACTGCTAGGCTCTCTTTTTTTGGTTGCGAGTATGCCCTTTCAATGTCTGTTAAGCTTTTACTTGCATATGCAACAATCTTCCTTTGTGAGTCTCTCCCTGGCAGGTGCTGCGCTAGTATGGCTTCTAGCCCTACTGGGCTGGCATCAACAGTCAGTAGTGCACAGTAGGGGGTTAAAGTAGGTTAGATGCTCCACAGTCACCACCACTCTTCTTTTCTCTTCGAATGCCTTGTTGCATTCCTGAGACCAGACATATTTTTGTCCTTGTTTGGTTCGTTCTCTTAGTGGTGTGCTCACTGGGGTGAAGTCCTGTATGTATCGCACACAATAGCTGGCGAGGCCTAGAAATGACCGTACTTCTGCAACATCCGTCGGTGCATTTGCGTTCTTCAGTGTTTCAACTTTGCTGGAATCTGGCCTCAACCCTTACTTGGAAAAGATGTGTCCGAAGAACATTAGTTCCCCTCTTCCCAGCTCGCATTTCTCTTCATTTAGCATTAGGCCTGCTCGCTGCAGTTGTGTGCACACTTGATGTAGAGCTGCATCATATTCTTTGTCTGGTTTTCCAAATACCAGAATGTCATCGCTGTAGTTCAGGCTGTTCCGTATTGGTCTTATCACTTGTCTTAATGTCTCCTGGAATATCTCCGCTACCAAAGAGATTCCAAAACTCAGTCGCTTGTATCTGAACAGGCCCAGGAGCGTGGAAAACATTGTGATGTACCTGGACTGGTGGTCCAGTGCTAATTGATGATACCCTTTGTACAGGTCCAGCTTCGAGAATCGGCAGGCCCCAGTGAGGCAGCTGATCATGTCGTTTAGGTGTGACCCCGGGTGTCGTTCCCTTGTGATCGCGGTATTTGGGATCCTCATGTCCACACAGATGCGGATCTTTGAGGTATTCTTCTTAGGGACTGCCACAATGGGAGACACCCACTGCGTTGGTCCTTCAGCAGGTTCAATTATATCCTGTGCTAGCAAGTTTGTTATTTCTTCCTCAACTTGTGACTGTAGGTGAATTGGTACTCGTCTATGATGCTGGGCCACCGGCTTGACCTCTTCATTGATATGTAAAGTGATCTATTTTCCTTTTAGCTTCCCAAGACCCTTCAAGATAGCTGGGTACTCCTATAGGATGTTTTCTGTTTCCGACATGTGGTAAGTCATGGCCAGTAGCCCCATTACCTGGGCTGTCACGTTGCTGAGCAAGCATGGTGCTGGGATGTCACCCTTAAGCACATGTATTTCTTCTTGGTATACTTTGCCTTTGTACGTTAGAGTTTCCCTGAAATTCCCCATGTTTTCTACCGGCCGTCGGGAGCCCCACGTGAACACATCCACGGTCGATGGTGTTAGCGGTGGTTTCACTCTCATTTTGTGATATTCTGATATGCACATGATGTTGCAGGTTGCTCCACTGTCAAGCACAAACTTTGCTTGGTGGTTTCCTACCTCAATGTCTACAGTGGCTGTTTTCTTTATTTGTCGTTTTTCCACGAGGTGAAAGTGCTCTGTATCTTTGTCTTCTCTTGGTGCGTCTGACATCAGATATAGTCTCTCCTTCCTCACAGGTGCTGCCATCTCCTCTGACTCATCTGAGGAGCTGCAATTGGCAGTTTCCATGTGTTGTGCGTACCTGTTACTTGTCATCCGTGGTCTCATTGTTCTGCCTCTTTCACTTCTGAATTGTCTGGTCATGCACGTGCTCGAGAAATGATTGTCTCTCTTACACTTCCTGCACTTTTGACCCATCTCTTAACGGGATCACTAAGTCCAGATTTCTGTTCTGGGATGGTCATGGCTTTGATCATTCCGAAGACCTTTTTTTTTTTTTTCACAACAGATTTTATTGAATAAATCAAGCAAGGCAATCAATGTGGCACCCCACAATCAGGAGAAACCACCAAGCATTTGGATACATTATATATTGCAGGATCTAAGTCCGATCTAGAATCATTGCCAAACATATAGATTAGAAACTACCCCCACCCCATCCCCACCCCAAACTCCCACCACCCACAGCCCATCCCACCCCGTTGCCCCTCCCTAACCCTGTGCACGTGTGAAGAGGAAACCACGTTGTGTGAGCATAATGTGGCAGGCATGGCGCAAGTCACAGGCCCATGCAAAGGAGGAAGTCTAGGGCTCCTCCTCAGGTTCGACTGGGGGATCCAGCGGCAAGTCCCTATATTCAGCCCACTTTTTCCATATCTTAAAGTGCTTGCGGGGGCATCCTCGCGCTTCAAATATCGGTCGCTCCAGACCCATACAAAAATCGAATCCTGCTTTCCATGCACACAGAGGAGGGGCCTGTTCGTCTTTCCAGGCCCGTGCTAGGTCTCTCTTGGCTAGGACAAGTCCCAGTAGCAGCAGATGGCGCTTATAGATATTCCCCCCCCACGCCCTCAAGAATATGAAGCAATCCTAAACGATGAGTGCGGGGCAGGTCCCAGTGCAGCACTTCAGACAGGCAGCTCCACAATTTCGAAGACCTTTTTAAGCTATTTTCTGCGTAGTCAATTTGCTATTTGATCGAGTGGATGTGGCAATGTTGTTGAGGGTATCAGGCAAAATATTGTTAAAATTGTTGTTAGTTTTACTTTCTGCCTAGGTTTGGGAAACATTGTAAAGGGCATGTAGTAATTTAATCTTTCTGACATTAGTCCTTTAAGCAGGGCCACTGGAATTATGTGATTCTATGGCTGATGTGTTTTTCGCATAATTGTATATTTGCTGCATTTGCACATTATCCATCATCTGCTGCATAATCTGGAGATTTTAATAAAAAATTGTTCTAGCTCAAACTGTTCAAAAGTTACTAAAACATAGCAACAAGTGTTCCCACTCAGTGGAAGGCCCTTTGCAAAGTTTGACTGGTCACCATTCTGTTGCCTTTTGCTAACTTTGAGTGTTAAACTGCTACTAATGAGGTGCAACCGTAGCCCAGACAGAAGTGTAAACATGACAACATAATGATGTAATACATGAGATCTGCTGTATGACCCTTGCAGTCCACATCTTTGTCATGGGTACAAAGAAGTGCAGGCCCAGTACTTTGGGGCTCTTCTCAGGTCAAAAACAACAGGTTAAGTCCTCTTCTGGTCTTTCTCAGGTTTGGGGATGTTCTGAAGTGGCTGCCAGGACATGCCATGTTTATGCATTTTATGAGCTAGTGGATGGGAGTAACTTCTGGGTATGCCCTACCAATAGGCTAAAATTTGCCATGACCAACCATACCCAATTGGGGCATTTTCATGATGGCAAACGTCCCCGGCCACACTAAACTTGGGCTCTGAGGGCTGGGTGTGTGTGAATGGGTAACATATTAGGGTAATCCTAGTGTCCTCCTACACCTTACACCAAAATTCAGTTTGAAGCAGCAGCAGTACCCCCAGTAAACTCAAAGACAGAAGTCTGGTATAAAAAAAACAATGTTTTCCTACAACTAAACAGTGAATACACATGAATTGTTTTGGCATCTCTTTCCCTCCCGTTCAAGGGTGCCTCCAGTGTTATATGGATAAACCCATGAGCAGAAGTCTGGTGGGGACAACACAGATCTTTCAGCAGCCAGACAATTGATACAGAAGAATTGTTTCCGCATCCTGTTTCTCTTCCTTTCAAGTGTGCCTCCAGTCTCATATATATAACATTTTAGGAGACCAGTCAGGTAGGATTTGCATTTAAGTAGGATTTGACACTGTTATGTCAAACAGGATGCTCACAACCACCACCCTGCATATTCTGGGAGGGTTAGAAGAGTCACCTCTGCCCATTCAGGTTACCCTTTTGTTTGCTCCTGGGAAGCATTTAACATTTTTTTCACAACTATTGAAATGTTAATTACAGGCTGGCAGAAGTGGAAGAGCAAATGGAAATTTATCCTTCAAGAAGGGAAACACAGCTTTCTAAAAGTTACTTTTCCCTATTATTTTTTAAAACTCAGACTTCACCATTGAATTAGATTTTTAATAACTATTAAAATAACAGTTCAATTATTTATCTATCTAGTCCCATTCCAGATATTAATTATTAGAGCCTTAATCTGTACTCTGGTTTTCTATATAGAACCGCTAGGCCTGCCATAGTAGGTTTTGGGTGCTAGCCACTGTAAGGACAAGTTCACAATACATTTCTACATGTCTTAATTTTAAATACCATGTACCCTGCCTTGTGGGTGATGAGGCCTGCATAGGAGTGTGTAAACATTCTTTATTCAGCATGTAAAAATGCCATGAAGGTTACAATTTATCAAGAAGGGTTACAGTACAAGCTTAAAAAAAAAGAAAAAACAATTCATCAATCTTTAATCTACATGATGCATTTCAATATATGAGTAAAAACATGCACATTACATATATAACCCATCCCTCGTCGGTCCCATTCATCTACAGGCTAAGTTGACGCTACCCCTGGTGGCCCTTATCTAAATGCAGCCCTTAAAAAGTTAGTAATACAAAAAAGTGTAAAAGCATTTGGGGCCAATTTTAAAAATAGAGGTGCCAACCGGGCTTGTTTGAATCTGACCTTTTTTTAAATACCTTTCAGAAAAAATTTCTTCTGGGGTGTGAATAAAATGGACAAAGTAAAACAAAGTGAAGGGTATCCTGTGGAGACCTGTGGTCGCAGTCACAGGGCCCCATCATCTCTGAGGGCGGCGTGAACCCTGCCGGCTCTGCTGAAACATGATGCAAAAGATTTAGCCGAAACCGGATCATTAAAAATCTATCATGGGCACTGCTTATACAGGACAGGTATGGTTCAATACCCTTGGTGGACCTGGCTACTAAGTGATCTCTCACCGACGGTTTGATCAGCTCTCTGTCTCCCCGGAGCGTAGAAGCACACTTAAAGAACCGATCCTTGACCAAAGCCTTATCCTGCATACTTATTTTCGAAGGGTTAGCAAACAAATCTGCACATCCCATTTTCTCAAAGGACTCCTTCACGTATTTCAGCCAGGGGATTTTGAGACCATGGTCCAGGGAGAGACATTCTTCTATAACCTGCCTGCTTAAAGCCGCCTCCTCATTTGCCCAGATCTTAACCCCAACAAACTAGGGGATTGACAGCCAACCTATCCGTGATATAACAAGCACCCACATCTTCATGTACAATGTGGGCTGGCGTGCTCTGGGGGACTTTTAACAAACGCCTGAGATACTTGCTCTCCTCTGTTTGTAATTGGTTAGCCTCAATAAATCCCCACACCTCACTGCCATACAGCACTTTAGCACAACACATAGAGCTATATAATCTCAGTATCTGCTCCGGGGACCACCGTCCTAGCTATTGTGCAAAGTTCATTATTGATCCGGTACATCTGGTCATGGTTCGGCATTTATCTTCAAATAAATATTTAAAATGTAATCGCCCATCAAATAAAATCTCCTTATATGCACTAGAGGCAAACGTGATTTGTCTTCAAGAGACCTGGTGTACAGAGGAGCTACTATGTAAGGATTATTTTACTCTACATTGTAAAGCAATTCCATCTAGGAGAGGACATGCAAAGGGAGGGGTGGCAATAAGATAAAATGGAATTATGACTACTACAAAGATCCTAGCAACCTTTTTTTGGCAATAACATAGTATAATCCTGATAATAATGTTAAATGTAAACCATTGATGTTGATAAATGCTTATATTCCACCTGACGCCAGTCATAATGTAATCTTGAAGATGTTTTTTCATACATTAAGAAAGCCAATGAAGTAGAACCCTCCCCTCATATAGTATTGGTAGGGGAGCTCCATTGTAAAATCTCTAATTTTAATTTGGACATATTCTGAAATAAGGAAAATGTAGAATCCTTACAGATTCCACAAGCACTCTTTCCACAAAATATTAGGACAAATAAGAGAGGGAAAATGCTCCTTGATGAACTAACGAAAGTTGATGGCACTATAGCAAATGGAAGATTGCCTTCACATACACCGGTGAACTTTACCTGTAAATCTCATAGCAGAGAATCTATCCTAGACTATGTGGTAGTGGGAAGTACCTCCTTCTTCTTGTTGAAAGATCTTAAGGTTTCCAATACTCTCTACAGGTACCATAAAGTACTAACTCTCAACGTAAATCTAAATTTACCCCAGAGTGATTCAAGGGCACTAAACAGTGAATCTGTCGGCTTTGGTAAGAAATCAGGGAGATGCTATTGGGATACCAAGGCCATCTTGGGCCTGGAAAGTATCTTAGAGGCCTCTGTAGAGAACTTGTCTAACTGGAATGGTTTGGAAATTGCCAGTTTTAATGCTTTTATGACGGTGATTGTTATTGCAAAGAAGTCGAATCAATGAAGTAGTACTAAAGTAGTCCCCAGATCTCTACGTTCGTTTAATATTGAAATAAACAAATTAATTAGAGAACAGTACTTGACCTATAGATAGATATCATGGAATATCACTATTAAAGAGGAGGAGTTCTAGGGCAAAGGTTAAGTTGAAAAAAGAGAGGGAAGATAACATCTAGATTAAACTGAGAGAAGCAGTGTCGAAAGGCCAAGTAAGAACGTATTGGTGTCTCATCGGGGAGGGATGTGGAGTTAGATCAAGACCACTTCCAGTTACTATTGAAGAGCATAAATGGGTTGGTTATGTTCAGAACTTTTATGCAAGTAATGGAACTGTAATTGACTGTACTGGACTAAAGGAAGACTCCTCATCGTATGGCTCGCCATCTGAAAAAGATATTGAAATGGTGATCAAGGGGATGCGATCCTCCGGGGCGATGGGCCCGGATGAGCTGCCAATTACAGTTTTGAAACAAAACACTATATTGTGGAGTAAAATCCTTTATCCAGTGTTCAATTACTGCTATCCAAATAAAATGGTTCCCCCGTCTTGGAAGAGGAGCATATTAGTCCCCCTGTTCAAGAAGGGAGACCGAGATGTTCCACATAACTACCGTCAAATTGCACTTTTAGACGCATTGGGTAAAACTTTTGCGAAATTCCTCTTGATGCAAATTAATGACTGGGTGGACGCGGGTAAAATCTTACCTTTTGAACAAACCGGGTTTAGGACAAAGCATGGAACTATCGATAACCTAACGGCACTACAGGTAATGAATGAAAATATGTTAAAGTTAGAGGAGGAAGAGTGTACACAGCTTTTATAGACTTCTCCACAGCATTTGATAAAGTAGATCGTCTTTTGCTGTGGACTAAACTGTCGGACCTGGGTATGCCGGCCATCCTTTTGGAGTTAGTCTGCACTCTCCATACTGACACTTGGTGTAGAGTCTTGATGGGAGGGGAAAGAGGTCTCTCCCAAACTATCCCCACTATAAATGGCTTAAAACAAGGATGTTTATTGGCCCCTCTATTATTCTCCCTATATATATCTGACCTCCCCTATGCTTTGTCTCTAAGTGAGGGTATCGCCCCATTAATGGGGGGAAAACCGATTGTCTGTTTACTTTATGCTGATGACATACTAATATTGGATTTAACGCAGAGGGGATTAAATAGTCGTCTGCAGGTACGACAGGAATATGCAGAGGCCCACTGCTTCTAGATAAATGTATCTAAAAGTAAAGTACTGTGCATGCATGGAAGAAAAAAGTTGAAGTATGGGAATTTTGTTTGGTCTGTAGGTGGACAAAAATTGGAACTTGTAAAATCATATGTTTTCCTGTGAAAACGGTGTGTGGAAATTTAAGTGATAAAGCCCATATAGAAAATAATATCCGTAAAGCAATTACACAGGGGAAAAGTCTGGGTTCCCTTTATAGATCAACAGGAAGAAGACACTTTGCACTTTTATTAGGGGTATTTTGTGCTAAAATTCCTGCTTCCCTGTTGTATGGTATTGAACTACATGACTTGGGAAAAGTTTTTTTTTAAATACAACAGAAGGTAAAATTTTACGGAGCCTAGCCTCAGCCAACTCTGCTTGTCCCGTGGCTGCACTAAGGTTGGAATTTGGTCTGAGAAGTAGTTGGGTACAGGGTCTTGCAAGGATAGTGCAATGGGTTACAAGCCTTGTAATGGGTGATCCTGGTACACTAAGATCTTTTATTCAGAAAGAATTATTAGGAAGCTTAAATGAGCAGTCATTAATTGTTAAAAAGTTTAGAATTGCGGTTGACTTGCTACAACTGGATAAATCTGTACTTTTTACCCTATCGCCATGTCAATTAAAGGCCACTTTGAAACAGGCCACCTGGAAATTAAGTTTCACCATGGATAGGGAAGCCTGTATTCTAAAGAGAAGCGCTCATCCAGCTATTGATTCCTGTGCGATAAACAAAGTACAGGCTTATATCACTTGGAACCTGCCCCATGGAGTGCGACGCTTTTGGTTATTATTGATGCAGGGTATACTCCCTTTAAACAACGTATTATCTAAATGGTATGGTTCCTCTCAGTTTGTAATTTGTGCAATAATTCTATCCAGGATGTTACCCATGTGCTATTTATCTGCCCCTCCCTATTATTGTATCGACGTAAATGGATGAGGCAATCTGTTTACAATTATCCATTCTTTCTGCCCCTGCATTAACAGACTCTATTTATGAACCACCAAATTAAATGTTTTACCTTTTTTAAGTGCTTTTTAGATATGTATTAAAACATTTATATGGAGATCATGATTATTAAAATTCGTTTTATCTGATGTTTTATAATATTTAGTGCATTTGTAAATCATATTTTACTGTTTGTAAATGTAAACTTCATTTTTTATGTGAATCTCTTTTGAGTTCCAAAATCATAAAATAAATAAACCTAAAACTCTTTTGACCCTAAGTGCTGGGGCTCTCAGCAAGGTGACAACTATTTGGGCAATGTGGAAAGGTCACGGTCCCTACCTTAACGGGAAAGCGTCCTTGCGCGGGGCGGGCTCGTCTAACCCCGATTGTACCTTGTTTCCTCTCCCTAGGAGTTCTTCTATCTCTCATCCTCTGCAGGTACGCCAGGGTTCGAATGCGGAAGACGGGAACCCGGAAGCAGTTCTCCGTAACCCCGGAAGTCCCGCCCCCAGCTCTGCCCCGGAAAGTAGAAAAACCAACGAACCACTAGGAACGGGGTTCCAACCCGCGGACTCGTGGCAGGAGGCAGCAAGGAAGGAACCGGAGCGGAGAGAGAGAAGCGAGGAGAACGAGAGCCGAGCTGCAGAAGAGGAGGAGGACGCCGACGGCGACGTGTGGACTGAGGACTGGTGGAGTCCCCAGGAGGTGGCTGGAGAGCGGCCGCAACTCACCAGGGAGTTGCGGCGGGCCACGTGAGTAACCACCATCCGTTTCCGTGTGCCTCTTGTAGATAGTTGTAAATAGTGTAAAGCCGCACAACCCTGAGCACAAGAGCACGTTATATATATATATATAGGCCCCTTCCACACCGTGAGCACCCTGTCACCCCTTTTTCCCCCCTATTGTCGGTCTCTTCCACCTCCCCATCCGACCCTCCCTCACTGTCACCTCTTCCGTACCCTCACGTCCCGGTGTCGGTGGCAGTTACGTTACTGCACGAGAGCGTCAGACTAACGGCTCTGTAATTTTTCTCTCGCCCCAAACCTCCGAGGCCCACCGGTGGATATCCAAGACACGCCGGAGCAGCCGAGAGGGAAGACGCACACCACCCTGACGACTTCAGCCAAACAGTCGGAAGTCGTCCACCACCCTTCCCGACCCGAAGTCTTCTCTCCTCCGGACACCATCAAGGACCCTAGCGGCCCCCTCCCTGTGACTATATATCACCACCTGACTGTATCAACAATAAAACCACGTAACCATAGCGCACTATATCTGGCCTCCCCGCCTGTTATTCCGGCCCGTCGAAGCCCACACCCCACAGGCAACATCTTTAAAAGCCTCAACTAATTCAGCCTCATCCACCTCTAGGTCTAAATACATCAGAATTGCATGCTCACCTTCTGTTAAAAAAGGCCTCCCCATTGACCTGTGTCCAACGCAACCTCCTACCCTGATCTGTGGCCCTGGCCTCCCCCCCCCCTCCGATCCAGGCCGTTCCTGGTGGTGACAAGCATCCACCAAGGATAGGGCGAGGGGGTTGTGATCGCTAAAATCACTTTGACTGATACTGAACCTAGACACACAATTTCTGAGTGAGGTAGAGATAAAAATATAGTCAATAAAAGAGGCACATCCTCTACCTTTAAATGTGGGGTGAACCAATTTATCTTGTGTGACATTGATCAGGTCTATTGTATGTGATAACACGTGTGTGTTTAGTAAGCCGCGAAGTTCCCTGCCCTCCTTTGTATGTTCCATGTGTGGGCCATCCTCAACCACACAGGTCGACCAATCCCCACAAGAAGCTCTTAGGTTTGGACACAGGTGGCAGTTAAAATCACCTGCTAGACTAACTGAAATGCCATCAACACTCGCTCCTGTGTCTGGGTGAGTCTAGCATCCAGTTCGTGCAGGCTTGCGAGACCCTGTCTATGTGATGTTGCATTATGAAAATGTATAAAAAGTAACCTGTAACCTTTATTTAAAAAAGTGAGCCCCTGCACAACTTCAGAACCCCAAGCCAAATCTGTCCATCTACCCTGTAATGTAAGATCAACATATATAACCAACCCTCCCATGGCTCTCCCTGACGTTGCCTTACAAGGTTTTATATCCCTCCAAAAAAAAGTTATTTTTTGCTGATTCCCATGTTTCTTGTAAACAGATAATCTGTAAATCCCGTATTTAAAGTAGCCATTGGGCGTTCTTAAATTTAGTGGATAGGCCTGCTATATTCCAGGAAACAATTTTAATTTCTCTCCCGTTAGACCTTTTCTACACTCGCAATTACCTGGATACTATTGGTCATAGAAACCTTTGAATGTGAACCATAGGAGTGACTTATTTACATTTAAAAGGGACGTTTTGACATATCAAAGAGGTTTATTTTGACAGGACGAAGTGCAGTGTGTAAATTGACACAGTCAGGCTACAATGGTAGGCCCATGATTTACACTGTCATTGTAGTAGGTGGCTTAATAGGTCATGCAGTCCACTAGGGACATTTAACTTGCAGGCACTGAGTACATTTGTACAATATACTAGGTACTTATATGTAAGTTAAATATACCAATTAGGAATATGCCAATTCAACCATGTTCAAAAGGCGAGTAGAGACACTTTACCACTCATTAGCAGGTTTAAAATGTGCATAGTTTCAAATCCAGCCAAATAATTGTGTCCATAGTGTCTGAAAAATACAGAGAAAGGTGGATTTCCTACAGTAATGCCCAGACTAGTCCCCTGCAATGGGCTCTTCGTAGAAAGTCTGCTTTAGCAATGATAAGATCTAGATTAGCACCTTTGATGTGTGTGGGCTTCAGTGAGTGTTGTATCAGGTCGTTGTTCATCAGAAAAGAAGATAGTATGAGGGGGACGTCAGCGAAGATGGCAGTGTAATCCCTTCCCTCCTCCTGTGGCGCCACTTTCTTCTAACATTTTGCGGTGTAACCTCGCAGTAAAGCTGATGCTGTTACCGAGTTTCGCTGGCTGAATATGAAGTCTGCCCCCGATCTGCTTTTGGGGTGCCCCAGCGCGTCTCGAGACTACGACAGGCTCAGGAGTAACTCAGCCTTCTCACCATGCTCCTGTCGAGCCCTTGCCGCTCGCGCCAGATTCCACACACCACAAGAAGAGCAGCAGAGGTCTCGCTGCGGCTCCGCAATACGGAGACGACCAAAATCACACAGAACCTCCAGAACAGTAAGTGGACCCATGGACCCCCGATAACAGGATCTAGCGGCCCCTCAGGCATTGTGTGTGACTTTGTAAAATGGCGGGCGTGATCGGCGCCTAGTGGAGGTCCCAGCAATGGTCCCGGCTATGGTCTACCGACACCTTGCATGAGTATTAATGGCGCCAAACAAGCGTAATCCAACCTGCAAGACATCGCTTGCATCTAGGCGGCTAAATTAAAACTGAGGCACTGTGCAATGATCGAACGATTGCGATCGCGCACTGTTCATAAAATGCATTCGGCGCTTAATGGAGGTCTCCGGCTGTACTGTTTAAATGCACAAATATCAGGTCTACTATACATACAGCCTATGTTTGTTCCCTGACGCTCACCTCATAACGTTGGTACTTTATGATACTCGATCTCCAGGGCTGGCGATTACACGAACAATTTAAAATGGCGGACGGACATAGCTTTCTTTAAAGATACCGAGGGCAACACTCCCTCGCATCGCGATGATCGATGGTCGATCCCGATGATCGATGGTCAACAACATGCCGGTGGTCAACAGCAGGGGTCTGGCAATCCCACAAAAAGCTTAAACCTGTGTTCTACATTCACGAAAGCGCCTCTTGTGCCACCTGTGGGGTCATATTAAACTCAATACTGGATTATGCATGGCACAGTGATGTTTGAGTGTACTGTATTACTGGAGATTATTCAAGTAGAAATATCTAATATTGGTAAATGTGTTATGTGAGAGCCATTGATAACCCTTTGCTGTACACGGAGGTTGATGTTCTCTAACTGAAAAGTGCCTCTCTTTTATGTCATTTTTCTTGTTGCCTGGCCTCAAAATGGCCACTGTTTCAGATGCCTATCTCCACTAATTGCCTTGCCAGACCCTAAGATGGCCGCCTGGTTGGAAAACTCTTCTAATTAGTACTGGGATCTATCTGGATGATAGTCTACCTCTCAGCCACTATCCTTAACCACTTGAATCCAAGGAGTAGTTGCTCATATTTCGGGTGCTAACGGTAAACAGTTCCTTCCCAAAGTGTATTGCTTGCAAAGCATCCCGGCTCGAGCAATCTGTTCATCATGGGCAAAAAGGAGGCTAAAAACCTCAAAAGACTTAAAGCAGACCCACCAAATCCGGACTTACCCACAAAAGGTAAAAAGGATATTAATGCTACAATGGACACAATACTGAATAAATTAGCGGAAGTACATGACTTGGCGAAGTCTACAAAAGAAGAAATTTCTGCAATCAGACAAGACATCAGAGATACCAACTCCAGACTAACCGAAACGGAGGCTAGGATAAGCCACCTGGAGGCTACTGAGACAAAAGTGTGCAAATCCCTCAAAAATGTATCAATCACAGCAGATTCATTGACTAGGAGGCTATCTGAGCTTGAAGACAGAATTCAGAGAAGGAACCTGCGCATTTTTGGAATACCGGAAGGCTCGGAAGATTCCTCTAGCTCTTGCATCTCCTCCATGGAATCCTGGTTCTCACAAGCAACTAACCTAACCTTCCACTAGCCACTTGAATTTGACAGGGCTCATAGGGTCCCCCCAAGAATCACTCTGAACCAAAAAGGTCCAAGACCAATCGTGTGCAAGCCCCTGCGTTACCAACATGTTGAACATATTTTGTCCTTCATGCGTAAAAACAACCATATCCTATGGAAGGCCAATAAAATCTTCATTTCGCAGGACTATAGTAAGGAGACAGTAGACGTTAGAAAAGGTTTTCTTGCTCTTCGACCCAGACTACGCTCCTTAAACTACCAGTTTGGTTTCGCAGGTCCAACGAGATTCCGTGTGGTCATCCAAGGAGTTACCCAAGTTTTTATGGATCCCCAGAGACTCAAAAGATTCCTCGATGGCCCGGAGGAACTCTCTATGGACACAACAACACCTGGCCCTTCCGCCACAAACACCTTAGTATCCTTCTAAAATGTCCTCAAAGGGCCACAATATTTGTCCTACATAGTTACGCTTTCGCTACTCCGTGCTGTGTTCTTAATTATGCCTGTTGTAGCTGTCTTGCAAGTACTTAAAATGTTCTACAATCGTCAGAAATTTCTTAGCTGACTTCCAACTAGGTCCTTCCTTTGTAAGGTCTTTGAATTATTGTATGAGCTGCCTGCGATTACGACTACAACAATTGATGCTCTCCATTTACAATTTCTTCACCGCAGGGTTGGGGCTCACTACTAGATGGTGTGTCCAAATTTTTGCCTGGTAGGAACTGTTTTAATGTAGGACCATTACCTGGCGGGAATTGTTTTAATGTAGGACCATTACTGGTTAGGGACAATGTTAGTCCCGGTTTTCTATTCATGTATTAGATCTTATATTAATCAGTCTAGCAGTCAGTCTGCCTCACATTTAGTTAGCATTAGTTACCTAGCTAATAATAGCTTCACAATTAGCATCCACTGTTCTGATGAACGGACTAACCGCAATAGTCCACCATAGTTTTGCTCACTGCCATGGGAGGGGAGCTATCTTCCCCTGTCACCATGTCTACTACCTTCTTTCAGGGTGGGGTGGGTGGGGTTGGGGGGAGGAGCGGGATGGGTATGGGTCCCACTTCAACTTGGTTATTTTTATGTGTTGCTATTACAGTTTGCTTATTTTTGCTTGTGTGCTATTATTTTATTTGCTCAAGTGCCAATCTCCATTGCGTATCTATCGCCCCGTGGCTCTCTCCGAAAGGGTGCTTCAGTACTCTATCGTTTACCAACATGGTCCAATGTGTAATGCATCATATCTATTTGGGTCAAATACGCTGGCTCCCTTGGGCCTTGCGGTGCATATGGCACATGTGGTCCAGTAGATGGGTACTTCTTACTACTTGTGTTCACAACGCCAACGTAGTTGATGATTCACGGTTTTATAGGCCTTTGCACGTCTTGTACAAGATGATAATTCACATGATTCAAGTGCGTAGTGACTGCAACAGCAGGGACGCTGATCTAGTCTGGATCACATTCAAGAAACAACTATAATGTCACACACCACGATCAAAACTCCCTTAGGGACCTCTCTGCTAAACAACCTGAAAATACTTTCGCTTAATGTTAAAGGTCTTAACCATCCGGTTAAACGTAGAAAGATCTTGGACTATCTCCAAAGGCAGAAAGGGATGTTGGTCTTTTACAAGAAACAAAGATTGATGCCAAAGAATTCAATACAGTCAGAAATAGATTTTACAATGAGGTTGTAGGTTCTGAAGCAGTAGGGAAGAAAAACGGCGTTCTGACCCTTATAGCGAAAAAATCAAACATTGACATAGGAACATACACAGCTGATATTAATGGGAGGTGGGTCACGACCAAACTGATTAAAGACAACACGGAGTTCTACATCATCAATGTCTATGCTCCCAACACTAGCGAACTAGATTTCTGGAACGACTTAACTAAACAGATTGAAACTATCCCTGATTCGGCTATGCATATTCTAGCGGGAGACTTTAATCTACCTCTAGACCCGGCTTTAGACAGGGACTCAAGGTGCACTTATCATAGCAACAAATCCCATACAGCCTTTACTAACCTCTGCTCACATTTTAATTTGCTGGACTCTTGGAGAATACAAAATCCCACAGGTAGGGAGTACACTTTTTATTCACCACCTCACAATTCCTACACACGTATTTACTATCTACTTATCACAAGCAACACCACCTCTAAAATCGTAGAGACCTCGATAGAACCTATGGTGGTTTCTGATCATTCCTGTATTTCGCTCTCCATATCTAACGTCAAACCGTCCAGTCATCGGCCCATCTGGAGATTAAATGATGAGGTGTTGGAAAATGAACGACATAAGAAAGTCATAGAAACTGCCATCCAATCTTATCTCATACACAATAAAAGGAATGACACATCTAACCTTAACCGCTGGGAGGCCCTGAAAAGTACTATTGAACTCAAATCAGCTGTAAATAAGGAATACAACAAGGCCCTAGAAGAGTTAGAAGAGGAGATCGCGACCCTAGAAAGTAAACACATTGCATCTAGGGATGAATTAATATTGAACAAATTGGTGAACAAAAAATATGAATACAATAAAATAATAAGCAATAGAGCTGGGGTCTGGATAAATAGGTAAAAGAGATTCAAGCTTTGTGAATCAAACAAAGCGGGTAAAAGCATAGCTGCATATCGAAAATTTAAAGTACAGAAGAACACAATTACTAGTATAAAAGATCAAAATGGCGTAACTTACTCTGACCCAGAAAAGATTGCAGAAATCTTCAAAGACTTTTATAACACCCTATACTCTAAAAACAAAGAAGTAGATAATGATAAAATCCAGGACTATCTAAAAGAATGTGACCTGCCAGCTCTCTCAGAATCGGAAAAATCAGAACTTAATAGCCCAATAACCGAACTGGAAATAGAAAAATCAATTAAATCACTTAAATGCGGGAAGGCACCTGGCCTGATGGGTTTAGCTCAACATTCTATAAGTGTTTCTCCTCGCTTTTATCCCCGCCACTCTTACACTTGTTCCATGAATTCAGTGAGGCAGGTAAAGTCACAGGAACACTGGCTGAAGCCATCATTGCAGTCCTGCCCAAGGAAGGGAAAGATCCGACACTTCCCAAAAATTACAGACCGATTTCCCTCATCAACATAGATTGTAAACTTTTTGCAATGATCCTAGCCAGACATCTACAAAGGTTTCTGCCCAAGCTTATTTACCCTTCGCAGGTTGTTTTTTTAAAGAATAGACTTTCCAGCGACAATACCAGGATACTAGCCATTTTTGGAGAAGGCAAAACTTATGAAATCGCCCACAGTAGCCATTACGCTTGATGCCGAAAAGGCCTTCGATAAAGTTGATTGACATATCTGGAAGCAGCGCTGAATAAGTTTGGGCTTGGGGAACATTTCAAACGGATGGTAATGGCACTATATTTTAGTCCCTCGGTTAGGGTCCGAGCAGGGGGCTCGATCTCGCCATCCTTCCCTTTACAACAAGGAACTCGACAGGGCTGCCTCCTTTCTCCCTCACTATTTTGACTCGCTATTGAACCATTTTTATACCACATTAGGAACAATGATCGCATCTCAGGAGTCCACTTTTACAACTATACGGTAAAGATTACCTCTTACGCAGATGCCGTTTTAGTGGTCTCCAAAGAAACTGATAAAGCCATTCCTGCTCTCATGTCCTCAATTGAAAACTTCTCTAGTGTGTCCGGGTATCAGTTAAACAAAGATAAAACTGAAGTAAAACTCCTGAATAATCGGGGCAACAAAGAGATTATGGGGGATTCCGGTCTGACATGGCAACCAAAATGTTTTAAGTATCTGGGCCTTGACTTTGACAAAGATTTGATCTCTACCCTTCACACCAACGAAAACCTGGTCATCAAAACTATTACCACACTACTGGAAGGGTGGTCCTCCAAATATCTTTCGTGGTGGGGCAGAGCTGAAACGCTGAAAATTATGGTGACTTCTTTAGTGAATTATCTAGCTAGTATGCTACCGATGACTTTCTCTGATTTTTTTAACAAGATTGATAAGCTTTTTAATACATTCCTCAGGCAAGGGAAGAAGCCCAGAATATCACTGACTAAGCGACAGCTATCTAAAGAAAAAGGAGGTCTGGGTCTCCCTAACTTCAGGAATTATCAAACAGCTTTTTTATGCAAGCAAGGAACCAACTGTTTGACCGTAGATCTGGAATATACACCAGTTTGGCTAAATATAGAGAAGTCACTCATCGACAAAATGCCCTTGTCTGCCCTCCTTACCATGGGTCTCTCCCATATCCCTCACTCTCGATATATTCTCCTTAACAGCAGACAAGCTCTCTTGAAACTAGACCTCCTACATGAACTAAGAGTAAATAAGTCTAACATAGCCTCTTTATGGCGAAATCCCTCTCTAAGGATTGAAGGTAACATGCTCTACTGGGAGCTCTGGTCTCGGAAGGGTATAAACCTGGTAAAAGGCCTTTACACAGGCCCACACCTGTTACCCTTCTCAACCCTTCAGAGCCAACACAATTTAACCCCCTTGGATTTTTTTTTTTTACATATTTTTATTATTATTAACATCAAGTATCCAAGTGGCGATACAGACAGTTTGCAGATATGTTTCTTGTTTTGTGAAGTCACACGTATTTCAACATAATTACTTTTACATATAATGTTACATTTCACTTCAGTGATCAGTTCCTGTGGTACCCTTATCCCATTCCTCTCTCCTCCCATCCCTTCATTCCTCGTCCAAGCTATCGTAGCCCCTTGGATTTTTACGACTTTCTAAAATTGAAAGCCATTAAACCCTGTGAGCCATTACTCATCTCTCAACTATCGCGCATCCTGAAAGCCGGCCATAATGTGTCCAGAATATACAAACTTCTCTTACCTAACCCCAGGAAAGCGCATAAGCGTAATGAGGCCAAATGGGAATCAGAACTCAACTCCACCAATATTTTGTTTGAATGGGATCAAATTTATAACACGGCCTTTTCAAATAAAATATCCCCTATTCTATCGCAGACTAAGTATATGTTAATCAATAGGTCGTACTGGACTCCTGAAAAACTTTTTAAACTGGGCTTAAAAGACAACCCGACATGCTGGAACTGTAACTCCGATGTGGGAGACCTAGCTCATATGCTCTTCACCTGCCCCATGCTACAGGATTATTGGGATAACATTTATAAATGTATTAAGCACTTATTTAACATCAACCCCCCAGAGAATTTTCATATACAATATTAGGTGTCTTAGATGCAGCACGAGTCAATGATAATGACCGGCACCTGTTAGATCTCCTGCTTACCTTAGCCTGTAAAGTCATATTATTTAAACACAAGAATGCTAGGGATGTATCCTTTAGAATTTGGCAAGAGTGGCTGTCCTTCTTGAGAGGAGCGGACAATCCAGCCCTCCATACCTCCCCTTGGTGTAAGACTAATAAGAAACTCTGGAAGTCCCTAGACGCCTTATCATTCTCATTTGATCCTCCGTGAATCTACCCTATTGTGGTGATATATGCCACTTTGTTGTAACTTCACTGTATTGTATGTAACCACGCTGCTTCTATATATGGGTACTTGTAATGGAAATCTTCGTTCACTGCTGTTTTCTCATCATGTGGCTTTCATGTGAATACTGAATGTGAGGTTCCGTGACAATTTTAAGTGATGTTTTTTGATTCGCACGAATATGGTCGAGTCTGGTATCTAAGAACCGCAAATGACGAGTTTAGTAAGTGTGCGCAGTTTCGCTGTGCTAACTTAAACCGTTCATTTGATATGTGGGTTTTTCATCTGTACCCACGGGTTCCATCTTAGATACGGCATCCATTTTGTCTCTTGCCCTCAAGTAGCCAGCGAACGGACACTGTCCGCTTCGTCACCCTGGGACTCTCAGGATATTTGTGGAAGACACATGTACTTTGTAAATATCTTTTACGATGAGGGGGATGATACTGTAAGGCAGATGGCCCCGCTCGAGGCTCATCTTGCCGTCCGGTTTATTGTCTCAGCCGTGCATCTCATTAGGCACGTCCCTTTGATGCCTGTATCTCGTGTTTCCCGATACCTCCCCTTTTACACCCTTTTCGATTTCCCCACTGTCTCCATCTCCCTCTGCACCTGTCTTTGTCCCTATTTCGATCTGTTTTACTGCCGATTGGAATTCACTAATGTTGGGAAGATGGGTTTTTACAGTTGGGAACCGCCAAATGTTTCCGCACTTATGTTCCGGACCTTATGTGTACCAAAGTGACCAAAGCGACCCCTCTGGGGGATAATTATGGGAACCAGGTTGTAAACTTTTGTGTACCATGTTGTCCTATGAGTTAATTTTGTATAAAAGGAGCGATCCACAGAACCAATTTGAAGCAGTCTCCCCAAGTTGCACGTGTTGTACTTGTCGTGACTTCTGTGTTCCCTGCAGCAATAAACCTTGAATCTTTGACGCCGAAGGAAGTGTCCCGTGTCTCTGTAGTTTGTGCGCCGAAACAGGTATCCCATGAAGGTTATAGGTGTTGTTCCCTGGCACCGCTGGTACTGTTAAAAAGTCCAGTCCTTCAGTTGGCGCCCAACGTGGGGCGACTTCAGCGGTACCGGTCCGGTCCAAAGCCTGATGATCGTGAGGAACTTCGTGTGAAATCTCCGAGGGAAGGTGCACCCCGCTTCATCGATCCTGTTGTCGAAATAAGTGGCCCGAAGTTTTTTCCTGCGAAGATTCCCGCCTCCTGACGGCTGCGACGGACCGATGCCCTGACTGTCGACCTGTCTTCGACGCCCGGCGTAAGAGTTAAGTATTTGTGGGTCGCTCCCAGTCCTTAGTGGTTGTTCTAGCTTTTTGAAAGCTTTGTGGTTAGCCTTTAAGGCTTTGTGGTAATAGCTCTCCGAGCTTTGTAAAAGCCTTAAGGCTTTGTTGTATTGCATGGTTCCATTGCATTTGTGGTTCTTAGTATTGGTTCTTAGTATTATTTGACAGTTGCAATTGCCAAAAACCGAGGGTTTTGACTTACACGAGGTTTTATTGCTTCGGTAATCCTTGAAGTTTGATACTAGGTTAGTGTGCACGATGCCTAGCCATAGTGATTTGTTTCGTATTTTCAAATGTTGCGCAATGGATTACCGGTTGGAGGACTCGTGTCCGATACCTCCAGTTGGAACTCCGATACATGATCTATATAGTCGACATGGGGTGGGTCCTATAATCTATAATGATTACTGGATCCGCTATACAAAGAAAGACGGTGACCTTAGATGGCCACCACACGGAACTTTTGAACTTTTGATTTTAGATAATCTTGAGGCTAAATTATTTTTAAAGAAAGCTAGGCCAGCTATGTTTGATTCCTTTCGGATATGGCGTAAAGAGGCCAAACAGAAAGAAATCAAACAACTTAAAAAGGATAAAAAGCAAGAGTTTGTTCCGATAATGCAAGCTATAAAAGAATGTAGACAAGACAAAGAAGAAAAAGATATGGAAATCGCTACTAGATTGCATCACATGAAAATAGATAAATGTTACCCAGTTTTACCGAATAATTTAGAAAAGAAAGAAGAAGATTTGAAGGAGGATTCTTTGTTATCATACTTGATGAAATCACCACCTCCTTATGTACAGGGTGCTACTGCTCCTGTAGCTCCTCCTATAGCTCCTCCTGTTGTTCCTCTTGTTGCTCCAGCGGCTGCGGGCCAGCCCGCTGTTAACCCTACGTTTGTTCCACCACCTGTCCTCGTTCCTACTGCTCCCGTACCTGTACCTTTGCAGACTGTTGTTTCTGCTACTCCAACTACCTTGTCCGTTCCTACTATGCCTTCCTTCACCTCTAGTGTTGTTGCCCCTGTTTTTCTTTCTCCTTCTGTTCGTAAGCGTGTTCCTAACTCTGTTGCTACCCTTTATTCACCTCTTTCCGGTCCGTTATTTTCGTCTGATTCATCTGAAACTCCTCAGAGACGGAGTCAGATCCCTAGTGGTAGGGAGAAAGAGACGTTAGTAACAATGGCACATAGGTGGATAAGACATCCTGCTAATTACACTCCGCGTGTAGTATTTGATACGTTTTCTCAGTTTAATGAGCCTACGCAGAGATTCGTATTTGAGGAAATGTGTAACTTTTTGAGAGAAGAATGGTACAATAATGATGTAGATGATGTACCGTCCGACATAATTGAACTCCAGAGTCACTTTTCGAACGGTATGATTATAGGAGACGATGTACGACGTGCCGTGGAACGCTTATTAGCATTCAGACCCACAGCACATTCTCGGGTGTCATTAGATGATACCACTGAGAACTGGAAAGCGGTTCCTGGTCAGTATCCCATGAGAGAAGTCCCGCCACTGTGGGTGCCTGGAGATCCGCAAGCTAACCCTGCGGTTTTACCACATTTTCGAAGGGTGTGGATACATCTTCCATGGAAACGATCGGAAGTTTTGCAAGTGAAGCAATCCTTACCCGATCCGCGTAAAAATCCGGCTGGTTATTATAAGGAGTTATCACAACTGATAGAAGCTTCTATTATGAATATTGCCGACATCGACATGTTGTTTGGCAATGTTGTACCGCAACCAGTTTGGGCTAAAATTCGTCAAGCCAATCACGCAGCTGAATTAGGGGGTGATTGGGCTGCACTGCTAGCAGCTGATGCATTACAAGTTGGTGGGGCTAAACCTGAACAGTTGATCTTGGATTTGCCTCAGAAAATCATTACGCTCATGAAAACTCTCATGCCAGCGATGAAGGTGAACTGGGATAAGTTATCAGCTTGTAAACAAAAGAAAGACGAGAGTGTCTCGGATTTCTTTACAAGGTTTGAGGAAGCGTTTGTCGACCACAGCGGCCAGGACATGGGCGCTGAGGGAGGTCAGCGGTTATTCGTTGACAAATTTGTGTCAAATTTGCTGCCTGAGCTATGCAACAAATTAAAGAATTCGGAAAGTGCGTGGGCAGTTTCAACCCCTGCGCAAATATTAGCAACGGCTCAGTATTATGAGAATAGGGAAAAGGAAGAAAGTGATCGTGTAGAAAAGAAAACGAAAGAACTCAAAACGAAGGTTTTGTTGCAGCAAGCATACCCTCCACGATCAAACCAAAATGATGCACAACAGCAGTATCGACCACGAGCACAGCTCGATAGAACACAGCCGCGCTCTGACAACTTTGATCCCAGATCTTCACTTGGGTATAATCAGTGCGCATATTGTAGGAAAGAGGGACACCTAAAATATGATTGTCTTGCTTTACGGGACCGTCTAAATGGTGTGTCGACACGAGGAAATCGTGGCGGTGGTCCTCAGCAGGCACCACGTGGTAGAGGTCGTGGTTCATCCCACAATCAGATTGATCGTCATCAAAATCAATCGGATGCAAATAATTATTTTGACCAGCGAAATGCGGGGTCAGTTCGATCTGCACAGTATAATGTTGATGATTATTATATAGACCACGAGACTGTTGTAAATGACCACTACTAGGACAGCCAACGACAAAGAGAGGGAGTAGTGTCAGTTCCGGTCGATCAGAGTGGGCCTTACGTTGCAGTGACTACATCGGGTGTAGTTGAGCCTTTTCTGTTAGACACTGGTGCGACGAAAAGTTCCATCATGCATTCAAAACTCCCTGGCGCACCTTTGTCTGGCTTAACGAATGTTTCCGTCGGATTCTCTGGCGCCCCTGTTAGTAACCCAGTCTCTAACCCTTTGCCTCTTATGATTGGATCTCGTGAGCTAACGGCTCCACTGATTCTATCTACAGGTTGTGGTGAAAATCTTTTGGGTCTGGATTTGTTGAAACGATTATATGCAACATTGTATTGTTCCCCCGAAGGAGTGGAGCTTACATTGGGAAGGAGAGTGGTCTCTCCCATGTATTTATCGGTTGATAAATTCCCACCGGAATTGAATTCCCTCCCTGCGTCCTTATGGGCCACAGGTCCCAATGACGTGGGCCTGTTAGACATTCCACCCTATGTGATTCAATTAAAACCAAATGCGCGATTACCGCGTTTACCTCAATATCGTATTTCTCTTGAGGGCGAACGAGCGCTGTTAGCAATCGTTCATGATCTCATTGGAAAAGGTGTTGTTGAAGAAACTCGTGGAAACGTGTGCAATAGCCCTGTATTACCAATTCTGAAACGAACTGACCCAACTAAACCTCCTGTGTATCGTTTTGTTATAGATTTGAGAGAGGTAAACAAAATAGTGGTTCCGCAATTTCCTGTGGTCCCTGACATTACGGCTTTACTAACAATGATTCCGGCAACTGCCTCCTGGTTCACAGTGATCGATCTAAAGAATGCTTTCTTTAGCATCCCAATTGCAGAGGAAAGCAGAGACCTATTCGGATTTTCATTAGGAGGTCGCAGTTTTAGGCTAAAACGCGCTCCACAGGGCTACTGTGAGAGTCCATCAATCTACAGCCAAGCACTTAAAGGTCAGCTTGATGCCTTTGTATTGCCTAAGGGTGCAGCTTTGATTCAATACGTTGACGATCTTTTAGTGGCAGCTGATACAGAAGCTATTTGCAAAACGGCTACAGTATCATTATTGTACTATCTACATGACTTGCACCACAAGGTGTCGCCTTCAAAGCTACAGTATTGTTGTCAAGAAGTTACCTATCTAGGTCACTTATTGTCAAAAGAAGGGAGAAGGTTGACCCCAGAGAGAATTGCAGCGATTTCCCGAATGACTGTGCCAAAAACCCAGAGAGATGTTCGCGCCTTCTTAGGTATTACGTCCTACTGCAGACAATGGATTCCAAATTTTTCATTGTTAGCGAAACCATTGATAGCCCTTACGTGCAAGGATGTTTCATCCCCAGTACCTTGGTCTGAAGAATGTCAGAAAAGTTTTTCTGAATTGCGTGATGCGCTGTGTTCGGCTCCTGTGTTGGGTACCCCTGACTACAGTAAGCCGTTTACACTATACGTTCACGAGAGGGATGGTTGCGCGTTGAGTGTTTTGACACAATCTTTTGGTGGTAAGCAACGCCCATGTGCCTACTTTTCTTCGACTTTGGACCTAGTAGCAAGAGCTTTGCCAAGTTGCTTAAGGGCAACAGCGGCAGCTGCGGCGTCCATTCGACAGTCCGCAGGTCTAGTCATGGATAATATGCTCACGGTAATGGTTCCGCATGCAGTCGACACTCTATTGAACCGAACAAAAACTCAACATCTGACAAGTGCAAGATTGTCTGGATATGAGTTGACATTGCTGGCCAGTCACATACGGATAAAACGATGTAATGTGTTGAATCCAGCAACATTGCTGCCGATCGACACAGAATCAAGTGATGAAGCAGTACATGACTGCTATCTCAGAACTGAAGAGGAAACCAAGGGTCGCATTGACCTAAGAGATACTCCATTGACAAATCCCGATGGTACTTTGTATGTGGATGGTTCTTGTTTCAAGTTGCCGAACGGTGATGTGACGACTGCGTATGCTGTAGTTACATTGAGAACGATTGTGGAAAGTGCAAGATTAAATCAAAATTCGGCTCAGGCTGCTGAGCTAATTGCTTTGACGAGAGCGTGTGTGTTGTCTAAAGATAAACGGGTGAATGTGTTTACAGATAGCCAGTATGCGTTTGGTGTGGCACAT
Organism: Lissotriton helveticus; assembly: GCF_964261635.1. Lineage (NCBI taxonomy): Eukaryota > Metazoa > Chordata > Amphibia > Caudata > Salamandridae > Lissotriton > Lissotriton helveticus. The sequence goes on from NC_136070.1 coordinate 512,507,254, forward strand.
AGTTTTGGACGATTGTGGAGAGAGAGAGGATTCCTTACGTCACATGGTACGAAGATTCAGCATGGCCAGCTTGTAAATGATCTTTTGGATGCACTTACGTTACCTAAGCAAGTGGCGATTGTTAAATGTAGTGCGCATCGTAAAGTGATGGATGATGTTGGTCGTGGTAATGCGTTTGCGGATGAGACTGCTAAGGAGACTGCCCGGAACCTTAGCACTCGAATGTATGTGACGAGTTCGGTTAGGTGGCCTGCAGAATCAAGTATGTGTGAGAACACTATCGAGAGTGTGAAAGCAATTCAGAATGAGGCCACCGAGACTGAAAAGACGAAGTGGAAAGAAAGTACGGGAAAGTTGGATGCGAATGGTTGTTGGACTGACTTATCGGAACAGAAAAGATGGATGTTGCCTGATGCATATGTGCTGGCTGTTGTGACTATGGCACATGGGTTAGCACATATTAGCGCGAAAGGTATCTGTAAATTGCTGTTTCCTGTGTGGAAGAATGATGGTATTACGAAATGTGCTGAACGCTTGGTTAAGAATTGTATGGTGTGTTTGATGCACAATCCTGGTAAGGGCACTCCCACTCCACCTGGCCATTTTGCCCCTCCTGCGTACCCTTTCGAAGTTATCCAGTTGGACCTTATCCACATGGAGAGATGTAATAATTTGAAGTATGTGCTGGTTGTGGTGTGTGCATTTTCTAGGTGGATTGAGGCCTACCCCCTTAAGGATAATACGGCTTTATCCACGGCAAAAATTTTACTCAAAGAGTATTTTTCCCGCTACGGAATGCCTCGGGTTGTGTGGTCAGACAACGGAAGTGAGTTTGTTGGGAGCGTGATGAAGAGTGTGTGTCGCGGGTTAGGGATTGTACAGAAATTTCATAGTGCCAATCATCCTCAGTCAGCCGGTTTGGTTGAAGGGTACAATGGCACCCTTAAACTAAAACTAGCAAAGATTCAGGCCACGACAGGTCTTTCATGGCCTGACGCTTTACCCGTAGCATTGCTGTCAACAAGGGCAACTGTACACTCCCGAGTAGGGCTCAGTCCCTATGAAATAGTGTTCGGTCGTCCTGCCAATGTTTGGGGGGTCCCTAGACCGGGTGCCTTTTGCGAACTTGAGTATCCAATGTTAATCGATTATCTTCATGACTTGACTGCTAAACTGAGGTTAATTCACCAACAGGTTCACGAAGCATTGCCGACACAGACGGAGGGTCCAGGCCACCAGCTCCAGCCCGGAGATTGGGTGGTAACGCGCAATTTTTCGCGCAAGAACAATTTGGATCCCAGGTTCACTGGACCCTATCAGGTCCTCCTTGCCACGAGAACTGCAGTTCGTCTTGAGGGGCGGAAAAATTGGGTGCATGCCACCCATACCAAGAAAGTCCCCATTCCGTTGCCAGCAGACTCATGGGTGAGGAAAGGCATTGCATCAACTGAAACCGAAAGATTGTCGGCGTTTGTACCTTTCAGCGACGCACAACCTGTCGGAGAATCCTCAGTGCAGCAAAAAGGCATTATTGAACACTTGTCATCAGAAGACTCAAGACCAGAACATTCAGCTGATCAACAGGGCGTTGTCCCTTCAATGGATCTTTTGTTTAACGAACAGACACGTCCTGGGAAAACCCGATATTTTTTAAGATCCAGCACTAAAGACTAATAAAAAACCCCGTTCTGTCCCTTGACAAGTGCATTATCCCGTTTTCCATGATCAGTTTGAACACTCATACTATTGTAATTATTTTGTATATATTCATTGAGCTTCGTTCCTTACATTTTTGTTTCCACAGCTGAGAGACATTTGCTTTTATATATATATATATTTGTGAAATAAAGGCCGTAGGGCCGCGCGTGTACTTCCTCCTGGTTAGTAGGTCTTGACGCTAGGTTAAAGACCGTCGATTCCTGGGAACTCCTAGGAATTGACTATTGCTGCACAGAACGAAGTGCGTCAAGAAACGTTGCGGACGGTCATAGGGAATGGCATTTTCAAAGCTGATGGACTTGGAAAGAGCTCAAGCACAAAGATTCAAGCTGCAGCAACTCAGTCGTACCAAATGTTTTGTGTTCCAAATATTCGTACTGTTTGTGACTGGTTCTGCGTTATTAGCGGGTGGAGTGTATTACACAATGTCTTACTTCTTGCCTTCTACTATACCTACTCCTACCCCTAATCTTAAACTCATCTCCACTGACTCTCCTCATTCTTTTCACATCTTACCTGAACACGAGCAGGCTAGACGTGCAGAATTCCGCAACAATTCCTTTATTCAACTCCTTCATCAGCATCAGTTAGTGGTTAACACTACTAATTGTTGGGTGTGTGGGTTGATGCCACATACTACGGATAAGGGAATTCCATATCTGGTGTTACCGTATAGCTCCCAAGGGTCTGCTCGAGCATTTCAAACAATGTTTCGAAGCGCACTGGGTTTCCACCCCATTCGAGAACCACGTTCCCCTTACTCTGGTCCTACCTCGTACCAAAAATCTTTGTCTATAGCTATAGAGGATTTAGATAGCGATATCTATGATCCCTCGCTTATCCCTGAAGAAGAGGTACAAGCCTATAGGGTCCTAAGTAGAGGCGAATATAGTGTGTTCACTGGTGAAAAACAGCTTAAAAGCTCGCCTCCGATATGGGTCGTACCCCACATTGGTAATTTTTGTTTAATAGGTCGCGGCCGTAGATCGAAAGCCCGACTTGGAGAGAGTGCTTGCACTGAAAATTATATATTGCCAATGGTCTCGTCCCCTGTGTTTTTGGCTGCCAAGGGTACATACTTTATTTGTCATGATCGTGCATATGCATGGTTGCCCTCTGACTTCATGGGCTCATGTTTTATCGCAAACTTGTTGCCTCCGACGTTTACTGTAGATGCAGATTATCACAAAACTAGAGTTGTGAGGGGCGTAATTAGCGAAGAGGATACTGCCGGTCAAGAGGCAGGAGACTTTTTCAAGGGTTTCCTCCCATTTTGGGGACCTATGGTTAATAGTAGGAACCTAAGACAGTTGACTCGAGTGGTAGAATCGACAGCTAATATTACTGCCAGTGCCCTTGGTAATATCACCACAGAACTTCAGGCGGATAGACTTATGACGTTACAAAACCGTATGGTTTTAGATGTGATCTTAGCAGATCGAGGTGGGGTATGTAAGGTGATCCATTCGAGCTGCTGTATTTTCATTCCTGATAACGCTCCGACTGTCTATCAAGCCATCTCGAAGTTGCATAAGATCTCCGAATCCATACACGTGGATGTAGGGGATTGGACGCTACTTGGATGGTTTTGGGGCCTAATGTCGACTTGGGGTTGGAAAATTCTGACGATCATTGGAGTCGTTGTAGTGTTCCTGTTCACTTGTTGCCTTTGCGTGCAGTGCGGTCCTGCCTTATGTGGCCTCTGTGCTACAACGTGTATGAGACAGCCACCTGTTACCAAAGGGTCTCGGTTGGACAGAGCTATGCTACAGCAACATCTCGAGGGTCTGATGAATATCGAATATGATTCCGACTAGTGCTTGCCTACATGAGGGCAAAAGGAGCGTCTGAGGTTCCGTGACAATTTTAAGTGATGTTTTTTGATTCGCACGAATATGGTCGAGTCTGGTATCTAAGAACCGCAAATAACGAGTTTAGTAAGTGTGCGCAGTTTCGCTGTGCTAACTTAAACCGTTCATTTGATATGTGGGTTTTTCATCTGTACCCACGGGTTCCATCTTAGATACGGCATCCATTTTGTCTCTTGCCCTCAAGTAGCCAGCGAACGGACACTGTCCGCTTCGTCACCCTGGGACTCTCAGGATATTTGTGGAAGACACATGTACTTTGTAAATATCTTTTACGATGAGGGGGATGATACTGTAAGGCAGATGGCCCCGCTCGAGGCTCATCTTGCCGTCCGGTTTATTGTCTCAGCCGTGCATCTCATTAGGCACGTCCCTTTGATGCCTGTATCTCGTGTTTCCCGATACCTCCCCTTTTACACCCTTTTCGATTTCCCCACTGTCTCCATCTCCCTCTGCACCTGTCTTTGTCCCTATTTCGATCTGTTTTACTGCCGATTGGAATTCACTAATGTTGGGAAGATGGGTTTTTACAGTTGGGAACCGCCAAATGTTTCCGCACTTATGTTCCGGACCTTATGTGTACCAAAGTGACCAAAGCGACCCCTCTGGGGGATAATTATGGGAACCAGGTTGTAAACTTTTGTGTACCATGTTGTCCTATGAGTTAATTTTGTATAAAAGGAGCGATCCACAGAACCAATTTGAAGCAGTCTCCCCAAGTTGCACGTGTTGTACTTGTCGTGACTTCTGTGTTCCCTGCAGCAATAAACCTTGAATCTTTGACGCCGAAGGAAGTGTCCCGTGTCTCTGTAGTTTGTGCGCCGAAACAGGTATCCCATGAAGGTTATAGGTGTTGTTCCCTGGCACCGCTGGTACTGTTAAAAAGTCCAGTCCTTCAAATGTAATCAACAGGCACTTGAGTTTCCCAATGTGTATGCAATGATTAACTGCTAGGTATTATTTTAGTTGGACCCATTTGTTTGTCATTTCATTTCTTTTCCTTCGTTCAATTCTTTTATTTCTGTTATTTCTTGGATGTATTTTCTTTGTATTTGTTCTTTTTTTTTCAATAAAAATGATTTAAACTCTAAAAGAAAAGACGATTATTTGATTGTTCTTAGTTATAATGAGCTACAAAGTTATGAAGTCCCTACTTTGTTCAGCTGCGGGGGGAAGCTGCCACCAGGGAAGCCAAACGCTCTGGGGAGGACCTGCCATATGATCCTGGTGTCGTGAGGGGAACAGCTGTAAACCTACTTACTTTTGCCAGCAACCTGACCGCCGCGAGGGCAAGGGACTACATCCCCCAGGTGCCCCGGCGGTCGGGTGACGTCAGCGGAGCGCCCGGAGGCGCGGGTCAAAAGCAGGAGAGCCGAGCGCTGCTGGCGAGCGCTGCGGGGGGAAGCTGCCACCAGGGAAGCCAAACGCTCTGGGGAGGACCTGCCATATGATCCTGGTGCCGTGAGGGGAACGGCTGTAAACCTACTTACTTTTGCCAGCAACCTGACCGCCGCGAGGGCAAGGGACTACATCCCCCAGGTGCCCCGGCGGTCGGGTGACGTCAGCGGAGCGCCCGGAGGCGCGGGTCAAAAGCAGGAGAACCTCTCGCACCGCGAGTCGCGCGCGGGAGCGGCCGGGCTAAGGCCGGGACAAGGGCGGGACCATCTAAGGCCATCATAGGCCAGGGGAGGCCGGGTCGGGCCACCCCCCCCTGGCCGTGTAACCTAAATAGGTAAGACCTCTTGTGCTAAGGCATTCCCAGTCCCTATAGGTGCCTGCTGCTATTTACAACATGTCTTCTAAGGGGGCCTCGAAAATTCCTACTGTGACTAGGGACCTGGCCAAGGGGACGATGGTTCACTACTTAATCAAGACAACACCGTCTACTGCCCAACAACCTGCAAGAACAACTCAAGAACGATTGTCTACCGACCATTCCTATAGTGATATCACTTCCCCTCAGTCTGCCGTCGCATCACCAAATCTATCATTTCTGAGGGAACTTAATAGTTTATGCAAAACCGAGTATGCGGCCGTTAAGTCAACATCAGAGCATATTAATGCCTCCTTTTGTCCTACAGTCACCACAAGCCCCCATCCTAGTACATCATCCCCACCCTATGGAAATCTCTGGGGTACTTCCCTCTGCCCACCTGTAATAGGTAACACGAACTCCATAATGTTTTTTCAGGACCTTTCTGGTGAAAGAAAACGATCAGCCGACCAACAAACAGGCACCCAAGCTAAGGAGAATAAATTGCTTGCACCCCCTATTTCACCATCTCTTTTGGCTCAGATTCAAATTATGTTTAACGCCACAATACACCCATTAATAGAAAGAATGAACGATCTTGGGGACAGGATCGCGGCAATAGACGAAATGATTAAGACAAACTCGAGACTCCTAAAAAATACGGCAGCCCCCAACCAATCACAGCCTTTACGCGATACGGTAAAGCTTTTAACAACTTCACAAAGTAGTGTTCTTCAAATCCGACAGGCAACACCAGGCATGCTAACTCAACCTAGCGAGAAAGTTCCCACCAAAATAAAAACAGCACACTGCTGTTCCTTTAAAACGGGGTTGAATAAAGTAACCACTCCACCTAAAAGGCCACCTCCCAAGATAAGGAACATGCAAAGTAAAACAAATCACATCCATTTACCACCAGAGGCTGCCCCGTTTGTGGGTGTCCTCTCTGGGGTGCCTGAACTCACAAAGGGAAAAACTGAAAGTGAACAGGAGCTGAGAAATAAGGCATTATTTTGGCTAACAAAGAATAGACCCTTACCCCACGACATCGACGGTAGAATACAATGTGTTAGAAGGGTGGGATGGTTAGGTCCGCTTCGAAAAGAGAGATCCGGTGATCTGGTGCTGATAAAGTTTATAAACAGTAACGTTGTCCCTTACCTCCAGTCTTGGAAACCACAGATAGGAGATGGACCTATACACACCTGGGGACTATCTGATTTTTATCCCAGAGAATCACTTTACCCCCATACAAGATCACTGAAGAGACTAACTTTTGGTTGGGCCAAAACGGCTCCGGGGTGAGGGGCTTTTAATACCCAGCCTCTAACTTGATATACAATGGATTGTTTTGGTACCTGACCTTTCTTAAAGATTCCATGCTATAATGTTTTTTACTGTGATATGATTTGAAATGTAACTGTGTATATATTTTTGCTATGTGCTTTTATGATTTTATATCTAAAAATCGAATAAAGCTAAAGTTACTTACTTGTTCAGTATATTGCTGTTTATGCTGTATGGCGGGTGGTAGACATTTTTTAGTTTGGTGGATTTTTTGGCAATGGACCTGATGTTGAAGAACTGCACTTCTCCTTCTCAGGGAATACTTACTAATATAACAAAGAACTTGGCACAGAAGCTGTAATATGAAAAGACATCTTTATTAAACTTAACATAGTGAGGCCACGTCACACAGAAGCCGTAGCAACTGAATGAGGTAGTCTGAGGAATACAGAGGACAGAGGCCTTTTATATGTTTTAGGGTTACATGACTCAACACATAAGTAAGGGGCAGTCCTAGCTTTTGCAAGCATACAAAAACAAATCCAACATTCCTTCCTTACAGTTTGACCATTCACATGCTTCCACGACAAAAGCAGGATCATGATGACAAGCCCATTTTTCAGTTTGTCCAGCCCTTAATCAATCATTGCTTAAACTTAAAATTTTTCATCAGACAGGTCGATCGGACCCATGATAAAACAGGGCACATCCCCATCGTAAATAGGCCATAAAGAAAAGAGCAGAGACAGGTGTGAGTAAGATAAGACATAGCTGTATGCAATAAAGGTTTATGATGTCCTGTGCCTTGATGCTTAATCTTGATCAGCTACAAGGAAAGGAACTGGCTGAGCAGGTTTGGCTTCGGGCAATGGAGTCAGCTTGCCCAGGTCACACAGAAGTCAGCTAAAGGTGTACGTGTACCAAGGACCCGGTAGGCCTTAGTCTTTAGCCTATGTGAGGGCAACCACAAAATGGCTGCCGTACACAAAATGGAACCCGGGGGTTCAGAACGGAATCCCTGATTTCATGGTGATCTCGCCACTTGAATATGAAGAAAATGCTCGTATATCTTACACTTGCCATTTTCGGTCTAATGTTACCAAAATCGTCATGATACGACGACTTTTATGAAGCGGGTTCAGAATTTAAAGTACCACAGACCCTCCTGTTGCCCTTACATAGGCAATACCCTAAACCCATGTCAGTCTGAGTCCAGGTCTATACTCATCAGGTCATCAAGATGTTGCTGTAGCATAATCCTATTACTTAGCAACTCTCTCGGAACAGGTCTCCTCACACACGTAGTAGCACAAAGGCCATATATGGCAGGACCAAATAGGGAATACCTCTATCTGTAGTATGTGGCAAAAGACCACACCCAACAATTAGTGATGTTCACTACTGACTGGTGTTGATGTAGAAACTATACAAAGGGAATTATCAGTAAACTCTGACCTCCTAACTAGTCCATGTTCAGGTAAAATATGGAAAGAATGCAAAGAAGTAGCAGTAAGAAGAGACATAGGTTGGGAGGTGGGTACAGATGTCAATTGAGTAGAAAAAAACAATCCCACCCACAAAAAACAACGTCATGTTCCTTAAAAAAAACACTAGAAAACACGTTATTAAGAACATATAGACAACAGGAGAAAGTAGTGACCACTATTACAAACGAAATTATAATTTTTCACAACCCTAAACAAAAGGTAAATCCTAAAATTATCTAGTAACATTTTTAGGTCTTCCTATGCATTTCTGTAATTTATTATATGTTCAAGTGAAACGGTGGTGACCCTCATTAATGCTCTGAGGTAAAAGGGGATACTCTTCCACAGAAAATGGACTTTATTCTGCTTTTACTAAACAGAATACTACTTTAAAATAATGCCAGCAGAACAATAAAATCATTCTCCTAACACTTAGTCTATACAATCACACGGAAACCTCTTGTGAAACCAACTATTCCCAGAGTCCGTTCAAAAAGCCTCTCTGGCAGGCTTCTATTGTCCATCAAGTCTGCTCCCGTTGTTGCATGGGCCTTTGGATTCAGTCCTCCCATGAAAAAATGCTCAGTATCTGTTGGAGTGCCCTCCTGGCAAACACTCATAGCTCATTCAAGAAGTCTCAATGTCTCAAGGCAGTGCACCGTATCTCTCCTCTGCGGCAGACACTACAGATATTGTGCTCTTCATTGGTCATGGGCACAAATCATCTCGTGCAGACCCGGGACCATTCTCAGACTCCAACACTCATCATTCAGTGTCAGAGGACGCTCAGGCTGCTCTTTCATGGGCACCAGAATGGAGTGCCTTTTGCCACTCTTGCATCCTCCGGTGCACTGCACTTCCGTTGAAGCAAAGGAAAAAAGGGGGGGTGCGTGGCCAAAACTCAGGCCAAATGGCTCAAGGGACTGCACACTGTCAGAGGTTAACCAGCACATGACAGGCACTCGGTGCGTAGACAAAACTCAGGCCAAGGGCTCAAGGGACTGCACACTGTCAGAGGTTAACCATCACATGACAGGCGCTATTTTGCACTGAAATGCTGGTTCTGTGGCAAAACCAGCTCCTCCTTCTTTTCTGATGTTGAACGCCTTCTGATGAAGCAAGTGCGATGCTTTAAACAGTTCATTGTATAACAAAAGGACTGAAAACAGGTGGCCTGCAATCTTCAAAGGAGTGGCCATACGCCATAGGACAATTGTGGTCTAGAATACACTGTCATTCTCAAAAAGTAATACAAATATAAAGGCAGTAGGCAAAACAGTGTCTCTAGGCTTTTCAATTGGGTTTCCGTGTGATAGCATATCCTCCATCATCTAAGGGTAGATAGCGACATGGGAATTCTATCTGAATGGATGTCCTCACACATAGTGGCATCGTCTAATGGAGCAAACATATTTTATCTCAATGATTACATATAGGTGTTCCTAAATTCCTCATCTAGAACATCTCAAAAGAAAAATCGCATAATACAGATTATCGGGGAAAACAGTCTGGTTATGCAAAAGGGAATTATACATAAGATGGGGGTCCATGGTACATTACTGCAATCTGAAAGTGTGAACCTGAACAATACACTAATAATAATAAAAGCTGACTGGTGAAAGGAATACGGAAAAGATAAATGGCACTAGGACACAGTTAAAATCCCCAATGACTAGGCACGATGTGCTTGGGTGATAGTCAGGCATGTGACACAATACCAAGAGTATGGGTGATACACAAAAAAATCACAATAGTTTACGAATTTAACTCGACCGCTGGCCGCTACACCATATACGGTAATCTCAGCTAATGTTCCAGTTCCTTCTTCAGGGAAAAATGAAACCTGGTTTCTTTTATGGTACAAAGCCATATACTACTTAGGAAGCAGAATAAAACTGACTAATGTAATATAGAAATTTGGTCACCATGTACAAGAGTCACAAATCTATAATTTATCCTTACGTCCAATCAGGATACATATTTTAGGGCTGCCTGTTCCTTACAGGAAAGGGCAGTATTGTGACTACAAATGACACAATTTGCTGTTTATTTTTTCTTCAATACTTATAGCCAAATTTGACATACACTGGTGAAGTGTTGTCTGTCTGGTTCACAATATGAAAAAAAATCATATCTGTGAATTTTAGTATCAGCGAAAATTTTACCCAACTGTTGTACAGCGACACGTATCGTCATACATGTCCCCTCACAACAACACAGGTGAACTCGTAATAGTTTCTTAAGCAGCAACATAAAACATAAAACATGCAAAACACGCACAAGATGTACTCGCTGTAAAACAATAGCATATATAAATGAGCGGTGACGCATTATACCGTGTCAGGTTTAAAATCCTTACCCTCCTTTTTGACAGTAGATCACCAATTAGTGGGTATCTGCTGTCAAATACAACTGAGAGACACACAGAACCAGCAAGAACAATTCATGATAGAACCAAATACACAAACATGAAAAACGCATGGACATTTCTTTCAAAAGGAGTTGCGCAAAAAAAATCTCATTTCAGCCAACCAAACTCACGTGTCTTGTTAGGCTTAAAATCCCCCAAAGCAATCCATGAATGATCTGTGAGCAGAAGCGAAGAGAAAAAATACACAGCACACAAAAGAGAGACATTTCTCATAATAAACAGACATCAATTATAACTTTTAAGCAGAAGACAAAACATGATACACATTAACAAACACAAAAATACATTTCCATTACTTAACTGTTACCATCTTGTTAGTCACCTTGCAACATGAAGCCCTTTCACTTTGAAAACTACTTCTCAATTGGCAAATCGTTCTTACTTATTCATGTAGGCTTCAAAATTTTAGTAAAAGGCTGCATCTTATTTTTTTGTCTAAGACTTAATGTAACACTTTGTTTTCTGTCAAATAAAAGCGACTAGCAGACATTATTTTTTAGAGCAGAAATACAAATGTCATGATGTTGGGACTTTTAAAGAAACCCTTTTTATATATTTCCCTTTGGAATTAAGTTCTTTAATTTTATTGATGTTCCTATGGAGAAACCAGAAATCCCACCTTTCAGATGCTGTTTAGCAAGGTCATTCTGCATTTCACAGAGACAAGGCTCGAATTTAAAAGGTCACAAATGTCAACATGACAGCCTCCTCCATTGTTTACAGGAAAACTAAAGATAGCATCTTAGCGCAACTTGAGCAGCCTGTTCTCCTAGCCCACAATTTCTGCTCATTCAGAGGCTGACAAAGACAGAAGGCTTACTACATTTACTGTGAATGGTTCACACATACCAGTTTTTAGAACAAATGTTTGCTACCACCCTATACAATGGTACTCATTTTAGCAACCTAACATGGATGAACGCCTAAATGGGCCCCGCTAAAGTTAGAACCGTCAACCCTGATATTAAACACAAACCTCTGCACCGGGCACATTGGCTCACTGAGCTATGAAAAACAACCTTAATAACAACTCGCAAGCTTGTATTATACACAAATGTATGCATTTACTGAAGCCAGAGACACTTTCAAGCTATGGTAAATGACAAGAATGCTGTGTTAAAAATCCATTTAACTCAATTTCGACTTTTATCATTGGGACACTTAAAAATAAAAATCCTACAATTATATTACTAATTAATCATCCTCAGAATGTGCTTTACAGATAGCAAAGATTGGACATTAAGCATATCACATCTAATTCCTTTGAAAAAATGAGTTTTTACGCCTGCGCCAAGTGAAAACCAACATGCAAATTACCTAATTATACAGTAACACATAACTTAAATCAAATTTTAATACTAGGAGGTCATAGTATGAGTATTAAGCTTTATAAATATCAAAAAACGATTTTAAAAAGCACTTATTTTTTTCTCAAATAATTTTTCCATAATTAATAATTTTTCGTTTAATGACACCAATTATCTGTTTTTATGATAATTCCACATATAAAGGTAAGCTGCATCCCTTGCCTATCATTTTTAGATGCATCCATTTATGTGCCTAAGCACAAAAGCCTAACTTAAAGCATGACATTTTTCGCGCCATTTTTTAAAGGACAATCAGTATTTAGCAACAGGACCAAAAATATACTTTGAAAAAAATGCTTAAAGAGAGGAAAAACCGCAATTGGAGTGTCTTCCAGTGATCCAAAGTGATGAACCTTATTTTTGTAACCCTCTAAAACACTATTCTGAAATGAAAAAGTCCAACTGTGCTAAATAAACATTCCGATGCCATTCATGGCCTTCGAAAAACAACATCTGCTGCCTTAACGGCAGGAAAGGCCCTGCACAGTGCTGAAACCTGAGCACGCTTTCAGTCTTACTGAAAACAGACATTTCAAGTTTTTTTTTAAAAAAATGCGCGTGCAATAAGATGCATTTAAATCTAGCAAAAATTCACTTTTAGCTGAAGTGCTTGCCTTTTACATGTACTACAATGCATGTAAGTAAAAAAATGCTATAAATTCGTTTTGCTACAAAACACACAATTATTTCTGAGGCCCTTCATCTTCCTAGTGAATGTGGATTTTAACTTTATCTATTTTAAGCATATAACAGTTTGCACATATGCGTTTTTGCTTAGTCTGTAAATTGAATAGCAACATATAGCCATTTTAGCAGGTGACATAGTAAATTGCTGGAGTGTTATTTAATTTCTACTTAATATTAATTAATCTGACCTTTTACTTAACAGGATGAACACATCAAGAAACCCACAAACACACATTGAGCTCATTGCAGACATAAAGAGAAAGTATTCAGACACTCAGGACACACAATACAGCGCTGTAGCTATTGTTTCATAAATTGCCATCGCAATCCACATACTGAAGTTACACTAATGAGAAAAACCACATAGACATTAAAACACACATTGAACCCACAAATCAACACTCAGGACGAAAACAAGGGACAGTCTACAGACTGTACCCAAACCAAACCCATTTGTAAATACTTAGCTGTAAGTCATATTTACAAGAAACACGTCTCAATAGGGTTCCAAAAGACTGCAAAAACACAGCCGAACAGACTGCTGTATGTGCACGAAGCCACAATTCACTTAAATCACTAGCTTTGACTGGCAGAACACCAAAAATCGTTCTGCATATCTTTGTTCATAAAACTGCGCAGAACAAAGGATCCTTGTTTTGTATTATGTCATATTTTAATTCCCTGGGGATACAAAATTACCAAGGAAGAAATATGTTTTTAAATCTAAACCTATTTAGATATTCCCTTTAGGGGAAACCGGCTAATCCAAACGTATACAAAGTTGGCCAACACAAAGCTCCAAATTTGCTAAGATCAGGCATCTTATAGCTCACTAATCTAGCTTCAAACTTCAAGGGGCTATCTCTTATCGATACACTCGTAAATATACAAGACCCTCGGTTTTTGAAAATTGCAATCTTCAAATAAAAACTAAGGACAAATCAAACTAAGAACCAGACTAAGGAACCAAAGAACAAAGGATTGGGAGCGACCCACTTATACTTAACTCTTACTTTTACTAATCAAAAGGTTATCCAAATTCTAACTGTCAAGTTCTACATGACCTAATGGTCTTTTTAAGAATACTCACGCCAAAAAGGTTCTCAGTCAGGAGTGACATCATGTGGAGGATCAAAATCAGGAAGATCAGAAATATACTGGGCTGCAGAATCAAAGAATCTCCAGAATCCCTGTGCACAGAGTACCTTCTTAGTAGAATCCCGTTCTGTCCTCCTCAGTAGATTTCAGTCTCCTGACAAGATTACTCCCACAGAAAGCCACTTCTCTGATGAGCCCCACGTTGGGCGGCATCTGAAGAACTGCACTTCTCGTTCTCAGGGAATACTTACTAATATAACAAAGAACTTGGCACAGAAGCTGTAATATGAAAAGACATCTTTATTAAACTTAACATAGTGAGGCCACGTCACACAGAAGCCGTAGCAACTGAATGAGGTAGTCTGAGGAATACAGAGGACAGAGGCCTTTTATATGTTTTAGGGTTACATGACTCAACACATAAGTAAGGGGCAGTCCTAGCTTTTGCAAGCATACAAAAACAAATCCAACATTCCTTCCTTACAGTTTGACCATTCACATGCTTCCACGACAAAAGCAGGATCATGATGACAAGTCCATTTTTCAGTTTGTCCAGCCCTTAATCAATCTTTGCTTAAACTTAACATTTTTCATCAGACAGGTCGATTGGACCCATAATAAAACAGGGCACATCCCCATCGTAAATAGGCCATAAAGAAAAGAGCAGAGACAGGCGTGAGTAAGATAAGACATAGTTGTATGCAATAAAGGTTTATGATGTCCTGTGCCTTGATGCTTAATCTTGATCAGCTACTGGGAAAGGAACTGGCTGAGCAGGTTTGGCTTCGGGCAATGGAGTCAGCTTGCCCAGGTCACACAGAAGTCAGCTAAAGGTGTACGTGTACCAAGGACCCGGTAGGCCTTAGTCATTAGCCTATGTGAGGGCAACCACAAAATGGCTGCCGTACACAAAATGGAACCCGGGGGTTCAGAACGGAATCCCTGATTTCATGGTGATCGAATATGACGAAAATGCTCGTATATCTTACACTTGCCATTTTCGGTCTAATGTTACCAAAATCGTCATGATACGACGACTTTTATGAAGCAGGTTCAGAATTTAAAGTACCACAATGTCCACAATGAGACAATGAAAGGTTTAGAAGTACCCAGAGGAGACCTGTCTACAGTTTATAGAGTCTTTATTAGATGACTGCAATTCCTCTTCCAATCTTTTCTACCTTAAGCTGGTACAATTAAATAGGGTAATTGTTCAGAATGAAAGATGGCATGCAAGTGTTGCCATTTAAGAATCTCTGGCTTCTATCCCACCCCTTAGCTATGACAGCCCCCTATTTGACCTCTTTAGGTGTTTTTTCAGGAAGGAGATACATAAAATGATATTCACCTATCCTGTGCCCTCCTCGAAACACATTAGAGGGATCCCTTACCTGTGGGTAGATCTAGCTGCTATAAATAATGTAAAAGCTCATGAGTTAACCTTTAATCTCATAAAAAATTATTGCTGGGATCCAGAATCTACAAGGCCATACAATACAGTGCCTATGAAAGCTGAAAGTAACCACCTTGTTTGAGACATACAATCTGCTTGCATCCATTTATTTGCCATGCTATTTCCTTTTAGGCATTTCCTTTTGGACTACAATATAATTGTAGATCTTTGTGTCATTTCATTGCCAGTCATAAAAGGACAATATATGTAATGTTAGATGTTTGTGATTTTTTCAGATTGGGTTAGAGTTTAAGTCGTTTTTTGAGATATTAAAGGAAAAACAAATTTGTATCTCTAGAGGCGCGAACTCTCCGTAAATACTCCCGACCTCGTGCAGGGATCTGATTGGCTACCAACACTTCAACCAGGAAGTGTTGGCCTCCATTTTGGGACTCTGCCCCAGCCGAGCCCAAACAAGAACATTAAAAAAATTAGAAGGGGGCATGGTAGGGATACCCTGACCACCTAGGTCTGGTGTGGGGGTCCTCTAGGGACCCTGCCTGGCCCAACATGTAAAACACAAGCGCAGTCTTCCATGGTTGTTTCTCTTCAGCCCTTTGGTAGACCAGGTCCCGGGGATATATTATGCTATACATATTGGGGAGGGGGCACACACGGCCCCCCCTCCCCATGGCTGAAATCGGCACGGGAACCCCCACCTCCCCAAGGCCTGGCCGACATAGTAAAATGGAGGAGGGTCCCCCCTCCCCAGACCGTTTGCACCCCTAGGGACCACCACCTCCCCGGGACAAGGCCACAAACATATAAATAAATGGAGGAGGCAGCGCGGACCCCACTTCCGGGCCCTTTATGGCCGCGGATTCCACTACCTCCTCCGGTCCAATCTGATCTCACAAAAATGGGGACGGGATTACACAGCCCTCCTCCCAGTCCATTTCTGTCCCTGGGACCACCTCCTCTCCGGGGCAGGCCCTATAATAACAAAGGAGGGGGCCTGTTCCTGGAGCCGCTATTGGCCCAAGGGACCACCACCACCACCCAGAGCCGGCTCCCTATGTCCTAGGGTGCCCAACCTCAGGATATAGCTGTTTTCTCTTGCTTGGTGGGAGCTTTGACAGCTCCTGCCAAGAGAGAGCAAACAGTAAGTCCACTCCCCGTGGATGGGAGCAGGAAAACTACTCCCACTCGCTAACAGCGGACTTTTCATCTGTTTTCCTGCCTGCTTTCAAACGGGCAGGAAAACAGATAAAAGAATTGCTCCCATATGCAGGGAGCAGCATTTTGTGGGTACAATGCTGGCACCTGCTTGAGGCGGGGAGCCAGCAGGGACCGTGGGGACATTGCGGATGCCATGCGGTCCCCAACGCTGCAGTGCAGGAGGCCTGGGTGGGCACCCAGGATGACGAGGCCGGACCAGGGAGATGTTATGTTATGATATGTTATGACATTTTATTGAGCGTATGTATACCCTGAGGTGTCTTGGCACTGAGCTTGAGAGGAACACAACTGGAGGTAATATTAGTTTTGATACAGGCAAGTTTTGAGGTCCTTCCTAAAGGAAATCAGTGAGGGTGAAGATCTAATATGTGGAGAGTGTCCATAGCTTTGCTGTTCCTGTAATCAGACTTCTTCCACCCCAGCTCAGTTTTTGAGCTCTGGGTGTAACAATTAGTTTGGCCCTCGTGCAGCATAGGAGTCTAGTGGGCTGGAACCATTTAAAGAGATGTCTGAAAAAGTCAGGGCCAGAATTATTCAAAGCTTTGAAGGCAATTCAAAGAGCCCTAAACTTGATGCAGTTTCTGACTGGAAGCCAATGCAAAGCTGTACCTGCCATATTATAGGCCCGTTGGCTCCCAGGAAGTATAAAAACACTGTGATAGGCCAGACAACTCCACACTGTCATGGCCGCCGAACAATACACACTAATCACACGACCTACAGATCTTACCACAACTTATGGTGAGGCAGTTAAATGGAGTCTATGCTAGGCGAAACATTAATTACCACTGATACCCCGCAATATGCCCCTTGGGATACGAGCCTTAATGAGGCCTTGTCAACAGCCACGAGGAATATATACACAGTTTTACTGGCACCAAAACGGCCAGACAGCTCCACTCTGTCATGGCCGCCACAGATCACACGAGAATCACATGACCTGCCTTGTCTGCCCCGTCATTGAACTCCCGCCCTCGAGTCACATGACACAAAAAAACATTTTATACTCATGGCCGCCGGGGATCCAGCTACCTCCCGGATCCGGCGGCGGTGGGTAGGTGATCACGGCTGACTACACGGACGACTAAATGTAAGTACCTAGCGCGAATGTCACTCCCTGAGTTCTTGACTTTTAAATTAGAAACAAGTGAATTAGCGCCAACATATTGAGTACTTAGTGTGAAGTTTGCTCCCTGTATGCTTGACGAGTGATAGCAAACGGGTGAACTGAGGCCAACACAATTAGTCTTTCCGAATACACGCAGGGCCATTATAGACTTATTGGGTGCCCGTTCCACGCTGCAATCAGAATAACAAGAGGAGCACACGCTCCCAGCCGGGTGGTGACACACTAGCGTATGAAGCGGGGCGCCCTCCGTGTTACAATACGACCTTACCATGCGCATATACAGGGTGTAGACACACATGGGGTTTACGTCTTGGTCCATAACAAAACATCCCACCTACATATAGCCTACACACAAGCCCGTGACTAGTGTATTGCCCGTTCTACCACCAGGCATGCCTAACATGTAGCAACAGGATTTAAGGTAATTAGGAGTACAACCACCGGTGCCACCACTACCGAACTATTCAATATGAATAACCCTCCATGACACAGAGATTAACGCCATAAGTCCGCTCTAAATAGGTTGAGAAGGTGATGGTGAGGAACGCTAATTAAGCGATCAGTCACAATTTATAACGTCTGCATTGTTGACCCAGACTATACAGGCGACGCTACCACAACCTCGAGAGTCACTGTGTGTGGAACATCTGACATTAAACATACAGTAGGGACCCACATGAACTACATTCATACCTGTAGATATACGTACACCTACAAAAGATCCTACTAAGAGCGCTGACGCACTTCTAACGATTTAGCCAGCATCACAATATAGTCTACCAGCGTGAGACTACAGCTAGCTTAAACCTTATATTCCCTCCTACACCCAGCCAATATACTGGAAGTCTGTATCCGATGTAAAGACCGCCGGGTACTGCTGTTGCCTAGATTCTCTAACCATTAGGTGAGTTTTGCGATGTGACCACCAACCAATAGCTGCTGCTATTTTTAATTGTTATTTTTACAGTTGTGAATTAATCAGAATCTCCATAGAGGCATGCTCACTAACTTGCTCACTGACGAGATACTCCAACACTGTTCACAGAGGTTTTAATTCACATGCTAGTAGCACTACACCTAGCATGACACTTGGAATGTACAAAGTCACCCTGGTCTGTTTGTTGTATACCTGTTGTGAATTGCTTTCTTGTCTCCCTATCCAGGTAGATGACGCGCAACACAGGTATAACACACAGAGCATTTTCCCTTTACATGTGTTCATAAGTCATAACACTAGATACCAAGGTCGATCATACTGACGTAGACAGTAGCTCCTCCAAGATAATCTCTTCAATTTCTGGGTCCTGAAGAATCGCCAGTCACTAGACATAGGCGAGAAACATGTCGACCAATCAGAGCACACACTAAACCTAGACTCGGGATAGGAAACATAAAATTCCAACGAGTACCGGTTAGTTATTCGTTTTTAATTAGAGCAGGGGACCCCCAGAATAAACTTGATCCTGGTACTCCTAGCTCTATTTGAACTCACAGACCACGTCTACGCTATTCTGTCCCCACACCCCCACTTCACCATACGGCAGTTGGATAGAAGATCTCCGCCAAAGTGCCCCTCTTTGAGGTGTCACCCGTTTGGTATTGCACCGCCGACCCAACGAGGAGCAGCCCAGATGATGAAGCATGACACCTGCAAGGGTGTGTGAGGGCATTACATCCAACAATATGGATGCCCAACTGTAGGTCCCGAGACCCTACAACATCCACTCCACCGGCACGACCAGTACATTCCTTAGCTTTGAGGAACAGCTCAGCTTCTGTTGTATTACATGGAAGCCAATGCAGTCTATGGATTTCATTTGAAATTGATTGGAATTTGGGCAGCCTAACAGTACTCTGGCGGCTGCATTTTGAACCATCAGCAATCTTTTTAGATGTTGAGCTTGAATAATTATATAGAGACCATTACAATAATCTAATTTAGATAACACTTATACCATCATAACAGTCTTTCTAGTGTTAGCTTGCAGAAAAGGAAGGATTTTCTTTATTTTCCTTATTGTGAAGAAGGAGAAGGAGACCATTGCATTAGTTTGGTTTGCATAGGCCAGCCTATTATCAATCAGAAAGCCCAAATTCTCGGCTCTGGTTGTTAGGCATATCACCTACATTTTCATGCCACTAAGGGGAGGCCCTTGCTGGAGAAAGGCTACTGAATATTATTAACTCAGTTTTTTCTGAGTTGAGCTTTAAGCAATGTTTGCTCATCCATGAACATATCTCTTGCATGCAGTCATGTTTATGTTTCTTTTTATATTTTGTATAGCGCATGGCTGCCCGAAAGGTTCCCTGTGCTAGTGAGTGCTGTAATCAGAGTGGAGCCCACAAGTGAATTAGAGGAAACAGCCAGGTCTTGAGTTTTTTCCTAAAGGAGAGTTCATTTTGTAGTGATCTCAGGCCAAGTGGGAGCTCATTCCACAGTTTCTGTTCCAGGTGTGCAAATGGTCTTCCTCCCCATCTTGTCATTTTGACTCTGGTTGTGCTGAGGAGGTGTAGGTGAGAGTACCTGAAATGTCTGGTGGAGCATAAGCAGATATAAGATTTCTAAGCTTTGCTGGAACTTTATTATTTATGGCACTGTGTATTATGCATAGGGATTTGAACTTGATTCTTGACGCAATTGGCAGCCAATGGAGCTGATTTAGGGAATATCTTATGGAGACGTAGCTAGGGACCTGTAGCAGGAGCCTTGCTGCCACATTCTGCACAACCTGAAGTCTCTTTATAACATATTTAGGCGAATCTAGGTAAAGAGAGTTGCCATAGTCCAGGCGCATGACTATTTCTTAACTGATCTGGTATCAGTGCTAGTGTCTTTCTGATCATTCTTAGTAGTAGCCTGAAGCAGATTCCAGACAGTTTGTTTGCTTGGTAATCCATTGCAAGGGTACTATCCATCCAAATACCTGGATTTGTTATAACGTGTTTGGGGTCAGAAGGATTACCCATACAGGTTGCCCAAATATTTAGTGGTCTGGGTATGGCCAAGTTACCTAATATCATTAGTTCTGTCTTATCTCAGTTTAGTTTTAGGAAACAGTTCGACATCCAGTGGGCCACTTTATTCAGAAATTGGACCAATTGTTGGTTTCCTTGATTGGAACCATTAGACAGAGTTAGTTAGTTCAGTTCAGTAAAACTTTATTTTCAATCACTGTAGACCAAAAAGTACAACACAAAACAAAGCACTTACAAACATAAATAACAACATAGAACATTCAAAATACTCATTTATCAGTCCATTTCAATACCAGGTGCAATAAAAAGAAGAACATTTCATTTTAAAAAGACCATAAAAAAATGTACCATAAAAATGCTTTTCTTTTTTAAAAACAAAGAATAATACGTACAGCTGCTATACACTGATCTCACAGCCTCCGTGCGCGTTGGGGGGGCGGTCTCTAGGTCCTTCTCGGTCCGGCGGGGTACGCGACAGGGGTGCCCCCTCTCCCCTTATCTGTTCGCGCTTGCTATGGAGCCCTTGGCTGCGTGGGTGCGCATAGACGCCCAGCTCAAGGGCTTTCGGTGGTCCCCGGGTCTCACCGACAAAATAGCGTTATACGCAGACGACGTGCTGTTTTTTCTCACGGACCTGGATCGGTCGGGACCGCGGCTGCTGCGCATCTTGCAGATTTTCGACGAATCCTCTGGCCTGTATGTAAACCCGGGTAAATCCACATTATGGGTACTGGGTGAACGGCGGCCGGTCGGTGAGTGGGCGGCGGATTTGCTGTTGGCTTCTGGGGGGATGAAGTACCTGGGGGTCTACCTGTCGGAGAGTGCGGGCCTCTCCCGAGATCGCAACCTTACTCCGGTTTGGGATCGCACACGTGAGGATCTGAAAGCGTGGTACCGTATACCACTGTCCATCTACGGGAGGTCAGCCATATTCAAAATGGTGGCGCTCCCACGGCTCGTGTACCATCTGCAGAATCATCCACACCCGGTTCCACCTCGCTGGTTCCAGTAAATCAACTCAGCTCTGAGCGGGTTCCTGTGGGAGGGGGGGACTGTACGGGTAGCGCTGCGGACATGCTTCTTGTCGACCTATACGGGGGGCCTTGCCACATCTGATATACTTTCCTACTATCAAGCAGCATATCTGTTGGTCCTCAATGATTGGTGGTATGGGGACAGAGGCGCCGCTTCGGCGGGGTCTTCCATCCGTCACGCAAGTGGTCTTTTCTGTCTGGCGGCAGTCGCTGTGTAGGATGGGATGGTGGAATGTACTCACTCGGGAGACCCCTCTTTGGCACACTGGTCGTCTGCCCCACTTGGAGACCCTTAGGGGCTTCGGGGGGTGGGACACAATAGGCATCTCCTCATTGGGAGATGTGATGTCGGGCGGCACTCTGAAGTCCTTCCAAGACCTACAGGACGAGTTTGGGATGCCCCGCTCCCAACTCTTTCGATACCTTCAATTCCGACTTACACTGACACCATACCTGACTGACATTGAACACCTCCCAGAATTTAGCCCTCTCGAGGCCAAACTGTTTATGGGGGAATTGATAAAAAACGTTCCCCGGTATACCAGTCATTGGTTCGACATTGTTCCCCTGACCTACAGAGACTTCGGGCAGCTTGGGTGGGGGACGTGGGGGAGCTAGAAGAGGAGGACTGGATGGAGGCCTTGGCAAATCCTAGGGGGGCGGCAATCTCCACACGCCTGAGTCTCATACAATTCAAATACCTGCACCGCACTTACTTCACCAGAGAGCGTCTATGGAGGGCGGGTATGATAGGTTCTCCTAATTGTCTACGGTGCAGCTTGGAGGTAGGCACACTCCTACACACTACATGGGGATGCTCAGCGTTGCATAGGTTCTGGACCGGGGTCTTTAGATGCTTATCAGAGGTACTGGCCTGGGAGCTTCCTAGGGATCCGAAACTGGCCCTATTACATGTTATGGAGGGGGTAGGGGGCAATCGCTATAAACGTAATTTATTGGTACTTGGTCTAACATTGGCAAAACGGGACATTGCTAGGGTCTGGAGGGCACCTCGGGCCCCGCCCCTGGCGGCCTGGAAGAGCGGCATGGACTTTTGCATGGGACTGGAGCAGCCCATCTTTCTGGCCAGGGGATGCCCCCGCAAGCACTTCCGGATATGGAAAAAGTGGGCCGATTACCGGGGGCTGGACTTGGACCCCCCCACCGGAGAGAGATGCCCTTCCAACACTTTAACAGATGGGGGTTGCTGAAGGTGCTGTTGGGGTGCTCTGATGGTACTGGCATGTATTCACTGCACATATTGAAATTTCTCTAGTGAACGGCAGCAGCGCAATTTGGGGGAGGGGGATTGGGCAGGGGGGTTTGTATTTCATGAAAACATCTGACGATGTAATTATTGTTTAA
The DNA here is from genome assembly GCF_964261635.1 of Lissotriton helveticus. Lineage (NCBI taxonomy): Eukaryota > Metazoa > Chordata > Amphibia > Caudata > Salamandridae > Lissotriton > Lissotriton helveticus. The sequence goes on from NC_136070.1 coordinate 512,530,087, forward strand.
CTACGGTGTGCAGTAGACTCCGGTGTTCGGAGCTATGCATTTGTATATGTGCATACGAATAAAATCTGTTTAAAAAAAAAAAAAGAATAAAATACAATTAATATCTTCTATAAATATTAAAAGACATGAATCTGAAGGAGCTCGTCCATGTGGCAAAATACAGTATAGAGAGACCCTTCAATAATCCACATTGGCATTAGGAACTTGGCCATACAGAATACAACAATACAAGATGTATGTGACTGCAATATTCTGTACGCCTCCTGGTACTTTCTTACTCCCAAGTTTCTGCAAAGTTAAACTATCCATTTAGCTCGAGACTGTCCATACAGCGGACAAAAAAAGAACATGCTCAGGTGTCTCTGGTCCACTTTGGCAACAGGTACAATTTTCTTCCACCATGAAACTCAAGGCCAAGGATCTACTGGCCGCTTTTTTGGCTAACCGCTTCCAGCTTGTGAGCCTCGGCAAATTCAACTCCCCATCCTTCACCCTCCCATGTGGGGTGCCACAGGGATCATCCCTTAGTCCGACACTATTCAATATCTATGTGTCGGACCTGGCTAAGGTCATCAAAACCCATGGGATGGGGTTAACCACCTACGCCGATGACACTCAGCTGGTGTTAGCTATCAACAACGATAGAGGGGAAATAGCTACCAGCTTTCAAACATGCATGCTAGACATCAGCTCCTGGATTGCCTGAAACTCAACTCCAATAAAATGGAGGTTATGATTTTCGGCAAGTTACAGCCCACCTGGTCACCCACCTGGTGGCCCGCCGCTCTGGGCCCCACACTATCCCCAGTACAGAAAGTAAGAAACCTGGGTGTCGTATTTGACGACAAACTCACGTTCGCAGCACAAGCCAATGCCATCACCTCATCTGTCTTCTATACACTAAGAATGATAAAAAAAACTCCTTCCATTCCTCCCCCCAGTGCAGCAAAAACTCTAATAAGCACCCTCATAATGTCTAAAGTCGACTACTGCAATGGCTTGTTCCTGAATGCACAGAAAAAGGTCATCAATAAACTGCAGCTAATACAAAACGTCGCAGCCAGGATTATAACAGGCACTCCCAAACACAAACCCATTTCCGCAGTGGTGTGCAAGCTGCTCTGGCTGCCCATATCCAACTGCATTAAATTCAAGGCCTTGTGCATAGCTGTAACGTCCTGAACGTCTCAGGATCGGTAAACAAACACGTTAATGAGGACGCAACCACTTGTGTATGCTTAGATACTTTAATAAAGGCTCAAAGAATACAAAGAGTAACCAAAAGATATAGTCACTGGAGGTCTCCAGTCCATCTACGTTACCAGCCCACAGCACGGATGATGGTCTTCACCGTCCTCTGCAAATACACCGATCCCGGCGTATGCCAACAGAGGACAGGAAACGAAATGGCCGGCAATGCCACTCGGTATGCTGTGCGGGGCTCGAAGAGTGATGGGGGGAAACGAGGAGACAGGGAAACACCCAGCCGGGGTCTCTACCTGAAGGGAGCAGCCGCTCAACCTCTTCCTCGGACTGCACCGGGACGCGGAGTCACCTCCGGGTGATGCGTCACCGATACCCAAATCACAACAAGGGGACAGAACCGAGAGCAGCAGCTCGATCGATCCTATGGACGCCCAAGCCTGTAACGCGGCAAACACCTCCTGGTGTGCGTTACAGCTGGTAGTCCTTGTATCTCGTGTCTGGCTGGGAGCTACGACTCCTACCAGCTCAAACACCCAAGCGCCTTGACTCAGCCGAGTCAGAGCGGAGCTCAATGGTTGTCCGGTAGAGCTTCCGGGTCAGTAACAGGTTGCAGTTGGACAAGACACGGCCCAGGGAGTAACGACTCAACCTACCTCCGTTCTTGTCTGTCTGGAGCACCACTCCGGAACGCTGCCCTTCACGAAGCAGGTACGTCGGTGAAAACACAATATCCGACAGCGTTGTACCTCCAGGTTCCTCCCTTTATAGGGCGTGTCTTCCTTGAGTTTATGTAACGTTTCTCCCGATTACATAAGGGCGTGGTTTCCTTGAGTTATGTAACGGCTCTCCCGATTACATAAGGGCGTGGTTTCCTTGAGTTATGTAACGGCTCTCCGATTTACATAACCTCTCAACCGCTAAGCATCCTGGGAGATGTAGTCCGTTTCCGCTGGTTACCGTTTCCTCCTCTCGCATGTCAGGAATCCTTGACAGTACATCCTCCCTCTCAGCGGCTCCCCACGGGGCCAGCACTGGCAGGAAAACGTCGATGGAACAAGGAAACCAAGCGCGGAGCATGAACCCCTTCAGCCGGTTCCCATGATTGCTCCTCCGGGCCATAGCCTTTCCACGCAACCAGGTACCACAGCTTCCCCTTGCGCCATTTGGACGCCAGTATGCCCGACACCTCATACTCCACCTCCGACTCCACGCATACCGGCCTAGGTGTCCCAGACGGCTTGGAGGGTGCTGGTTTGAGCAGTGATATATGAAAGACAGGGTGTATCCGCAACGACTGGGGCAAACACACCTTTACGTTCACTGGACCCATACACTTGGTAATTCGATAGGGGCCCATGTACTTGGGATGGAACACACTGTTCTTTCGAAACCTCATGTTCCTTGTGGATATCCAGACGTAGTCTCCAGTGCGGTACAGCGGCCCGGGCCTTCTCTTCCTGTCTGCCGCAGCCTTGTATCTTCTCTTGGCCTCGATCAGGACAGCCCTTGAGCGCATCAACGTGTCTTTAATGTGTGCCACCCTGTCCGCTGTGGCGGGAATCCTGTCCTCTCTGAACGGATGTAGAAACGGCAAGAACCTGGGATGGTGGCCATAGTTGCTATAGAACGGAGATGACTGTGTGGAGCTGTGAGTGGCGTTGTTGTAGGCTATTTCTGCAACCCATAGTAAGTCGACCCATTCTTCCCTACCCTGGTCCACAAAACACCGTAGATACTGTTTGAGCGTTTGGGTCAGGCGCTCGGTTTGGCCGTCCGTTTGTGGGTGGTAGCTGGTGGACAGGGCGGTCTTGACGTGCAACGCAGTGCACCATGTCTTCCAGAATAGTGCAGTAAACTGCGACCCCCGGTCCGACACGATCACCCCAGGTAATCCATGCAGTCGTAACACATTCTTAAGGAGTAGTGACGCCAATTCCCCGGCCGTAGGGACTCTCTTGCAGGGGATGAAGTGCCCCATTTTTGTCAAGTAGTCCACCACCACCAGTATCGCCGTCATCCCCTGGTCTGCCGGTAGGCCCACCACGAAGTCCAGTGATATGCTATCCCATGGTCTATCCGGGGTCGGAAGTGGATGTAAGAGCCCTTGGGTTCGGCCATGATCGGCCTTCATGGTAGCACACGTAGAACACTCCTGTCCCCACCTCCTGACATCCACTCTCATGGTTGGCCACCAGAAATGCCGTCCCATGCTAGCCACCGTCTTTTCAAAGCCCAAATGACCTGCGCATGGAGAGTCGTGGCACCATATGAATGCTTGTTTCCTTAGCCTAGGCGTGGGTATCAACAGGCACCTGCCCTTCAGGGGTATCCCGTCCTTCAGCTGCCATTCTCTGTGACTGAGGAGCCACCTCCGCCATGCAAATGACCTGATCCCTCTCCTTATTCCCCTCAGGAACGTGTCCGGCTGGATCACCCCCAATATCATTCTCGGGGCAATGATGGAATGCTCGTTCGCAGGCAATGGTTCCTTAACTGCTGATTGACGTGACAGGGCGTCTGCCTTCCTGTTTTCCGTCCCAGGCCGATATGTGATGCGGAAGTTGAACCCCGCAAAGAAGATCATCCACCTCAACTGCCTGGGAGACAGGTGTCTTGTGGCCGTCATGAACTGTAGGTTCCTATGGTCCGTATACACCGAAACCACATGTCGTGCCCCCATCAACCAATGCCTCCATTCGGTGAAGGCGTCCTTGATTGCGAGAAGCTCCTTCTCTGCAATGTGGTAATTGCGTTCGGCGTCGTTGAGCTTGCGGGACATGTATGCAACGGGATGAAGCACCCCTGTGTCGTGGTTGCGTTGGGACAGAATAGCCCCCAGTGCCACATCCGAAGCGTCCGCTTCCACCACGTAGGGGAGATCCGGATCGGGGTGAGCCAACACCGGTGCTTTACCAAAGGCGCTTTTCAGGGCCTCAAATGCTGCGTTCGCTTCAGGGGACCAGACAAACTCCTTAGACTTCCTCAGTAGCTGAGTGATTGGGGCCACCAATCCCGAAAATCCATCAATAAACCGCCTGTAAAAGTTGGCGAACCCAATGAAACTTTGGACGTCTTTCACGCTTTGAGGCACCGGCCACTCTTTCACTGCCTTGATCTTGCGTTCCGCCATCTCCTGACCCTCCGGACTCAGCATCACTCCGAGGAACTCCACCGATGTGACGTGGAAGTCACACTTGCTGAGTTTACAAAACAGCATATTCTCCCTGAGTTTTTGGAGCACTGCTTTGACGTGGTGTACGTGCTCCTCCACACTGGACGAATAGATGAGGATGTCGTCGATATATACAACCACGTATATATCCAACACCTCCCTGAATACCTCATTCAGAAAGTACTGAAAGGCAGCCGGGGCGTTGCACAGTCCGAACGGCATGACGAGGTACTCAAATAGGCCGAACCTGGTCTTAAAGGCGGTCTTCCACTCGTCTCCGTCTCTCATGCGCACCAGATGGTATGCCCCTTTCAGATCCAACTTGGTGTAGATACGTGCTTTCTTGACTTGTTCCAGAAGTACACTGATGAGGGGTAAGGGGTACCTGTTTTTTATTGTTATCGCATTTAACGCCCTAAAGTCCACACAGGCCCTCAGCTCCCCATTGGCCTTCGGGATGAAGAAGAGCGGCGAGGCGGCCGGAGATTTGGACGGACGGATGAATCCTAGTTTGAGGAGTTTATCCAGATACCCCCGGAGATGCACGTTTTCAGGCTCTGTCAGGGCATACAGCCTGCCACTGGGAACGCTGGCCCCCGGCACCAGGTCGATCTGGCAGTCAAACTGTCTATGTGGCGGTAGCACTTCGGCCTTCACCTCATCAAACACGTCCTCGAAACTGTGATAAGCTTGGGGGAGAGCCACATCTTTCTCTGCCGCTGTAGCCACCGTCTGACTCCCGCTATTTCCTGCGTCAATCGGTTCCGGTCGTATGCCACAATGCAGGGTGCAATATGGTGACGTCATTTCGATGCGATGCGTTGGCCAATCCACCGAGGGGTTGTGTTTCTGTAGCCACGGCAATCCCAATATGACCCCGTATTGGGGTGCTCGGATGATGTTAAAATCGATGTTTTCCAAATGGTTCCTCCCATATTTCACCGGGATGGCCCCCGTGTGCTGCCCGATGGGCCCTGTCACCAATCGCCTTCCGTCCACTGCATAGACGTCTTCGGGTACTGCTTTGGGAATAAGCATTAGTCCTAGCCTGCATGCCTCGTTGTAGTCCATAAACATGCCCGTGGCCCCTGAATCCACCATGGCCACAACGGGTATCCACTGGTCGTGCACTCCCACGTGCACTGTGAGAAACAGGTGTCGTTGCCCTTTGGTGACCGAGTTGGAAAGAGAAGGGATGGATGAGTGACTCCGAGATGCCCCTTCATTGGTCTGGGAGTCCTCTAGTTTTCCGCCGGTACGTCCACTACGGCTGTTACCGACCGGTTGGTCCGATAACGTGACGTCTTCGGCTTGGCAGGGCATTCACATACGTAGTGGCCTTTTTTGCCACAATATAGGCACAATCCTTGTTTACGGCGTGATTCTTTCTCTGTGGCTGTGAGACTCGCTCGTATAGCGCCAATGTCCATGGGTTCCCCCTTGGCTGTGGTGGATGTTTCAGGACTTCCCACCGTCACATATGATGGAAGGGCCTTTCCTTTTCTCCCCTTTCTTTCGCTTAGCCTATGGTCCAACCGTAAGACGAGGTTGATAAGGCCTTCACATGTCTTGGGTTGAGGGTCAATATGAGCCACGGCGTCCTTGAGCTCATCGCACAGCCCTTGATGGAAGAGCGCCGTTTGTTTAGCAACAGGCCACTTGGTTTCCGCAACCAACCTACGGAACGCGTTGAGATATTGTACCAGGTCGTTGGATCCCTGTCTTAACTCAAGCATTTCCCGGTCCGCCGTGTACGAGTCAGCCCTTCGGTCAAAAACCTTCAGGAATTCTTCGCGGAAAGCACCCCAATCACACAAGATGGGGTCGTCCCTGCTCACCAGAGGTACGGCCCACTGTGCCGCGTTTCCAGCCAAGTAAGAAATAAGGAAAGTGTTATCTTCTACTTCCTCAGGATCAGCGTGTAGACGTAATAGGCCCCCTTCAGATCTATCCAAACCCAGCGTGCTATATCAGCCTTGGGCTAAGGAAGGATCAGATGAGGGCTGAGGGAAAAAACGGGAAGGGAAGGAAGGGGACAGCAGGGAGGGAGAGCTGCAAGATAAAGAACAGGAGATTGGAACCTTTTCTATGACCAAAGAACAGCTCTATCAGATAAGAACGATGTACAATCTCCCTACCTTGGTTGAATAAGGATAAGCAACTATGCTCAGAAGATAACTCTCTTCTACAGCTAACCGGACTGGTCGTCCTAACGAAGACTTCTCTTCTGCAACACACAAGATTGGAAAAAACAAGTAAAGACCCATATACTGTATACCCTACCACCTATCATGTGAATAGCTAGTACTTCACCTACCCTTCTTCCTTTCCCTTCAGTTCCAAACATGGGATTCTAGAGTCAAAAGAAGACGCCAAAGAAGGTGGGAGGGGGGGTTACATCACCCAAAGGACAATAAGAACAGTAGTACCTTTTTAGCACGGTTTCCAGTATCAGAACCTCCAAAAAGACGTGAGCAGGATGCCTGGTTGATTTCACCAGGACGGCTCCTTGTAACGAACCCAGGACACTCAAACCCTCTGCAATAGCCGTGGAAAGAAGGCTCGCCAACAGAGGGTTTGTTACGATATGATGGGACAAAATAAACACACGGAGAACCCCTTCCGCAGTAGCCGGTGCAAGAAGGCTCTCCAACGGAAGAGGGATCGGAATAGAGATGTCACAGCTCCGTTTCCGCATGAGCCGTTGAAAGAAGGCTCGCCAACGGAACGGATAACTTTCCTGACACACCGTTGCTTAAGGGTTCCCTCCCGCAAGAGCCGAGGAAAGAAGGCTCGCCAACGGAGGGAACGGCAACGGAGAGTGCCCGGCTGACACTCACTGATGACTGTACGAAATGAGCGGTTACTTCACCGCCCGCCTACAGCGCACCGCAGCCTCAGCACGCCAGGGAGCTTTCAAAAGCAAGAACACAGTCTAGGAACAAGAGTAGCACTTGAACGAGGAACAAAGTTGATTGAGTAACCACCGGGTCAAGATCCAGGATATCCGACACCGGGCAAAGGAAATGATGACTTATATACCCCGCCTCCTGCCGCTATGCATTCTGGGCATTGTAGTTCTCATGCCCCAATGTTTACTCTGTGAGGCGCGATGAGGACCATAACAGTACATCCCCCCTCACCTAGAGCGCCGAACAGGACCTGGACGCAATGGATGCAACCTATGGAATTCGTCCACCAGACGGGGGGCATGGACCCCGGACGCCGGCTCCCAAGAGTTCTCCTCGGGCCCGTAGCCCTTCCAGGCCACCAGATAGCTCAAACCTCTGCCACGCCACCTGGAGTCCAAGATACCGCTCACTTCGTACTCCACCCCATCCGGGACAACCAAAGGAGGAGGCAGCCGTCGCACAACAACAGCCGCTGGCTTCAGCAGAGACACGTGAAACACAGGATGGATACGGAGATGTTGTGGCAGTTTCAGTTTCATTGCCACCGGATTGATGCATCTCACTATAGGAAAGGGTCCAATGTAACGAGGATTGAACACACTGTACCTTTTGAACCTGAAGTTCCGGGTCGACAGCCACACCCTGTCCCCCACCCGGTAGAGCGGACCAGGACGACGTCTTTTGTCTGCCGAGGTTTTATACGACACCTTGGTCGCCTTCAGATCGTCCTTAACTCTCGTCAGTATGCCCTTCAGCTGCGCAATCCTCCTAGCCGCTTCAGGCACCGTAACATCCTGAACAGGCTGCAAGAAGGGAAGGAATCTCGGATGGTGGCCATACGTGCAATAGAAAGGGGAAACCTTGATGGCCGAATGAGTGGCGTTGTTGTATGCAACTTCGGCCAGCCACAGGTATTCCACCCAATTGTCTTTTCCTTGCGATACAAAACATCTTAAATACTGTTTTAACGTCTGGTTCAGACGCTCGGTCTGCCCGTCAGTTTGTGGGTGGAAACTCGTGGACAGAGCCGTCTCTATATGCAGTGAAGAGCACCAGGACTTCCAGAATCTGGCGGTGAATTGGGAGCCACGGTCCGAGACAATGACAGCAGGCAAACCGTGTAAACGCACCACATGCACCATGAGTAACTGTGCCAGCTGTCCTGCTGTTGGGACCTGAGGGCAGGCGATGAAGTGGCCCATCTTAGTCAAGAAATCGATGACCACTAATACTGCAGTACAACCTTGATCTCTGGGCAACCCTACCACAAAATCCAATGAAATGCGCTCCCATGGCACTGAGGGGGTAGGCATGGGACAAAGGAGACCAGCAGGACGCCTATGATCCGCTTTCACTGTGGCACAAACAGTACAGGATGATATCCATCTTTTTACATCAGCTTTCACAGACGGCCACCAACATTTGCGGGTGATCAGGTCTACGGTTTTCACCACCCCCATGTGACCAGCACTAGGCGAGGCATGACACCAAGAATACATCTGTTTTCGGAGAGGTTCTGTAGGGATCAACAGTCGTCCCTGCTTGACAGGGAATCCGTCCCTCAATTGCCATTCCGGATGTACCTGCAACCATCCTTTCCACTTCTCGGACTCGAAACCCCTGCGTACTCCCTGCAAAAAGGCATCAGGTTGGATTGCCCCTATCACCCTTGCAGGATTCACAATGGAGGAGTCCATTCCCTTTATGGGGGTCTGTACGGAGGACTGGCGTGTGAGCGCATCCGCCTTTCGATTGTCCACTCCTGGACGGAAGGTGATGGTAAAATTGAATTCCGAAAAGAAGAGCATCCAACGGAGTTGCCGTGGAGACAAATGTCTTGCAGCAGCCATGAATTGTAAGTTCCTGTGATCTGAATAGACCGTCACCTTATGCATAGCACCCATCAGAAAGTGACGCCATTCAGTGAAGGCGATCTTAATAGCATAAAGCTCTTTTTCAGCTATACAATAGTTACGTTCCGCCCCGTTGAGTTTCCGGGACATGTATGCCACCGGATGCAAAAGGTGTGTCTGTTGGTTCCTTTGAGACAGAACCGCCCCTATAGCCACCTCGGAAGCGTCTGCTTCAACGATAAATGGCAATTCGGGATTTGGGTGCACCAACACAGGTGCGGACACAAACGCCTGTTTCAAGTTTAGGAATGCCTCCTGAGCTTCTTCATCCCACACGAATCCCTGATCCTTGCGTAGTAACCTGGTAAGGGGTGCAACCACACCTGAGAACTTATCGATGAAGCGGCGGTAAAAGTTGGCAAATCCCAGGAAGCATTGTACATCCTTAACATTCCTAGGCGCTGGCCAATCGCGCACCGCCTGAATCTTCCTCTCAGACATTTCCTGACCACGAGGGCTCAGCATGACCCCCAGAAACTCCACAGTAGACACGTGAAAGTCGCACTTCGTCAGTTTACAATACAATCGATGTCTACGCAGAATGTCCAAAACGGCTTTCACGTGGAGTACATGCAGCGCCTCTGTTTCTGAATAAATAAGAATGTCATCAATATACACAATGACGTACCGATCGAGAATCTCCCGCAGCACGTCATTGAGAAAAAATTGAAACGCCGCAGGGGCGTTGCACAAGCCAAACGGCATGACCAGGTATTCAAATAGACCATACCTGGTCTTAAAAGCCGTTTTCCATTCGTCCCCCGACCTCATCCTCACTAAATGGTAGGCCCCTTTTAAATCCAATTTAGTGAATATCCTTGCTTTCTTTACTTGTTCGAGCAATACATTAATCAGAGGTAACGGGTATCTGTTCTTGATGGTTATCTCGTTGAGGGCCCTAAAATCCACACATGCCCTCAATTCCCCATTCGCTTTCGGAATGAAGAAAAGAGGGGAAGCAGCAGGCGATTTGGAAGGACGTATGAATCCCAAAGCCAACAGCTTGTCAAGATATTGTCTCAGATGGAGGTTCTCGGGTTCGGTCAAGGCGTACAGGCGTCCTGATGGTACCACTGCCCCAGGCATCAAATCAATCTGACAGTCGTACTGTCTATGTGGGGGTAGTTCTTCCGCCAGCACCTCGTCAAACACCTCTCTGTACTCGCCATAGACTTCTGGCAAGATCACCTCCTTTTCGGCCGCCGTGGCCACATACTCGCTATTAGCAAGGGAGAAAGAGGGGCTCTGGGTATTCATGAAACAGTGTTCCCTGCAATACTCCGAATTCATGTGTACAGTGTTGGTACCCCAATTGATTTCAGGGTTATGTCTCTGCAACCAGGGCAAACCTATGATAACACCATACTGAGGAGCTTGTATGATGCTGAAAGTGACCATCTCATAATGCTTCCCATATCTCATTTCCGTTTCAGCTGTACGATAACATACAGGACCCAAGTCCAGTCTTCTACCGTCAACAGCATAAACCGCATTACAAGTCTCAGTCGGAAAAAGAGGAATCCCGATCCTCTCTGCCACCGCCTTATCCATAAATACTCCCGTGGCCCCTGAATCCACCATAGCACAAGTAGCGACTTCTACCATGCTAATCATAAGTATGATATTAATAAACAAATGATGTGTCCCTGTTTCGTTATGACCCATGGAAGGGATACAAACTGGACTCCAAGGAACCCCTTCACTCACCCTAGAGTCCGTCAGTTTTCCGCCGGTTTTTCCGAAGCCACGGATACCCCTTTGCCCATACGATACCTGGGAAACTTGGGTTTTACTGGACACTCCCGGACGTAGTGTCCTTTTTTCCCACAATATAAGCAGAGACCCTGTTTGCGTCTCTGTTCTTTTTCCACAGGGGTAAGGGCAGCTCGTACAGCCCCTATATCCATTGGTTCTACATGGGGAGTGAGATGATTCTCTGATGTACTAGAAGTGCCAGACACTGGGATGGTTCTGGACTTGGTCTTGGAATCCCCCTTTCGGTTCTTGAGTCTGTGATCCAGGCGTAACACCAGACTTATTAAATCCTCACAGGACGAAGGCTGAGGATCAATTTGGGCAATGATATCCTTCATTTCCTCAGTTAACCCTAAGTGAAACAGTGATGCCTGCTTGGCCTCGGGCCACTTGGTCTCCGTAACCAACCTCCGAAATGAATTGAGGTAGGTTAAGATATCTTGATTTCCCTGTCGGAGTTCCATTAACTCCTTATCCGCCGTATAATCATCCGCCCGCCTATCAAACACTTTGACGAACTCCTCCCTGAATGCCTCCCAGTCGTGTATCAAAGGATCATCACGTTGAATCAGAGGGACCGCCCATTGAGCCGCATCCCCCACTAGGTACGAAATCACAAATGCCACCTTGGACTGGTTTGTGGGAAAGGAGCGTGGTTTGCATGTAAAATGCATCATGACTTGTGTCAGAAACACTTGTACCGTACCGGCATCCCCTTTAAACCGTTCTGGGTTGGCGAGTGGAACACTGGTCGGTATTTCGATTACTACAGGACTGGGAGGGTTGGACCCAGATGCCCCTGCATTGAAGGGATTTCTCTGAAGGGTGTCTAACCGAGTACGTAACTCGGTGGTTTCCTGTCTGGAGGAAAGCAGCTGGTTCTGTACCGTAATCAACGCAGCCAACACATCATCAAGGGTGGCCATATCTACACACTGAACGGGAGGACGTATAACCGTGGGTCGGATATTCTGTTATCTTCTACTTCCTCAGGATCAGCGTGTAGACGTAATAGGCCCCCTTCAGATCTATCCAAACCCAGCGTGCTATATCAGCCTTGGGCTAAGGAAGGATCAGATGAGGGCTGAGGGAAAAAACGGGAAGGGAAGGAAGGGGACAGCAGGGAGGGAGAGCTGCAAGATAAAGAACAGGAGATTGGAACCTTTTCTATGACCAAAGAACAGCTCTATCAGATAAGAACGATGTACAATCTCCCTACCTTGGTTGAATAAGGATAAGCAACTATGCTCAGAAGATAACTCTCTTCTACAGCTAACCGGACTGGTCGTCCTAACGAAGACTTCTCTTCTGCAACACACAAGATTGGAAAAAACAAGTAAAGACCCATATACTGTATACCCTACCACCTATCATGTGAATAGCTAGTACTTCACCTACCCTTCTTCCTTTCCCTTCAGTTCCAAACATGGGATTCTAGAGTCAAAAGAAGACGCCAAAGAAGGTGGGAGGGGGGGTTACATCACCCAAAGGACAATAAGAACAGTAGTACCTTTTTAGCACGGTTTCCAGTATCAGAACCTCCAAAAAGACGTGAGCAGGATGCCTGGTTGATTTCACCAGGACGGCTCCTTGTAACGAACCCAGGACACTCAAACCCTCTGCAATAGCCGTGGAAAGAAGGCTCGCCAACAGAGGGTTTGTTACGATATGATGGGACAAAATAAACACACGGAGAACCCCTTCCGCAGTAGCCGGTGCAAGAAGGCTCTCCAACGGAAGAGGGATCGGAATAGAGATGTCACAGCTCCGTTTCCGCATGAGCCGTTGAAAGAAGGCTCGCCAACGGAACGGATAACTTTCCTGACACACCGTTGCTTAAGGGTTCCCTCCCGCAAGAGCCGAGGAAAGAAGGCTCGCCAACGGAGGGAACGGCAACGGAGAGTGCCCGGCTGACACTCACTGATGACTGTACGAAATGAGCGGTTACTTCACCGCCCGCCTACAGCGCACCGCAGCCTCAGCACGCCAGGGAGCTTTCAAAAGCAAGAACACAGTCTAGGAACAAGAGTAGCACTTGAACGAGGAACAAAGTTGATTGAGTAACCACCGGGTCAAGATCCAGGATATCCGACACCGGGCAAAGGAAATGATGACTTATATACCCCGCCTCCTGCCGCTATGCATTCTGGGCATTGTAGTTCTCATGCCCCAATGTTTACTCTGTGAGGCGCGATGAGGACCATAACAGAAAGCCACCCGAGACTGACTCGTGGGGAACGCCTTCGGTTTGCACGACAGATGCAGTGCCACTTGAGTGAGGAATACCTGCACTGTGTTGGGGTCCCCATTGTATCTTTCTGGTGCTGCCAAGGGTACGGCGACCGGCATTTCCACTACTACCGCAGGGTTTTGGTTCGTGAGGGAGGAGCTGGGCGTGAGCGGGTCCAACTGTATAGCATCCAGTCTGGCCTTAACATCGGCTGTTTCTTGTCTAGATGCTGCCAATTCAACTTGCACGGCCGCCAATGCAGCCAGCACATCATCAAGGGTTGCCATGTCTGTTTATCGACCAGGAGACAGTTAGTGTAGAGAAAGGTCGGATATTTTGTAACGTCCTGAACGTCTCAGGATCGGTAAACAAACACGTTAATGAGGACGCAACCACTTGTGTATGCTTAGATACTTTAATAAAGGCTCAAGGAATACAAAGAGTAACCAAAAGATATAGTCACTGGAGGTCTCCAGTCCATCTACGTTACCAGCCCACAGCACGGATGATGGTCTTCACCGTCCTCTGCAAATACACCGATCCCGGCGTATGCCAACAGAGGACAGGAAACGAAATGGCCGGCAATGCCACTCGGTATGCTGTGCGGGGCTCGAAGAGTGATGGGGGGAAACGAGGAGACAGGGAAACACCCAGCCGGGGTCTCTACCTGAAGGGAGCAGCCGCTCAACCTCTTCCTCGGACTGCACCGGGACGCGGAGTCACCTCCGGGTGATGCGTCACCGATACCCAAATCACAACAAGGGGACAGAACCGAGAGCAGCAGCTCGATCGATCCTATGGACGCCCAAGCCTGTAACGCGGCAAACACCTCCTGGTGTGCGTTACAGCTGGTAGTCCTTGTATCTCGTGTCTGGCTGGGAGCTACGACTCCTACCAGCTCAAACACCCAAGCGCCTTGACTCAGCCGAGTCAGAGCGGAGCTCAATGGTTGTCCGGTAGAGCTTCCGGGTCAGTAACAGGTTGCAGTTGGACAAGACACGGCCCAGGGAGTAACGACTCAACCTACCTCCGTTCTTGTCTGTCTGGAGCACCACTCCGGAACGCTGCCCTTCACGAAGCAGGTACGTCGGTGAAAACACAATATCCGACAGCGTTGTACCTCCAGGTTCCTCCCTTTATAGGGCGTGTCTTCCTTGAGTTTATGTAACGTTTCTCCCGATTACATAAGGGCGTGGTTTCCTTGAGTTATGTAACGGCTCTCCCGATTACATAAGGGCGTGGTTTCCTTGAGTTATGTAACGGCTCTCCGATTTACATAACCTCTCAACCGCTAAGCATCCTGGGAGATGTAGTCCGTTTCCGCTGGTTACCGTTTCCTCCTCTCGCATGTCAGGAATCCTTGACAATAGCATACAAGGCCATGCGCAACACAGATCCAACTTATCTAACAAAAGCCTTCCGCACCTATGTGCCTAGCAGAAAACTACGCTCCACATCCGCCAATCTCATCATGGTCCCTCGCACATACAAGGTCTCCTGGGGAGATAAAAGATTCACTGTCGCAACGGCAAAACTGTGGAACACTCTTTCAGCACAAATTAAGTCCTGCCCATCTCTTCTGGCTTTCAGGAAACTACTAAAAACCTGGCTATTCACCCAATGAGCAGCAAACTACCTCTACCACCTCTTCCGTCCATAGCGCTGAGACACCCACGGGTATTTGCGCGCTTTATAAATTGTCGAAATAAATAAATAAATTGACACCATTTCCTTTTAAACGTTTTTACAGGTAGGCACCCGAGCCTGAACTGTAAGCATAGCTTCTTTGCTAGTGAAGGGAACATTTCATCTATAGTGGACTCAAATAACACGGTTGTTTTAAAAATCAATAAAAAACATCAGAAAGTGATCCTTTACAATTTTGTATGTTAACAGTCTCAGCACTACCCCAGTAAACAGCTTTAAGACTAGTTTTGTGGATCTGACACAGGGTTTCTGGTTGGTCCCAGTATATGTCAAGGCTTAACCTCCGTAACAGGTTCTTAAGAGTACGGAACCACAGATCTTACTTACACATTTTGGTGTCATTAAATCATGAAGGCCCACCCTATAAGACTCAAGTGTTGTGGTAGACCATGGTCGATGCGAAAACATAAGCACTCTGAGCTCGATTTTTTGAGTAATTTTTTTCTTGGCCAAATCTGAGTAGAGTTGAGTCAGCGGTGTACTCACCAGAAGATTTAACAAGGATCTAAAAAATGTACGTTCAATTACAGACAAGTTAATGAGTTTTGAGCAACCCCATAGCTCTGCACCTTATAAAACTGCTCCTAGAGCCTTGACATTGTAGATCTCTAACGCAGGAGCCACCCTTCTGGATATGGTTTTCCCGTGAATTTTTACTATTTATTCTATTTAACGTTTTGTATAGCGCAAACATGACCCAAGCGGGTATCCGAGAGCTTTACATGCGGGTTGAGGAAGACATAGATAGATAGCTGCGGGAGAAAATGAAGGCAATATACATCAGGAACAACAATGACAAAATGGCGAGCGACACTGGGCCGTGACAGAAGCCAGGTAGTAGCTAAATCAGCTAAAACAAGCAAGGTGACAAAAAGAGAGAAGCTTCTAGTTCAGTGCACTAGAGCTTTCACTTCTCTTTTGAAGGCAAATGTTGAGGGAATCAGTCTTGTTTCTACAGGTAGGGCGTTCCAGATTTTCAGGGCAATGCTAGGGAAAGTGCGTTTGTAGGTTTTCATTTTTAAAAATTTCTTGGGCTTATGGAGCAGTGTGCTGGTGCTCTTTGAGGGCCGGGAGCCACCTGATAGTTCGAGCTTATTTGTCAGGTAGAGAGAGGTATTGAAGTGTAGTGCTCTATGGGTCATACAAGCAATTTTTAACTGGACCCTTGCCTCAAATGGAAGCCAATTGAGTGATTTTAGGTCCAGCGAGATCTGGTTGGTTTTCTTAGAACCAGTGACAAGTCTAGTCGCAGCATTCAGAGATGCTCTGAGGGGGGCCAAACTGAGTTTCGGAAGTCCGCATAGAGTAGCACTGCCGTATTCAAGTCTTGAGATGACTAGTGCTTGCACCGCTGATTTGAAGTCATCTTGTGGAAGGTAGGGTTTAAGTTTTCTTAGGATGCTCAGTTGGAAGTTTGCGCCTTTGGTAGATGCTTTGATGTGATCTTGCATGTTTAGGTTCTTCTCTATCACAACTCCCAGTGATTTCATGGAATCGATGATGTGTGGTGTGCAGCTGAGAGCGGTGAGGTTTGTTAGATATTTCACAACAGTGGGGGTTTGCCTAGTGGGTGAAATGAGGAGGAATTCAGTTTTAAGGGCGTTTAGTTTGAGGTGGTTGGAGGTTTGCCAATTTAAGGTTTTGTGCAGGGTTCCGTTGAGTGACTTGATGTCTTTTTGTGAAGATAATTTCATGTACAGTTGGGTATTATCCGCATACATGTGATATTGGATGTTGGATGCTTTGAGGATTACAGTCAGTGGTTCAATTAAAAGGTTGAAGAGCGTGGGGGAGAGTGAGGACCCTTGGGGACACCCAGCGTGCAGGGACTGGAGTTGGATAGAGTTTGATTGGATTTAACTCTTTGCGTTCTATTGTTGGGAAAGAAGCAAACCATTTTAGGACAGTGCCTGAGAGCCCAGGTTTACCGTTCTAAAGGGACATCACCCACGTACAACTGCTTCTGCACTGGTTGTTAATCTGGAGGAGATCATACATTTGGTTTTGAAGCTATTAAGCTCCAATCCCTGCTCCAGGCAAAAAGCCTGGAAGTCGTTTAGCAGTTGTTTTAGTCCCTGAGGCGACTTAGAGATAAGCAGTGTATCATCCGCATAGAGGAATGCAGGGGCCCTCTGACCTCCTATTTTCGGTGCGTCACACCCATCCCTGCTCAAAAACTTTATAACATCATTTATATACAGAGTGAACAGTGTGGACGCTAATACGCACCCCTGTCGTACCACTTCATCAATATGAATTGATTCCGTTAGCGCACCGTCCTCCCCCACCTCTCTTGAGCCAGGGTTGTCTGTGGGGACCATGTCGAAGGCTGTTTGAAGATTAACAAAGGCAACATATAAGTTGCCCCTGTTGATAGTCACTTCCCTCCAGTAAATACAAGTAAAGCGAAAAATCTGGTCTATTGTGCTCACATTTGATCTAAAGCCTGCCTGCCACTCTGAGATGATATTCCCCTCACAAATCCAGACCTGGAGATGTTTGAGCACCTGCTTAAAGAAGCTTTTCTGGAGGAAATCTATGAGACTAATAGGCCTGTAGTTTGCTGGAAGTGCACGATCGCCCTTCTTAAAGATGGTAATTATTTCAGCCAACTTCCAAGAATGGGGGATATCCATACTTGATAGGATGCTACTAGAGAGCAAATTAATGTATGGACCCCAAGAGTAAGTATTAGACAGAGAGACAATCAGCTGGGGGTCATCTGCTTAAGAGACAGCCAAAATGACAAACTCCTGCACTATGGTGGCAAGCTGTTGAACGTATATGTTAAACAGCGTAGATCTGAGTGACAATCCCAGTGGCACACCACATTTAATTGACAGGCTGTCTGAGAAGCAGTCTTTTTCCATAACTTGATAAGATCTGTCTTCCAAAAAAGAGATAAGCCAGTACAGTATGGAAATGTAATGAAGTGGACGGTTCATTTTTTGAAAGATTACATAATGATTTGTGTGTCATCAGCGTATGAAGTCAAGGTGAAACCACCATTTTGAATAAAGGCACACCGCTAACTCACTCACATAAATATTAAATAAAGTCAGACTGAGGGAAGCTCCCTGTGGAACCCCACAGGGGAGAGACAGAGGGGCAGATTGAAATTGCCCCAGAGCCACTGATTGCACTCTGTCTGCTAAAAAAGAAGTAAGCAGCACAAGGTCTGAGTCCTTAATGCCTAGTACTCCCAGACTTTTGATCAGCAGCTTGTGATCCACTGTATCAAACGCTGCTAATAAGTTGAGGAGAATCAGTGCTGCTGCATGCCTCTGGCTATCACAGCCCTTACGTCTTCGGTAGCTTTAATCAAAGCTGTCTCCGTACTGTGTACCGAGCAGTACCTAAATTGTGTAGGGTCTAGCAAACTGTTTTCTTGAATGTATTGGGCCAACTGCTGGTTCATAACTTCCTCCACTATTTTCCCAGGGAGTGGCAGGCGAGATATAGGGCGGTAGTTGTTTGGGTTTGTTGCGTCAAGACCTGATTTCTTTAAGAGTGGCAGAATGGAGGCTTTTTTCCACTGAGTGGGAAAGACTCCTGAGGTAAACATAGCATTAAAAATGCCAGAGAGATTGCTACCTATCATATTGGAGATCGTTTGTAAAACTTATGGAGGATACTGGTCAAGAGGGGAACCTGATTTTGCTGCTAAGATCAGGTTTTCCACCTGCTCAGAAGTGTCTGGACAGAACTCTATGAAGGGGTTGGGTTTCAGGTTAGCATGTGTGATTTCATCCATAGTGTCAGGAATTGTTGAAGCCACAAACTTCGAATAGATTTTTTTTACTGTGTTCCTGAAACTATGCGCAATACTGACTCAAAACGATTTGGGTACTATTAGTCGATTTGTTGCTAGCTAAGCTAGAGAGTCTGGTTACTACCGGGAACAATTCATTGACTGAGTTCTTAGTAGCTTCAGTTTGTTTAGTAAAGAAGACACTTTGTTCTTTACTTACCAAAGTTTTGTATTTGGATAATGCCAATGTATAGCTTTCTTTTTCAAAATTGACACAGTGAGACCTCCAGCGTCTTTCTTGTCTCCTACAGTTTTGTTTTTCCAACCTCAGAGCTTCAGGGAAACAGGAAGCAGGAGTCGACCTGTTTTCCGATGCCTGCTTTGCTGGCTCTACCTTTGTAAAGATTGTGTTCAGCCAATCTGTGTATTCATTGGAGTCTAACTCCGGATCAGGTTTAAAAATTGGTTGTGACTGCTTCAACTGATGCATTAATCGATCAGTGTCAGTTTTATTCCAAGCCCGAAAACGGGATGGGCCAGTGCTAGTCTGTCCATTTGATGTACTTAGGGGAGTCTCAACATCAAACACATCGGCAGAATGGTCTGTCCAGGGTAGCTGCAATACTCCCTTTAATATAATTATGCTGTCCGGAAATCAGTTAAACCCGATTGTGCCCGACAGTACCCTACCGGATGAAAATCAGCTAACCTGGTTTAAACCGAGTGTAAGTATTTTTTCAGATTTGTTTCACCTCGTGGCCACTTGAGGGAGCAAATGCAGTACAAAACAGAATTGCAATTTAGGCCTGTTAAATTAGGGGAGACACATTGATAGGCATGGTTGGTGAGTGACATCAGGTCCTATTGAAATTGCTGTCCGGACTTTGTCTGGCCCCACACACCTCATCCCACTACAGACAACAACGACGAGCCGACAACAACCAGTGCTCCAAGGCCCAGCAGGTAAGTTCTGCAAGGGAGCCAATCTTATTACACTTTTTACCACCGTCTCTCTGCGTGTCCGCTCTCACTGCAAATCTGCAGAGCACCCAGTGGGCTGCCAGATAGTGAGGGAATTACCTCCCTCTGTATGCCCTGAAAGGTCTCCACCTTGTCTGCCCCACTGCGGGCCCATGTATACTTCTTCCTCCCCCACCCACACTGGCCTGCATGTAGTGGACTGGTGTGAGGGGTCAGGGGGAAAACATTGCTGCTGGGCTGGTCAGGCACATGGGGGGTAGAGGTGTTAATGGCCCAAGGGCCAGAGCAACACCTGGCCCCCTGCCTGGCTCAGGTGGGGGAGGGTGTAATTGAGATGAAGACGGCCCAATGGACGCTGCAGTACTCTCCCCGTCCCCCCACCTCAGTTTGTCAGCACGGCAAGGAAGTGGGACAGGACAGCACGGATGGTTCTGTGGACTGGGTAAAAATCCACTTGTGTGACTGTTTGAGGCAGGCTTTGTCTTGTGTATATAAATATGCCTGCTTTTCTTGCTGTGTTATTTTGCAGAGCTTGCACAAAATGATTCACATCACTACCACCCGTTATTGCATTGCGTTCTGCCCCAGACTCATCCTAGTTCTAACCTTTCCTCCCTACATACCTTTAGGCATGCCTACTACCTTCTTGAACAGGCCCACATGCTATACCTCTAGTGAATATTCGAGAAGTTTCTGAACATCGCTATATAAAATTATTAACTATTGGCTTTGTTAGTTATTGTTATTAAATCTATCAGGGTAATACTGTATATGCAGCACGATCGTTGCTGTAAAATGAGTAACATGGCTGTCCACAGGGCTCCTGCTTTCAAGACAAAGGTTTAATAGGGTCTTGATAAAGCAGATTGGGATCTCAACTTTTCCCGGGCTAGATATATGCACAGGCATGCCAGAAAGTGTAGTCTTCAAGCACACACTTTATCTCGATCTACTGATGTCTAGTGTTGCTGCCCACCTTAAGCTCACAGCTGTTATGAGCATGTTTGTGGTTCCCAAGTGAATGCTTTTGTAAGAAATCGCCTTCTTAATGAATCGTGGCTTACAAATGTTCGTGGGAGAGTGGTGCACAGTGTTGTTCAACAAACATTCAATAACCCTCAGGAATATCGATAGAATATAAAAAACGCTTGTATTTACAAAAACAGGCCTGTGGGAGATTTAGTAAGTTGCCCAGAATCACAGGATGCTGAGCTGATGATGGGACTATGTCGTTTACGTACGCTCAATTTTTCTCATTGGAAGGAGAGGGGTCACAGCCAGGCCTAAGTAAAGGACCTGCCCTCCCCCTCTCCCCCCAGGCCTAAAAGCTAATGGAGATAAGCTAGTAATACCTGGCCCCCAGCGAGGCCCATGTATACTTCTTCCTCCCCCATCCAGGCCTGCATATGTGGTGACCTGGTGTGAGGGCTCAGGGGGAAAATACTGCAGCTGGGCCGGTCCGGCACATGGGGGGACGAGGTGTAAATGGCCCACTGGCCAGAGCAACATCTGGCCCCCAGCCTGGCTCATGTGGCGGGGGGTGTAACTGAGGTGAAGACGGCCCAATGGACGCTGCTGTACTCTCGCTGTACCCCCGCCTCAGTTTGGCAGCACGGCAGGAGAGTGGGACAGGACAGCACTGTAGGCTGGTTAAAAATCCACTTGTGTGACTGTTTAAGGCAGGCTTTGTTAGGTCTCGCCTGGTGTAGGACCTTTTGGAATCAATACGGATTCCAGATGTGCACGCAGACGGACGCGGGGACTGGATGCTTTACTCGCGGCGGGAAACGGACGCACTATATTTTTCAACTGGCGACAGCTTTTCTTCTCTTCCCTCCTCCCGTCCTTCTTTCTCAGGTCATTGCACCGCACTAAAATGGTCCCTCTGCCTTATCTCAGCGCAGCTTTCCCCAGTGAGGCTCCCGCCCTTCACTCCCCCATCGGATGAATATTATCTACTGTCTGCCACAGACACTGTAATCAGCGTGACGGATGGCAGTCATATTTACATTAAACGCCGCCGATAACCTCCCCTGGAGCTTTCGAGCAACAGTGTGTTGTGTTCATTTAACCTGTATTAATTATTCAATGTATTGCACGCGCGCTACGTTCTCTGCACGCGCAGCCTGCCAGTACATTGTGACGTCAGGGGATTCTACCTGATCTCAGGCAGGTTGACAGTTGTACTTTGACAGTTGCATTGAGTGGTGACAGCGTTGAGACGTACCTTGGTGTCAGGACTATACTCAATAAAAGTCTTACAACTAACCTGCATTTCTGGTCATCTTTACAAGTTGGCGACGAGACGGGGATCCTGACACCACGAAGAACACACCAGTAGCCTTCAAATTTGCTGTTTGGTATGTCTCACTTGGCAGCGAGTTACCATCTTATTTGTGTTCCGCTACAGAAATTGGTGAAAAGCGGAATCTCCGGGATCACTGCTGTTCCACCACGCAGGAATTGCGTGTGTTATTGAAGTCGCGGATCTTCACTACAACTTTGCGGTGTTCGTGTTCATCATTGAACAGTCCTGGAGTCAGTATTCTGGATCTCGCTCAGTTCGCCGTTCTAAACGGCTGAGTCCGATGTGTCCAGCTGCTGGTATTAGCCCTGCGCGCTATCAGGGTTTTCAGTCATTCACTCCTCTGGTGCGAGTGCGGTAAATGGTATAAGGAGGAAGTCTGATTGTTCAAAAGTTCCATGAGTGGTCGGCACTTTAAGGTTCCCGATATCTGGGCCGTGCCAGCGGAGTTGTTCATTTTTGCTCCATCGTCCACTTACTGGAAAAAGGTTTCACACATGTGAGGACGGTGTACCCTGGGTGCGTCAGGATCTTTCCTTCAGCGTGTGAGAAGAATGGATGCCTAGCGTGATCTGGGAGGAGCGTACGCTAGAGGTGAACCGTTGTTGAGGAGACGACTTCGCGTAAGGTTTCGGAGCGATTACCGCCTTCACACGAGACTACACGACGCATCCTGAGGAGAAGATTTTCCTGTCAGGTTTCGAAGTGACGTCAGTGGAACGCATCGTTCAACGACGTCGGGCGGCCATTTTGAAGGGGTCGGATGCAGTGTTTCGTGTTTGTCATTTTACAGTGATACGCACACCAAACCACATTATCAAAGCGTCTGTTGCTAGCGCTACTAGATGTTTCCATAGTAATAAATAAACACTAGTTAGCTAACTTTTCCGGAATTTGCGTGTTGCTCTAAGCGGTGACACGCACACCATTCAAATTTTTTTTTATTTTTGGGGGAAATTTTGATGTACTTGTACATAAACACTTCCAGTATTTCCTAGGTGTGGAACAGTGGAACAGTTTAAATAACTACAATTTCGAGGATATAACCTTAAAGGAAAATTTATAGATTGTATTATACTTGTTGTTGGATATAGTATTTACAAGATAAGATATTTTTTTATTCACAATCTGTACTAAATTAGTTATATGAAAAGAAATTAGCCATGGCTTCAGGTAATGTGTGGAATTTATCTCCACCCTTACCTTTCATACCCTCTACAGGTGATGATGCCCTTAAATGGGAAGAGTGGAGAGAGTATTTTGAGAACTATTTATCCACTTTTGAGGGGGAAGAAGATTTGACCCCTGAGAAGAGAAAAGAAAATTCTTCTTCATTGTTTAGGTGCAAAGGCAATGAAAATTTACAACCGCATAAACAAAAAAACTAGGCCAGGTGATGTATATACGATTGCATTAGAAGATTTGACAATGTATTTCAAACCTACTATTTCAATTTCTGTCAACAGATTCAAATTTTTTCAACGTAGGCAAGCCCCTGAAGAGTCTGTAGAAGATTACGTTGCTGCGTTGAAAAATGTAGCTCTAACTTGTAGATTTGGGGTTTTACATGATGAGCTGGTACGTGACCAGGTCGTTATGAGATCCTCTAATAAACATGTCCAGGAGAAACTGTGGGCAAAGGGTGAATTACCATTAGAAGAAGTAGTAGAAATAGTTAAATGTACTGAATTAACTGGAAGGTGTGCCAAAGCTGTGTTACAGGAAGAACAATCCTCTACTGAGGACAAATCTATGGTGGCTAAGGTCATTAGTTCTAGAAAAGCTAACAGTAAGCCTAATTCCGATTACGCACAGAAAAAAAAAGGTTATAGCCATAAAACTAAACTTTCAGACGACAGAAAATGTTATAGGTGTGGCAGTAGATACCATTTGGCTAACGACAGATCGTGTCCAGCGGTAAGACAAAAATGTTCAAATTGTAGTATGGTAGGACATTTCAGTGCAATGTGCCCCAAGAAACAAAAAGGAGAAAGAAATTTGAAAGCTGTGATTTATGAAGAAGAAGAAGAATTTACATCTTCAGATGAAGATGATATGAACTTATTTGTGTTGAATGTCATAGATGGTGATAACAAAAAAAAGAAACCTGTATGTGACATGAACATTGGCGGGGTAGACATATCAATTGTTGCTGATTCTGGTTCGCCATGGACTATTGTAAATGAAGAAGTATGGTTAGAGAAATGTGTTCCAGTCATTGGAAAGAAGTTAAAGAACCCAGTTATTTTCCCAAAGTCATTTAATTATGAACCTATTGAAATGTTAGGTTACAGGAAACTGCAGTTCCTATTTAAATCCCGTCAAACAGTTGGCAAACTGTATGTTTCCAAGGTGGGTCCATCTGTGTTAGGGTGGATTGACCAAGGAGAATTAGGTATAATTCTGGATCCTAATAGTCCGGATCCCGTCCTCATTTTACAAACAGAGGAAGAATGTAATAATTTCTTCAAGAAAAGGTATCCTAAGGTATTTTCAGAGAACATTGGGAAACTTAAAGGTTTTGTACATGAAATAAAACTTAAAAGAGATGCTGTGCCATGTATACACAAGTCTAGGAACATACCGTTTTCCATCATAGGTGAGGTGGAAGATGAACTTAAAAAATTACAGAAGGAGGGCATCATTGAGCCGGTTGAATCAGCAGAGTGGGTTTCGCCATTGGTTATCGCGAAGAAGCCCAACGGCAAGCTCCGTCTATGTATTGATCTTCGCGATCTTAATAAAAACATTCTGGTGGATCAATTCCCTTTGCCCAAAATTAGTGAGATGCTGTGCCTTACTAATGGCGCAAAATGGTTTTCTACCATTGATCTGAGTTCTGCATACCACCAGGTGGCTTTACATCCCAAGAGCAGGAGCCTTACTACATTTGTAAGTCCCCTGGGGTGTTTCAGATTTAAGAGAGTACCTTTTGGTCTGGCCTCTGCTGCGGCCATGTTCCAGAGGTTTGTGGAAAAGTAAATTTTGCCATGTTCTGTGTCCCTACGCGTCCTCCATCATATGTTATCTGTGCATGATTAATATGCATATGTATTCCCCATGTTCGATTAAAGACGCAATTACAGTTGTGTCCATCTCTAGTATGCCAGTTTCCAGTTCTCGTGAATACTACGAATATCAGGCCTATTTAAAGTTACGTTGCCACGTTTCTCAGTGTGCACGTTATTTCATTGTAAATCCTCGTTTCTAGGCCTCAAAAGGGCCCGGACACCAGATTCAGCTCCTGTCTCCTGAGCTTCGCTGAGGAGCGATACAGCCCCCACCTGTATCCCTGACCCTTCACTCACTTCCTGCCTCGCAGTGCCTGGCCCAGCCTGATTCTGCCTCTGAGTCTGCCAAGAGTATGTTATGATTCTAGTTATCAGTCCAGCCCTCCTTCTCTGCATTCCTAAGCTACTGAACCGCATCAATAGTTTCCGTCATTGTCTAGTCTTTACGTCTCCATGTAAGAGAAATACTGTATTAATGGTCATTTAATATTCTTCATCACGCACTACATGTAGAATAATGCATGCTCCAGTCTTAGAATCAAGTTAGCCTTTCCCCTCCTGACTTCTAGTTTATATCAACATGTTCTCTAAACATCAGATACTAGATACTGTTTAGGTACATGTCGCCCTGACTCTCCAGACTTCAGTCTCTGCTCCTAGCACAGAGTTCGTAGCCCCCAGCTTCTCCTAGTAATACGTCATTGCCAGCTTGCGCGCACCATCAGGTTAGAGGTCCCGGCTCCTTAGGTAGCCCCCTCCATGTTTCCGCCCCATTTATGACATATTCTGTTACGTTTGCATCACATGTCTATGTATATGCCCCTGTTACACCCATTTTCACCCTTATCTTTCGCGACTGCTATTGACCACACCCACTGCTCCGCCTATCGTATGTATTGTAATACAACTGTTTTTAGTATATATGTTCGTGTATTGTTATTAAATGCTAGCGCGCTCATCCCAGATCCAGCCCCGGCAGCTGCCGGGCCCTGCCATCCTATTCCTGTGCAGGTTGTCCTGTTCCTGTCCTTTATGCTGTAATAAACCTGCAAAACTCCTACTACCTCGAATCTTGACTCTTATTTATTGAGCTATCTGTTATTCATTTATCCATTCAAAAATAGAGGTATTATTTATTTATTTACCACATAATGGCGCCCGAACAGGGACTTGCCCTTTCCCCACGCGTCGGTGAAGCCACGCCGGCCCCCTGACCCTCTGCAGCCGTGACGGAACTCTTCTGCGCACCGGCAGATATTTCTGCTTTAAGTATCCCTCAGGCCCACGGAGGAGACGGAGGAGGCGGTCCAGCATCCAGACGAGACGGTGGAGGAACGCGGCGAGTCCCGACCAGAGCCCAAGCCGAGAGTCCAAGGTCCGAGGTATCCGGAGGCCCACCCGTAACAGAAGTCCGAAGTTCGTCCGTCCGGCGTCGAAGCAGTCCAGTCCAGTCTGAGGCCTTCCGTTCTTGCTGCCCGGTGAGTACCGTTGCTGGGGTAGTATCTAGACAGGGTCAATCTAAATTGTCTCTGGTCCGATGGGTCTGGGTACGCAGATCTAAAACGAAGTGTTCACCTAGGTGGATACGGGTCTTGATGCGTCCTTTATGGGACCGGTATGTTCCGTGCTGTTTCAGCAGCGCATCCAGTAATTCTAGTCTGTTCCGTTCTCGAGAAATTCATGTGTTTCTGTTCTCAGTGTTCCAGGTAGTATTCTGTCCGAACTGTTGCTTCATAATGTTATTCAATGTATTTTCAATGTCGTGGTATGCCTGAATTGTTTTCTCAATTGTTATTGTTCCTCGTGTATTGTATTGTGTTCAGATTCAAGTTTGCAATGTCCCTCTTTTCGAGATTACGTCAGTTAAAAACTAGAAAGGGTCTGCTAGAAGAAGCAGTTCCTGTCCCGCCTAGGGACAGTCCAGGTCATTTTATGTATCAGAAGCATGGCATAAGCGCCATATTATATCTAGATTTATGGGTAGAGTATACCAAGGAGTTAGAAGAAAAGTATAGATGGCCCGTATCAGGTACGTGGGATGCCGAGTGCATCATGAGAGTAGAAGAAGCATTATGGAAAAAGAAAGCCAGACAGTCACAGAAAGATGCCATCGAGTTATGGCGCAAAGAATCTCATAAAAGAACCGAAAAAGAAATCAGAAAGTCAGAATTAAGTAGAGAATCCTTAGAACGAGCCCAAGAAAGGGAATTAATCGAGATAGGTGAACGAGTCAAAACCGAACAGTCAGACAGACAGAGGCATGCCCTTATTAAGGGTATGTATCCTCTTCTTGCCGAGGGCTTGCCAAAAGCGACCCCGGAGGCATCCAGTAATTTCCCGCCACCATTAGTCCCGCTCAAGCTACGTCACAAACCGACCGCAGCTGATATTTTCATCTCGTCCTATTTGGACGACACAGTCCCGGAATATGCAAATCCTGTTCCTGTTCCGCCGGTCCCTGTAAATCAGGCAATTCCTGCTCCTCCAGACACCGGAGTACCTGCTACGGTACCCCCGGTCCAGCCCGCCATACAAGTCCAGCCTGCATTTCAATTTCCCACTTTGCCAGCACGAAGAGCATCAGTTGACGACTCTAGTTTAGGGGCCGCAGGGGGAGGTCCTCCTGGAACCCCGCCGCCACACAAGCGTTTAACGTTAGTCGAATTACATGCACAAGCGTCACAGCGTACGCCCAGACATCAGTCTGTTGCAGAAATAAGAAAAGCCCTTACCGAATGTGGCTATGACCCAGTCCCAGGCGAGGATAATATGGTTTTATATTCATTACGCGTAAGAAAGGTGACCGAGTATCTAGTCACCCTACCAGATATGAAAGAAGATCTAGACAGAATATATCGTTTCATCCGTACAGGGGATGATCCAGAAAGTATTAGTGACGTCATGTCTCAAAGGAAAGTTGAGATCCAGCTCATGTTATTAAAGTTCTTGATTAATTGTCTAATAAGAGAACAAGATTACCCGACTAAAGATCAGGCCGAAATGAAAATCCTGACAAGGTGGAGTGATAATATAGCCGAGGGTAAGCATAAGAACATCAGTAGTATAGAGAGTATGTACAAGAAAATTTGTAAGGAAATAATAAGGTTACATGATCAACGTAAGGCAGCACAAGTAAGCGAAAAAGAAAATGACTCTTCTACTGAAGAGGTAGAGGACGAGAATCCCGCCAGAATAGCGTATGTAGGAAAATCTAGATTTCCAGACCGACATTCACGTCTAGACTACAAGAAAACTGTTCATCCTCCAGCACCAGAACAAGGTTCTCTGGAACAAGTATTTCAAGCTACCGATCACATTCTGAAATCACGAATCGGTTACAGTGAGTTAAGTACTATGCATGAACAAGAACTAGTCCGATCAGCAGTCCGATGGATTACTGATTCTACCACTTTTCCAGACGAAATAGTGGCACAAATGTTTCTGAAATTGCCCCCAGCCGAGCAACGACTGGCGGGTATGTATATGATCCAGCACCTCATTACATTGTATGAGGGTCAACATTCTGATCCAGGTCCGTTACACGATGTCCTGAACGAGTTACTCCAGTATAAATGGAAAGGTTTAGGTACTGATTTAATTAGTGTCATTCTAGAACAGCGCCACAAATATAGAACGTTTTTGAACCCGCATTTTGTTCATGTCTCACCCCCAGAAAGTAAACCCTTTTACATAGACAGACAGAATCCGTTACGAGAAGTGCATCCAGTTAAGACAGAGGGTGGTGAAATGCAACGAGTGTTTGTTTACACCCCTATCACAAAGATGGAACTCTTAGAGATGAAAAAATTAATTCCCTGTCATGATAAAGATCCAGCAGGGTTCCACAGAGAATTAAAAGACATGCTCCGTATGGGAGAATACACGTATCCAGATATTATTAAAATGTTAAAGGTCCTGTTGCCCGCAGGGGTATATGAGAAACTCAAGGAAAAAGAATGGGAGGTGGGAGAGAAAAAGATCGATTGGGCAGTTCTAGAAGCTGAAGATAAGGCACGAGTACCAGGTACCGGTCTTGGAGATAAATGTAAAGAATTACCTGAACTGTTAATACAAGTTTTGCCCAGACTATTAGCAACTAAAAAGGAAGACTGGGATGCAATCTCAGCATGTAAACAGAAACAAGACGAAGACACTAGTGATTTTTATTCTAGATTCGAGAAATGTTTTATTATAAACAGTGGCCTCAAGACGAGTAGCGAGTCATACCCTCATCTTTTTGTTACTAAACTAGTCGAGAATTCAAGTCCACAAGTTAAGAATCGAGTTTTGAAAGTCGAAAGTACCTGGCAAGCTAATACCCCGTCCCAGATGTTACAGATGCTTCAATATCACCAGAATAGAATCAGAGAAGAGCAAGATCATGAGAGAAAACGTATGAAAGACACGAAAATGAAAGTACTAGTTGCACAATCTGTTCCTCAAGACAGTCAGAAGAGGGGTACGAATCAAGCCAGTCACCCTGCAGCTCCCGTTAAAGGGAACTGCAATTATTGTAAACAGCCAGGTCATTTCATAAACGAGTGTGCAGTTCTGAAACACAACATAGCTACCGGTAAGACTAAAGAAAGACCACGTCCGCCTAGACAAGAACAAGTTACACAGACTCCTCAACCACAGAATGCACAACAGACAGTTACCGTACCGCAGCCTATTGCTGCAACACAGCATGTTACACAGCAGATGTACCAGTATGCTCAGTCAGAATATCCAGAGTATCAACCGTATTCATGAAACAGCCTAGAGAGGGAGGTAGGCTTGCCTCTCATCGAGATACCTGTAGATCAAGAAGGTCCCTATGTCCACAGTCAAGTATTAGGGAAAGACAGAAAGTTTCTGATTGATACAGGGGCAAGTAGGACCACCATCAGCCACGCCGAAGTTCCAGGGGCTCCGCTCTCAGGCTCTAGAAATGTTTCCCTTGGATTTTCAGGAAAACCTATTGTAAATGAAATATCAAAGCCAGTTACCCTAGAAGTAGGTCCACTGTCCCGCACTACTGATCTGTTACTTACTAAGTCATGTCCAGAAAATCTATTAGGCATTAAAACACTGAAAGAGTTAGGTGCAGTTATATGCTGTTCCCCAGAGGGAATACGATTGTTCCTACGTGACTTCAAGGGTCACTATGTATTACGAGATTTTGATCCGAGATTGTCTAATGTCCCGCAGCATCTATGGGCGCAAGGTCCAACTGATGTTGGCTTTATGCAAATCACACCCCATCGTGTGACTCTTAAACCAGGTGTAGTGTTGCCACGAATCAGACAGTACAGATTGCCACCTGAGGCTGTAGCAGCCTTATCCAAAATTATTGACGAGCTCATGGCTCAAGGAGTAGTTGTAGAAACTGACTCCAATGTATGTAATTCTCCGATCATTCCAGTCATGAAACGTACTGATCCAAATGCACCCCCAGTATATCGATTAGTGATTGACCTTCGAGAACTTAATAAATGCATTATTCCCCAGTACCCAGTTGTCCCAGATATCTCTTCCCTATTGACAGCTATTGATTCCGAAGCCTCATTTTTTACGGTCATAGACCTCAAGAACGCGTTTTTCAGTGTCCCCATTCATCCAGACAGCCAGTTTCTTTTCGGATTTTGTTTAAATGGAAGGAGCTATATGTTCACACGCGCTCCTCAAGGTTTCACAGAAAGTCCTAGTATTTACAGTCAAGCACTCAAGAGACAACTAGACAACATTCACATGCCAACTGACACTGCCCTGCTCCAGTATGTCGATGATCTCCTGATCACAGCCCGTTCTGAACGTGCTTGCGAGCAAGCCTCACTTACAGTCTTGTATTTCCTAGCCGAGATGGGGCACAAGGTGTCCCCTTCGAAGCTTCAATTCTGTGTCCAGCAAGTGATCTACTTAGGCCACTTGCTGTCCAAGTGGGGTAGGCAGTTGACACCCGACCGTATCCAGTTGATAGCGAGTCTTCCTCAGCCCAAGACCCAGAAGGAGGTACGTGCTTTTATTGGCCTCACTTCTTATTGCAGACAATGGATTCCTCAGTATGCATTTCTAGCTAAACCACTGATACAGTTAACGACACAGGAGGCAGCCGTATCGACTGTTCTCCCTTGGACATCTGAACATACACTTAGTTTTAATGCATTAAAGAAAGCCCTATGCCAAGCTCCAGTTCTAGCTACACCAAACTACAGTAAGCCTTTTACACTTTTCGTCACTGAGCGCGAAGGTACAGCATTATCTGTTCTTACACAAGATCAAGCAGGACAATACAAGCCCTGTGCTTATTTTTCGAGCACATTAGATCCTGTAGCCCAGGCTCTGCCTGCGTGCCTCAAGTCAGTTGCAGCCACAGCACTAGCTATCAGACAAAGTGATTCCATAGTATTAGGACATTCCTTGACAGTACAAGTCCCACACTCCGTGGAAGTTCTTTTAAACCGAACACAAACTCAGCACTTGACGATTGCACGTTTAACAGGTTATGAATTGACACTGTTTCAGCCACACATAGAAATCAGACGCTGCAACGTTCTAAATCCTGCCACACTGTTACCGTCAGTAAATTCAAATCCTGCCACACTGTTACCGTCAGTAAATTCAAATTCTGCCACACACGACTGTGTGGAAGTAGTTAATATTATGACTAAGCCAAGACAAGATCTGACAGATATTCCATTACCAGATCCAGACCTGACACTTTATGTGGATGGTTCATGTATGAGAACAAGTACAGGAGAACTAGTCGCCGCGTATGCAGTGACTACTGACACTGAAGTTATTGAAACACACCGTATTGACACCCTGTCTGCTCAAGCGGCGGAGCTAGTTGCTCTGACTCAAGCCTGCATACACGCCAAGAACCTGAAAGTTAATGTTTACACAGATTCACGCTACGCATTCGGAGTTGTACACGACTTCGGAGTGCTCTGGCAGGAGAGAGGTTTCATGACTTCTCATGGAACCAAGATTCAGCATGGTCTCCTTATTCAGGCTCTGTTAGATGCTATACATTTACCGACATCCATTGCTATCATGAAGTGCAAAGCACATACGAAAGTTACTGACATTATTTCCCAGGGTAATGATCTAGCAGATCGCACAGCCAAGCTTACAGCTCAGACTCCAGACATTCCAGTTAATAAGACACCGACACACACTCCAGATCCAACTACATGTATGACAGTTAAGGACCCTACTCAAGATGTCATAGATATCCAGTTACATGCTACTCCCGAGGAAATCAAGAAATGGTCCGAACAAGGAGGGGTCCAGACAGATCAAGGATGGTTAACGAAGGGCAGAGCCACATGGTTTCTCCCCGACTCTATGGTTCAAGTCATTATTAATACCACACATAGTCCAGCACATTTAGGGGAAAAAGCAATGTTATACAGTATCCAGAACATTTGGTTCAACAAGCATTTGCGAGCTGCAGCCAAGCAGAAAGTCCGTACCTGTATGATATGTTGCCAGTTTAATCCAGGTAAAAGTGTCCCGGTGGAACAAGGGGGATTCCAGCCTCCTGACCACCCTTTTGAAGTCCTCCAGATGGATTACATTCAGATGGAGCGATGTCGAGGTTTCAAGTATGTCCTTGTAATTGTATGCGCTTTGTCCAGGTGGACAGAAGCATATCCAGTCCCAGATTACACCGCCGCGACCACTGCCAAGCAGTTGGTTCGTGAGTTCTTCCCCCGTTATGGACTCCCTAGAGTCGTATATTCTGATAACGGCCAGCCATTCTCATCTGAGTTGATGAAGCACGTTTCCCTATTGTTAGGGTACCAGTGGAAGTTCCATTGTGTACGCCATCCTGAAGCAGCCGGTCTCGTAGAGAGACATAATCAGACCCTGAAAATCCGAATTGCAAAAGTTTGTCAAGAGAAAGGTATGGACTGGCTAATAGCTCTGCCAGTTGCCCTGTTCTATATGCGCATGGTCGCACATTCCAGATCAGGTCTGTCCCCGTATGAGGTCGTTTTCGGCCGCCCCCCTAACATGTGGGGTACTCCTAGACCCCGAAGTATTACCGATGTTTCAAGTAATATGCTGACAGATTACCTAGCTTCCTTGATGTCTGCCCTCAACTCTTGTCGTTCACAGGTTGCCGCCGCATTTCCAGACAATACCGAGGTGGCACCGCATGAAATCGTTCCCGGATCCATGGTCTTAGTGCGAAATTTTGATCGTTCAAGTCCACTGGAGCCTCGCTGGAAGGAGCCCCGACAGGTCCTCCTGGCCACCCGTACAGCTGTGAAGTTGGAGGGACGCAAAGGCTGGGTGCATCTTTCGCACATCAAAAAATTTTATGGATTGAAGCCAGTTTCAAAGAACATTTCCGAGCATTTAAAAGACTGCCAAAGTACTATTCTTAAGGACTGTCCCGTAAAGAACAATGATACTGCACCCTCCCTGTTAGAGACAACTCCGCAACAGGAGTATAAGAAAAAGTTAAGGTCTAGTAAAATAAGTCAGCCAGTTTGATTGTCTAAGTCCTCCCCTAGGTGAAACGGTTAGACCGGTTTCTGACATGTATAAAATAGACCCCCATAGTGAGAGAGTTAGTCAAAACTCAATCCGATGTATCGTTTTCCTAAGTTTCATATTATTTCTCAGTATTATGATTTCCTGCACCAGTTATGCGTTTTATCTGTATTTTCCAGTTTCTCATGTAAATAAGTCTTCTAATGTTACAGTAGAGCACACGTTTAGTGATCTGCCTCCTCATGAACTCTCTTATCGCCTCGCTATGCGTAACAATTCTTTTATCCGCATGTTACATTATTCACACCAGACCAGCAATGCCACTAATTGTTGGGTGTGTGGTCGACTCCCCCCTTTCCAGACACCGAAGGGAGTTCTGCCACTCTTTCCTT
The DNA here is from genome assembly GCF_964261635.1 of Lissotriton helveticus. NCBI lineage: Eukaryota > Metazoa > Chordata > Amphibia > Caudata > Salamandridae > Lissotriton > Lissotriton helveticus. The sequence continues at coordinate 512,563,909 of NC_136070.1, forward strand.
ATCCATTTTCACATAATGGTTCGTGTGGAGCATGGTCCACGTTAACGTCATCCTCAACAGATATGTTTTTTCTTAACAGTACATGTTTCCCAGACAAGCAAGGTCTTCCCCACAGAACAGGGTTAGATCTAGAAAACGAAGTTTACAATTTAGGAAATTATTCTTCGAATTTCATGGTCCTGAATGTTCAGTCTGCTTCTACTCCAGACTTACCTGCTATTTCAGTACTACCAGTCAAAGGTGAATTATGTGTCCGAAATAATGGTTCCGTACATGTAGGACATAGTGATTGTACTACTATTGTCAAGTATAGTGACAGTAGGAAATCTATTTTCAAAGCTTCACGTCATTCTTATTTTGTTTGTGGTCAGACCGCATATGTTCGTCTGCCCCTCGATTGGGAGGGAACATGTTACATTGCCTTCCTACTGCCACCAGTTTTCCTAGCCCCATCTGATTATCATAGAAACACACATCTAGTACACATTAGACATAAAAGGGAGATCGAGTCCCCAATTGTCGATTATACTGAAACTGCTCTAGAACAGTATACAGATTTCAATAGAGGTTTCTTCTTCTTTATAGGCCCTATCCAGAACAGTAAGCTAATCCGTAGGTTAACCAGAACCCTTGAAGCTGTAGTAAATGAGACTGCCTCTGCTCTAGGTAACTTAACCGAAGAGCAATCTGCTATGAGATTTGTCGTGCTCCAGAATCGTCTCGTCCTTGACGTCATACTGGCCGATAGGGGCGGGGCATGTAGAGTCATCGGATCTAGTTGCTGCATTTTCATTCCAAATAACGCGCCGTCTGTTTATTCAGCTATAACCAGACTCCATAAAATTGCCCATCTGTTACACCAAGATCCAGGCACCTGGACATGGTCCGGTTGGTTCTGGAATATAATTTCCGCCTGGGGATGGAAAGTATTGTCATTTCTAGGTATTGCAGTAGCGATCATATTCAGTTGCTGCCTCTGTATACAATGTGGCCCTGCGATTTGCGGCATTTGTGCTACCTCTTGTATTCCTAGTCCCAAGTCCCGTTCTAAATCCCGTTCCAAGAAAATTCGAGACGAACAATTGATGCTGTATGAAATGATAGATGGTATCATGAATATTGATGTTTCCTGATGGAAACGTAGTGACAAGGAGGGAATGTGGAAAAGTAAATTTTGCCATGTTCTGTGTCCGTACGCGTCCTCCATCATATGTTATCTGTGCATGATTAATATGCATATGTATTCCCCATGTTCGATTAAAGACGCAATTACAGTTGTGTCCATCTCTAGTATGCCAGTTTCCAGTTCTCGTGAATACTACGAATATCAGGCCTATTTAAAGTTACGTTGCCACGTTTCTCAGTGTGCACGTTATTTCATTGTAAAGTCCTCGTTTCTAGGCCTCAAAAGGGCCCGGACACCAGATTCAGCTCCTGTCTCCTGAGCTTCGCTGAGGAGCGATACAGCCCCCACCTGTATCCCTGACCCTTCACTCACTTCCTGCCTCGCAGTGCCTGGCCCAGCCTGATTCTGCCTCTGAGTCTGCCAAGAGTATGTTATGATTCTAGTTATCAGTCCAGCCCTCCTTCTCTGCATTCCTAAGCTACTGAACCGCATCAATAGTTTCCGTCATTGTCTAGTCTTTACGTCTCCATGTAAGAGAAATACTGTATTAATGGTCATTTAATATTCTTCATCACGCACTACATGTAGAATAATGCATGCTCCAGTCTTAGAATCAAGTTAGCCTTTCCCCTCCTGACTTCTAGTTTATATCAACATGTTCTCTAAACATCAGATACTAGATACTGTTTAGGTACATGTCGCCCTGACTCTCCAGACTTCAGTCTCTGCTCCTAGCACAGAGTTCGTAGCCCCCAGCTTCTCCTAGTAATACGTCATTGCCAGCTTGCGTGCACCATCAGGTTAGAGGTCCCGGCTCCTTAGGTAGCCCCCTCCATGTTTCCGCCCCATTTATGACATATTCTGTTACGTTTGCATCACATGTCTATGTATACGCCCCTGTTACACCCATTTTCACCCTTATCTTTCGCGACTGCTATTGACCACACCCACTGCTCCGCCTATCGTATGTATTGTAATACAACTGTTTTTAGTATATATGTTCGTGTATTGTTATTAAATGCTAGCGCGCTCATCCCAGATCCAGCCCCGGCAGCTGCCGGGCCCTGCCATCCTATTCCTGTGCAGGTTGTCCTGTTCCTGTCCTTTATGCTGTAATAAACCTGCAAAACTCCTACTACCTCGAATCTTGACTCTTATTTATTGAGCTATCTGTTATTCATTTATCCATTCAAAAATAGAGGTATTATTTATTTATTTACCACAGGTTGATGAGTGAACTCTTTAAAGGGGAAAAAAATCTCTTGATTTTCCAAGATGACATCATGGTAACAGGCAGAAGCAGAGGTGAACATGATTCCAAACTTAACAGAGTCCTTGGATTGCTAGAACATCATGGGCTTACAGCGGATCTGCGTAAATGCAAATTTGCTGCAAATAGTGTCACCTATTTGGGGCATGAAATTGATGGAAATGGTATAAAGCCTAAAAAAGAGCTGCTATCGGCTATTAGGGAGGTCCCCTCACCTAAAAATAAAGAGGAGGTCAGAGCATTATTAGGCCTCTCTGAGTTTTATGCTAAATTTGTAAAGAACTTTTCTTCAAAAACCTTGCATTTAAGAGAGCTCATAAAACAGAAAATAAATTTGAGTGGAATGCTACTTGTGAAGAAGCATTTAAAAAAATAAAGGAGGAAATTTGCGATGCCCCACCCCTTCAAGGGTTTAACCCCTCCTTCAAAAGCATAGTGACCACAGATGCAAGCAATAAGGGGTTGGGAGCGGTACTTTCACAGGTCAATGGAGAAGGAAGAGAAGTTACCATTGCTTTTGCTTCACGTTCAATCACTCCCACAGAAGAAAGGTATTCTGTGATTGAAAGGGAGGCTCTAGCTTGTGCATGGGGTTTGAACCATTTCAGACAATACATTTGGGGTTATAAAATCACCACAAACCCTTAGTAAAAGTACTTTCGACTAAGGGACTTCAAGTTGCTTCCCCCCGTTTGTCACGAATTTCAATGAAATTGTTAGAATATAACTATGAAGTTGAATATCTTCCTGGTGTGAAAAACAAAGTGGCGGAATGTCTAAGCCGTTTACCCCTACCTAACAATGAAGATCAGGCTTCAGACATTGACACATTCTGCATAGTTAATGTTGTAGAAGAAATGCCATGTAGCTCTAGTGCAGAGTGGTCAGAAAATATGGAAAAGGATGATGTTCTACTTGGGGTAAAGAAGTACATAAGAGCAGGCTGGCCTGATAAGAAAAAAATACCTGCTCTATTGCGACCATTTTGGGAACTAAGGGACGAGTTGTCTATCGAAATTAATTTGATTTTGAGAAATGGAAAGGTTGTTCCGCCAAAAGGTTTACGCACCATACTCCTTGATATTTGCCACGAGGGGCACCTTGGTATTGGTAAAACAAAGAGTAGAGTCAGGAATTCATACTGGTGGCCTGTTATGACATAGATATTGAAAGAAGCGTCAGGAATTGTACAGTCAAAACACACTATTGGACCACCTCTTCAACCCCTGTCTTGTCCTAACATGCCTTGGGTCAGATTGGGTATCGACATTTGCGGGCCCATTCGTGAACAAGGAGAACTGTTATATCTTATTGTTCTTGTAGACCATTTCTCAAAATGGCCAGAGGTTGAAGTGGTACAAATCACAGAAGCCAAAAATGTTGTAAGTTTTTTGCGCAAACTATTCCTTAGAGAGGGCCTTCCAAATTGCATAGTGTCGGACAATGGTCCACAGTTCACGTCAAAAATATTCAAAGAATTTCTGATGAAAAATGGGATAGAACACAAAACCACGTCTGTTTACCATCCTGCAGGTAATGGTGCAGTTGAAAGGTTCAATCGGGTGATCAAAGGAATCATTCAACTAGCAAATCAGAATGACATGTCATGGAGAAAACAACTAATCAAAAATCTTTGGTCATTCAGGGTTACACCATGTGTATCTACAGGTACCAGTCCCTTTGTACTGTTGAGAGGGAGGACTCCCATTACAAAGGATAATGTAGGTTGGGCTACCCCTAAAAGAGAGAATTGGTCTCCAGAGGAGATACAAGGTAATTTACGAAGGTCACAAACCATTGGTAAGAAATATTATGACATCAAGCATGCATGTAAGAAAGTTGACATCAAAGCAGGTGACAATGTAAGAGTGAAAAATACTAGATGTACTAGCAAGGGAAAAAATCACTACTCTCAACCAATGGAGGTAAAGAATGGTTTTGTAATTCTGCTCATTTGAGTGATGGAAAGACTTGGCATTTTTCTGCTCTATCATTATGCAAGGAGGGGAAAGGTATGGTTGGTTCTCAATCCACCCCGGAAAATAATGAGGCTTCATGTTCTCAAGACTACGATTGGATTCTGGACCGTGAGGAAATCGAAGGGTGTCGGCCAGTTGGTACCAACATTGTATCTTTAGGTACAAACGAAGTATCTTCTGAGAGTGAGAACACTTCTGATGCCTCACGGGTGGAAGACAGTAGTAGTAGGTAGAGCAAGGAGACATCGGAAGAGTTCAGGTATATGACCAACAGTGATACTAATTCTGATTCAGAGGATTCTGTTTATGAAGATGTTACGTCACAGGACGTCAGTTGTGAGGATGAACCTACTGTGAGCAGATTTGGGAGAGTGGTCAAACCTCCAGCTAAGTTACAAGATTTCATATGTGATTAACTGTGGTTTCCTTTCTACACCCGTAATCTTCAGTTGTGCACCCATGGTCCTTCTTGTTGTTTTAGGAAGGGAGATGTGTTGTGTTCATTTAACCTGTATTAATTATTCAATGTATTGCACGCGCGCTACGTTCTCTGCACGCGCAGCCTGCCAGTACATTGTGACGTCAGGGGATTCTACCTGATCTCAGGCAGGTTGACAGTTGTACTTTGACAGTTGCATTGAGTGGTGACAGCGTTGAGACGTACCTTGGTGTCAGGACTATACTCAATAAAAGTCTTACAACTTACCTGCATTTCTGGTCATCTTTACACAGTGTCAAATTAACTGCTTCCAAAACTCCCCTCATCTCCCGGGAATGATATTTAAGAGAATTGAACTCAGTGGTACTCGCAGTTCATCAACCACAGAAGGATGAAACCCTGAGTTGGCCACAAGGAGACGTGAACCTGTGAAGTTCTACACAGATTTCCACAGTTGTTACACTGCTTAACCAGCTCAGTGGGTTAAGGCGCACAGTACAGGTTCACCTATCAAGCAGGTTGTGTTACTGTCTTATGTATTTTTATACAAGGGAATATGTCCGTAGCAGTTTCCGAAAGGACACAGGCTTGAAGAGCTTCATGAATTCCTGCATTTTTTTGTAGAGATTCAATTGTGGTCTGACTGGCATATGTTTCAATCATTGCAAGACTGCCCTGTCTGCTATGCGCTCAGTGCAAACAACTACATGTAATGAACATGGCATACAGTAAGCTCATGCAGGCATAACTGCAGCTCAGACGCTTTTGAAGGTGATAAAACAGTACCATTAAGCTGTATAATATCAACACCTATTATGAAGCACTAGGAAATAATTACGTTTGTGCTCTAGGCTGTATTAATGGCCGTTATTAATGTAATTAGGTTCCTAGACCTATAATACATACCACATATAATAGCCACTGGAATTATGCGGCTGTGAGAGCACAGCGCTCCACTTAACTATGATTTATTCCGCCATGTGCTGAAAATGTTTCAATTTTTTTTATAAAAGTCTCTATCTCGTACTAATCAAAAGTTACAGCAAGAAACCTGCCCGTGGAAGACACTTTGAATACGTTAACTGATCCCCTTTAAGTTGGTGAAAAGGAAGTGAAACATCGCTATAAAAGAGCCGAAAGAAGTAAAGAAGAAGGAAGTGAAACTATTCTAGGCACTTTGAATGTCCCCAATAGGTGGATTGGGGAAGGGCATCTAACTACATCATGAAAAAACCCATACATATTTACATTTTAAAAATGGTGGAAATGTGCAGTACCGTTCTGTGCGGCTCTTAGGGCCCAAGTGAGGATGCAGGCTCTACAAAATAAACTGAAGACAACGTTCTAAAACATAAATGGGATTTATGTACCATAACAGACAGTTTTTTCTTTCCAAATTGTGTAGAAGTAGACTTTTTCTGCTGAGTGCAGCAAAAGTGTTGCACTCAGCAGAAAATAAAACTGCATGTCCATTCTTCTTCAAATACACTATTTTACATTTGAATTAAAGGGACACCGTTGATAAAATAGTTAGTGTGTAACATATTTAATAGAGTTTGTATTGGAGAATCCTGTGCATTTTGAAATTATGTAGAGCTTTTGAGATTATGCTGCATGAGTTCTACTTTCTACTCACGTTATTTGGCCAACCATGCTGTATAATTTGGCCCTCCATTCACATCTATTGCCAGAAGCCCTGCATGTATTGTGCACTCATTAACTGTATTTATAAAGTGATTATAAGATAACATGCAGCGCTTTATTAAACTCCAGATAAATAAATGCTTGCCTACCCTGAAGGCGACATGAGACACGTCCTTCTGTAATTTTGGCATCTCTATGTCTATACTGTTATAATGTAAATTAATTTAATTGTATTTATATAGCACGTCATACCTATGATGGGGTGCCAAAGGTCTTGATTAAACCAGTATTATGCTGCACCATCGTAAGGTAGTGCTTAGTTTCAAATGTGTCTGCACTGAGGCCTCAGCGGGCCGGGTTTTAGTGTTGTGTGTGAGTGACCAGAGTGCTGCTCTGATCTTGAGTTGTGGTGCTTCATAGGGTGATGGTGGGATATAAGTGAGACCGAGTGCTCTCCGTTAATGTTAATTAGATGCTGGAGGTTCCAGATGGAATTCTTTGCATACCGCAGAACCATCAACCCACATACAGTACTGGATACAGAAGCACCACATAATCATGGGTACAGAGATCCACAGGGATGGTCGCCAGATTTACCTGATGCAAGACTTACTTTACTAGAGAGTTAATAAAACTTTAAGGGACCGGTTTGGAGGCTGGTGAGAGATCAGAGCTGGACCTACAAGCATGGACTAGATTAATGCCATCCAAAATGCAACTCGTCATTGTAGTGCAAGAGTTAATAATATTTCGAGGATCTAGCCCGTAGCGGTGCAGCCTAGCAAATGTCTTCCTGCATTGGCTGCAAGCTCCCTTAGTAATAAGTCAAACTGGTTTACAATCTAGGCGTATAGGTTGAAACACTTAGTTCAAAATATATTGAGGTTGAGACACTTCGTGGGAAAGGTAGCTTGAAATGAACTGCTTATTTTACATTTAATTAGAAAATATGTCATTTTAGAAAGTTTGACCCAGAATAATGTACTGCATGGCTAAACACTTATAAGGTCCCAAAGGCGAGACCTATTGGCTATGCCAATGCTTGTCTTATGTATATAAATATACCTGCATTGCTACACTTTGTTATTTTGCAGAGCTTGCACAAAATGATTTCACATCACTACCACCCCTGTTATCGCATTGCGTTCTGCCCCAGACTCATCCTAGCTTTAACCCTTCCTACCTACAGGGCTCCTGCTTTCAAGACAAAGATTGAATCCCATGCTAGATATATGCACAGGCATGTCAGGAAGTGCAGTCTTCAAGCACACACTTTACCTCGATCTACTGATGTCTTGTATTGCTGCCATCACCAGCTCACCGCTGTCAGTAGCGTGTTTGTGGTTCCCATGTTAATGTTTTCGTAAGAAATGCACCAGTTGAAAGAGCCCTGTTCTTGCCTCTAGCCGTCACTGGCTATTGCTATAGTGTGATGCTGGATGAAATTAGCAATTTAAGGCAAGGCAAGATATACTGGTACAGCTGACTCTGACAGGATACAGTGCATGTTGCCTGTTCAAGTTACAGAATGTCCGCACACCCTAAACTGAGATGTGTTATCCAAAATTGAAGCTTTTGCCTTAAAACAACTTTAACATTTGAGCAAATGTCATCTCTACATTATAAAGCGTCATATATTCCCACCATCCGAACACCATCCCTATATATTTATATATATATATATATACATATGATACATATATATATATATATATATATATATATATATATATATATATATATATATAATAATTTCTGACTGAATACAATAGTTACATGAACAATGAAAAGAGTCATAGTCAAACGACCTTCAGCAAATAGGCAGGAAGAACCTTGAAATTTACAAATAGGCTTCCTCCTGTTTTCTTAGAGAACAATAAATCAGTACAAAATAACAACACCCATCTTGCTGTGTATGATGTTAATTGAACATATAATACACAATGAACATTATGAAACAGAAGCAGCCATCTTTCTAAAAATGAAGTCAAGGCCTAATATAGCATGGCCAGAAAACACATTAAAAACATCAATACGGTTTTGTTTCAAACGGAATCTCATAACTCTAATACTGAACAAAGACCTCAACGCGCTCCCCTGAGTTTGCTGCACCTGCAGGACCATCCAATACGGTCACCTGACCCAATTCAGTATCCATACCTCGGACAGACAATGTTGGATAATCAGCTACTCTTTGAGATATGTATTTTATGTTACACTGTTTTATCTCCTCTTGTAAAACTATGTCAACTGTCAATCCTTCTATCAATGCTATGTCTTTTAAAGTGCTCCGATACCCTTGGGTATAGCCAGCGCTATATAAACTCTCAAATAAATAAATAAATAAGCTGCTATAGTTTTCCCAAAACTAGCGCATTTTGAGGTGACTCATCATGCCGGGTTGAATTATAGTAAAGAACTCCTATGCCTGTCAAAAAACGTTGGCACGATCTGTGTTTGCAACCTAGTGATTCTTCTGACACCTAGGATAGCTTAGCAAGCCTTGATAGAAGCCATGGGGTTGTAATGCAGGAGAAACCATACCACACCAGCCCTACTCTGCCTGAAGTAAGTCCACCCAACTAAAAAGCTCCATTGGAGCCTGCTCCTAACAAAAGCCACCCACCTGGGGCGAGCTGTAGGCCTGATGATGAAACATGCCATCTCATGAGGGCGATTGCCCTTCTTCCATTTATTTAAAAGATTCTTTTAAGTAAGACAGAGTACATTAGACAGGATCTCTGATGGTCTCTTAAGTCCTTCCTGGTACTGCACACTGCCTGCAGTCATGCATCCTTTTTGTTTGTTAATTTATCATGATGGTTGCAGGTTGCAGATCGTCAAATAAAAACACATTCAGTTGTGGAACTTTTATTTGGCAATGAACTAAAACTAGTTTTGAAAAATCATGAAGAACATGAAAATGTTGTCTTTCTCATTATATTCTCAACAGTATGCAACCCAGTTTCTAGGTGTTTTTTTTGTATTGATCTAGTTTGTGAAGAACAACATGCCCCCCAGAATGAAGACGTCAGAAGAGTACGCGCTGGAAAAGAAAGATTTCATGGTTGAAGAAGTGAGTGGGCAAAAGATGTTAGCTTGCAAGTTTTGCAGAGTTACTGTCCCAATAGTAACTGGGAAGACAGCAACCGAATTGCTGAACATCCTGTCACCAAGACCCATTTGAAATTGAAAGAACCACCTAATAGCAACAGTCTATGCCAGATGTCTCTTGCTGAAACAATGACACAAGTCAAATGAAAACATGAGGAAGAAAAGGATGTGGTACATGATTTTGTATGTGCCCTAGTGCAATCTGGAACCAGTTTACACCAAGCCAATGGACCAATTGGGAATCTGCTTCGCAAGCGTCCACCAGGATGCAAAACATTGCCAAAAGCAACACAAATGTACGACAAATACCTACCAGAGGTGTTCCTGGCAGATACTGAACATATTTCAGAGTTACTCCAAGGTGATGTAAAGAGCTCTAATTACCATTGAAGAAACTCCAGAGATGCGTGGCGAACCAGCAGTGGCAGTGCTCATCACATTTTGCGATGCAAAAAATGGATGGTTCAGACGCACCATTGTGGCAGATTTCGCTGTATTGGAAACATGCAACGCAGTGTCACTTGCAATACTGCTGCAAAACGTTCTTACCAAGTTCAACAAAGATTAGAGTGATATTGTTTGTATTTGCAGTAATTCAGTTACAAACATGAAAAAGTTGTGTGATGACCTGTCAAAATCGATACCTGAGCTGAAGTGCTTCTCTGTAAGAGATCCTTTCCACTTGCTAGATGGCATACTGAAAGCATCGTTACAATCTACAGAGTTAATGAAGAATGCTATTGACTTTGTAGTCCATTCTGGTGCACTGTTTCATTATGCGTGGGAACTAAAACGCAAATATTTCTCATTTTGTGTTTTGTGTGGCAGCAAAGTCATACCAACATTGTCATTTAGCCAGTGGTTCTCAATCCCAGAGGCCGTAAATGGTATATTATCATTGTGTCAACGATTTACTGAATTTGTTGCTTACTGATGATGCCAAAGGCAAGAAATGTGAGGATCTTTGGGGGCATATTGACAGTGATACCCCCATTCTGTTACAGGAAAACATGACTGCTGCAGTGGACATAATAAAAAAACTAGAGCCTGAAAACACCCTTGTCTACCACGTGTTCAGCATAATTGGTGTAGATGTGAAACATCATCTTGTGAGTAGGCTGGACACTTTTAGTGACTTTGGCAGAGCAATTCAGAAAATGTTATTTTACAATGCATGAGAAATGGCTTACAATGATGCACTGAAATGTCCCTACTCCAACCATGGCATTTGAAGTCAATGAAGTCTCACTGTGGTACTCTACACAAGTGCTGGATCCCTTTCGTAAAGGTGAATGTTCTCTGGATTTGAAAAGTACTGCTTAATTTTTGACAGCTTCAGTAACTCTGAGGGCATATGACCCAGTTCAAAGCATATTTTGCAGAACCCGTCCCAGAAAATCACAATCTTCAGGTGCACTAGTATTGGCATGTAAAGCTACGTCAGTGGCCAGAGTTAGAAACTTGTGTACTTGCTGATTTGGTGTTGCCCTTCTCAAGTGACAATGTTTAAAGGGCCTTTTCGCAGACAAAAGTTTACATGGGAAGGAAAGAGGGAGCGCACATGACCAAAGACTCACTGAAGAAGTATTGTATATGTTTGATTTGTAAAACATTATTTGGACCTCATATACACTGTACGCACACTATCTATATAACATGCACTATCAGTGCAAAAAGCAAGCAATAATAAAAGCATATTGTTACATAAAGACCTGAAAAACACTGTTTCGGTTGTTTTTAATGGCGCAAAACTGAGTAACCACTGATAACCACAGTTTTTTAAAGGTTTTGAAACCAATGGACAACACTGAAAACAAGCATTTGCAATGCAATAGGTCTCGCATTAGGAAAGTGTGAGCTATTGGTATTGTAAATGACACATTTTTTAAATATGTGTTGGCTTTGAAAATATATAAATTAATAGCATTGTTATTCACAAAGCCAATAGCTTACACTTTCCTAATGCTAGTCCCATTGGCTAATGCAATGCTTATTGGTAGCAAGCAAGGACAGTACTGTTGTGGTGCTGAGTGATGATGTGGTTGGGCTGAGTGATGTGGTGGTATATTAGAGTGATGTGGTGGTGTATTAGAGTGATGTGGTGGTGTCCCAGAGTGATGTGGTGGTGTCCCAGAGTGATGTGGTGGTGTCCCCAAGTGATGCGGTGGTGTCCCGGAGTAATGTGGTGGGTGGTGCTCCTGAGTGATGTGGTGGTGTCCCTGAGTGATGTAGTGGTGTCCCCTAGTGATGTGGTGGTGCCCCTGAGTGGTGTCCCTGAGTGATGTGGTGGTGTCTGTGAGTGATGTGGTGGTGTCCCTGAGTCATGTGGTGGTGCCCCTGAGTGATGTGGTGGTGTTCCTGAGTCATGTGGTGGTGTCCCTGAGTCATGTGGTGACACCCGTGAGTGGTGCCCCTGAGTGATGTGGTGGTGCCCCTGAGTTATTTGGTGGTGTCCCTGAGTGATGTGGTGGTGCCCCTGAGTGATGTGTTGGTGTTCCTGAGTAATGTGGTGCAGCAGCACAGAGACTGAAGCTAAGAACATGCAGGGTTGAGTGCTACAAAGCGTGTTCAGTTTATCAAAGCACAGAATGATGGAGCCGGGAGAAAGCAAGGGGAAACAGGAAAACACAGGGAGAGTGTATAATGATAGAGGCAGCGAGGGCTGGGGCTTGGACAGCAATCAAGTACGGGGTCGAGAAGGCACTGAATGGGAGAACACGGAAAACACCCAGGGCCAAGGAAGGAAGATGCAAGCACACTGGAGAGCAGGCGGAGACCAGAGGGCAAGGAGTAGCAAGCAAAGCAAGCTCTTGGCATTGCTGTGGCGGGGGGGCGGGAGTGGGAGCGCATTCCTTTGAAGTCTGATGCGGGGCGGGGGAGCGGCAGCCTTTAAAATCTGATTGGGGGAGCAGCAGCCTTTGAAGTCTGATGTGAGGCACAGACAAATGGTGGTGTGTGACGTGGCTGGCGCTGTGCACGTGCATAGATCACATGAACTGTGTCTAATCCACCGTTTTGGTAGACTGTTCTTTTCCCCTTACTATAATCTCGCCGGAGCAATGCGCAAGCGCATTGGCTCAGGCGAGACCTAAAACCCCACCAAAATGTATCAAAAATAGAAACTGAGGGGGCGTGGCCAACAGCCAGAGGGTATGGTCGCTTCCTAACACGGCTCCCGGCCCTCACCCGATAATCCGCCGCATAGATATGTCAGATTATTCTACTACTAGTATCGGGCGAGCTGCTTCAACAGCTCACCAAGTACCCCTGATATGGTTAGGTGGGCGACAGGCACTCTGCCTAGTTGGGGTGTGGATAGTTTCAAATCCGCGGGCAGGGAAGCAGTGAGGGGGGTTGGGAAGGGGGAGGGGGGGAACTTTTACATTTTGTTGTTGTGTCGTGGGGTTTCATTGGCGCTTATCGCAAAGTCTTTCCTAGTCACAAGTCACTTTTCCTACTGGGTCCAACCGCGGAATGTCAGCTCCTCCCGGGGCTACCTACCCCCCGAGACATCCAGGTACCCCCTGACATCACGTCCCTAACACTGCCAAAATCTGGTCACGCATGTCACTTTTCCCCTGGTCATAGACACAGACCTCACATCCAATACCACTATGCCACAAACCACTTCTAGGACCATCACGATAATGTCGTGGAATGTTAATGGACTGGGGCCAAAATAAAACGGAGTATAGTCCTTCAGGTTTTACGGCGCCACTCCCCGGACATAGTACTGCTGCAAGAGACTCACCTTGTGGGTAACACGTGTCAAGCACTCCAAAAAGGTGGCTACAGATTACTAGTTCACGCGGGGTTCACCTCTGGCTCCCGGGGTACGGCAATTCTTGTTAAGAAAAATCTAGCCCTAACCTACACAGCCACATGGGCCGATCCACTAGGCCGCTTTGCATTAGTTGAGGCTACCTGGGAAGGGCGCCCCCTGAACCTTGCGTCGATCTACCTCCCACCGACTCTAGGCCGAGACTCCCTCAGGGAGCTAGGCCCCGACTACTGGGCCTGCCTACCGGTACACTTCTCATAGGGGGAGACTTAAACATGATGATGAACGACGAATTAGATCGTCACCCTAAGTGCACCTCACACAGACATAACACTAACCTGTCAGACTTCGTTCAGGCAATGGGACTCGAAGATATCTGGCGGCACTACTACCCTGACACACCTTATTTTACACACTATTCTAACGCGCACAGAAGCATGTCCCGTATCGATTATTTTCTCTGTCCCGCAACAGACTTAGATTTCTTCACACGACCTAAGGGCCTTCCTAGTGGTATCTCGGACCATTCTCCTATCACAGTAGAACTAACGTATCACCGCCCATTCACCCGAGGTCCCATAATTATTAATCCTTGGCTCCTCCAGATCCCTGACATTAAGGACAGCCTGATAGAACAGACCGGACACTACTTTGATGAAAACGTCGGCTCAGTGAGGTCCGCAGTCACAATCTGGGAGGCGTACTTAGCGGTTATTAAGGGTGAGGCACTAGCGCTGAAAATGGGATACCTATGTAAACACGACGAACAGACTTCTCAGGCGGAGTCTGACCTCCTTAGTCTCGAAACATCGCATAATGCAGCCCCCTCGGTCGAGACAGCACGCCGACTTAGTGCCCAACAGCTTGTATATAAATCCTTGGCTCAAGAGAAGGCGCAGGCCCGCTTACTCCACACTCGACACGTATATACGAGCACGGGGACGCCGCAGGAAAGATGCTTGCGTGGCTGGAGCGACGGGAACAGGGATCTAGATGGGTCTCTTCCATAGTGAGGTCGGACGGGTCCAAGATCGTGGATCCACAGGCCATCGCAGATGCCTTCGCTGATCACCTGGAAACAGTCTACACAGCGAGAGCATACTACTCCTCGGAAGAATCCAGGCAATTGTTAGAGGAAATGCGCCTACCCACCCTCTCAGAGTCCGACAAAGAGACACTAGATGCCGACATAACTGTAGACGAGCTCACCACGGCAGTTTTTAGCGTTAACTCTGGCAAAGCCATGGGTTCAAATGGTGTTCCCATTGAGTTCTTGAAAGCTATGGCTCTAGAAACGGTCCCCCATCTGAAGAACATGTTTGAAGAGAGTCGAGATAGAGGTATCCTGCCGCCCGCTCAAAGGCTGGCCTCCATAGCAAGTATCCTCAAGCCCAATAAACCACCCTTTGATTGCGGTTCCTATAGACCGATCTCTCTCATCAATGCAGAAGCTAAGGTCCTGGCCAAGTTACTGGCGGCTCACCTACTCCTCGTGCTTCCCTCCCTAATCCATGATGATCAATCGGGTTTCCTCCCGGGCCGCAATACGGCCCTCAACCTGCGACGAGTCAATAACGTCTTAAGTCGGAAATCTACCACGCAACACGATGCCGCCATTTTATCCCTTGACACCACGATGGTGTTTGACTCGATCGAATGGTCCTATCTTTTTGAGGTCCTTCGTAGATTTGGCTTCGGACCCAAATTTATCCAATGGGTACGACTTCTTTATACCGACCTATCGGGTCAGGTGCGGGTCAATAACCACACATTTCGCCAATTCTGACTTCACAGGGGGACCCGACAAGGTTGCCCCCTATCGCCATTACTATTTGCCCTCACTCTGGAACCCTTGGCCCATTGGGTTCGTACAGACGTGTCTATTAGAGGCC
Organism: Lissotriton helveticus; assembly: GCF_964261635.1. NCBI lineage: Eukaryota > Metazoa > Chordata > Amphibia > Caudata > Salamandridae > Lissotriton > Lissotriton helveticus. Next base: position 512,579,154 of record NC_136070.1, read on the forward strand.
TCCAATGGAACGACGAGATACTAGACAAAATTACTCTCTATGCTGATGACATCCTGGTATATGTAGCCTCCCCCCGATCTTCAATTAACAGCCTCTTCCATGTCCTCACTAACTTTTTGAAATATTCGGGCTACTCGATTAATTGGTCCAAATCGACACTTTATGTGCTGCACGGCCCTCCACCCAAGCTGCCTAAGGGGTTTACCATTACAACAGCTCCGGATGGTTTTAAGTACCTGGGTATCTTCATCACGCCGGACCCGGTGGTGTTCCTGAACTGAAATCTAATGGGCTCCCTGCGAAGGCTGCACAAGGACGTAGCACACTGGTGCTCTCTTCCACTATTGCTTCCTGGTAGAGCTGCTCTATTTAAAATGCTAGCACTCCCGCGTTTCTTATACGCCCGGCAAAACTGTCCCTTTCTAATCCCAGACTCCTACTTTAACGCCGTGGAGAGTGACATACGTCAACTGCTGTGGGACGGCGGGACTGCTTGCATAGCCCTTCATAAACTCACCCAGGGCTGGTATGACGGGGGTATAGCCCTGCCCAACTTGCGTCTCTACTACTGGTTGTCGCAACTAGTGGCCATCAATCATTGGATTCACGGTTCCCCCCTGAATCCGGCCTACCTCCTTGACAAGAGTCAGACTGGGCAGGAGGGCTACCTGGGGGTCCTGTATGGTAAACCAACCAGGAAAAGGTATGTTGGGCCCATGGCACACACGATTGCGATATGGCATAGAACCAACAAGTGTTTGGGATGGTCGCATAAAATCACCAAAGCGACCCCTCTGTGGTCTGCGCAGCGGTTGGGTTCCCTCTGTTTTCTTCAGGGTTTTGATAAATGGGACACGATTGGGATTTCCACAGTGGGCGACTTAGTACACAGGGGCAAGTTACTGACTTTTGCAGACCTACAATCCAAATACTCTCTTGCACCAACAGAACACTTTCGATATCTTCAAATCAAACATGCCCTTCTCACTGCCATCTCCGACCTCACTTCCATACCGGAGAGTTCCCCCCTGGAGGATAGACTACTGTCAGAACCTCTCCCCGAAAACGCCATATCCCTCACCTATCGTAAGCTTTGTAACAACCTCCCCGACACCTTCCGACCCCTACGTAATAAATGAGAGGAAGACCTGAAAGTCCTACATCGAGCCTACATGTCTGCTCTCACACTAGCCAAAATTGGCAGGCGCCCTGACACATTATGCCTCAGAGGGTGTGGCCAGCCGGGCACCTTCTATCACGTCCTGTGGGACTGCCCGGATGGAGTCTTACGTAAAATGAGGGCTTCATTGGGCAAGCCGATTCCGCTATCCTCAAAAGAGAGTGTCCTTAACATATGGGGGGCCACAGACCTGAATGAGTTGAAATTACAGTGGGCAGCGCTAGCCTTCCTGTTGGCCTAACGCTCCATTGCTATGAAGTGGGGCTTCCCGGAGAGGCCTCTAGTGGTGGGTTGGGTAGCTGAGCTGGATCGCTGCATGCTTGCTGAAAAAACTGTGTACAAAATTAGAGGTTGCCCCACGAAATGGGATAGGAAATGGGGACACTGGAATAAGTTTGGGGGTGAACTGTGTGACTCTCCGACGCTTGAACTGGCAATGTCCCGAACTGGACCCAATTCTTGAAATGCTTCTCAAGTTATTAATGTGACCACTATGTAACTAGATTCAGATATATGCTTTCTATATGTGACTGATTTATTGACTTTGCTTTCTTTTGAATAAAATATTATGTTAAAAAAAAAAAGAAACTGAAAACAGGAAAGCTTAAACATAATAGAGGGGTTATTTGTAAAAATTCCTTCTAGAGTATCCCTGCCAAATAGAGTTGCTTTGTTTGCAAGTTAAGAAAGTCCTATTGAGCTCATTATTTTAAAAAAAGGATAATTGTATCTTTGTCAGAATCCGCCTCAAGCTGAAAATTAAAATCACCTAAAATGGTGAAGTCCTTCGAACATATTCCTGCTTCTATTAGTGGATCGATGTTATTAATAAACTTGCTCCTGGGGCCTGGAGGGCAATATAAAAGGATACCCTTAAAGGATTTTGGGGAATTTGGTTCTAAAGTAAAATGAAATGCTTCACAATCCATAGTTGGAATAGGTGTAAATTTAGCTGTGAGGACTTCTGGGTAAATAAGAGCCAAACCACCACCTCTTTTATGTGATCTGTCTAGCCTAGATACTGTGAACCCTGCAGGAACTACGGTAACAAAATCAGGGGCGGATGCAGCATCTGCCCATGTTTCGGTTTAGAACAGCAGATCAAGTTTTTGACCGTTTATAAAGTCTGCCACTTTGTATTTCTGTATGTACAATGAGCAGGCATGTTTAAGGATGCAAAGTATGTCCCGGAGCTTCTTAACATACGGAGATACATAGTGAAATTGTTCGCTAGAGAGCAAGTGTAGCCTGTCTGCTTGTAAGTCTTAAAAATTGGTCCCTGGTGCCAAAATCGGCCCCCTGCCTCCATTAATTTTTTGACAGGCCCCGGGGGATGGGGTCCTAGTGGCAGAATTCAGTCTGGTGGGAGGTGCTGCGAGGCAACCCTCCCATTGTATAATTTATAAAGGAGAGTCCATGGTTCTCCCTTTTAATTACCCTGATTACGCAAATTCCCAAAACCATCTACACAGGGCTGCCCATTTGGCCCCACCTTGTTTTCCTTAGTAGTTTGCGAATGTCTTCCTGCCTTTTCCCTTGTTGATGGACAGCTTACCAAAAGGCCTCTGAGAGCGTTTCCTGCCGATTTTAGTGACACACTCTTGATGCAGAGGAATTTAGAGGACCTATCCAACAACCAAACAAGCACTTACTTCCTATAGTTAGGAGGAAGTACCCTTGTTTGGTGGAGATTCCCCTCTTTGTAGTCTCATCCTGTTCTCTAGACAAGGATTCTTATTATCACCCAGTTGTGGATCAAGAAGCTCGAGGAAAAATCACATTGTGGAAACTGCATGCACACAAGGTTAGTGGAGACATTTCTTTGTGATCCATTATGAAGCTGTAGTGTAGAATATGCACTAGTTATTACCCAACGAGGTAACACTCACTAATTAACTGGTAGAAAGTACTCTAGTTGGGTCAACATTTTTTGCAAAACTGTAGACTCTTGTTGGATAAAGGTGCAGGTGCAGTTCCATTCTAGCTCAGTCACACACTCATCTACTGACACACCCACATAGACACTCATACACCCACTCATTCAGCTGTTCTCACATACAATCACAGGCTCACACAGCCACTCACACTACTAACACAGCCACTCATATACCCATATAGCCACTCACACACCAACTCATACAACCATATAACTACTCACACACCCATACAGCCACTCATATACCCAGAAAACTACTCACCCATACAGCCACTCACACACACACTTACAGATCCATAGTCACTTGCACACCCATTCACAGACCCATACAGCCAATCACACATCCACTCACACACCCATAAAGCCACTCACAAAACAGATCCCACACTGCTACTCATGCACCCACTCACAGACCTATATAGCCACTCATACACCCAGTCACCGACCCATACAGCGATTCACATACCCATACAGCCACTCAAACATCCATTCACAAACCCATACAGCCACTCACACATCTAAAAAACCACTCACACACACATACAACCACTCACACACCCACTCTCGAAGGTTAAAGGTTACAGTTAGAAAATAACATTTAAAAAACCTAAAAATTCTCTGAAAAAAACAAAGGTTACAGGGACGTTATAGTTAGGAAATAAACATTTAAAACAACAAAGAAATTCACTGGAAAAAAACAAAGGTTACAGGGACGTTATAGTTCGGAAATAGAATTTTAACAAACGTTGGAAAATTACTGAAAAAAACAAAGGTTACAGGGACGTTATAGTTAGGCTCAAATTTCACTTGTACAAAACCAGTGAAATTCAGCAGTTATAGTTACCTGAGCTAACTATAACTTACGCTCCCCACAATGCACTGCTTATGACCTCCCTTATTAAATCACTCATGACATGGTCAGTGACATCACCAGTCACCATCCGAAAGCCCTACGGGCTAACTTACCATTTGGACAATTCCTGAGAGTCAGGCGCAATTGCAGCAGCCTCTCTGAGTATAAGACACAATCCACCATCCTGTCCAAGAATCTAACTGACAGAGGCTACCCGAGTAGAGAGGTGGCTAAATCCAGGAAAAGAGCTCTCAACAACCACAGGGAAGCACTGCTCAAACGTAGGATTCCTAATTCAGGATCCCAAGTGAATGACCTTATGACATGTTTCACCACATTCACACCTGCGTCCAATAAAGTCAAAAGAATTATCAAACGACATTGGCAGATCCTGAACACGGGCAATCTCACCTTGGAACTACCCCGGTTCGCATTCAAGAGGTCAAAAAACATAAAAGACATATTAATTCGGACCAGGCCCAAGAGACAGGGAACAGCGAAACAGAAAACATTGTGGCAATTACCACCTGTATAAGAACGCATAATAATAATAATAATAATAATTGTGGCAATTACCACCTGTCAAGGGACACTACCCTTGCACAATGTGCTGCGTGTGCCCTCTAACGTCCACATACAAGACTGTGTCCCTAACCAAGACATTCACATGGGAAAAAAGGGGCCACACTAACTGCAATACACCCAACTGTGTTTACCTACTGACATGCCCATGTGGATTACAATATGTGGGTATGACCACCCGTCCTATCAAAATACGCATCGCAGAACATCGAAGCAACTTTCAATGTAAGAGGAACCACACTAAGATGTGTAAACACTACATTGACTCGAACCACACAGCTGATTCCTTCAACTGGTTAATACTGGAAGCCAGTCCGCATGCATCCTAGCAGAGCCTGTTCTTTAAGGAGCAAAGATGGATATATCGGTTGTCTACAGACCGGAGGGGACTGAACGAGGACATTTCTTGGAGCTCGCTATAAACATATGAGTCCATACTAAACTCTTCCAGAACTCAGTCCCGACAAGATTCAGATACTTAAATATGCACAATATTGGGAGGTCTCTCAAACCCGAAACCGACTGATCGGGACTACCCTTGAGACTATATAGGCTAGTGCCTGTGGTGAAAACCTCCACCTTACACATTACCTTTTAATGATTAGTCAAATCTCCCCCAGTGCCACAACTAGATGGCCGCTACCATAACATACATACCCATGTGACCCATACCCATTTAGGGTTCCTTGACCCCGCCCTTTCCGGGTTATAAGCCCTGACCTGTGACCGATTCTTTTCTACCCGGTACCAGCGGAGAGGGGTAGGCAAACACGCACGGACACGGGGGCAGTGAAGTAAGTACCTTAAGATCTAGTAATTGGTATGGCACATCGGCTGGATAGATATCGGTATGCCAGACTTCCCACACAGCTTACTTCTGTCTTCTATCCCTAATTTACATAGCCTCATATACAGAGGCTTCCCTCCCGATGTACAGCCCGCTGGTCACTGTTGATACACTTAAATCCTGACCAATAGGTGAGTTGGGACTGACCCGCAAATAACTGCTGCAATGTTTTTACTTTTTTTATTGTACTCATCCACAGGTGCATGCTCTACACTGTGCTCACTGAGTCGAGTACTCACACTTGGTTTTAATCACATACTAGCGGCACTTTAGCTAGGATGTCACTGCGTGTGGTAGTTCACTGTGAATGTGCCATAGGAACTTTACCTATTACTGATGTATTTCCATTCTCTCCCAAATTTAGGCAAGGAACAGTGTATAACAGGTATTTTCCTTTTCCAAAAAACTGTAATGACACACTGATACTTTGGTAGATCACGTGTTGTAGACCGTTAACACTTCTATTTTTAGGTCTTGATGAATCGCTCGTCAAATAGACATTTAGCGAGAAACATGTCGACCACATCTTTCACCCACTAGTCTAGTCTTGAGCTGGGAAACTTTATTCCCTAGCTGCTAAAGACTGGTCCTTGTTTTTAATTGGAGCAAGAGACCTCCAGAATATAGTCGCTCTTCGGTACCCTTTGCCTCATTTTAACGCACTGTCGTGTCTACAACTTCCTGGCCCCTCACCCACACTTCACCAATAGGCAGTTGGATTAAAAGATCTCCGCCAAAGAGCCCCTCTTTGAGGTGTTGCCCGTTGGGAATTGCACCGCCTACCCAACGAGGAGCACTGCCTATGATGAAGCATGACACCTGCAAGGGTGTGTGAGGCCTCTATATCCAACAAAATGGATACCCTGTGGTAGGTTTCCATCTACCCACATATCACATCCCCGTGAATAGTCCACACGCACACTCTCCATGAACAGCCCAGTCTTCTTTTTGGATACTTGTATCGTTTAGGGCACTCACTGTGGCTGGACCTTCCACTCTCACGGAGTGGTACTATTGCCCTTGTAGATCGACTTTGATCTCCTCTTCCCCCTTGATTGTATATTATCACTGATAACATCTCAAATGACATCACTGATGACATCCTCCACAGAACCACTGACATACCCACTCACACACCCACTTAACTACAGACACATCCACTCACACACCCATACAACCACTCACACACTCACGCAACCACTCACACATCCACTCACAGAGCCACACAACCACTTACACACCTGCTAACACACCCATACAGCCTCTCATCCACCGAAATCACTCACAGACCCATACAAGCACTCACACACCCATACAACCACTCACACACACAATCACACATCCACACAGCTACTCAGACACCTACTCACACTGATACAACCATTCACATGCCCACTCTCACACCCATAAAAGCACTCACACATCCACACAACCACTCACTCACCCACTCACATACCCATACACCCACTGACAACTCCATAAACGCACTCACAAACTCATTCACACACCCAGTGACTGATCCATACAGCCACTCACACACCCACTCACAACCATACAGTCAATCACACACCCACACAACCACTCAAACACCCACACAGGTACTCACACCCACTCATACACCCATACAGCCACTCACACACCTACAAGGCCAATCACAGACCCACCAACACAACCACTCACACACTCATACAACCACTCACACACCCACTCACACACTTTCACAACTACTCACATACCCACACAGCTACTCAGACACCTAATCACACACCCATAAAACCACTCACACACCCATAAAACCACTCACACAGCCGTACAACCAATCACACACTCAGAAAAACACACACAAACCCATTCACAGGCCCATACAGCCACTCACATACCCACTGCCAGACCTTTACAGCCACTCACACAACCAGTGACAGATCCATACAGCCACTCACACAACGACTCACACACTGATACTAAACAGTTACAAAGCCACTCAGATAACATATGTTAGAAACAGTATCACTCATTAGTAGTACAGAAAGAATAGCAATTTAACTTATGCTGTGGTTTAGTATGTATCTTTATGTCTCAGAAACATATACGAAACACTTAAACTCACTAGAGGATGTCATCAGTGATGTCATTTGAGAGGCCATCAGTGGTGTCACTGACCATGTCATGAGTAATGTAATGTGTGAGGTCATATGCATTGCATTTGGGGGAGGCGTAAGTTATAGTTAGCTCAGGTAACTAACTGCAGAATTTCACTGGTTTTGTATGAGCGAGTGAAATCTGAGCCTAACTATAACATTCCTGTGAATATATATATAAATATATATATATATTTCAACAGAAGAAATCCACTGGAACAGAGATCAGGCGAGCCCACAGATAGTTCAAGTTCAAGTTCAAGTTCAGGGATTTGTATAGCGCACTACTCACCCAGAGGGTCTCAAGGCGCTTGAGGGAGGGTGGGTGCATTACTTATCGAATAGCCAGGTTTTTAGCTGCTTTCTGAAGGAGAGGTGGTTATGTGTAAGGCGGAGGTGAGTGGGGAGAGAATTCCAGGTTTTGGCCGCTAAGTAGGAGAAGGATCTTCCTCCCATGGTGGATCTATGGATGCGCGGGATTACGGCGAGGGCTTGATTGGATGATCGTAGTTGGCGGGTGGGTGTGTAAAAGGACAGTCGTGTGTTGAGGCATTCTGGTCCTAGGTCGTAGAGGGCCTTGTGTGCGTGGGTGAGGAGACGGAACGTTATTCTCTTGTTGACGGGGAGCCAGTGGAGGTCTTTCAGGTGACCGGAAATGTGAGCTTGACGGGGGATGTCCAGTATGAGTTTGGCTGAGGCGTTTTGGATGCGTTGAAGTTTTTTCTGTAATTTGGCTGTGGTTCCGGCGTAGAGGGTGTTTCCATAATCCAGTCGGCTAGTGACCAGTGCGTGGGTGACTGTCTTTCTTGTTTCGGTGGGGATCCAACAGAAGATTTTTTTGAGCATGCGTAGGATGTTGAAGCATGAAGATGAGACGGCGTTGACTTGTCTGGTCATCGAGAGGGAGGAGTCTAGGATGAAGCCCAGGTTACGTGCGTGATCTGTAAGTATGGGTGCTGTACCCAGGGCCGGTGGCCACCATGAGTCGTCCCAGGCAGAGGGGGATGATCCTAAGATGAGGACTTCCGTTTTGTCCGAGTTTTGTTTTAAGCGGCTGTTCTTCATCCATTTGGCAACTTCTCTCATTCCTTCGTGTAGATTGGTTTTAGCTGTGTTTGGGTCTTTGGTGAGGGAGAGGATCAGTTGGGTGTCGTCTGCGTAGGAGATGATGTTGAGGTTATGTTGTCGCGCGATGGATGCGAGGGGACTCATGTAAACGTTGAAGAGGGTGGGACTGAGTGATGACCCTTGTGGTACTCCGCAGATGACTTCGGTGGGCTCTGAATTGAATGGGGGGAGGCAGACTCTCTGGGTTCTACCTGCGAGGAACGAGATGATCCAGTCCAAAGCTTTTCCTTGTATTCCGACGTTGCTGAGGTGTTGTATGAGGGTGCTATGACTGACTGTGTCGAAGGCGGCGGAGAGGTCAAGTAGGATGAGGGCAACTGTTTCTCCGTTGTCCAGTAGCGTTCGGATGTCGTCTGTAGCAGCGATGAGGGCGGTTTCGGTGCTGTGTTTGGCTCGGAAGCCGGACTGTGAGGGGTCGAGGCAATTGTTGGATTCGAGGAAGGCGTTGAGTTGACTATTGACGGCTTTCTCAATGAGTTTGGCAGGGAATGGGAGGAGTGAGATGGGGCGGTAGTTCTTAAGTTCAGAGGGGTCTGCTGTGGGTTTCTTTAGAAGGGCGCTGAGTTCAGCATGTTTCCAGCTTTCCGGGAAGGTAGCGGAGTTGAAGGAACAGTTAATGACATCGCGGAGATGGGGTGCGATGATGGAGTCTGCTTTGATGAAGATGTGGTGGGGACAAGGGTCGGTTGGTGAACCTGAGTGGATGGAGTTCATCAGGCGGATGGTGTCTTCAGTAGTGATTGGGTTCCAGGCGCCATGGTTGTGAGAGTACTGTTTTGGTTCGGAGGTGGGTGGAGTAGACTGTTCTTCGGACTGGTTTTCAAAGCTGTTATGTATGTCGGTGATTTTGTTGTGGAAGAAAGAGGATAAGGAGTCGCAGCTGTCTTGGGAGGGGGTGATGTTGTTGGTGCCGGCGGTGGGGTTGGTAAATTCTTTGATGATGTTGAATAGTTCCTTGCTGTTGTGGGCGTTGTTGTCGAGTCGGTCCTTGAATGCTGATTTCTTGGTGGATCGAATCAATTGGTGGTGTTTGCGGGTGGAGTCCTTGAAGGTGGTCAGGTTGTCAGTGGTTGGGTTTTTTCTCCAGGTTTTCTCGAGGGTACGACATAACTTCTTGATTTTCTTAAGGTCATCGTTGAACCAGGGGGCCTTTTTGCTACCTTGTTTGATCTGGTGGTTTTTCAAGGGTGCTAATTCGTCAGCGCTGTGGGTGATCCATTGTGTGAGTTTGGTGGCAGCTTGGTTTGGGTCCGATGATATGGCAGGAGGGTTTTGGTTAAGTGATGTGAAGAGATGGTCGGTGGTGATTTTGTTCCAGTTTCTTCGAGGAATAGGTTGTGGGGGGTTGTGGGTCGTGGTCTTTTTGTAGCTGAAGTGAACGCAGCTGTGGTCCGTCCAATGGAGAGCTGTGGTGTGATCGAAGGAGATGTGTTTGCTGGAGGTGAAGATAGGGTCGAGCGTGTGTCCTGCTAAGTGGGTGGGGGTGTCAACAAGTTGTTTGAGTCCGAGATTGGCCAGGTTGTCCAGAAGGGTGGTGGTGTTGCTGTCGTTTTTCTTTTCCAGGTGGAAGTTGAGGTCTCCCAGTAGAACGTAGTTCTCAGAGGTGAGGGCATGTGGGCTGATGAAGTCAGTGATGTCTTCGTTGAATTGTGTGCGGGTTCCTGGTGGTCTGTAGATGAGGGTGCCTCTAAGTGTGGTCCTGGGGTCGGTGTGGATCTGGAAGTGAAGGTGTTCGGCGGTCGCGAGGTTATCGTCGGAGCTGGTCGTGATTCGGATGGTGTTCTTATGGATGATGGCGATGCCTCCTCCTGTTTGGTTGATCGATTTAAGCAGGTAAGGTCTTTATTTTAGCTGCTCGGGATGACACGTTTCGACTACAGCCGTAGTCTTGGTCACATGACCCGCGCCTCCATGTTTACATTTTTTAAAGGGGCAGTATGATTACATCATCATAGACATAAAAGAAATATTTTTGTTATGTTTAAATCGTCACACATTTTTTCCATTTTTTAAAACAAGGTGAAAAGTGCATTTCATTACTGTGCATACTTGTACATCAATGCTGTTAATCTGATATGTTCTGCAGGTACTGGGATGGAACTATTTATAGCATATAGTATGCGTGAAAGTATATTAGTTGTGTCAGGTTCTGAATCATGGATTAGCGCGCCTGCCTAATATTGGGACAACGAGTCCCAGAAGCCTTAGCGGCAAGGAGGCGGACCTATAAAGAATCAGTGGACCCGGAGGTCGGGTTGCATTGGATTTATGTTTGTTCCGGTTTTTGTGAGCGGTGCGGATGCCCATTGAACTGAGGACCCGTGGTGCTTCGCTGTACTAGCGCAAAGACACGGATTACATTGCAAGACCCGTATCGGGGTCGGACCTAGTATTGGCTTGAGAGGCGTGACGGCTGTTGCACCTGGGAGACGCTGTGGTGCTTCGCTGGGTTGAGTACGCGAAGACACAGCCCCCAAAGAATCCCCTGTGGTAGGAAGACACGCATCGGCTGATGCGTGGCGGAAAACGCTGTGGTGCTTCGCTGTGCCTAACGCGAAGACACAGCTTTCATCGGAACCTCGGTGACCGCAGTGGAGCGGGTCGGCTGGAGTCCCGTTGAGACACTGTGTTGCTTCGCAAGACCTTGCGCGAAGACACAGGCTCCGGTTGGTCCTTTGAACTGTGGGAGAGATTCTCTTGAGGAGGAGTGTTTCGGAACTCAATGAGGAGAGTGCTCACCTTGTACTGAGGAGCCCATTATATTGTTGACTCCGGTGTTATAGGGGTAAGGCAAGCAGGTTCTCTTTTCCAGGAGCCTCCTCGTTCTCATTTCCTTTTATCTCTTTTTTGATTTCCGGGCTCTGGTGTATGAGCTTCAGATACTCGTGTAGGCTTCTGTGCCATTAACAGAACAGGAGGTGTTTTATTGTTTATCTGCTAAGATACTACGGATTCGTTTATTCCGGACGGTTTCCTTGGTGTCCTCAGAGCGTGTGCCATCGGTAGGTACATGGAACGGTTTACAGAGTAGGAAGTCCTCGAGGAGTGATAGAGGGAATAACGTTGTGTTTATGTCCTCATAGGAACACCCCGGGGGCGTCACGCAGGAGGAGAGCGTCAGGCGACAGGGAGGTCCTCCCCGCGAGGCCTCTTAGCAAGGTAGGAGCACAACAGTATCAGTTGATAGAGGTAGTTAGGTGCCCAGGAGTGGTATTAACGGGCTCTTTCTTTGTTTTCCAGATTGGTAACCCCCTGGCCGCACCATCCCGGCCCTTCACATTTTCCCTCGCCAGATCACCTCTAAGCTTGGGGTATCTAAGAGAACATAGCTTGGGGAGGTCTGGAGGTGGACCCATTGAGCATCGCCCGGATCCTGAAGAGCGTGGGGTACCTGACAAGTTGGTGTCAGATGGACCTTGTTAGTGTTGCACATAACTTGGAATTCAAGGGCATAGGATTTGTATTGATGTTGCTAATTGGTCTTGTGCCCAGATTGTGCCAAACTTGATGTTTTTATTAGTGCTTGTATTTTATTTTATTTATGTTTCTATTAGATCAGTCACAAGTGAAGGTATAGTACCATCGTGTTCTATGGGTGACTACATGTTCCGATAAGTGCCTATGTTTCTATATGAATCAATTGAGAGTGAAGGTATAGTACCATACTATTCTATAGGTGCCTAGAGTCTTTACAGGTGGCCGTCTAGGACTCAGGTGCTCAAATTTGTAACTCAGACGTGATTTTCAGTGTGTTGTATGTCACCACAGTCCTACAACAAGAAACACATACGTTAGGGCAATAAATATCAACATAAAGTTGCAAACATCGGTAATGCAATATGACACTCAATGGTTTATATCTGACACAGTACATTGTGAACCTTAGATCAGCAGCGAATGTGCTTGGAAAAAGTGAGGACGTGGATGGTGGAGGGTGGGAAAGGGGGATTTTGGGGAAGGGGGTTTGAGGGTATCTGCTCTGCTATCAGTATGACAAGTATGTATATAGTTTCAATGATGGATTCTAGTGTTCACAGGTGACTGTACAATTCTTTGTCCTGGTTCAGGCCATTGGGAAACTTGGTACCAGCTAAGAGGATAAAGCGTGATTCACGTTTGCGTAGGGAGACAATGCATTTGCCTCCTCTTGGATTAAGGTTGACTGTGTCCAGGCCAAAGAATTTCACCCTGGTCCAATCAGTTATAGCCTTCCAGTGCTATAACTAAGATCACCATTAGTTATAGCACGCCAATGTTCAAGGATGCGTTTCTTGACTGCAAAGGTGGTAGAACCAATGTACCAAAGGCCTCAGGGGCAGACAATAGCATAAATTACATATTCAGTGTTGCATGTTATTATTTGTGGTATCTTCCATTTGGTCTTTGTTCTTTCAAGGGTAGTCTCCGTGACATTAGTGCTTTGTCTGCACGCTTTGCAATTTCCGCATTGGCGGAACCCCTTATTCTATTTGACCCAATTTTGTTCTTTGGGGCAAAAGTGGCTTTGAACCAAAATGTCCCTAAGTGATGTATTTCTTTCATATGTTATGGAGGGTCTCAATCCTATCTCATTTCTTAGTATGGGGTCCTGTTTAAGGATATCCCATCTGTTTTTTAGGATCTTCCGAATCTGTTTGGATTGACCGCAAAATTTGGTGATGAATCTAGGGGCAGGCTTATCTTTTTCTTTACTGGGAATTTGTGTGTTAGGTCTCAGGATTTCCTCTCTACATTGGGACTCGACTCTGGTTTCAGCTTGGTTAATAGCTTTCTTGGAGTAACCTCTTTCTAGGAACCTTGCTTTCATTTCTAGCTTGGCCTGTGTGTATGCTTCCTCAGAGCTACAGTTACGTTTTGCTCTGAGGAATTCGCTGCAAGGTATACCCCATCTAAAACTCTGGGGATGGGAGCTAGCAGCATGGAGGATGGAATTACCAGCTGTGCTCTTTCTGAATAAGTTGGTACTTATTTTCCCTCTTTCCACTGTGAGTTTGAGGTCAAGGAATTCGACAGAGGTTTGGCTGTAATGTCTTGTGAACCTGAGGTTAACATTATTGCAGTTCAAACAGTCAACAAAATCGTTAAGGTTTATCTCAGTCCCCCTCCATACAAAAAATATATCATCTATGTATCTTAGCCACTTTGATACATTGTGAGTCCATTTTTCAGTTTGGTCATTCCAGAGCACCTGCTTCTCCCACCAGCCTACCATGAGATTAGCGTAGCTGGGGGCGAAGCAAGTGCCCATGGAAGTCCCCTGCAGTTGATTGTAATACGCATTCTCAAACATAAATACATTTACCTTCAGGCACATAGAGATCATATCGAGTATCATGTTGGTGTGCTGTAAGTACAGAGCTTGACGTTTTTTTAGGAAAAAACAACAGGCTTTGAGCCCAGCTTCATGTCGTATACTTGTGTAGAGCGCTTCTACATCTAAACACACCAACCAATCCACTTCGTTCATTTGTGTGTTTTGGATTCTCTGCAAAAAGTCAGTGGTACCGAGTAAGTATGATTTTAAGTCTTTGACAAACGGGAATAGAAAGTAGTCCACATATGTGCTAGTGTTTTCGAACAAACTGTTTTTAGATGAGACTATAGGTCTCCCTGGTGGATCCCTTTCATTTTTGTGTACCTACGGTAGAAGATACAGAGTCGGTGTTGTCGGTGTGTCGTTTTTAAGGAATTGTCTTTCGTCCCAGGATAACAGCTCTTGTTCATGCCATTGATTAAGTTTGTCATGATACATGGGTGACTACATGTTCTGATAAGTGCCTATGTTTCTATATGAATCAATTGAGAGTGAAGGTATAGTACCATACTATTCTATTGGTGACTAGAGTCTTTACAGGTGGCCATCCAGGACTCAGGTGCTCATATTTGTAACTCAGACGTGATTTTCAATGCGTTGTATGTCACCGCAGTCCTACAACAAAAAACACATACGTTAGGGCAATAAATATCGGCATAAAGTTGCAAACATCAGTAATGCAATATGACACTCAATGGTTTATATCTGACACAGTACATTGTGAACCTTAGATCAGCAGCGAATGTGCTTGGAAAAAGTGAGGATGTGGGTGGTGGAGGGTGGGAAAAGGGGATTTTGGGGAACGGGGGTTTGAGGGTATCTGCTCTGCTATCAGTATGACAAGTATGTATATAGTTTCAATGATGGATTCTAGTGTTCACAGGTGACTGTACAATTCTTCACCTGGTTCAGGCCATTGGGAAACTTGGTACCAGCTAAGAGGATAAAGCATGATTCAATTCAAAGTGTGCTTATTTTGCTCAATAGGCTTTAGGCTGTCGCTGTATTCACATTTCATGGCAGTACCTGACAGTCCTAACCGCACGTGAGTGACGAATGTCCTTCACTCTCCCTTGTCTGAAGGTGTTCTCCAAAATATACTCGGCTGAAAACTCTGTGCCTGACTGTTTGGAATATTACAGGTTGGTCCTTCTCCTTTTCAAAAACGATCCAACACAATTTCATCAGCAGGGAGCATGAACCTAAACAGGGCAGTCACGGTGCATGGGGGCCACTTTGCCAAATGCAAACAAGTGCAAATGCAGAGGAACAGTGAGAGCGCATACAATTTAAACAAGGGCTAGTAGCACAGCTCGTGATGGATAGTGTGCACAACCTCCTAGATTATCTTGCTAAACTGATACCTAGCTGTTAGACAGCTCTCTCAGGAGAGGAGAAGCATAAAATAACAAGCATTTGCAATGCAATCGGTCTCGCCTTTGGGACCTTATACGTTTTTGCTATGCAGACAAAGAAAACAATGAGTATAAATTCTATATTTTAGAATGCCAATGGATGCCATAACTGGTTTAGTGCGATTATGAAAATCTAGTCTCAGATATCACGCATTTTCAAACACCATGAAGCTATTAAAACGAGCACAGAGAAGCAGTACATCTTTCAATTGGCCTTAGTATTGAGGCTGATATTTAGCTGTCCCAAATTAGTTTTTTGACCATTTTGAGACCTGTAGTTTCACACATTTCCAATTGCAAGCATGGGCCTACAAGTCCCAGCATGCTATGAGTTCTTAAATAAGAACAGGAGAGACTGGGAGTTACTAATATGACATTTGGCAATTGTCTGCACAGTGCTTTCCAAAAATAAAGGGGAGTATTACATCTTATTTGAAACCTATTTTGGGAAGTGATTTTTCTTACGTTGTCATGGGTGAAAAGTCAAGCAAAGTGAAGAAATGTAAGCTGTTTAATTGATAAACTAGCTAGGAACACTCCTTGTTAGGCTGAAGGCCATATGACACCATTCACAAATAGAAGGCCAATGTGACTGGCTTGGGGGCATGGGCGCTATTATATCATTTATACCAGGGTCATTGGAATTATGTGGCAGGGGAGCATCAATATATACAGCTGGGTTGACTACGTTTTACAGTAAGAAAGGCCAAATTATGTGACATAATACAGTACATTGTTTTTATATTATTACTTAATTATTTTGTCATTTTTACACATATTAATACTGTCTAGGCAAAGATTTCACCTCATTAGTGCCAGTTTTACAACCAAATACAGAAATAAATAGATGAAAGATGACCAGTTAACCTTTGGGAATGACCGTCAAGTGTACGCGAACATGTTACCACAGTTTTAGGAACTTTTCATCTGCTTGAGCTAGAATCTATTTTTTTTTGTTAAAATCTTTAGATTATGCAGCAGATGATGGATTATGTGGCAAATGCAGCAAATCCCTAGTTATTTGAAAACAGCCGTGGCTGCAGAATCGCGTGATTCCAGTGGACCTGTTCATGTACCGGGGTCCTGTATTGTGTTCTAATACAACGTCGTGAGACATATGTTGTAGCCCAAGACACAGTCAAGAGGTACCAAAAGCACTCTTACCGAAGGTCCTTAATTTTCTTCTTCCAGGTACTAACTACACGACACATGGCCCCTCTTATGCCAACTATTTAGTGATTTCACTCATGAATCAGGTTTCAGGGAGAAGCAGTGGGAGAGCTTATTTGTTAAGGCAAATAAAGAAACAACCACTGAAACTTCTTGCAGAAAAAGGCCCTGTCTGTATTTTTCCATGAACCACATAGATCTCATGCATGCCTTCTGTTGTGCCCTACACCAGTAGACACAGGTAGCCATGTTAAGTACCAGCCCCACCGGGAACAGCCTGCCTAGCTACTCAGCCCATCTCTAACTGTCACCACTCATCCACACAGGCACCCAGTCATTCCATGCATCACAGTCACACCCACATTCCATAACCAATTCACACTCTGGCTGAGCAGATAGGAGGACCTAGGCTGTTTAATATGTAAATACAATATACAGGATATAACCCCTTCGTCAAAGGAATTCGGCCCAGAACCAAGACCTGGGCAGAGGCATTCTTGAGCGACATAACTGTGGAGAACGGCCCTATATGGAGACACTTTTCTGTAGGAACATGTCGGAAAAATTAATTGGACTGGCAAACATGTACACACTCTTCCTTCTCAGCTTTCCGATATCATCTCAGGGCTCCGGCGACAAATGTACTAAAACCTATTCCAGAGGAAAAAAAACTTGACTCAATGAATGATTAGGCCCAGCAAAATGCACGAGCAAACCTCTCTGATGCGCCCCGACTGTCTACAAATATTTCAAATGTGGGTGCTGCTTCTGAGACCCCAAAAGCGTTCGATATTTAAGTTTAGATGCCTGTTTCAAACACAATGCTTTCCCACTATCTGTGCTGCAAAAAACACAGGCTTCAGTTGAGTCATAATGCATACAGATGTGACTCTGCTGTTTGTGTCTGAAGTGGCAAGATAGCGCAACAGAGTAATGCCACGCCACGCCAGAGGTACTAACCGTTATATAAACGTGCCCGCACGTTTGTGCTAGCTCTTCATGCATGACCGTGCCTTTTTGGCTCACACGTGGGAAACTTGGCTACGAAGCTCAGCAAATATCGCCAACCGACCTAACAGATCCAGAGACTCTGTGCTGCCACCGCTGCTTTCCCCACCTCCTGCTTGGGAGCCTCGTTGCGACCTGCTGGTCCATTGTACAATGACAATGCGCCTGACTGGCCCTACTCATAGGGCTGTGTTGCGGAGGGAAGTGAGGGCAGGCAGCGATCAGCAGCATGGAGCCCGCGAGACTCTGATCCTTCTTCTGGAAGCCTGCGAGTCTCCGATCCCCCTCTGCAGTGTCGGAGCAATCGGGGAAGCTCCGTCTTCCTCTGGCCGGTGTGCGGGGCTCTCCTCTGTAAACGGAAGCCCCACATACACTCAGACGCAAGACGCCTGACTTCCGGTCTTCACGCAGCTTTTTTGGGCCCGCCTACAACCAGGCACAGGTGCCTGACTTCTAGGTTGCACTGCTTTCTCCGGCTCCGAAGTGCGGGGTAGGCTCCCGCCTTTAACTGAGGACAACTGCGGGGTGGGCTGCTGCCTCAAGAAACACAAAATGCGGGGAGGGCTCCCGCTCAACCACAATGCGGGGTGGGCTCCAGCTCACAGAGTGGCATAAACTTCAAGGTGGGCGCGCTTGTAAATGACTGCGCACTACTTTAAAACAAGCATTTGCAATACATTCCGACTTGCATTTACTCAAGACGTATTGCAGTACAAATGGGAGTGCGGGCGTTTAAGAAAGTATGAACGGGAGTGGAGGGGGTGATGGGGGGCAAGAAGTGATCAACTGCGTGAGGGGGCGGGGGTTAGACAGGGCAGAAAAAAGTGTTGGAGTAAAGGGGCCAATAGCCAGGAAAGAATACAAATGACAACATGGCGGTCAGGAGGAGGCACTAACAAGCCTTAAACCAATCAGAAGGCAGCAATTAGGATGTAAGCCAATCAAAAAGATGGGCAGAGAGTGGGTGGAGCTTCTAGAAAGCTTCCACGCTATAGTATATACTGTGTGTCTCAACGAGACAGCGCAAGCGTTGCCTAGGCGAGACCTAAAAATGACTCTACAGAATTAACCACACACGTGTCATCCGTCCTAATGCACAACACCAGTGCTGATTCAGCACATCTAACCCCATACAATTTAAAACGGGGGAGGAGCAATAGCCACCTTGCAGAATCATATTTATTACAGAACAGGATAAAGTGGGTTACATTATCTATCCCTTCAAAGCTAAAATCACAGAAACTCTACACACCCGATTTAGGTGATCAACTTCTGACTACCTCCAGGGAGACAAAACCCAAACAAAACCACTCAAATCTTTTATCATTTAAAATGTTGAAAATATGCCAACTCCATTTTCAAGTTGGTATGTGCTTATTAGGTATGCATAAAGACCATGTGCAGCACACTTTGATTAATATGATGCATACGAAAAATCTGCATACCTACCTCAAACATTGCATATAAACAGCAACTGCAGGTACCAATGGCAGAACACTAGGAGCGCATGCTTGGTGCTCTGCAGGCAGCAGACAATGCTACGGGCGATGGGGGATCGGGGGACTAGGCAGATACAGCTGCAGACGGGTGGGGTGCGAAGCGGGCGACACACCTGACACACAGACTGGTGCACGATATGAACATACGTAGGGAAAGCAACATGAGCAGAAACATGCGAGTTGAGGGGGTCGGGGTAGGGGAGGGAGGAGGGGAGCGGGCTTGGGGTTGGGTACGGGGTTAGATTGTAATATACCTTTGTGACAGTGCTGCAGTTTGTTGTTCCTGTTCCTGTATTGTTGCAAATGACTTTTTGCAGTTGTTGAAAGCATATATGACTTGTCTCTCCATGTAGGACCAGGGCGCATTGCCTTCTTCAAGCCACGAGCATGTATAGACGCCCGAGGTTATTGGGCCTGCTATTTGTGTGTAATATTATAATACCCAATGGCGATGCCACATTGATTATGTACTGGAAGCCGAACACGGCAGAAGTGCTGTATTTCTTGCAATGGCGCACCTACCGTAATGTTGAAATGGTTTTTCTTAAAAACGGAAAACAAAAAAAAAACAAAATGCCAATAAACAGAGTTGACAAAAAAAATAAACAGCAACTGTAGGTCACTGGCTCAGTTTATGTTTAAAAGGATAAACCAAATGTGAATTTAGGGAGAGTGTGCAAGCTGTCACCTTTTAGATGACTCATTTAGACAGGAATATATGAAGGGACTACTGCACGACATCACACTCTGGCAATAAATCTATGTTTAGTCATGTAAATTAAGCTTTATATATTGTATTCTTTATATGGTACTGTAAGTGCCAGAAAGCATATAAATTCCTGAGCAGGATAGACTAGCCACATGTGACATGTAGACATGAGATATTTGAGAATAATACATTATTGTACACTACACCATGGCAAACTATTGTCTTAATTCTGTCCAGCAAATGTAACAGAGATGTCAATGTATTTCATGTGAGGCACGGTAGTTCATCCAGTCATTCTTTTGTCTATGCATTCTGGTACCCATAGTTCTCCATTCATAAAGGTTTAACTAAAGTTGTAAATACAGAACTAGTGGAAATGAGTACACAGGAATGTACGAACTACTCACATCTAACCAAATCCTCCAGGATTTCGCAAATTTGAGATTTGGAACAAATTTGACACTTTCATAAAAAACCTAGCGATTTTGACGAAAAGTGGCAACAACTATTGTAATTTTCTCTAAACAAAAAATTTAATTGATACTCTTTTTTGGCTATATGCTGCTGCTGTGCCAATAAATTAAAGAGAAACAGGCCAACATACAGATGAGGCATTAACTTCCTCTATTGCCTTCCAGGTAATACAGCTTGGAAATGCACAGCGTCCCCTTCAAGTACAAAGAGCATGTGGCTCTCCTCAACTTTTAGCATTCCATTGTGCATCCCTTCAGTGGCAAAACATCAAATGATGCCCACACATAATGTTGTGAGGGGCCTGTGAGTCGCCCATATCTCACAGCTCTTCATTGGTCTTGGGGCTCATTGGGGGGCCCCCTGAAGTGCTGGGGGCCCCCTTGTTCCACAAGGCTGTGGGGGCCTGCACTACACCCCTGCTTCTCTCACCCGCGCAGCCTGCCTGCTTTTATTCTGTGGTCCTCGCTGACCCATTCAACTTTCCTCATGCACCCCTCTTCTACACAATGCATAGTCCCATCCTCCCACCCCCCCACCCCAAGCCTCCCCTTCATAATACCCTTGTGTCTCTCCTGGCCCCTCTTCTGCATATAGACGAAGGATCCGCAGCACCCTAGGAATTGTGAGCGATGAGTGTGAAATATACAGAAGCACATCATCCACATAGAGCTCAATGTGGTCCATTGTTGCCACCCCCAGTCAAATCCCCAGACCTATAAGTCACAATGAATCCACATCACCAGTGGCTCGATCACCAGAGCAGATAAAAGTAGCAACAGTAGGCATAAAAAGCCCAGAATCGAGGACCCAGACCCACCCTTATCAACACTTCCTCCGGAAAGGCCCAATTAAAAGAATCAAAAGTCTTCTCAAAATTAAAAAAAGGAGAGCAGTTGGATCTCAAAGTAGAGGAAGATGCGTGGAAGCCATGTGAACCCTAACCAGGCAATGCCTAATACTCCTACGGGGCATAAACCTGCATTGATCACAGTGAACTAGCTGTGGGAGGACTGCGAGCAGCCGGTTCACCAGCACTTTCGCGAAGGTTTCCCCTCTGAGTTAATAAGCGAAATTGGGCGATATGACACACACCGATCTACAGGTTGGCAGGGTTTGGGTAAGACCACAATGGTCACCAAGTCAAGCTCAGAAGGAAACTGTGCTTTATCTACCACCACCTCAAAAAGGCCAAGAATGTGAGGTGTCAGTTGGGCCTGAAAGTATTTATAGTATTCCATGGGGAACCCATCTGGGCCCTGAGTTTTCCCCATGTTCATGTCCCGGGCCAGTGCAATATCCTCCTCTTCAAAGGGGCGGTCCAACTCCGCCCTGTTGCTCTGAGACCACTCTCAGGGGACATATAGATCACTGTAATGTGTTGCAAACAAAGCTGCTATATCCTCCGCAGCTTCCGCTACCACTCCCACTTTGGACTGAATAGAGGGAACAATCCGGAAGACCAGCTCCTGCATCACCACCCAATACAAGAGTTTCTCTGACTTGTCTCCCCACTCATAGATCTCCTGCGCCATCCATATTAGCATAGCCCTTCCATTCCAAACCAAGGATACTGGTCTCTAGCTCAGTGATCTGCTGCTGCTTTCTGAGCGTGCTCCTGCCCCCTAAGGTATTAGCTTGCTACAAGGTTCCTGGAGAATCCACTGTGCCCCGATTCAGGTCAAAGTAACTCCCTACTTCTTGGGGGAGAAATTCCTGAAATTCCTGTTGTTGCAGAAACCAAGCAGTAAGTCTCCACATCGGGCTGGACCCTACATATTGTCTTATAGAGAGAGTCACAGGGACATGGTCAGAGATACCTTGGGGCAGAATGTGAGAGCCATGTGTAAGATTGTAACTGCGTGTTATGGTTAACATAAAAATATTTCTCCCAAAAAAGAAGATGAGAGCCAGATGTGCCAGGAAGATCCGCAGTCGGAAGAACAATTTGGTCAATACAAAATAGGGATTTATGAGCAGTGGTGTGGGAAGTGTAAGCAAAATCCCAAGGTTCCATTACCTCCAGAAATCACAAAGGCCCAGTCCCTCTGACCAACTATGTAGTCCCCTGCTCTCCCACCCTCTGGCCGTGCCCACCCCTTAAGAGTCTTCTCTTGGGACCATAATAAGGTTACACTGAATCCCGGCCAATGACGGTCGTCCCGAGAGGGAGCCACAGAATCTGCAACTGCACCAAGGTGGGAGGAACATTCTCAATAATGAAGTAGTATGTGTGCCCGTGTATCGTACCCTCCACCACAACATACCTCCCCAACGGATCCAAGCAGAACTGAGAGACTACCAGTGGGAATGTTTTATGGAGAAGCACCGCAGTACCCCGCACCCCCTAGTATGCCCGCGTGAAAGACCCTATCATACCCATAGGGTGCCAGGAAGGAACAGTTTGTGCTGAGTAGGTGGATCTCATGCAAGACCACAGGATCCTGCTGCTTTGTAAAACAGAGCATCGCTCCTCGTTTAATACGATTGTTAAGACCGTTGACGTTTCACATCATCAATACATAGGGAGCCATCACCTAGGGAAAGGGCCATTGCTGCTAGTGCTGCCCCAAGTGGGTGTGTATACAAGTAGTGGTAATCAAACCTGGGTAAGAATGAAATAGGAATGCAGTGCCCTGTGGTATCCCCTTTTTCACCAAACAAAAGACAACCAACCTGAAACAATAACGGCAGAACAAACATTGCCCACTCCCCAACAACCCCACACTTCCCCCCAGAAGCATCAATCGCCCAACCCTCCATACAAGAACTTATACTAAGGCTAATGTTTGGACGTTCATGCCCTACATGGTCCAGCGTCATCCCGTCATAACTAAGGAGACACTAGTGCTGACATAGCAATGAGACAAAAGAGTCAGGAAGGGCCTAGGTCCTGTCCATTGAATCTGCCCATAAGTCACGGGCCACTGGCTGGGGAGGCTGTTGCTGGGAAAACACCAGTCCTTGGGAGCCCTGCAGCCCCAGTTTCGAGTCCCAGTCTCCCATTACAGAGACCACCCCAGATCCACGGTGGCCCTGCCTCCATGACTGCAGGTGGTGAGCGAGGAGCCCGCTGATCACACCTCCAGTGGATACCTGTGTGGGTGGGTCCCCCATACCGGCACCAAATTTGTTGTCAAGGCGCCCTTCTGTTCCTTTGCCCACTCCTGTGCAGCCACCGGTGAATCAAAGAAAACAATTCTAGAGTCTGGAATGACCCGTAGGCACGCAGGCACCATCAGCATGTATTTAAGTTTTAAGGAACGGAGTTTCAATTTGACCTTGTCAGAGGGTTTCCGGGCCAGCTGCACCTGGCAGGTATAGTCTGGAAAAAATCATAATCCATTATGTGCCATAAACTGGGTTCCCGGTCAGCAGACCTGCAGGATGCGGTTCCTATAGTTGAGAACTTTTGCAAAGGGCAGGCGGGTGGGGCCCCCGATGGTGGCCTGGGAGCCAAGGATCTATGCGCCCATTCGATAACGAAACAGGTGGACAGCTGCTCAGAAGGCATCAAGGATGAGATCCACACTTCAAGAAAGCTCTCCAGTATTGCCCCCTCCACTCCCTCTGCAAAAACCCACAAAACGTAAGTTGCAGCACTGGGCACGATTTTCTGCATCTTTAGCATGTTCCCCTAGGTGGCATGTTGCGTCCATCAACCTTGAGACAGTGGCATGTAGTTCACTCAACGTGTCCTCCACTACTGAGCTCGTCCCCCTGTGTCGATCACTCTGTATGCCACCCACACAGATTGTGTCACAAGAGAGACACCTCCATCCAGACCTCACCAATCACTGACTCCAGCGCCAACCAGGATGCTTGAATTGCCAACAAAATGGCCAAAGAGACTTCCACCCGAGGGAGATGGGGGCATGACTTGGCATCCACCACTGGTTCTGTGTGCCTGAGGATGGGGCAGTGAAGCAGTCAATATGGGTTAATGTTAGGCCCCAGTTGGTCTGTCCTGCCGCATGGCGAATGTGGCACCTCCAGGCCTTGGAACTTCGGCCGGGGCAAAGGGCCGTCTACAGCTCTATGGTCTGTTTACACCACCAGGCTCTCAGGTGGACAGTTGGAGCTGGAGCTCGACCCCACCATCCCACACCCTGGACGGGCCAAGACTTTTCAGGGCCGTAAGCACCCCATGTTAGGACTCCCCTGGAGTCAGATACGCACAGGGCATCTGTGTAAAATGTTTTTCTCTCCTCCACGGCTGTTCTCAGAGCCCCCACTGTCACCCCCTCACAGGATCGGGTTCTCTGCCAGCCCTCGGCACCCTCACCTGCTGGGCTCCCATGGGCTATACCTATTCCATAGTTTGCTGGGCGAGGCGGGTGGGAGAAGAAGAGGGGGAAAACAAGACTCCCGCACTGCCCCATGGACCATTCCAGCCTCTTCAGCCATCTTTGGGGGTCTGGCCCTCTCATCCCTGCAAGCACGGCCCGGCTCCAAGTCCAAGTTCCTTGCGGCCTTCAATGGGGCTGACTTCCCGGGTGCCAGGGCCTGCGAGGCCTGCTGTCCCACCATCATGGGTGAAGACCGGCAAGCGGGGGGGAAAGGGACCCTGACCTCAGAGCCCCCTCTGTCTGTAATGGGTTTGCATCCTGTCCACTGGGTGTCATGCAGGTCGCAGAGTTAGGCTTCCGCCATTTTGAGGCCTCCATGTCCCGAACGTCTCGGCCCCAAGCGCAGCGGTATCCTCTTCCCTGGTGCTGCTGCATATCAAGCCATGCAGCACACCCGGGGCTACCGCTGGCAGGCTCCGGCCCTTCTACTGGGCCTGTCAGCACCAGGATGCCAAGAGATTTGGTGTGGCCGGTGGGAGCTCTTTCAGAGAGCGACCCCCATCTTGGCGAATCAGGCCATGACCCGCTTGTTTTATACCTGCAGTGACTGAGGTTCGCTTGTGCAGTTGCTTCCTACACTCTACCTATTCTGTGTGTGCAAGTTTGGACTATTGCTTCCTACTTTTTCTGTGTTTGCAAGAGACGTGCTCTATTTCTGATCTAATGGAAGCTCCTATCTGTGGTTTAACTGTTCCACATTAAGAATGCTGGTACTGAGGCTGACTCGTGTACACCATACCATTATCCAGCTGTTTGTACTATCCATTAAACTTATGTGCAATGCTGCATGTACCGTAGCACCAATACAATCCTTACTATAATGCAACAGCCCCGCTAAGAAGTGTAACTAATGCCCCATTTGGCAGACTTTGCTGAGAAGTACCCATACTGTTCCACTCCAAGGACAAAGTGCTCCAAAATCATTATTGGTAAATATTGGTACTTACCGATATACATTTTGCTGGCAAAGCTGAGAAGTGATGGTACTGTCACCATTGATAGCCTGTGGTTTGCAGAGGGTTGTAGCTGCTCCATTAAAAGTAAAGCACTGCTCTTGAGAAGAGCAAATAGCTTCTTCCATTTACTATCAGTGTGCACTGTACCTACTCACAAGGGTAACCACGTGCTCTCTCATCTGAAGAAGGAGTAGTTTCTGTCCTGTAACTCCAGTTCTGTAGTAGGGGTATCTCTGTTATAGTCATAATCTAGTGAATAGTCCCGCCCATGTGCGTGGACCCCGGAGCAATCAAAAATAATCTCTTACAGTGTCAAAAAATGCAGAAAATGCATAGACACTTAAGAGATAATTTAAAGACAGATAATGCAGCCAAAAAGGCTACACTGTCCAGTACTTCAACTAGAAATTCCACCATAAAATCCACAAAACAGCAAAGCCTGTACAGATTTCCCTTGCTTAACAGCAAAATCCCTCAGGAATGATAGAGAGAAGAACCTGGACAGACAAGCCCCATAGGCTGCCATTATGTGGCTTAATTAGGATACTGTGCCTTTAAGGAACCTTCCAGAACCTTCTCTCAGTATCCCAGAATGCATAGCAGGTCCAACTTAGCCTCAGTTCTTTTCGAAGGCGTAGAAAACGCCAGACCTGTAGCATTATGATCATGAACAACACTCCACCGGGGAGGCGGGAGGGCGCTTATGACTATAACAGAGATACCCCTACTACAGAACTGGAGTTACAGGACAGAAACTACTCCTTCTGTAGTAGGGGATCTCTGTGTATAGTCATAATCTAGTGAATAGAATGGCAAGCCCATCCCCACACCAAGCGGCGGTGGAGAATAAAATAACGCCACTACTGTGCGAACAGATTCCGCAGCGAAGCCTGCCCAACCTGAGCGTCTGCCCTGGCATCAGTGTCCAGGCAGTAATGCTTAGCAAAGGTATGGACCGACTTCCAAGTGGCCGCCTTGCAGATCTCTGCAATGGGAACATTACGGAGCATAGCTGTCGTAGCAGCCTTGCCCCTGGTGGAATGAGCCTTAGGTTTGCCCCCTAAGGTCTTATTAGCTTTGCAGTAACACAACTGAATGCAGGACACAATCCACCTAGAGATGGACTGTTTAGAGGTAGCAAGACCCGTCCTGACTGAGCCATAATTGATGAACAATTGGTCTGACCTACGAATATCTTTAGTCTTATCAAGATAAAACTTCAGCACCCTCCGCACATCCAGGGAATGTAAAGACCTTTCCGCCGGAGATGAAGGATTCTGAAAGAACGTAGGCAAAGTGATAGTCTGATTGATATGAAAATCAGAAACAACCTTGGGAAGAAACTTAGGGTGAGTACGCATAACAACTTTAGCATTATGAAATACAGTATAAGGTTCTTGGCAACACAATGCCTGAATCTCACTCACCCTGCGGGCCGATGTAATGGCCACGAGGAACGCCGCCTTCCAGGACAGGTGCTGCAACGAAGCCTTATGAATGGGTTCAAAAGGCTCCTTCATCAATCTGGACAGCACCACATTCAAGTCCCATGAAGGCGAAGGAAGCCTGACAGGAGGGAACACTTACTTCAAGCCTTCCAAAAAATCTTTGATCACAGGGATCTGGAAAAAGGAAGTCTGTGAAGGTCCTTTCCTGTAGGCAGTCAAAGCAGCCAGATGAACCTTAATGGAATGGACATTAAGGCCCGACTGCGCCAGATGAAGCAGATATGGAAGGATGACATCTTCCTTGCATGACGTAGGGTCATAGTTCTTAGACTTGCACCAGATGCAAAACCTCTTCCACTTGTAAGCATAGGAAGTCCTAGTGGAAGGTCGCTTAGCCTCCTTCAGTATGCCCATACAATCCTCTGGGAGATTCAGATGGCCATATTGCACTATTTCAGGAGCCATGCCGCCAAACTCAAAGACGAGAGGTTGGGGTGCACCATCCGCCCCCCGAACTTCGTGAGAAGGTCCGGCCTGCACGGCAGCTTCATGTGAGGAAGGAGAGATCGGTGAAGTAGGTCCGTGAACCACCACTGTCTGGGCCATTCCGGGGCAATCAGAATCATCCTCGCCCTGGATTGAGACAGCTTGATGAGAACCGCCGGAATCAGGGGAATTGGTGGAAAAGCGTACAGAAAGCTGTTCGACCAGTTGATCCATAACGCGTTCCCCAGCGTCCCTGGCTGGTAGTACCTGGAGGCGAAGCTTCGGCATTTGCTGTTTTCGGCGGTGGCAAACAGATCTACGTCTGGAGTTCCCCACCTTGCGAAGACTTCTCCTAGTACTTCGTCGTTTATGACCCATTCGTGGTTTTCCTGCACGATTCTGCTCAGTTCGTCTGCCTGAACATTCTGCACACCTGGCAGATGGGTGGCCGTTATCGACAGTCCTCGAGCCAGAAGCCAGTGCCAGATCGCCTGCGCCTCCTGCGACAGAGTGCGCGATCTCGAGCCCCCCTGCTTGTTGAGGTAATACATCGTTGTCGTGTTGTCCGTCTGAACAAGCAGAGAGTTGGTCTGAAAGGACGGATGAAAGGCCTTCAGCGCCAAGTGAACAGCTCTCAGTTCCAGGAAATTGATGTGGTACGTGGACTCCGTCGGGGACCACGTCCCTTGAATTTGCAGGTCTCCGGAATGCGCCCCCCAACCTTGGAGAGACGCATCCGTCACGATGGTCTGTGTGGGAATGTCCTTGTGGAAGGGAACGCCTCTGAGGAGATTCTCCTTCGAGCACCACCACTTCAGAGACTGAAGAGCATGTAGAGACAGTCGTATCCTGTCGTCCCAAGAACCTCTCCTCTGGTCCCACTGATCCTCCAAGCACTCCTGCAGAGGTCTCATCTGTAGCCGTGCGTGAGGAGTGAGAAAGATGCAAGAGGCCATCGATCCCAGTAGAGAAGACACCGTCCTCACAGTCGTAGACGGAGTTTTCATGAGAGCCTGAGCCTTCCGAACGAGTGATAAACGTCGCTCTTCCGAAGGAGACACGCTTGCTGACAGCGTATTGATGGAGGCCCCCAAGTACTGGATGCACTGTACCGGAATCGGGACCGACTTGGACATGTTGATGTGCAACCCCAGCCTGTTCAAGAGAACGCACGTCTTCTGGAAGTGTGCTTGAGCTTCCGAGAAGGAGGAGGCTTTGATCAACCAATCGTCCAGGTACGGGTAGACAAACACCTTGTTCTTCCTCAGGTGTGCCGCTACCACTGCCATACATTTTGAGAATGTCCTGGGTGCAGACTTCAGTCCGAAGGGTAGCACCGTGTATTGATAATGAATGGTGCCGACTTGAAAGCGCAGAAATTTCCTGTGTTTGCATGCAATGGGCACGTGGAAGTATGCGTCCTGTAGATCTATGGCACACATCCAGTCTCCTCGTTGCAGCTGAGGGTAGATCTGATGCAACGACAGCATGCGAAACTTTTCTCTGCGAATCCACTTGTTTGCCTGCCGCAAATCCAGAATGGGCCTGAACTCGTTTCTGTCCTTCTTGCGGACAAGAAAGAACCGAGAGTACAGACCTCTTCCTCTTTGAGACAGAGGTACGTCTTCGATCGCCCTTTTCCTTAGCAGAATGTCCGCCTCCGTCTGAAGCTCGCGCAGTTGATACTGAGAGCCGACGGGAGGAATCGATGGAGGAGGGCTGGTGAAACGTAGACTGTATCCATTGCAAACAATATTCAGCACCCACTTGTCCTGAGTAATTTTTCTCCACTCTGCCAGAAAAAATTGAACGCTTCCCCCCACCGGAGCGGGTAACGGACGAGGGGGAAGTAACAGCTCAGGGACGGGACCCGGCCGGGCCCTTGGTCGCGGTAGAGGACTGTTGACGACCTCTACCACCCTGCCGCTTCTGGAAGGGCCGCCTGTACTGCTGCTGCTGCTGCTGCTGTTGATGTTGTCCAGCAGACTGCCCCCTTCCACGACCCTGCGACCCAAACCGACGTTGGTACTGTCGGAAGGGTTTCTTTTCCTTGGGCTTCTCCAAGCCCACTGCCGTCAGGGTCTCCGCTTCGGCCTTCATCCTGGCCATCTCATCATCCGCGTGTTTCCCGAAGAGGGTATCTCCGGAAAACGGGAGATTCGCCACGCGTTGCTGTGCTTCCGGTTTCAATGACGTCAACCTGAGCCAAGCGTGGCGTCTCTGGTGAATCCCGTGGCAATATCCGTGCGCGGACAGCAATGATATGTCCGCTGCGGCGCCGATGGCCTGATTAGAGACCA
Organism: Lissotriton helveticus; assembly: GCF_964261635.1. NCBI lineage: Eukaryota > Metazoa > Chordata > Amphibia > Caudata > Salamandridae > Lissotriton > Lissotriton helveticus. Next base: position 512,608,943 of record NC_136070.1, read on the forward strand.
GCATCCCCTCCTTGACGATCTCCACAAAGTCCTCCTTGCGGTCTCGAGGGACAAGGTCTGCGAACTGCTCCATCGAGTCCCACAGGGACCGGTCGTAACGTCCCAGCAAAGCCGAGTCACTGGCAGCCTTCATGGACGAGGCGGATGTCCCACACGCCTTGCGACCAGCAGAATCGATCCAACGGCTCTCCTTGTCCGGAGGCACCGTGGACGCAGGGGAGGTGGCATGAAGCTTCCGTGCAGCAGTCACGATGACCGAATCCGGTACCGGGTCCTTCCTCAAGAAGGCTGGGTCTGAGTCCGGAGCCCTGTACTTTTTTAGGATCCTGGAAGGTACAGACTTCACCGTTGCCGGCGTCAGGAATAGCTGTTCGGCGGGCTCAAGGAGCCCCGGCACCAGAGGTAACAGGGGGCGAGACAAGTGCCTTTTGTGTAATGTCTCAAATATCACCGAGGTAGAAGCCGTAGGTGCTTCAACCTCAATGCCCAACTTCGCCGCTCCACGCAGGAGAACCTCCTGAAATGTGCTTATATCGTCTATCGGAGACACCCTAGTCTCCGGCGAATCGGACAGCGTGGGCGAGTAGGAACGGGTCCCAGATGGAGAACGTGACCTGGACCGACGTCTCTTGTGATGACGCCTGGATCGTGAGGAAGATCCACGGCCACTCCTTGATCTGTCCCGTCTCCCCGAGCGAGACCTCGACCTCTTGGGCCTCGGACGCTCCTTCGGCCTCCCAGGGTCAGGAGTCCTAGGCTTCTTAGGAGTCTTCTTCGGAGGCGTCGGAAACTTAGGCATCGACACCGCCCTCGGTGGGACCGGGGGTGGAGGAGCAACCGGACGCGGGTTCTGCGGAGCCGGCTTCGGAGGTGGAGTAGGGGCCTTCGGAGGCGGACCCTTCGGCACAGCAGGCCGCGAAGGAGGTGTAGAAGGCTTCATCGGAGTATCCACCCCGGAATGCGCCGTTCCCGGCGAGCCACCATCTCTTCCGGAGCGTGGGGAGCCCCCCACAGTCCTGGGCCTGTCCTTAGGACCTCCAGACGTTGAAGACCGGTGTCCAGACGACGACCGATGTCCCCTCGACGTCGAACGGTCCTTCGGCGTCGACCGAATCACACTTCTCGACGTCGAACCGTGTCTCCGTCTCGACGTCGACCCCGACCAGATCGACGAGCCACGAAACCTCGACGACGGGCGATGGTGCCTCGACGGCGACCTCGACCTCTTCGCCGGCCTCGACGTCGACTTCTTGGATCGCTTCGACGTCGACCCTTTGGACCTTCTCGACGTCGACCTCTCTGACCTTCTCGACGTCGATCTCCTTGACCGTCTCGACGTCGGTCTTTTGGAATGCTTCGACGTCGACCTCTTCGGCGCCGGAGACGCCTTCCGTCTCGACGGCGACCTCGACGACGAGGATCCCCTCGACGACGATGTCCTCGACGGCGAACGGCGGTGTCGCCTCGACGGCGAGCGCCGACGCCGGGCCTTCCGATGTCGACCACTCGACGCCGACAGCGACGACGAGGATATCGACACCGGCTTCGACGGCGGCCGGAACACGTTCCTCGACGTCGACGGGCGACGTTTTCTCGACCCAGAGCCCTGGGGAGACCTGGAACTGGCCGTTGACCGTCCCCTCGACGTCGTGGTCAGCGCAACTGACCCAGACGGAGACCTTGGGCGAGGGCTGGTCTTCCTGCCCCTGGGGAGCCCCCCAGAGGCCTCAGCATGGGTAGAAGGAGCCCCTCCTGACCCACCTCGTGCCTTCAACTTTCTCTCCTCAAGTCCCTGAAGCCTGATCTTCTTCCTCTCCTTCAGGGTCCTTCCAGAGAAGCTTCTGCAGATCACACACTCCTCAGGAATGTGGGAAGAGGGAAGGCAGAGAATACAGACCTCATGGGAGTCTGACCTGGCCTTCTTTCTTGAGCACTCAGGGCATTTGTCGAATAATGCAGGCATTATGGACAAAAAAGAGTGCAGAAACACAGAAAGAAAGTCACCAAAGTACTTTAAAAGTACCAAAAATCGAAATCAGTGTAAAACACTAACAAAAACCCTTGAAAAGGGAGAGCTCAATGCTCCAGGGTCCTGCTTGCAGGAGCCGGAAAAAAGAACTGAGGCTAAGTTGGACCTGCTATGCATTCTGGGATACTGAGAGAAGGTTCTGGAAGGTTCCTTAAAGGCACAGTATCCTAATTAAGCCACATAATGGCAGCCTATGGGGCTTGTCTGTCCAGGTTCTTCTCTCTATCATTCCTGAGGGATTTTGCTGTTAAGCAAGGGAAATCTGTACAGGCTTTGCTGTTTTGTGGATTTTATGGTGGAATTTCTAGTTGAAGTACTGGACAGTGTAGCCTTTTTGGCTGCATTATCTGTCTTTAAATTATCTCTTAAGTGTCTATGCATTTTCTGCATTTTTTGACACTGTAAGAGATTATTTTTGATTGCTCCGGGGTCCACGCACATGGGCGGGACTATTCACTAGATTATGACTATACACAGAGATCCCCTACTACAGAAGTGATAGTGCCCTCTTCAGATACACACAACACCACTTCATACACATCCCATCCAAGATGCTCTACTTTGAAAACCCATAGCTACTTGCTTGGTAATCCATGGTAACGAATGGCCTTGCATACCCAAATCATTTAATCCATGTATCCATTTCAAATCAATTCAGTGTTTAATAGGAAACAACAAGCAGAGCTAAATTCTAAGTAATTTGGACAGCACATAATGCTTCCCAGCTGATTCCAGATCTGACTTGGGGATGCAGTTATTTGGCAATCTCACTGACCTTGTCAGTGATCTGCTTCCCCTCCCGCACAGCTCTGCCTGGTAGCTGCTGCCCCTGACCCTTACGGGTCTGTGTTCGAGGCACCTCCTCCACCCGCAGGCACCCGACTGCACCTCATCCCTGTTGGTCCAGTGGGGAGCTTCTCTGCTCTGCTGATGCTCTGCCCTGTCTCTCTGACTTCTGCCTCTCTTTTTCCTTCCCTTCTTTTTGCTTTGTTTTTTCTCACTTTCTTCTGTTTTTCACTTTTCTTCTCTCTCGCTTCCCGCTTTCCTGCTCCCAGCTGTCCAGCTCTCCCCTCACTTCTTACGGTGGGCACCAAAGGCAAGCCTGTCTGCGGCCATCCATGCCTGGACTGCACGCAGTGCCACGGACCCTAGTTCTCAGACCATCCATTGGTACGACGCCAGCACCCTCCATGGCCTCCACACCGTACGCCATATCGCCTGCCGCCAGACATTGCTGAAAGACACTCAGGGCCCTTTCTCCTGCCACAACTGCAGCTGCACCTTCGCCTGCCACCATACACCAACCCCACACACTGCATGACCAACAATTACTGGGCCCAACCGTCTCAACTGCATCCTGCTCAACACACGCTCCGGCCACAAACACGCCTTAGAGATTTGGGACCTGCTCGACTCCATAGATCCGACATTCCCTTCCTCAGGGACACCTGGATGATCCCTGGACATCGCCACTGCCATCCCTGATGGCTACAAGATCATTCACAAGGACTGCGTCAATAATCCAGAGGGAGGCCTCTCCATCATAACACAAAAGCACTCTCCGCCTCACCACCCACGTAGATGACCACTCGACCCACATGGAGCACCTCAACTTCCAGGTCCAGACCGACCCGTACACCACCCTCCGCGGCACCCTCATCTACAGATCCCCTGGACCCCACCCACCTTTCAGTGACTCCTTTGACTTCATCCCACCACACGCTCTCACCTCCACACGCTCCATAGACTACATCCTACTCAGCAACCTCAACTTTCACGTGTACAACCTCAACAACAAAATTCCTCATTCCTGCTGGAGAACCTTGCCACCGTTGGAGTAAAAAAACGGGCCACCTCCCCAACCCACTCAGCAGGACACAAGCTTGACCCCATCTTCTCCGCCAGCTACAACATCACCTTCAGCCACACCACCGAGCTCCCATGGACAGACCACAGCTGCATCCACATCTCCTTCATCAAACCCGCCGTACACGACCATGCCCACTGTTACCCTCGAAGAAGTTTGAACAAGGTCACTGAAGAGCAGCTCAGCGCCTCCCTCAGTAAAACCCCCCTCACCTACTTCCACGGACGCTCACACCGCAGCACGCAACCTCCACCATTGGATCTCCAACTGCCCGGACACTCTGTCTCCCCTGAAGAAAGGACAAATTAAGACAAACAAGTAAATTATACATGAAGAGATTCATAAAGGAAAGATGTTGAAAGAAGAAAAAAGAGACATGTATATAATAACAGCTTCAATCCAATATAATATCCAATATGTGAACAACAACGGTTAGATGAAGAGACAACATAGAGCTACAGGCCTCTGCCCCGCCCCAGCAATAGGTCAAGACATAAAAAATGTGTCAAAAAGGATCATCCGTTCACGGGTAAGAACCTCATATGACATCACTTATTAACGAAAAGGATCTATATAAAAAAATACCTCTGTAAGAAATGTCATAACAACAAATATTTGTGTGGGCTATTGGGAGAACAGTATTATATCATGCTTTTCACGCCCATTGAAGCACAACTAGACAGTTCAATGTTTGAAGGCAATCTGGGTCTTCCTCAACCTTCAAAGGAAAATTCCTCATGTTGCATATTATCTTGTTTTGTGATGCATGATTGGCTGCTCTGTGACTTCTAAATGTGCTCTGTGTCTGCCATTCAAACGGATGCAGGAGTTGCTAAGTAAAGGAGACATCAGGTTCCTCCCGGAGTTACAAAACGAGGGCTTTTGTGGCTCCTGACCGTGAGGTTACAACATGTAGTTTGCCACTTAAAGTGAACAGTCTAAATGGGCAGTGCCACCGATATCAAATATTTTTAGTCTTTAGGAATGGGGTAGCAGGCTTCCCGTCCTTTCTTCACATCAGAGTTTCGGCTGAGATATCTTGAAAAAATGAGATGTGTCCTAGGTGCCAGGGTCTTCTCTTTACTATGAAAGTAATTAATTAAAGTTAAAGCATCAGAGACTAAATTGTATCATTTTGAAAGCAGAGTACACTTGATGCGTCCTGTCAAGACCAACTGCACTGTCCTCGGGTGCCTTCAGAAGTTAGCAGAATAGGATCTGTATAAGGCCAACCAATTCTGGGTCATGGACCTCCTTGTTTATTCCTCACATCTGCAGGCTATTCCTCCTTGATCGATTTTCTGCATTATCCAGTTTGAGTTACACTGATGTACGTTGTTCCAGGATAGTCACTCTTGTCAAGGCTGAAGCATGCCTTTTTGGACTGTGGGCTCCCCCTTTTGCCCTTGACAATGCCATTGCTGTTGAACAATAGTTCTCCAGACACTTTAGCACTACTGACAGCAGGTTAACAGTTTAAATGCATTAGCATGCGTTAGCCTGGAACAGTTATTCTTCAGAGACACTGCCAGTTGGTTGCAATATGTTAAACACCCCGAAACAGTGTACTTATGTCGTTAGAATTCTGAGCCCTTAGCATGGACCATGGCCATGCCATCCAGGCGTGCCCGCAGTGCTATGGGAGCGGGTTAACAGTTTGTATGTACTAGCATGCAGTAGCCTACAAGTGTCTTCTATGGAAAAACTGTGATAACTATGGGCAAGCCAGTGTATTCCCCAAGAAAGTCAAACAAACCACACAGGGAAATCACACAATGGTATGTCAAGTAATTCACACATGAAATACTTTGTAAAGTTCAAATGCAACATATTGTGCAAACTTGTGTGTATTATAATTTTAATATACAGGAGAAATAATTCAAAGTAAATACTGCCTCACAAGTAATGAGAATGTCAGATGCTTTCATAGTGAGACCACTGTGCCTTTGACTTACCTTTCCTTTTTGTTGTTTCTCCTACAGTGTGTCAAAGCTAAGTAAAATAAACAAGGAGGGGGGCGTGGCTAAGATGGCGGTTGAGTGGGACGTGTTTTACAGTCCCTCCGGCATCGCTCGTGTATCGCTTTGTATTTAGCCCCTACTGATGCCCATCTGTGCTGGCCGTGGGGGTCTTCTGCCTCCCCTCGCATCCTGTCATCCGGTGGGGGCCCTCTTTCTGCGCTCGGTGTGGTGTTCCGCTATCTGAAGACGCGCGGCCTTGGCGTGGCGGAGGCCTTGCGACCTTGGCTGGTTGGAGCGCTTAAGGGGACAGCTGCTTGGCAGAGATACGGCGGCGTGGAAGGGCTGCTGCCACCGTGACGGTAGCAGCGGCCGTCTTACCTGAGAGGAGGTTTGAGCAGTACAGCAGCGGTGTAGCAGCGGTGGCGAGGGCTCCGGACAGCGGCCGCCATTTTGTCCCTCGGTGCCCCGGCGTCGTGAGTGGTGGCATGCAGAGCCAGACTGCGCCTCTGGACAGAGAGGCCCGGCGGAGCCGCTGCGGCGGCAAGTGATCGATGCAGCCGGCTGAGTAATCTGTGCCCTGTTGCGGAGCTGTGCAGAGCGGCAGGGGGAGGCCCGAGTGCCAGAAGGTGAGGAACAGGGCCTGCCCTACTGCCTTCCCCCCCCCAGGCGGGGCTGCTGACGACTGAGCCGCTTTGGTGAGATCCCCCTCGCCTGATTGGCAGCGAAATAAGACTTGGTGAGCGCGGCGGCAGATCCATCCTACGGGGCTGCGGTGGCGAGGCCTGTGGATCGGTGACCGGGGTGAGTGGCCCTCATTTGAGGAGAGTAGCATGTGGAATCGCCTGTGTCACTGGGACCTGGGAGGCTTACCGGGAGTGAGGGGTCTGCAATCGGCCCGCGAATCGGCGGGTGGTATCTCGGCAGCCTTGCACCTGCGGCGGGGCCCACCTTGCCTGGTGGTTGAGAGCGGTGTGCGGAGTGAGTCTGCTTTCCGGGGGCGCCTGAGGCTGCATCTTTGCTCTGGGGTGGCTGTGGGAGCTTTGGCTGCCTCCTCGGTCCGCGTATCGGCGGACGGCGGCGCGGCATACCTTGGCACCGGGGGCGGCCTGGTCTTGAGACGTGGTGCCGTGGGGCGAGTGGTCGCCCCCCCCCCCTCTGCTTCCTTTATACCCGAGGTAGCGAATCTGCCTGGCTTCTCAGCAGTGCCCTCTGCCCCCTGATGATCGTATGCTGCTGCCTCTGAGGCGTTGGACGGAGCCCTGCTCGGTTGGTGTCCCCCATCTCCCCCGATGGACGCCGTGCCTGTGTCATGCTTTGGAGTGCAGAGCTCGCGGCTGGACTGGTGTGCAGGTACTGAGGTGTGGGCCTGCAGTTGCAACTGCTGGGGGCTGGCAACACCTCTGCCCTCTCTTAGTGCTTTGGGGTGCGGGCCCCTCTCGGGGGCAAGATGGCGGCTGCCAGGAACAAGAGGGACAAACCTCTCAAGGATCTGCTTCAGAAGGCGGCGGGGCAGCCTGCCTCTTCGTCTGCTGATAAATCACCGCGCTCTGAGGATAATGAGGTGCCGGCTACCATGGCCTTTATGTTAGAACTTTTCTCAGCCATAAAAGAAGATATCTTGAAGCTTCGCTCACAGCTCACTTCAGATCTGCGCGAGATGCGACGCGATGTGGGCGCTGTTGGTGAGCGAGTGGCGACATTGGAGGATCATGACCTGGGAACCGCGGAGGACACTCACCGACCTCAGCAAGATGTCCTTCGCCTCATGGAACAGAATTTTGACCTCCAGGTGCATGCTGAGGATTTAGAGAACCGGTCCCGGCGGAACAATATTAAAATCAGGGCGGTTCCGTGGAAGGGCGAGGGAGACAACCTGCGTGAGTACGTGGGGGCCCTTTTTTGGCACGTCCTTGGTGAGGAGGAGGTCCAGGACATTCAGATGGACCGGGTCCACCGTGTTGGCCTTCCGCGTGGCGCCAGGGCACCTCCCCCGGACATATTAGTATGTGTCTATGACATTCAGATTAAAGAGAGGATCCTCCGGAAGGCCCGAGATCTCAACCCCATACAATTCCGGGATCACCACCCAATGCTTTATCAGGATCTGGCGGCCTCCACCCTTGTCAAACGTAGGGACTTTAAGCCCATCACTACTCATTTGCGAGAGCAAGGCATCCCCTATTCATGGGGCCACACGTTTAGGCTTATCTTCAAGTACAATGGCAAACTGATCCAGGTCCGCTCCATGGACTCGGCCTTTGAGATTTTGGGACTGGAACGGGCCTCCTCCACGCCTGATGGCAGCAGGTCGCCTGCTAGGCAGCACAGGCGTTCCACAGAGTGGCAGCGTGTAGGGAAGCCCTCTACAACTGCGAAGCCAGATGTGTCCGCAAGTCTGTTGGAGAGAGAGGCTGCTGTTACCTCCGTGGCACTGGTAACCAATAACTCTGAGGTCTCTCGAGGCCCATCAGTTTAGCACTAGTAGGGTCTGTATTTAGCGCGGGAGGACGGTTCTCCAACAAACGATTGTTACACTTCTTTGTCTTCGGAAATTAGTGTGTCCTGTATCAGGAATCGGAGGGGCTCTACGAAGGTGCCATGTGCTCCTGCTATTTGGGCCTGTTTGCCGGACTGTTGTTACTTTTGGGGAGCTCTGTGTCTTTTTTCATGTGGGATTTTCATGTGGTTGGGGTTAGGGAGGGGGGTGTGGTTAGGGGTTTGGGGTTGTTTTGGGGGCTCCGCACCAGCTATCAGTGGACCTAGGCGAGGACCCGGGGTGCAGAAAGAGTTCTGTGGCACCTCCAGGGGCTCTGGCATTAGGACTTGCAGTAGCTCTCCCCCCCTTGTAGGCGTCATGGGTAGGGACTTAAAGTTTGTGAGCCTCAATGTTAGGGGTCAGAATAACCCTGTTAAGCGCTCAGCTATCCTCTCCCTCCTAGAGCGTGCGGGCGGCGATGTATGCTTACTACAGGAGACTCCCCTCCTCTCTAAAGATGTTAAGCGCATGGCAGATAGACGCTTCCCATTACAATTATGGTCCTCAAGTCCGGCTAAGAAGCATGGGGTGGCGATTCTTTTTAGCGCGCGTGCTCACTGCAAAGTACTCTCTCTCAATGGGGAGAGACACAGCTCACTGTGGGGTCTAGTTATGCTCCGAATGAGAGACAGGAGCCTTTCTTGAGGGCGGCCCTTTCCGAGGTATTAGCATCGCCAGATGCCTCAATTCTGGTGGGTGGTGACCTGAATATTGTGATGGACTCAGGGGTGGACAGGTCTGAGCAGCGGTCCCATCAGGCAGGGACAATGTCCCAGGGAGGGAGACAGTGGCTTCTGGAGGGAGGGTTGCATGATGTATGGTGCGTTCAGCACCCGCTAGAGCACGATTACACCAACTATGCTGCAGCTCACAAAACGTATGCGCGCTTGGACCACTTTTTGGCCACATCCTCCCTCTTACCTCATCTCTCAGTGGCTGACATCACGGCCGCTCCCTGTCGGATCGCACCCTTATCTCGGTTTTGCTCACCTCCCATGGTGCTCGGCCACCGCCGGCTGGCTGGCGCCTTTGTGACTCCTTGCTTCACTCGGATTCAGTAGTCGCACTGATACGGGAGATTATCATTCACTACCTTGCCGATAATGAGTTGAAGGGTACACCCCATAGCAGCGGTCTGGGAGGCCTTGAAACTGGTGGTGTGGGGAGAGTTTATAGCGCTCGCAGCAACGTATTCTCGATTACGTAAGGAGAAGCGCGCTGAACTGGAGAAGGAGGTGGGCAGCTTGGAGGAGATCCATAAGAGGACTGGGGCCGAGGGTCTGGAGGGAGCTGGAGACGAAAAGACGCATGTTAAAGCACCTTGATTTAGATAGATCTGCCCATGCCTTATTGTGCTTGCTACACATGTTCTACATCAGCGGGGACAAGGGGGGGGGGGAGATGCTGGCGCACAAATTGCGGACACGAACTCAGCTGGCAACTATTCATTCCATTAGAGACTCCCAAGCAGTTGAGCAGTCCACTGATGCCCTCATTGTGGACTCATTTTGACAGTTTTATCAGACCTTATACAGGAGGGATGATGGGGCCTCTGGGGGAATAGCGGATTATTTAGCAATTTGTGAAATTACGCCCCTGTTCCAGACGTCGGCGGACGCTTTAGATTCCGCGATCCGCATAGAGGAGGTCATATCCACGATTGCTCGGTTGAAGGTAGCTAAGTCCCCGGGGCCGGTAGCGGGTTGTAACATTTGGCGGGAGTTGTGGCTACCTCGTAAGCACAGGGCGTGGGGCCTGTACTCTTCCCCGGTGACCTCCCCGACCCTCAAAGCATGGGACCAATTAGCTAAGCGCAGGGGCTGGACTACCTTTCCCTCCCTGATGACTCCTATTGTCGACAATCCGGACTTCCCGCCGGGGTGAGCGTCTCCAGTCTTTCATCGATGGCGTGAGGAAGGCTGTAAGAGGGTGGGCTCCCTCTACGACCTTGAGGGTCTGATCCCATTCGCAACCATATTCTTAAACACAATAGTTAAGTCCTGACCTTGAGCAATCTACCTCTCTGAGAAGTCTGTGGCTGCTCACCTTTGCTATGACTGAAAATCAAGTACTAAAGGCATTGTACCTGGCTCAGTTTGCAGAGCCATCGCAGGGGGGGACCCTGGGACATCAGAAGCAAGCAACCTCATGCCTCACAGCTGACGCCCTGTAGCCCCTACTTGCCCTGTGGCCTCGAACAGGGTCTGACAAAGCTTACTATAGTATTGTATCATTTAACAAAAGTCATATTCTCTTTCATTCTTAACCCAACTATATTAAACAAAAGTCAGCCTACAACCCATAGCAACATGAGATCCCACTCCCTCGATTCTTGGCAGCAGAGGTTCTGGACTGCTATGAACCTGAATATAACATCAATTTCCCAAAAGAAGAGTAGTGGATGACTCTACAGATAAGGTCATATTCTGAACAAAGAAGAAAGGCAGAATCAGAGCTCTTAAATCAAAAAAGTTGTTTATCATAGGTGGAGGGCACTTGGATGCAATTGCAGTTTAGATACTGAAGCAGCAGTGAAAGAGAAAAGAAGTGGCTAGAGGAAGCTACAAGGAAGTGGGGGAGGAATGAGAAAGAGTAAAGAGGCATGTGAAAAAAGAAGCAAGAGGGGGTGAGATGCAGAACCATTTAAAAGAGTAGAGGTTTCATAGGCACAACTAAGCCCATAAAAATGGACCATATGTAGACCCACCCACCAACCCCCATTTGTAATTTCTGTAATTCCTCCAATCTCTACACTTACCCACTAAGAGAAAAGAGTTGAGTGAGGCAGAGGTGAGAGAGGAGATAGACTATTAATCAGAATGTAGCCCCATACCTTCCAATCAGTAGTTGCGAAATAGATAGCACATAATCTACCCCTACAATCAACATCTGCACAACCAGAGCCTAAAAGACAGCTCAACAGGTCAAATGTATCTGCTCTGAGTAATTGGTGTAAGCTTAAGGTCCCTTTAAAGCACTGCAAGGCCACATTTGTTTTTCATCTAATGGAGGTAGGTCAAATAAGGCAGAGATGAGTTGTGTTATAGTATTGATGCAGCGCTACTCCGGACATAATTTCTAAAACCATGTCACCTTTCCCTGAAGTACAAAATCATACATATACTTAACAGTGGGGCCCATAACACTGCAAGTCACTCACAAAACACTTCCATCCTACTTCATGGATCGGTGAGATTCAAAGGAGAGCTACTGTATCATAGTGGAGTGTCTAAAACTAAAATTGTATATTTATACTATTTACACCTGCAGTTTAAATGAGTTTACCATGGTTTTCAATAACAAAATATTTATTTAGACACGCCACCACTGAGGTCGACGAATTTGCTAGTAAAAAATCAGGCGTGGGAAAACTCAAGACCAGCTTAATTCTCCATTTATCTAATTTTTATTAAAAGCAAATTTAACATGTCTAAAAGTTTATTCACTTTATTTATTTCTTTATTCAAAACGACATTTAAAAGAATAACAGTTTTATCTCGAACAGTTAATTTCATTTATTTTAGAAAATTTAGAAATAGACATTATATTTAGATTTCAGAAATGCAAGTATTAGCAAAAGACAGATAGTTCTAAAAATTCTTTTTCTCCTAACTTCCCTGACTAAGAACCTCATCTAAAGCTCAGTTCTCATTCAAAAAGAAAATAGAAATTTATTCAGAGTCTTACATCTCAGGAAAATCAGCATACCGGCAGCATCTCGGGAGGAAATCAAAAAGAAGTTTTTTTCCTCAGTAAAACCCGCACTTTTTATACCTTTTTCACTAGCTCTATCTATCTAAAAGAGTAACTTTCAACATATATTCGAGTTCTGATTGGACAATTTGGGGTGGATGAGCATCACCTCATCATTACATTATTCAATTTTTCTTCCGTCAGCTAAAATCTAAAAGGTTCATTGTTTAGACAGCGTCCGGCCTATTCACGTTCTCAATTAGCAACTTTGCTCAATCTTCTCACGTTCAGAACCATTGTGCTCATCCTTTTTGGCAGCCATCCGGACTTCCAGGCCATACTGTCCTTGAACTACATTCACTTCAGGCACAAGCAGCTCGCATTCGAATTCGGACTTTGGCTTGCGCATGCCCAGTTCATCTTCTATTCGCAGTTTAATAGGACAGCCATGTTTTCACTAGGCCTCATAGGCCAGAATGGGAACTATCATAGACACAAACACAAACAAACATTAATTTTGGAAATCTAACCCTTCTGTTTACCTCCCCCTTACTAAGGTTTTTCCCTATTAGTAGTTAAGTTAAAAAGCACATTTATGCCGCATTTCATTATCTCAAAGCTGCTTGTTAGTTTAGGACACAACAAAATCACATAATTAGTTAATTATGATTGCAACATAAGCAAAATTAGTTCCCACGTATGTCTGTGTAGGTGCAATTTTTATTCTAGGTTGGTTAATTTCACACATCGCTCAATTAGTTCAAGTTATGATTATAGAAGTGTGATTTTACAAGGGGTACACACAATTTTGCTTCTCCACCCTGCTCCATCAGTAACACCCACAATTTGCAGAGCAACAGAGCTTTTGAAGCCTTCTACCCTCAGTTTTGACCAACCCAGCACTGCCTATGCCCACAATACTCACTTGCGTGCCATGAAATCAAGCCACTTAACATTTGCCTTTGGGAAGTGTACATAAATATCTCTCATATATCCCATAAATGGCAACATACTCTATTCCCAATAAGACCTTGCTTGTCCAGCGTGAAGGCTGCACCTCTTTTTTTTAACAGCTTTATTTTTCAATTTTATAATCGCTTCATAAAATTGAAGACAGAGACCTTGCTCCATGTAGTAAGGGCAAAAGAACAAGGAAGGGAAATAAAGAAAGGTAAGAGGTGGCAGGTAGAAGAGGAGCGAAAAAAACCAGCAGATTTTTCAAAAACGCTCTCCTACACGAGTCAGAGCCAGCCTTGGTTCTTCTAATAAGGAAATACAATATAGCTAGAGTTTCTGTTTTTCGGTTTTTACAGGTGTATGTCTCTATCCATTCTATAGCAGACTTTTAATGTGTGTTTCAGGGTGTACTCCAGGATCATAAGGGGAGGTGGTTGAGCACGTGTAAGAGCCTAGAAACCATGAGATATTCTACCTATACACGCTTTAAAGAGGACATCTAGCAACCCTGTAAAATCTCTTTTGAAGGTTTAGATACGTTCATTCCAAGGTATTTTATTGGGCCTGAAGTCCATAACAGGTTTTGTATTGGAAGAGCTGAGTTCTCTCATCGTTTGTCATATTGGCACCCATCCCCACTGACTTCCTATGATTACCTTTAAATCCTAAAAATTAAAAAAAATTCTAAAAGAGCGACGAAGGGTGGTAGTGTTGTCAAGAAGTAAAGGACATAGGGCCATATGCATGAACACATTTTCCCATAGACACAGAATGGGCAAAACCCTCTGCTGTCTTGCCTATACTTATGTCCTGTGCCACATTGACTCTCTAGAGTATGGGCTCTGCATATAGAGCAGAGAGTAAGGGGGAAGCCTGGAAGCCGTCTCTTGTGCCTCTGGGTAGAGGTATCATATATAATAGTCCACTTACCTTGCATTTCGTCTGGGAATTTTTTAGTTAGCTTTTTTTTTTTTTTTCGCTTTTGATCAGAACGTCCTCTCACCTACCCCTACTCATACTAGTTTTTCATTCTCCTCTTCAGTCTCTTTCTTGCCTCACCCCTCCCCTCCCTTCACTCATCCCTTTAGATGCCTCCAAGTATTCCTTTTAAAATACTCTTTCAACAAGCCTCGTCCCCCTCCAGCCCTGCCTTCCTACCTTAACCTCCCTCCCAACTGTACACTCCTCGGCACATTTCGCACCTACACTAGGCTCATACCCACCCTACTTCCCACCCCCTCCCTCCAGTCTCCCATTCACCGGACACCTCTCCGCTCCTTTACAGGTCTCTCTTTCCACCGCCTGTCCTGTCTTCACCTCTTACCTTTCCTCACTCCTCCTCTCCCCTTGCCACTCCTCTCTTACCCCTTTCAGCTTCTTTACATACCTAGCACGCCTCAACACACCCTTCACCTCTCGCCTCACACACCCTACCAGCATCCACCAGTATACTCCCCATCTCCTCTAGTCTCGCCGACCACCCCTTCTCTTCTTCCCCCACTCACTCTTCACTACACCCCCCTTTCCTCACTTCGTCCCTCCTTCCCCCACTTCCCCCACTCCACTGTGAGCTGGGTTTAAGATGGAGCGCTCTGGCACTCACACCTACAACATCATCTACCCCCCTACCCTCTCTAAAAAATCGGCCAAACGATTTAAACACAAGTTCATAAAACTTCACCCAGAAACCCTCTTCATTGACCCTTACTTCTCACCGCACAACGGGATTACCACCATGGATATTATTTTTCACACAAAACGTAGAGCACAATGGAGGAAAGTACTCTTAGACACACTGTCCATCTCCTCCACGAGGAAAACCGCACATGGGCTTATCATTTCTATATCCCCCTCCCAGCTCTTCCAAGCCACTGCCACTATCACCATTTATAATAACGGTGTAATCCTCATTCAAGCCACGGATCGCAGTCTCAATCTCCTAGACAGCATCTTCCCCAGCATTAAAAGAAGACTGGCCACTCACCAATCCCATGCCCAATCTACTGTCATCCCCAGCACTCCTGATGACTCATCTCCCACCCCTTCTGATAACCTTGCCCCTCCACCACCCCATCCTCTTCTTATACCAATCTCATAGTCTCCCTCACCCACCCAATCGATCCTCCTTTCCAGCACATCAGGTGCCACATCTCCATCCCTAGCTGATATCCATATCCCACCAGTACCCTATCTTCTAGCTATATCTGATTCATACCTCACCCCCACCCAGTCCTCCCCTTCCTCCAACACTCCGCACCTCATACCTCCGAACACACTCACCCTGCTGACCAATTCTTTGGACTCAGATCACACATCTGAAGACAGGGAACCCCCCTGGTCCTCGATCTCAGATCCGCTCCTCACTCCCCCTAACGCTTTCTCCCCACCGATTAGCTCCTCTAATGCATTGTGCACCCACCCGCTAGATATGAAATCCCCATGGACCAAGATCCTTGCTTCCCCATCTATCCGCCTCCCCCCCAGAATCATCTCTCCCACTACCTCAACCTTGCCACATAATGCTTCACCTCACTCCCCCTCACCCCATCTCGCCCATTCCCTCCCCAGTCAGCTGCTGGCAAATAATAGTATACCCCTCTGTAACTCTGAAAACTCGCCATTCCCTTTTTTCCCCCCTCTCCCTATACCCCCTCCCACATTTACACCTCAGCCATCCACCCCTAATATAAGGCTATCTACCACAATAACACCACCTTCCACTCGCTCTAAAGCCCCCCCATCAAAATGTCTTGCTCATCCATCCACACTCATAACTCATCCACCCATTATTACAACTCTTCATGCAACACTAAACCTACCCACATTCGACCACTCACTCAACCCAATCACTACACAGCCTTCCACATGCACTCCACAGCCACCAACCTCATTTATCACCGCACCAGACCCTAGACTGGATGAGATTATGATTGCACTACATCAAATCAAATTCGAACTCCAATCTTTTAAGGATTTGTTTCTAAAACAATCCCGGCACATAACTCCTCCTAGTAGTTTGACTGCTAGTGAACGCCGGAAACTCCCTTCTCTACAATCGAAACCCACCCTATTCAGCTACAAAACAGTACCCCTCCGTAACACAGTAACACGCCCAGCGCGCTGTATCAATCCGCTCTCCGAGAGCGATCTCCTCTTTCTTCTTCACTCGTACGAATCCAATCTCTCGAACACCTTAATTCCTACGCAGATGCACATTCCTACTATCCCTCCCAACCCTAACAGGCCCTCCACTCAAAACAAGAGAGGCATCATCGATAATAACCTTAGAAGAGTCCCTATCACTCATGATCCCACCTCCCCCTCACCACTCACCGTCTCAAATGCATACTACTTAACTGTAGATGTGCCTCTAGACACGCTCCAGACATAGCTGACCTCATCATCTCACAAGAGCTTGACTTGATTATATTAACTGAAACATGGCTAACAGAATCCTCCACCCCACTCCTCGACATCCTAGTGCCCCTCAACTATGACATCATGAGACTAGACAGAATCAAAAAGATAGGTGGTGGTATCGCCTGCATTCATCGGAGCAATATTACAGTAAACAAGGCCATATCCCCTGTCTTCAGTTCCTGCGAATATTTATGCCTCAACCTTAGCAGTAATGGCAAATCTTTCTGCTCGTTACACATCATCTACCATCCACCTAGAGACAACCTCGCCTTCACCAAACACCTCATGGACATCATCTCCTCGAACACAGGGAGGGAGAATACCCAAATATTCCTGGGCGACTTCAATCTACATTGGGATGACCACAATGACGTTGTGGTTAATAGTCTTAAACAGTTCCTCGACGACGTTACCTTGTCCCAAATCTGTAACAGTCCCACACAGAAAAAAGGGTAAATCCTGGATTTAATAATTTCTAAGACTGACGCCATTCAGTTGGTTTCTATCCAACCCTGTGACTGGTCAGACCATTTTATTATTAACTTCTCTATCAATGTAACTCTGCAATTGAACTCAGTTCAATCCAAAAAAACAAAGATTTGGAAAAGAGGCCTTAAACAACTTAACCCAATCACTCTACCCGCTGCCTACTCTAACCGTCTTCTGCCCCCCGTAGACTCCCTTGACGTACATGATCTCACCAATCACTACTTCAACTCTATGACCTCTTTAATTGATGAGGTAGCCCCCTTACAATTAAAGAGAGTCTCCACTAAAGATTCTAAGCCCTGGTACAATGGTCTTCTTAACCAGGACAGACGATCTCTCAGATCTCATGAACGCATTTGGAGAAAAGTCCCATCTTCGTTGCACCTCAAGTCTCTTAGGAGAAAAATAAACACGTACTATAGAAAGATCAAGCGC
Organism: Lissotriton helveticus; assembly: GCF_964261635.1. Classification (NCBI taxonomy): domain Eukaryota; kingdom Metazoa; phylum Chordata; class Amphibia; order Caudata; family Salamandridae; genus Lissotriton; species Lissotriton helveticus. The sequence continues at coordinate 512,626,330 of NC_136070.1, forward strand.
ACTAAAGCGGAATTCTTTAGCCACCAACTTGACCAGGCACAAAATCGGCCCAAAAAACTCTTTGAACTCATCAAACCCCAAACTAAGGCTGCTCCCCAACAACCTCAAAACTCAGTTAGCTTGCAACCCAACTGTGAAGAATTCTCTGACTTCTTCAGACAGAAAACTGATAACATTAAGAAGGAGCTTTTAAATGACCTAGTACTTTACACCAGACTGCAGTTGAACATCGCACTTACACCCCCTTCAGCATCACTCCAAATGACCTCAAAACATCACTTGAAAAACAACGCAGCATGGACATCCTTCGATACCTATTCGGAAGAAGCCATAGACAAGATCCTTTCCACTCTTAAGCCGTCTAATCACTCCTCAGACCCTCTCCCTGCAAACTCTGTCAAAGACTTGACCCCTTGGTTTTTGAGCCTTTGGACCAAAATTATTAACAGTTCTCTACAACAAGGCTGTATCCCGGACTCCCTCAAAATTGGACAGGTCTCTCCTATACTAAAGAAACCCTCAGCTGACCCGTCTGATCTTTACAACTATCGACCCATCACCAATATCCCTACCCTGGCCAAACTACTGGAAAAATGCGTTCATCTCCAACTCATTAAGCATATCGACCACTACGACCTGCTTAACAAACACCAATCAGGCTTCAGGGCAGGTCATAGCACCGAAACTGCCATGACACACATCATTGATGATGCGCTTCAGATCCTAGATCAGAACGGAGCTTGCCTTCTCATCCTGCTTGACCTATCCTCAGCCTTTGATATGGTTAAACATGAAAACCTGATAGATATCCTTAAACAAAGAATGGGGCTATCTGGATCTGTACTAAACTGGTTCACCTCCTTCCTCCTTAACAGAACACAAACATTCAAGGTCAACAACACTCTCTCTAATCCAGTTCCAGTCGCTTTAGGAGTTCCTCAAGGTTCCTCCCTATCTCCGACATTGTTCAATCTCTTTCTGGAACCCCTCACAGAATTGCTTCATGCATCTAACGTCCAATTTCAGATGTATGCGGACGACACTCAACTCTATCTCTATCCACTCTTTAGAAGACATTACTATGCTCAACACAACGCTCAGGAACACTCAGATTTGGTTGGCAGAAAATCATCTCAAATTGAATGCTCAAAAAACTGAATTCCTCCTTATTGCACCACCCGCCAAAGTCCCCATGATGCAAGACCTGATCAAATGTATTACTGCATTCAACGTCAAACCTAACATTGTAGACTCAGCTAAATCCCTAGGAATAACCCTTGACAGCAACCTTACCATGCAAAAACACATCAGTAACGCAATAAAAGGAGCAAACTTCCAGATCAACACGTTGAGGAAGCTGAAACCATTTTTGCCAGCTAATGATTTTAAGCTGGCAGTTCAAGTGCTTGTTATCCCGAGGGTGGAGTACGGAAGTGTTTCCCTATGTGGCCTCCCTAAAGCATCAACAGCACCCCTAAGAGCCACTATAAACACAGCAGCAAGACTCATCACTGGCTCAAAGAAAAGATCTCATATTTCCCCAGACTTAAAAGCCTTGAACTGGCTTCCGTTTGAAGACAGAATTCACCTTAAGATTGCATGCATGACTCATAAGGCCCTTCACCACAAAGCACCCAGCTACCTCGCACAGAAGTTGACGATCTCGGGTGGATCAAGAGCCTCAAGAAACGCTGAAAACCTACTACTGAAACCCCAAAGATTCAACAGGAAGAAAACATATAAACGAACCTTCTCTGGGATGGCGCCCAGGATTTGGAACTCACTGCCCCCAGAAACCAGACTTAACGCCTCTACGGTTTCATTCAAAAAGCAAGTGAAAGAGTTCCTCATGGCAAAACTCACCTTCCCGAAGTCCAAGGTATCTCTCTGTCTAAGTACCCCCTTTCCTTGACTCCCTCTTGGACAAAGGGCCTCCTGACTCTTTTAGGTACGCGCACTGAACACTGCCTAACTCAACGTTCTCATGTTGTACCCTTATGCTTCACTTTTGTACTATGTAACTTGTATTCTTGATGTGCCTACATTTACTTGTTTGTATACCTAGCTTAACTGAGTGTAAAGCGCTCTGATATCCGCAAGGATCTTGTTCGCGCTATATAAGACCTTCAAAATAAATAAATAAATAAAATACATATAGGCCTTCGTAGCTAAATCAAACCTGCTTTGTCAAGTACCATAAACTTGTAACCCATTCATCAGGGTTAATTGGTGCATCTACAGCATCTATGTCTTCCAGTTCCCAAGCAAGAAAATGAACATCTGCTGAGAAGACATATTGTGCTTGGGAGACCTCCTTGTTTGAGCCATACAAGCCTGTCAGGTTCTGATATGTTTCCTTGTAGTACTTCTATTTGGTATAGAGGAGCTTATGTGCTGCCTCCTCAGCATAATACCCCAAAGTTCATTCCCCGTTAGGCGTAATTCTTTATTGGTTCTGTGTGAACCATGCCTTCGATGTTGCTGCATGGATTCTTGAATGTGATTCTCTATAGCTTGTTTCTTTTTGTTAAAATTAGGTTGCAAGTACTAGAAGTTCCTGTGTTATGACTGCCTTTGGTGCAGCCCAGATTATGTCGCACAACATCTTGCCATCAAGCATTTTCATTACAGATCCAACATTTCAGCAAAGCACTCCTTGGTGGTGTCTTGGAATGCGATCTCATTCTTGATCCAGAGTGTGAGGCATGGATGAGGTAGTCTGGCATCTTTCAATTCTAAGAAGGGCAAGGGTCGACTGGACATGTGTCTCTATAGAACTGTACAGCAACCTAGAAAAAGCAGCTCTGAGTACTTTAAAAAAAAAAAAAACGAACAGTCAAGTCAAGTCAAGTCAGAGAATTTATATAGCGCACTACATACCCAGAGGGTCTCAAGGCGCTTAAGGAGGGGTAGGGAATCACTTGTCAAATATCCACGTTTTAAGTTGCTTTCTGAATGCTAAGTGGTTCTGGGTAAGGCGAAGGTAGGTGGGAAGTGAGTTCCAGGTTTTAGCTGCCAGGTAGGAGAAGGATCTACCTCCCATGGTGGTCTTGTTGATGCGAGGTACATTGGCAAGGGCTTGGTTGGAAGATCGAAGCTGGCGGGAGGGGGCGTAGAAGGACAGTCGTGTGTTGAGGCATTCTGGTCCGATTTCGTAGAGTGCTTTGTGTGCGTGGGTAAGGAGCCGGAAAGTGATTCTCTTATTGACGGGAAGCCAGTGGAGGTTTTTCAGGTGACCAGAGATATGTTCTTTACGCGGGATGTCTAATATGAGCCTGGCTGAGGCGTTTTGGATTCGTTGGAGTTTTTTCTGGAGTTTAGCGGTAGTCCCGGCGTAGAGGGTGTTTCCTTAGTCCAGTCGGCTCGTGACCAGAGCGTGGGTGACCGTTTTCCTAGTTTCGGTGGGGATCCAGCGAAATGTTTTTTTGAGCATGCGAAGAATGTTGAAGCAGGATGAGGAGACGGCGTTGACTTGTCTGTTCATTGAAAGTGAGGAATCCAGGATGACGCCCAGGTTCCGTGCATGGTCTGTCGGGATGGGTGATTTTCCAAGGGCTTCTGGCCACCAAGAGTCGTCCCATGCGGAGGGGGAGGTACCTAAGATGAGGACTTCTGTTTTATCTGAGTTCAGTTTCAGACGGCTGTGTTTCATCCATTCGGCTACTTCTTTCATTCCTTCGTGTAGGTTCGTTTTGGCGGTGCTAGGGTCATTGGTGAGTGATAGGATCAGTTGAGTATCATCCGCGTAGGAGATGATGTTGAGGTTGTGTTGGCGGGCGATGGCCGCGAGGGGGCTCATGTATACGTTGAAAAGGGTGGGGCTGAGTGAGGATCCTTGTGGTACGCCGCAGATGACTTCAGTGGCCACTGACTTGAATGGTGGAAGGCGGACTCTCTGGGTTCTTCCGGTGAGGAACGAGGTGATCCATTCCAGAGCTTTTCCTTGGATTCCGATGTTTCTGAGGCGCTGTAGAAGGGTGCTATGGCAGACTGTGTCGAAGGCTGCTGAGAGGTCGAGGAGGATGAGGGCGACTGTGTCTCCATTGTCCAGTAGAGTTCGAATGTCGTCTGTTGCTGCGATGAGGGCGGTCTCAGTGCTGTGTTTTGCTCGGAAGCCGGACTGTGAGGAGTCGAGGGATTTGTTGGCTTCGAGGAAGGCGGCGAGCTGGTTGTTGACAGCTTTCTCGATGACTTTGGCCGGGAATGGAAGGCGCGAGATGGGGCGGTAATTTTTGAGTTCGGTGGGGTCTGCTGTGGGTTTCTTCAGAAGGGCGCTGAGTTCAGCGTGTTTCCAGCTTTCCGGGAAGGTGGCGGATTTGAAGGAGCAGTTGATGACGTCTCGGAGGTGCGGTGCTATGATGGAGTCTGCTTTGTTGAAGATGTGGTGAGGGCATGGGTCTGTGGGGGATCCTGAGTGGATGGAGTTCATCAGGCGGATGGTGTCCTCAGTGGATATTGGGTTCCAGTCATTAAGGATGTTCGAGGGGGGTGGAGGTTCAGTAGATGGTTGGGTGGGTTGGTCTTCGGGTTGGTTGTCGAAGCTGTTGTGGATGTCTGCAATTTTGTTGTGGAAGAATGAGGCTAGGGAGTCGCAGAGTGCTTGAGAGGGGGTGATGTCGTTAGAGTTGGCCGAGGGATTGGTAAATTCCTTGACGATGTTGAAAAGTTCCTTGCTGTTGTGGGCGTTGTTATCTAGTCGTTCCTTGAAGGCGGTTTTCTTGGCTTTTCGGATCAGTTGGTGGTGTATGCGTGTGGCGTTTTTGAAGGCGTCCTTGGTGCTGGTGGTTGGGTCTTTTTTCCAGGCCTTCTCAAGGGAGCGGCAGAGTTTCTTGGATTTCTTAAGATCATCGTTGAACCATGATGCCTTCTTGCTGCCAAGTTTGCTTTGTCGTTTTTTCAGTGGTGCTAGGATGTCGGCGCTGTTGGAAAGCCAAAGGGTGAGGTTGGTGGCGGCTTGGTCGGGGTTTGAGGAGTGGGCTGGGGGGTTTAGAAGAAGCGATGAGGAGATCTGGTCGATGGTGATTTTGTTCCAGTTTCTTTGCAGAGTTGGTTGGGGTTGGTTGCAGTCTGGATCAGATCTATCATGCTGGGATTACCATAATATTTCAAATCCAAGTGTCGAATGGCCACAAAGTGGGTGGGAGAACGTGGATCACTGATTTCATGTCAGGTGAATAGGAAGTCTTTCAGAGGCTCTAGAGTTGTGTTGACATTGCCCTCCAACATCACTGTCCCTCCTGCCAAAATCAAACATGAATGGAACAGTAAACAATAGAACTCCTCTTTGATTTCACCTGGGCCATATATTGAGTAAGATGTCAATAGATCATATTTGAGCCTGCCTTGGACTCTAACTTCTTGGCCCACGTCTATGCCTCCAGGGAAAACGGCAGGTCATGGAGCATCAATATGGCTGTGCCCTTGGTCCTTTTAAGAACCGTGGAATGGAACTGGGAGGGAAACCAGTAGGACCGCTATTGCTGCCTATCTTACTTAAAGATGTGTGTCTCTTGCAATAAGACTATATCACACTGCTTTTATGCATTCAGTTGAATACGCACCACTCTTTACTAGCGAGTTCAGTCCTTGCACATAAAGTGAAACAATTTTATGTTTTCCCAGGCATGATGATGGCCAGTAGCTAGATACAAACATAGTGAATCTCTTTACCAAGTATCACTTTTTTCATTAGCTCCAACCACAAAAATATGGGTCACAAAAAGTAAGAGGCAGCAAAGTAAGAGTGGGTATACCGTAATACCCTAACCCAGCCTGACTGGCTCGAACCCTAAATTGTTGAAGCCTCCACCATGTACAAACTGTAAGAAGCGTAGCAAGAGGGGAAAATTGGATGCAGAGTAAATCCAAACAAGTAAATTAGATATGAAGAGATTCATAAAGGAAAGATGTTGAAAGAAGAAAAAAGAGACGTGTATAAAATAACAGCTTCAATCCAATATAATATACAATATGTGAACAACAGTTAGATGAAGAGACAAAATAGAGCTACAGGCCTCTGCCCCGCCCCAGCAATAGGTCAAGGCATAAAAAATGTGTCAAAAACGATCATCCGTTCACGGGTAAGAACCTCATATTACATCACTTATTAACGAAAAGGATCTATATAAAAAAATACCTCTGTAAGATATGTCATAACAACAAATATGTGTGTGGGCTATTGGGAGAACAGTATTATATCATGCTTTTCACGCCCATTGAAGCACAACTAGACAGTTCAATGTTTGAAGGCAATCTGGGCCTTCCTCAGCCTTCAAAGGAAAATTCCTCAAGTTGCGTATTATCTTGTTTTGTGATGCATGATTGGCTGCTCTGTGACTTCTAAATGTGCTCTGTGTCTGTCATTCAAACGGATGCAGGAGTTGCTAAGTAAAGGAGACATCAGGTTCCTTTCGGAGTTGCAAAACGAGGGCTTTTGTGGCTCCTGACCGTGAGGTTACTACATGTAGTTTGTCACTTAAAGTGAACAGTTTAAATGGGTAGTGCCACCGATATCAAATATTTTTAGTCTTTAGGAATGGGGTAGCAGGCTTCCCGTCCTTTCTTCACACCAGAGTTTCGGCTGAGATATCTTGAAAAATTGAGATGTGTCCTAGGTGCCAGGGTCTTCTCTTTAGTATGAAAGTAATGAATTAAAGTTAAAGCATCAGAGATGCGTCCTGTCAAGACCAACTGCACTGTCCTCGGGTGCCTTCAGAAGTTAGCAGAATAGGATCTGTATAAGGCCAACCAATTCTGGGTCATGGGCCTCCTTGTTTATTCCTCACATCTGCAGGCTATTCCTCCTTGATCGATTTTCAGCATTATCCAGTTTGAGTTACACTGATGTATGTTGTTCCAGGATAGTCACTCTTGTCAAGGCTGAAGCAGGCCTTTTTGGACTTTGGGCTCCCCCTTTTGCCCTTGACAATGCCATTGCTGTTGAAAAATAGTTACCCAGACACTTTAGCACTACAGGTTAACAGTTTAAATGTATTAGCATGCGTTAGCCTGGAACAGTCATTCTTCAGAGACACTGCCAGTTGGTTGCAATAATTTAAACACCCCGAAACAGTGTACATATGTCGTTAGAATTCTGAGCCCTTAGCAGGGACCATGGCCATGCCATCCAGGCGTGCCCGCAGTGCTATGGGAGCGGGTTAACAGTTTATATGTACTAGCATGCATGTCTTCGATGGAAAAACTGTGATAAATATGGGCAAGCCAGTGTATTCACCAATAAGTAAAACCACACAGGGAAATCACACAATGGTATGTCAAGTAAATCACACATGAAATACTTTGTAAAGTTCATATGCAACATATTGTGCCAACTTGTGTGTATTATAATTTTAATATACCGGAGAAATAATTCAAAGTAAATACTACCTCACAAGTAATGTAAATGTCAGCTGCTTTCATAGTAAGACCACTGTGCCTTTGACTTACCTTTCCTTTTTGTTGTTTCTCCTACAGTGGGTCAAAGCTAAGTAAAATAAACAAGGAGGGGGGCGTGGCTAAGATGGTGGTGGAGTAGGACGTGTTTTACAGTCCCTCCGGCACCGCTCGTGTATCGCTTTGTATTTAGCCCCAACTTAATGCCCATCTGTCGCGGGGGTCTTCTGCCTCCCCTCGCATCCGGTGGGGGCCCTATTTCCGCACCCGGTGTGGCGTTCCGCTATCTGAAGACGCGTGGCCTTGGTGCGGCGGAGGCCCTGCGACCTTGGCTGGTTGGAGCGCTTAAGGGAACAGCTGCTTGGCAGAGATACGGCGGCGTGGAAGGGCTGCTGCTGCCGTGACGGTAGCAGCCGTCTTACCTGAGAGGAGGTTTGATCAGTACAGCAGCGGTGAAGCAGCAGCGGCGAGGGCTCCGGACAGCGGCCGCCATTTTGTCCCTCGGCGCCCCTGTGTCGTGAGTGGTGGCATGCAGAGCCAGACTGCGCCTCTGGACAGAGAGGCCCGGCGGAGCCGCTGCTGCGGCGGCAAGTGATCGGTGCAGCCAGCTGAGTGATCTGTGCCCTGTTGCGGAGCTGTGCAGAGCGGCCCGAGTGCCAGGAGGTGAGAACAGGGCCTGCCCTACTGCCTTTCCCCCCCCAGACGGGGCTGCTGACGACTGAGCCGCTTTGGTGAGATCCCCCTCGCCTGATTGGCAGCGAAACAAGGCTTGGTGAGTGCGGTGGCGGATCCATCCTACGGGGCTGCGGTGGCGAGGCCTGTGGATCGGTGACCGGGGTGAGTGGCCCTCATTTGAGGAGAGTAGCGTGTGGAAGCGCCTGTGTCACTGGGACCTGGGAGGCTTACCGGGAGTGAGGGGCCTGCAATCGGCCCGCGAATCGGCAGGTGGCATCTCTGCAGCCTTGCACCTGCGGCGGGGCCCACCTTGCCTGGCGGTTGAGAGCGGCGTGCGGAGTGAACCTGCTCTCCGGGGGGCGCCTGAGGCTGCATCTTTGCTCTGGGGTGGCTGTGGGAGCTTTGGCCGCCTCCTCGATCCGCGTATCGGCGGACGGCGGCGCGGCATACTTTGGCACCGGGGGCGGCCCGGACTTGAGACGTGGTGCCGTGGGGCGAGTGGTCGCACCCCCCACTGCTTCCTTTATACCCGAGGTAGCGAATCTGCCTGGCTTCTCGGCGGTGCCCCCTGCCCCCTGATGATCGTATGCTGCTGCCTGGGGATGCGGCTAGGCCTCTGAGGCGTTGGACGGAGCCCTGAACGGTTGGTGTCCCCCCTCCCCCCGATGGACGTGGGGCCTGTGTCGCGCTTTGGAGTGCAGAGCTCGCGGCTGGACTGGTGTGCAGGTGCTGAGGTGTGGGCCTGCAGTTGCAACTGCTGGGGGCTGGCAACACCTCTGCCCTCTCTTAGTGCTTTGGGGTGCGGGCCCCTCTTGGGGGCAAGATGGCGGCTGCCAGGAACAAGAGGGACAAACCTCTCAAGGATCTGCTTCAGAAGGCAGTGGGGCAGCCTGTCTCTTCGTCTGCTGATAAATCACCGCGCTCTGAGGATAATGAGGTGCCGGCGACCATGGCCTTTATGTTAGAACTTTTCTCTGCCATAAAAGAAGATCTCTTGGAGCTTCGCTCGCAGCTCACTTCAGATCTGCGCAAGATGCGACGCAATGTGGACACTGTTGGTGAGCGAGTGGTGACATTGGAGGATCATGACCTGGGAACCGCGGAGGATATTCACCGACTTCAGCAAGATGTCCTTCCCCTCACGGAACAGAATTTGGACCTCCAGGCGCACGCTGAGGATTTAGAGAACCGGTACCGGCGGAACAATATTAGAATCAGGGCGGTTCCGTGGAAGGGCGAGGGAGACAACCTGCGTGAGTACGTGGGGGCCCTTTTTTGGCACGTCCTAGGTGAGGAGGAGGTCCAGGACATTCAGATGGACCGGGTCCACCGTGTTGACCTTCCGCATGGTGCCAGGGCACCTCCCCCGGACATATTAGTATGTGTCCATGACTTTCAGATTAAAGAGAGGATCATCCGGAAGGCCCGAGATCTCAACCCCATACAATTCCGGGATCACCACCTAACGCTTTACCAGGATCTGGCGGCCTCCACCCGTGTCAAACATAGGGACTTTAAGCCCATCACTACTCATTTGCGAGAGCAAGCATCCCCTATTCATGGGGCCACACGTTTAGGCTTATCTTCAAGTACAATGGCAAACTGATCCAGGTTCGCTCCATGGACTCGGCCTTTGAGATTTTGGGACTGGAACGAGCCTCCTCTACGCCTGATGGCAGCAGGTCGCCTGCTAGGCAGCGCAGGCGTTCCACAGAGTGGCAACGTGTAGGGAAGCCCTCTACAACTGCGGAGCCGGATGTGTCTGTAAGTCTGTTGGAGAGAGAAGCTGCTGTTACCTCCGTGGCACTGGTAACCAATAACTCTGGGGTGTCTCGAGGCCCATCAGTTTGGCACTAGTAGAGTCTGTATTTGGCGCCTGAGGACGGTTCTCCAACGAAGGATTGTTACACTTCTATGTCTTCGGAAATTAGTGTGTCCTGTATCAGGAATCGGAGGGGCTCTACGAAGGCGCCATGTGCTCCTGCTATTTGGGCCTGTCTGCCGGACTGTTGTTACTTTTGGTGAGCTCTGTGTCTTTTTTCATGTGGGATTTTCATGTGGTTGGGATTAGGGAGGGGGGTGTGGTTAGGGGTTTGGGGTTGTTTTGGGGGCTCCCCACCAGCTATCAGGTGACATAGGCGAGGACCCGGGGTGCAGAAAGGGTACTGTGGCACCTCCAGGGGTGATGGCATTAGGACTTGCAGTAGCTCTCCCCCTCCCTTGTAGGCGTCATGGGTAGGGACTTAAAGTTTGTGAGCCTCAATGTTAGCGGTCTGAATAACCCTGTTAAGCGCTCAGCTATCCTCTCCCTCCTAGAGAGTGCGGGCGGCGATGTATGCCTACTACAGGAGACTCACCTCCTCTCTAAAGATGTTAAGCGCATGGCAGATAGACGCTTCCCACTGCAATTATGGTCCTCAAGTCCGGCTAAGTAGCATGGGGTGGCGATTCTTTTTAGCGCGCATGCACACTGCAAAGTACTCTCTCAGATTGTAGACATTAAGGGAAGGTTTCTGGCTGTCCGCATCCAATGGGGAGAGACACAGCTCACAGTGGGGTCTATTTATGCTCTGAATGAGAGACAGGAGCCTTTCTTGAGGGCGTCCCTTTCCGAGGTATTTGCGCCGCCAGATGCCTCAATTCTGGTGGGTGGTGACCTGAATATTGTGATGGACTCGGGGGCGGACAGGTCTGAGCAGCGGTCCCATCAGGCAGGGGCAATGTCCCAGGGAGGGAGACAGTGGCTTCTGGAGGGAGGGTTGCATGATGTATGGCACGTTCAGCACCCGCTAGAGCGTGATTACACCTACTATTCTGCAGCTCACAAAACGTATGTGCGCTTTGATCACTTTTTGGCCACATCCTCCCTCTTACCACATCTCTCAGTGGCTGACATCACGCCCCGCTCCCTGTAGGATCACACCCTTATCTCGGTTTTGCTCACCTCCCATGGTGCTCGGCCACCGCCGGCTGGCTGGCGCCTTTGTGACTCCTTGCTTCACTTGGATTCAATAGTCACACGGATACGGGAGATTATCATTCACTACCTTGCCGATAATGAGTTGGAGGGTACACCCCTTGCATCGGTCTGGGAGGCCTTGAAACTGGTGGTGCGGGGAGTTTATAGCGCTTGCAGCAAAGTATTCTCGATTACTTAAGGAGAAGCGCGCTGAACTGGAGAAGGAGGTGGGCGGCTTGGAGGAGCTCCATAAGAGGACTGGGGCCCCGAGGGTCTGGAGGGAGCTGGAGACTAAAAGACGCATGTTAAAGCACCTTGATTTAGATAGATCTTCCCATGCCTTATTGTGCTTGCGACACAAGTTCTACCTCAGCGGGGACAAGGGGGGGGAAGATGCTGGCGCACAAATTGCAGACACGAACTCAGCTGGCAACTATTCATTCCATTAGAGACTCCCAAGCAGTTGAGTAATCCACTGATGCCATCATTGTGGACTCATTTCGACAGTTTTATCAGACCTTATACAGGAGGGAGGATGGGGCCTCTGGGGGAATAGCGGATTATTTAGTGTCTTGTGGCATTATGCCCCTGTGGCAGACGTCGGCGGACACTTTAGATTCCGCGATCCGCATAGAGGAGGTCATATCCACGATTGTGCGGTTGAAGATAGCTAAGTCCCCGGGGACGGTAGCGGGATGTAACATTTGGCGGGAGTAGTGGCTACCGCGTAAGCACAGGGCGTGGGGCCTTTACTCTTCCCCAGTGACCTCCGCGACCCTCAAAGCATGGGACCAATTAGCACAGCGCAAGGGGTGGACTACCTTTCCCTCCCCGATGACTCCTATTGTCGACAATCCGGACTTCCCGCCGGGGTGTGCGTCTCCAGTCTTTCATCGATGGCGTGAGGAAGGCTGTAAGAGGGTCGGCTCCCTCTACGACCTTGAGGATCTGATCCCATTCGCCCAATTACATAGGGAGTACTTCCAGCTGCCGGAGTCTGAAGCTTTCCACTATTCGCAGTTAGCACACTGGGTGACACAGCCAGCCAATCTCGCCTCCATGTCTCGCCCATTGTCGGTGTTTGAAAAATGGTTAGTTTGTAAGAAGGATGACCGCAAGATCATATCGCGATGATCCTGCACCATCCTAAGAAGCAGCGCACGAAGGCGCGGTTCCGCTGGGAAACAGAGCTGGGGCGCCCCTTGACAGAAAAGGAGTGGGAACATATCTTTTATCGAGTGCACTACACTGCCTCTAGCACTGCGGGTACTGAATCGGCCTATAAAGTGGCCGCTTATTGGTACTATACCCCGCCGCGCATCAAGACATGGGACGCAGCGAAGTCAGGCCTCTGCTGGCGGGGGTGTAGCCTCTCAGGGACTTTGGTGGATTTACTGGGACATTGCTCAAAGTTGGTGAGATACTGGGGGGTGGTCCTGGATGATGCATTTCAGATTACATTTCCCCGGGCACCTGAGCATGTGTTGTTGGGGCTTCCCCACCCTAAGTACTTTCCCTTGTGCTCGCTGAAGGGTAGACAGATTGCACTAGCCTTGTTAGCGGCAAGACAGGTCCTTTTAGCGCATTGGGGCTCCCCGGTCATACCAGACCCACGTGATTGGTTACTAAGACTTTGGCACATTTTGGCTATGAAGCGTCTCTCACTGGGCATGGATGGAAAGGGCAATGACTACGCAAAGCTCTGGAGGCCGTTCTTATGACTCCTCTCTAAAGACCTGCGAGAAGTAATGTGTCCGAAATATCTAAAAATTCTGCAACTCATTCCTTTAGAGCCTCAGGGGGCCACAAATATTGATTGAATGGTGATAGGGAGAATCGGCGGGCCCTGGAGGTCAGTTGGTGGAGTTCAAAGCTGGTGCGGAGCGGGGTGGGGGGTATAGGGGGATGGTGGGGGTTTTTTTGTGTCTTATGTTTGTTTTCTATTAAAAGTGGTGGCTAAAGCATTGAAAGGTTGCTCTTACAGCTTTGCTCTTTTACGCGGGATCGCCCTCCGGGCTGCGGGCCCAGACGCTGTGTAATTGCTACGAGAGTACTCCCTGCCGGCAAGTTGATGTAGGCAGCTGGGCTGTGTATTACGTTGCTTCTCCACACAATAAAAATGTTTGACTCTAAAATAAACAAGGAGCCTCAGCTCAATTATATGTAAGGATTTAAATGGTTCAGACATGGGAAAACGAAAACACACAAAATGTGCATATAAACAGCCACCCATCAGGTGTATACCATATTGTAATTACTTTACTGCTGGTAAGGTTAAGCTGTACAGATATATCATCTGAAAGTATGATAGACCTCTTTAAAATTCAAAAGCAATTTATTCTGAACCGTGCTTCAATATAAAAATGTGGTACATTATAATACATTACAGAATTCAGTAACATTTCAAAAAATATATAATTTCTTAACATGCATGTATTAATATTTAAAAAGCAAAAACATGTTTTAGCACAGTATACAGAATTAGTGCTTACAAAAGGTGCATGGTGTAGCTGGTGTAGCTGGTGTAGCCTAAAGAGCAGCCTCCCACAAATTGGCATAACATTTTGATATGCCACTGACACTGTTAGTTTTGGTGGCGTTAGCACGAGTAATAGGGCGTACAGCTTCGACCCAGTCCTCAACAGCAATGCATGCAGCTATTCGCCCATTAATGGAAGTCTTTAGTACGGACCTAGCAGAAGACACAGTGAAGCCCAACCGAAGAAGCCAAACAGCGTAGCAGACTATTCAATGCCTTTTTGTTGTATACATTAAAAAAAATATGTGTCTGCTTGACATCAAGTTCACAACATTCCAGGTCTCCAGGAGTAGGAGAACACTGGGGAAAAAATGGATGCAAACTATCTTGATTTCAATAGAACTCAGTATCAACATTTGGAGAAAGAAGCTTGGGTTTTCTGGAAATACATTCATGGCTCAGAGGCTGCATTTGTGGCAAAACATGTATGGCTCGTTCGTTAAGAGAGCGCGGAACTCACTTATCCTGCATGAGTAGCATAAAAATGTACCTTGAAACATAAACACATTTAAATGTCTAGAACCCATACATTCTAAATTTTGAGAAGCCAATCTGTTCATTAGTGTTATAATTCCAAATACCAATTAAAAAAAAGAGTTTATTTTGGTAGCTTCTGGTCCATTTGCTGGAAGGTCCCTCAACACAGTTTCCTTGTTTCCATTACTAATGGTCTTGTGCCTTTCATTGCTGCCTTTGTGGCATTCCTTGTACAATACATATGTGTACTGTACTACGTTTACCCTCACTCCGATCTCCGTAGAACAATGGAGTCTGCAACATCCCATCAGGCTGAGAGAAAAATCAGGGACTAATTAGTACGTCTTGTAATCTTCAAATAAATACGGTTAATTTAAAATATAGCTTTCAAAAAAAAAAACTAATATAAACCTCGGAGATCCTTGAAGGCCAGGAAATAGTTCCACTTATGTGAGAAATACATTTTCTTTACATGATTTGAATAGTAAACACTACAAATAGAAACATTTCAGATGCAAACTAAATAATGGCTACAGAAGGCCCCAAGGTTACAGTGAGAGAGGGATGGCAAAGCACTCAACATGGGCTGTATGAGCTAAAAGTACACTTATGAGAGCGTATTTTGTGTTGGTTGGTGTCAGCATGTGGGCTACTAACGGGATTGACTGCAGAGGGACAGAAAAGGCTATGTAGTTGGTCGGCTTGAGGGGGTTATTGTCGATTCCACAGAGAGGGAACTTGCATAGAGAGTTTTCTGCCACCATCTCCGTACATGCCCGTGATCGAAAATCCCAGTGGTCTGGATTCATTTTGGCATGTTGACTCAGCTCGTGCTTGTAGTTCACTAACCGAATCATACATTTTATCTGGATTCTGACCGGAAGCCAGGGGGGATTTCAATAATGATGCAGGATTGAAGTGGGTGGCAGAATTTTAGATCTTTGTGGTGCTCGTCATTAATAGTTTGGGAGGCCTGTAGAGAAGTTTTAAATTCATAAAATCTGGAGTGGACCAGGGTGCCACTAGTGTTGGTTTCTGGAAGTGTATCTTAAAAAAAAAACCCTGCTATTAGTTCATTTGAAAACATGTATTCAATATTATAAGTTGATTTTCAGTGACACTGTCCGGAACTGGTTTTGATCATGGTCAGCATTTCCATGTGACTAGGTTTCAAACAAGCCCGTCTACTAGTAACATTGTCACCAGTCTTAGTAAACAGCTGTCCACTAGGTATAGAGGTTGCAGTACCACACAAGTATTTAAATGCCAATTGCGAAAGTAGAGGAAATTTTAATGAGTTCCTTCCCCACCACGAGAAGACATCAATTGAGAAATCTTCTATTTCTTCAGCCAGGTACACATATAATTCCGATGCAGTTGATTTTTTTGCCTTTTCAGATTCGGCTTTCCTTTTAGAAAGTACCTTCCAGAATTCACTTTCAGGCTTTCTTTTTGGCGGAGGAGGGCCAGAATCCGAGTTGTCTGTCGTTGATGATGTTTTGGGAGAAAGCTGCTCAAGTTCAAAATCTAATTGCTTTACGTGTTTATCTGCTGCATACTGTTCTTGGAAACCATAGGTTTTGAATCTAGGATCCAAAATAGTTGCCTTACCCAAAATACAATGGTTTTCAATGTTTTTGAATCTAACATGTGTGAGCTCCTTAACAGTCTGACACAGCAATCTGATAATGGAATTGTGATTGCTCGGAGTTGTTTTTTGAGTAGCTTGTGTTCCTCCGTCTTGGCTTTGAGTCCCCTTTTCACCATTATGCTCACCTTCTGAGCTCTCGGTTAATGTGTGCTGTTCCATTAAAGCAACCAGTGATGCCTGCAGTTCAGTAATTATTGGAATTACCATGGACAATGTTGGATATGCCTGTCCTGATAGTTTTTCAGTGGCAATTAAAAAAGGCTCCAAAATTCCCAAAGTGCCTTTTAGGATACTGGCTTCATTTGTTGTCACTGCCTGTGGAATATTCGGGGAATGGCTTTCGTTTATTTGTGCTGCTGCTTCAAGTGCGTCGTTGATGGAAATTTCCTGCTCTAAAACTCTTTTTACCATGTCGTACATGCTGTTCCACCTAGTGCTCACATCTATTTTCAGCTTGGTCTCAGGCAGTTTATTTCGGGTTTGCATATATTTAAGTAAATGACTAGATGCAGGAATGTTTCTAAAGTATTTACTGATAGAACGGCACTTATCAAAAATGTAGTCCACACATCTAACATCTTTTATTGATTCCGTCACAATGAGATGAAAACAGTGTCCCATACATCGAACATGCTTTTCTGAGAGGCCAAGAAGATTGACTGCCTTTACAACAACACTGCCATTATCTGTTGTTATAGAACTGATTTGCTCCATGGGAAGACTAAATTCCTGTAGAATTAGTGAGATCTGCTCTACTAGATTCTCTGAAGTATGCTGTTCCGGCAAAGACCTCACTCCTAAACAGAACTGTTTCCTAACACATGTAGGTTGTTGAAGAACATGAGCAATCAGTGCCAAGTAGGCATCATTTGCTGGTAAGGTCCACAGATCAAAGGTCAGTGCGACTTGATTTGCTTTTCCCAATTCGAAAAAAGCTTCACGCTTGACATACCTTTGCATTTTTGGGAGGATTGAATATGTCAAACTCTTCCTTGAAGGGATATCATAATTGCAATTCAGTTTTCTCACAAAAGAACGAAACCCTTCATTTTCTACCACTGATAAAGGCTGCAAATCTTGTGCTATCATTAAAGCGAGTGCGTCATCCAACTCCTCTTTCTCTTTTGGTTTAATTTTTTTCTTGTTTACAAAAACCGCCATCAATTTTTGCTTTGGTTGCGATCCCATCTGAGCTAGGCTTGCTTTCAATTTTGCTGCGTGGTATGCTTTGTGGGCCTTTTGAAATATGACATACTTTGAATGATGAGCACGTTCAATATGCCTGAGAAGATTACTCGTGGTGGAACCTTTCACTTTAATGATGGTCTTCTTAGTGTCACCACAGCACTTGCATCTGAACTCTATGCTGCTATCAGTGCTACAGGTCCCACTAGTAGTAGCAACCTTTTCATAGTATTCATAAATTGGATGCTGGTTATAACGCACTTCTTCATAATTGCTACCAGCATAAGACATGGAGGCCTGTTGATCATCATCTGCGAATGTGTTCAAAACAACCCTCTCCGATTCCGGTCTATCGGCATTATAGAGCAATTGACCTTGGCAACTCCACTCCTGCTCTGTTGCATTGGACATTGGCTGTTCAATATGCAATGAATCCTCATATTCAGATTGATGATCTGGCAGATCCTGATTTTCCAAAATCTGGGTCGCTATAAAAAAATAAAAAGAATTTACAATGAGATGCGTGTGAATTTTCCATCATTGCATTTCTATGTAAGCGATTATCAAAACTAAGTAAATTTCATACTACCCAAACGAAAATCCCCACTTCAAAAAAATTTCCATATTCTATTTTACTGTTGTAACATTTTCTAAACATACTGCAAATCATACACTGGTTTCATCAAATTTTTAACAAAACACATACATTAATTACAGAGTTCTCTTGTGTAGCAACTTGGGAAATACCGTGGGAGAACTGCTAATCATGGGTAGCTGCTGAAGAATATAAGAAACACCTCTTTATTGTATTTAGCTTGTCTAAGTAAGTGTAGCTGCAGCAAGTGGTGAAAGATGCCCAGTCACTTTTTTACTGAGTATTGTAGAGTTTCTAATGGTAATTCCAAGTTATTATAATGAGACAATCTCCTTCTCATGTGCCCCAGTGAAAGTTCTGCTATCAAACCACTTCCTAATCGAGCACTAGCCTTAATCACGGTTTGTTATTTGAGGGATAGTCTCTATTGTGAAAGGAACAGAACTGGAACTGAACTGGACGTCCTGAAGGTATAGCAAGTTTACAATAAACATGTTGGTCAATAACAAAGCACAGTGTTGACCTCTTCCATTTAAACAGAACTTTGTGAACGATAAGTGTCCTTCAAATAAAAGGCCCTAATAGTAATATTCAGATTGGAAGGACAGAAACGTGATACTTTAAAACAAGCCTATTAGAACTACACGAGAATTTCCACTTAAAAGATGATCTTCCCTTTGTGGACCCACAACAGCTGTATGATATGACATCTTCGCTGGAAATAAACTGCTGTTAGTTATGCCTCATGGAACTATGCAGTTTATTGAGATGTGGCTGTCACTTATTAGAAATACATAGTTAGAAGACATAGGTTTATTTGTAAAGGATTTAATGTTATTGATAGCTTGGAACAACTCTAGCCAGGGCTTAGTCTCTGACAGATTTACCTAAATAATGGCCACGTGACCTATTCTAAAGGTGCATCCTATAATTGATACCTGGGGTCTGATTTATATCTTGGCGGTATGGATACTCTGTTGCAACGGTGATAGAGGATCCGTACCGCCAAGACTGTGGTCCGACTGGCCATTTTAAATGCAAGTGAACCTTTGGTTTAATGAGGACGGAGACAAACGGGCTCCACCCACCTACCTAATTTAGATGGGTGGAATTAGAGATTCGTTTTCACTGCCTAGCACCTGCCAGGAAAACCCTAGTGGGCAGAGAAAACTACAAATTGTCCCATCGCTATGGGACAGGACTCTCAGGGTGAAAGAAGCAGTCTTTCTTATTTTCAAACAGAAAATCCTGCTTTGGGATTAAAAAAAATCAAAGGAAAAGCGTTGTGTTGCTCTGTCATGCTTGACAGAGCTGTGAGTCAAACTGGAACATTGATAGCAACCGACATGTTAGCGGTTTCTGGCTATGCTTTAATAATGACCACCAGCTTGGCGGTCATTTTATAATTTAGTGTGTGTCAAGGTGACTAAGAAATGTACTCTATCGCCCTGACTGCCAAACCTCCATCTGCCAAATTATAGATTAGCCCCCTAGATATTGTGCAAAATGCCTAAACTTGGTTCTATTAAATGGTGGGCCATTATCCTTTTTGAGTGTTGTTGGTACCACCAACCTCTGCAAATATTTCATCCAGGATTCAAAGTACTGACAAAGCAAAAATTGAAAATATTTGTTGAACCACAGGAAATAGTGAATACTCAGTGAGAGTAACAATATAATTAAAAGGGAGCAAACTGATCCAGTTGGTCCATAAAAAAAAACAGCCACTGATGATTACAAATATTCTGGGAGATTTTTTATTATCAATTTCACAGCTGGATTTTGTTTTTCAACAGTATGATACAGTTGACAATGCACAGTGTGCTAAACCAAAAAATGCAAACCTGGCACCATAACTTTTCTCTCAGCAGTGTTTTGTAGATAAGAATACCCATATTACTTTCATAATTGCTAGTCTATGTTTTTCCCTAAAGCTTGCAATATTACAATTCTTTTGCCTCACATTCTACCTGCAGACTGTCAGCTCCTCTTGTATATATTTGAATGCTAACATTTCATTACTCCTTGCCACTTCTTTAAATTTAGTTGCAGAGTTAGCACAACTCCATTTATTTGTTTTAATCACTTTTTGTAAGGTGGTATCTTTCTTCATAGCCTTTTATGACATTTCTATTGTTATGATTTCGGTAGCTAATTCCTTCATATTAAAGTAAATATATTGTTCTGCCATTGAACACTTGCAATCAAGATTAGTTAGTGGATGATGCAATATGCAGTCTTCTAGAATGTATTCTTTTAATGTTTATTCTAAAATCATAATCCATGAGCCTCATTCTCCACCTTTCTATTCTAGGTGGATTTCCATACATTGAAACAAGTGTTTGGTGGTCTGCAATTATCGTGAATGGCTTTCCATACAAGAATAAATGATGATGCTTGCAAATCCACACAACATCTAAACCTACCTTCTCTGCCTGAGTGTATGCCTTTTTTGTTACTGTCATGCTGTGGCTTGTGATATCATTTGTTGAGGTGAGTCTTTTCCAGATTTATGCCAGCCGTGGTCCATGCAGGTAACAGCGGCGGGGCGGTAGGCCGGGTGGGGGGGTTTTCACGGGACGATGCAGAGGGAAAATTAAATAAATAAATAATTTCCCCTTGCATCGCCCCTCGAAATCTCCCCCCACGCGGCCCCACCGCCCCACTGCTGTTACCTGCATGGACCGCTGCAGGTTTATGCTGTGCCAATATCACTCCTAAACCAACTACACTAGAGTCTACCGCCAAGACCGTACACACTTGCAGGTCAAAGTAAGCCATATTTTCCTTTATTTCATTTAATGCTGTGTCACGTTCCTCATTCCACTTGAACATATGTCCCTTTTTAGTCAACTCTCACTGCTAAAATAATAATTGTAGCAAATTGCTCTATATATTGGGTGCAATACCTCCTTAATCCAAGTAAAGAATGTACCTCAAACATATCTAGCAATTCCATCATCTTACGAGTGGTCTCAATTTTATTAGGTCTCATTCTTTTACATGAAAATATATGACCAAAGAATATCAGTTCCCCTTTGCAGACTTCACAATTCCCTGCATTTAGTGTTAAACCCGCTTCCATACGTTGCACACACACGTGAAATGATTTATTGACATATTCTTCTAGAGTCTTCCCAAAAACTAGGATGTCCTCACTATAATTTAAGTTGTTTTTTACTGGCCTAATTACTTTCTGACTGTCTTTAGAAATTCTCAGCTGCTAACGATATTTTAAAATTCAGTCTCTTGTATTAAAATACTCCTAAATGTGTTTAAAAAATCGTAATGTGTTGTGGCTGTTTGTCACTATTGCTCCATTTAAGTAACTTATCATATCTGCCTGTAGCACCCCCAGGGTGTTGCTCTTCTTCAATGGCAGTATTTAGTATTCGCATAACGACACATATGCAAATCTAGTTCATCCCTATCTTTGGAACTGCCAGAATTGAGGACACCCATAGATTTAGTTAACATATTGGATTTATTATATCCTGATCCAAAAGAATCTTAATTTTGTCTTTCACTTTCTTTTGGAAATAGACTGCCACTCTTTGGTGATTAAGTGCTTCGGGTTTTCCTAATTTTTTTTACATGTACAGTTATTTAAGAAGTTTCAGATTCTTCAAGCCCTTAAAACTGTAGTCAAAATCGACTCATTAATTGGTATTGTTCGGTGATCCTATAAGCTGTGAAGGCTAGACCCATAATTTGTGCAGTAACATCACCTAATATACAAGGAGCTGGCACTTAGCCTCTCAACACATGCATCTCTTCTAGAGATGTGACATGATCATATGTTGTTTCTTCAAATGTCCCTAGATTTCTCCTAGATTGTGGGACTCATCAATATATGTTAATATTGGATAGTGTAAGTGGATGTTTATTGACCGTCTTCTTGTATTATGTCACACACATGATGTTACAGGTTACTCTACTGTTGAATACAAAAGTTGTTTGATGTTGCCCAATTTTCAATTGTACTGGTGCCATTTTCTTCATTTTATTCCTTTCAACAAAATTAATTCTCCTTCTTGGTTTTGTCTTCCAACATGTAGAGATGTTCTATGATTTTTCTCTCTGGGGATATTTCTTCAGCTTCTTTCACTTGTCTATTTGCCTGGCATATTAGCTCTTTTTTATTTCTTTTCCAAGTGCTACGTTTTCTAAGCTTAATAAAGCCTTTCCTCTTATGAACAGTTAAAAAAATGGGTATATTTTCCAAATTTGTTAAATTTTTTGATTTTGCGCTAGACATACTCCTGTATGCAGAACTGTTAGTCCACACTTGTAGTACATCTTGTAATTTAGATTTTTTCCAGCGAATTTGACCATGACATGACTTCTATTGGCTATGACTGTAAGTTATCACATGCTTTACATATTGCTTGCAATGTCTCTTTCTGTCCCTCTTTGATTATACCTCCTCTCCTATCCCCTTGCTCCGACCCCTCTTATCTCCCCTTATTCCTACCTGCTCATACACCTCTCCAATTTCTCCTAAATGTGCATTGACTGACTAGCCCATCTGTCACCTGACTCCGATTCTCGATCCCTCTTCCTTTCCCTCTTTCCTACCTGTTCCCATACTTGTCCAAGTTGCCCTATATGTGCATTGACTGATTAGCCCACCTGACCCTGACTTACTGCATCTCCTCCTTCTAATACTATCCTCCTACTCGATTCCCCCTCTGGTTTCTTAGTCTACTCGATCGCTTTCGCCCGCTCCTACTTTGGCCCCCACACCTCACTACGTCTCACTTCTAGCCTTCCTCCACCCTCTCCCCCCCCTAGCCTCCTTAATCCAATACCATGCCCCCTCACACACACCCCATCATAACAGACTACAGAATCCACCCACAGGACTCACCCATCACTAGACATGGCCCGAATTCTTGGTCCATCCTCTACCCTCCCAATCTCTCCAAAAACGCTAAGAAAAACTTTAAACACAAACTACTTATTGGTCATCATGAAACCCTATTTGTCGATAACTACCTTAGTCTCTCCTCCATATTAAAAAACAACTAAATTTTTTACTCCAAACGTCCCTCCAAATGTAAAAGCATCTTTCTCCGCCACCTCCCCATTACTAAATCATGCAAAATCCCATATGGCTTCAAAATGTCCACCTCCCCTTCCCCGGCTTTCCTTGGCGAAACAGACATTTCCATCTTCAAATCCGGTAATATCCTAATCCCAGCTTCTGAAAACCATCTCACCATCTTTGAACAACACTTCGGCACCTTATCCGACCTTCTTTCCATCCCACCTACAAACTTTTCACCCCCCTAGCAGATTGACGTCCTCTCACCCTCCCCTTCCTTGTCCCCAACCCCTCACCCTACAGGCCCTTTTACTATATGTGATGACTCTCAAACCGAATAATCCAATTACCCCCACTTGCTAGCAACCCTCCCTCATCCAAACACCTCAATAGCATACCGTTTCCCAAACCCTATCTCTCTCTTATGACTTCTCCCCACCCACCTCTAGACACACCCACTCCTTCACTTCCCCCTTCCAGCACCCTCCTCCCGATATTCCTATTATTCGACAGCCTGTTCCTATCTCACCTTCTCCTAAATACCTTCCACCCCTTAGCCAAGATGTTATTATCCAGGATTTTATTTCACCTGTACCCCCTCAAGACCCCTTGCCATCTCAGGACACCCTTTACACGGCCATCCCTCCGTCCACCAACTTGAGAACGTCTCTCCACCACCCCCCTGAGCTCCCAAACCTAACACTCCACAGTCCGCTCTCCTTGGATAACTCTGATCCGAATTTAGCACAGACCTTAGCTAACATCAACAGCTATCTTCTGACCTTGGCGTCTGAACTCTCTCAGCTCAAGAAAGTTCTCTCCTTGTCTTCTGAACTCTCTCAACTCAAGAAAGATTTTAACTCCCTCTCCTCTGAAATCCACCTTAACCGCACGATTTCCCCAAACCCTGACTCACAAAACAACTCCAACCCTCTACAGTGGAGAACCCTCTCCCACTGCAACTGCTCCAATTGACCCCACCGTGCCCTGAACCTTCTCTCCTCCTCTGACCTCCTCGAACTTTGTAACTACTACCTCCCTAAATATCCAATTGAACCGCACTCCCCTCAATCTGCCATTCCTGTGATCTTGGGGACAAGCAGAACCCCTTCCTCCCCGTCTCACCCAGGCCCTCAACACAACTTACCACTATCCAAACATGCCCTTCCCCCATAAACAACCCAAAACCCCTCACATGCATGCTGGAAAACTGCCGCTCAGCTGTCAGGCATGCGACTGAAATAGCTGTAACCATTCTCTGCGAAGACATTGATATTGCCTTCCTTACGGAAACTTGGCTCAAGGCCCACTCTACATCTATCCTTGACCTACTATCCCCCACGGTTACTCCATACTTAGAAAAGATAGACTAGATAAAATTGGAGGTGGTTTAGCTATCATCTTCAAAAACAAACTTCAACTCTCGCTTGTCAAGAACTCTGACCCTGCCACGTTTGAATACCTCAGAGCCGAACTTAAAATCCAGGGCGCCAAACCCATTCGCCTCCACAATATCTACCACCCTCCGGGCGAATCCCTTCCCTTCGCTGAGGAACTTTCAGACCTCCTCACTCATTCATCACTGTCCAACTCAAAAACTCTCTTCCTTGGAGACTTCAACCTCCACTGGAATGATATCAAAGATCCTGCTGTTAACCTCCTCATGGATCCTATGGAGATCCGTGACCTTAAACAAATCTGTCACTCCCCAACACACACCAAGGGGTCTACTCTTGATGCCATCATCACTAATAATGATTTAGCTTCCCTTTCCAACATCATCCCAATTGACTGGTCCGAACATCACCTCATCCTCTTCACTATCACCACTACAGCCCCTCCACTCCAAGCCAAAAACATCAAACACAAGTAATTGACCAGAAATCTCCATCTTATCCCCCCTGGCGAGCTAGAAACGAAGCTCAAAGCCCAATTCCTGCTAACTCCCCTCTCCCAAAATGCTAATACCCTCACTGAGCACTATAATAAATCAGTTACTGTGGTCCTAGACCAAGTGGCACCTCCCAAACTAAAAACCCAAAAGAAACATACCTTCCAAATCCTGGTTCAACTCTGATCTTAACAACGAAAGACGCTCCCTTAGGCAGGCCAAAAGAACCTGGAGGCAACACCCATCCCCCTCCCATCTAGCCCTCCTCCGATCCGCTAGGTCCAATAACAAAAAACACATGCTCAATGAAAAGGCCTCCTTCTTCCGCACACAGCTTGATAGGGCCAAAAATAGACCTAGAGAACTATTCAGCATTGTCAAAAACCAAACTTCCTCTGCCCCCTTAAGCTGATAGCCACTAATAAGAAATGCGAAGTAATTGCAAATGTCTTCTATGATAAAGTCACCAAAATTGATCAATCCTTCCTCTTAAACTCCTCCTTCCCCAACCCACTACCTTCCTATGACATTCCCCCTGATCCTCCAGCCCCATCTAATCCTCCCCAGATCCCCTCCCACCCCTCATGCGTTACCTTCCCACCAAAATCCAACCCTTTTCTTCCCCAGCAACAAAAAAAGAACGCCTCCTGGCATAATTTTCACCCTGTCACGGAACATGAAGTCTATAACATAATCTCTAAACTCAAACCATCTTCTCACACCATAGACCCTATGCCCTCTAACCTTGTCCTAGACCTTAAACATATTATTGCCCCTCTCTGGACCACCATTATAAACGCATCCCTGACCACCGGGTGTGTTCCCAAACGCATCCCTCACCACCGGGTGTGTTCCCGCCTCCCTCCAACTGGGTCAAATCACACCCATCCCCAAAAATCCCAACGCTGATCCCAATGACCTAAATAACATCCGACCTATCTGTAACCTCCCTCTTCTCTCCAAAGCCCTTGAAAAGTGCGCCCTGCTCCAACTGGACAATCACATCAACATGTTCGACCTCTTTGACTCACTGCAATCCGGCTTCAGAAAAGGTTGCAGCACAGAATCAGCCATGCTCAATATAGTGGATGACATTCGTCACTCACTTGACAATTGTGAGTCCTCCCTACTCATTGTCCTCGACCTCTCCGCGGCTTTTGATACTGTTTACCATTCTGCCTTACTTAACACTCTCAAAATCCGCTTTGGCCTCAATGGCCATGTCCTCAAATGGTTCACCTCCTTTCTCCAACACAGAACCCAACAAATCAAAATCGAGAACTGTCTTTCTAACCCCACTCCAATCGCCCTCGGTGTACCCCAGGGATCCATTCTCTCTCCCGCGCTCTTCAACCACTTCATGGAACCACTCACCCTCATTCTCAAACGAGCAGGAATCAATTACCACCTCTATGCCGACACCCAACTTTACTATAAAATTAAAGCCCACTTTGATGTCCTACACCTCAATGACACCCTGTCCAAGATCCAGTCATGGTTCCACCACAATCATCTTAAATTCAACCCAAAAAAACCCGAAATCATTCTCTTTGCCCCTAAAAACAACCCTCTCCCCATACAAAACTGGATATCCGACCTTAATTCCCTCAACTGCTCTCTCACCACTACCAACTCAGTTAAGTCCCTAGGCATTACCATTGATTATAAACTTACTCTTTCCTCCCACATAAAAACCACAGCCAAAGGACCACTCTTCACTGTCTGCCATCTCAAAAAAATTAAACCCTTGATCCCGGCCGATGACTTTAAAACTGTTGTCCAATCGCTAGTCCTGTCTAGAATAGACTATGGTAATTCTCGCTGGAACACCTGAAGTCAATCTTGCACCTCTCAAACCTTTTCTCAACCTAGCTGCGAGACTTATCTTTAACTACAAACGGTTCAACCACATCTCCCCTGAACTTAAAACACTCAAATGCTTCCCATCGAAGACATATCCACCTACAAGATTGCATGTATCACGCATAAAGCACTTCACCAAAACTCCCCACGTTACCTCTCAGACAAACTCCACAAAGCAGGCTGCACCTGACAAGGAGTACCAACGCCCTCATACTTATTCCCCCTCTGATAAAAAAGAAAAGCACACAGGCTCGATCCGTCTCTGGAAACGCTCCTTCCATCTGGAACTCCCCGCCTAAAAAAACCTACGCTGTAACCCTTACTACATCAACTTCTAAAGAGACCTCAAATTGTTTCTCCTCAACAAATATTGGGGTCAATAATACCTACCTCAGACACCGTCTCCCGCTCTTGACCTCATCAGGCTCCCCTCTCTTGCCCTCCAACTCTCTCACCTCCCCTTTCTTCCTTCTAACTCCCCTCCCTCACGCTACTACTTCCCCTCCCCATACCACCCTCCCTGTATGACCTTCAAGTATGACATCTAGACTCTAGCAAGGCCTCCCTCTAATCTCCCACTCCCCTATTCCTCTAATCTCCCAGTCTCTGTATCTCCCTCATTTTCCTTTTCTTTTTCACTCCCTCACACCCACCCTAATCTAATCACACTCTACTCACATGAGCTTATCATTGTACTCTTGTAAATAGCACTCGTATTTATCTGCATTTCCTGTTTGTATGGCAATGTTCTTGAACAAATGCATCAATTACTGTACCTCATTGCACTCCTGTAAAGTGCTCTGATACCTCTGGGTCTAGCCAGCGCTATATAAAACCTTTAAAATAAATAAATAAATAAAATAAACATATCTTCTCGGTCAGTTTCATTCAACAATTTTATTTCTCCATGTCTATTCTATGTATCAGCTCGTTTCAGTTCTGGCTCATTGCATAATTATTGTCAAATCCTTATAGAAAACCTATGCAAATCATAGTGAGCCACCAATTTTCTTAGACATTTATGAAACCATCTAGCATTTCATTTTTTCTCTGACACGAAGTATTAAATATGTACCTTTCATAATCAATGTTTCTCTCAGGATCGAATCACTCATTTAAACATTTTAATTCTGCCATCATATGTTCTTGTTTGACCTAGAAGATTACGGCGCTAGTAGTTCTTCTACATCATCTCAGACTTAATTTAAAAAGAGATGATCTTGTATCTGATTGTCTGTGGGTCTTCAAGAAGTTGCTCGTAAATGATGTTTAAATCAGGGTAACCATTTTCCCCATCTTGCTTCTAAATTTTTTGTGTCCGACATATCAAATAGTGGTGGTCTTCTAAATATTGCACTTGTAATGCCATGTGTTTCAGTATGCCACTTTCCTATTGTATGGGACGTAGTCTGTGTAAATGATTCTGACTTCGGTGGCAATGCCATTGTTTCTATATTTATTGCGTCTTCCTTTGTCTTTTTTTTAATCTTCTTTTAATAATCATTTATACATTCGTAAATTATAACAGACTTAAATTCTGCTTCAACTATTCTTTAATTTTGTATGCTTTATTTGCTTGTATTCAGCTTTAACTGTTAGTTTTTTATCCTTTGAGCTGCCACAAGTTTCTTTCTGCGCACTCACATACTTTCACATACTTGTTCTGATTCTGCTACATTTGTGTGTTGGTAGATGTGTGCATATGTGCTTATGATTACCCGGTTGGTCTGGCTCTGCTATGCGAATATGTACAGACTTGTTCTGATACGTATTGTTGTACTTTTGTGTGTGCGTCTTCATGTACTTTCGCACGAGTGTCATTTTTTCCTAGCTCATTCGCCTGGCTCTCGTGCTGGGAAACTGCTTTCTTGCACATGCTCATTCATGTGTGCACTGATTTACACTCGAGCTGTGATGTAATTTATGTTTCTTTTTGTCGTCCCAGGGTCCGCAGAGCACCGTGAGAATATTCAATACTTCATTCAATTTCCAACTTGGCTGATTCTTCTACCATGTGCCACCACATTGCACAGCTCCAGTTTCCACTAGTCGATATTGTCAAATAGCAGAAGCAGAGACACAATGAAGGATTTAGTTTATTGGCAATTCTTATGGGTCAGCGATCTCTGAGTATTATTAATAACAAATCCAAACATTCTAAACAGTGACTGTGATACTTGCTGAATCATGACATCATGAATTCAATTAAAGAAACACAGACAATACAACAGCTACAATTATTTCCAACTGTGTGGCTGAAAAATCTGCCGCAAAGATTTCAAAGAGTTTCTTTAATTTAAATCTCTCTTTTAACTCAACTATAAAATTTGACCCAGAGAAATGCACTTCTAGTTGAAAAGTGGCTCAAAATTCAGATTCAGAAGCAAAATTCGAATCACGGTTTCTAGATGCAACTTTGTTCTGCTCTGGACCTTATGAGTAAGAGAGCTGCATATGACTGATGCTATCTCTGCACGTGTACCCTCTTGTGAACAAAAATAGAATACAGCTACCGGTTGTTATAATGGTAATTGTCTGACTGCATGTTCTCTAAATTCAGCTCTATCTTGGTCCCCACTGTTATAGCCCTCTAAGACCAACTGGTAAAACGGTGCTATAGCAAAACAATGTACATAAATAAGTATTTTCTATAATTTGGGATTTTTAAATGAATTTGTATCATAATACTCTTTATCAAAATTTTTATTGGGGTTTATTTTATTATTGCTGATATTTCATGCTTTAATGGCCTATTTTACTCTTAATTTTCAATGGTGATGTGTTTCACTATCTTTGTATTTTCATTGGATTTGATTATACACTTTTTAGTAATCATTTTTAGAGGCACCAAGTTTCATTATTTTTTATTCTTAGTTAAGCTTGAGTATAATGTATTTATCCATTGCATGTTCATGTTATCATTTATACATATTTTTAACCCATTTTTCTTCATGTTGGCTATTCTTTTGTATTAACATCATTTTAAACTAGTCGTGACATTGAAGTTCTTTATAAATTAATGGCATGTTGTAATAGTATGTATGTATGAACACCAGCTTTCATGGGGCACTGCATTGTCACCCAGGCCAGGCTACAAAAAAAGAGAACCTGGGTTGTACTTACTGAAACCTATTTATCTCTATTAACTCGACTAATGAGCATACTCAGATGACGCAGATTCACCCACACACTGCATATTGTGGTAATTCTTCCATGGAAGTGAAATATAACATGCTACTGAAAAGGCGCATGTAATGCTAGTGTATTCAATGACTGGAAATGTTCTCTCCTCTGGGAGTAAAGGACTAATGGTAGGAAGTGTTTTGTAATAATAGAAGCTCAATTCTCAAGCCAGTTAAGCATTTCCAAAGAGTTTAATGAAAGACTTTTATATTGTCGGATACAGTAGGATTATGTTGTTGGTGAGACTACAGCAAAGCAGTCCCACTGGGCGGTTGCCTTGGGACATCAAATACTGCTATTTTAAAAAAGTAATCAGTGTTTTGCAATTTAAGGGTCTAATAAGGTCCATAAAGATGTGTATGACTGGGGAAGCACCGATCTCTTTCACCTCTAGAAAATACAGCCGTACGCAATCCTTGGAAGTACTGCAATCTCAATATGTGTGATGCTTAACTTTCTTCAGTGTATAGAAGATGTGGTTTCTTTTTCTTCTGAGCCTTATCAGGTCTACTGCTTGGCAGAAAAACTGTTGGGCTACCTGGGAGCACTGCCAACTGCACTGTATGGCAAGTGCACATTCGATAGAGCCTAGGAGTGTAGCCTTCTCTAGTGCATGGGATCAATATCATCTCTGGTGCCTAAATATATTGTTTTCCTTGCTCTTAGTTGGCCACCCAGCCCTAGCAACAAAAATGATGTAATGCTTAGTCTGGTAATATGAAAGTTTAGACGCCAATGCTTACGTTTGGATAGTCCAGTTGGGCAAAGGGGAGATTACCTTTCATGCAACAGAACAGGGCAAAGCTGGATCGGAAGCAGATACACTTCTTATTCTACAAATCAACTTAAGAATACTTAAAAACAGGGCCTGTCATTCTCCGTCTCGTGGAATAGTGGGACCCACATTCAGAATGGACTCTGTTTGTTTGTTTATTGTAAGATGGGTCTATGACTTCTTGTTGGAAGAAGTATTCCGGGTAGCTGAACTGTACATTTATTTATTTTATTTATTTATTTATTTTATTTTTAAAGTTTTATATAGCGCGAACAAGATCTTTGCAGATATCAGAGCGCTTTACAGAAACAGTAGGTAGGATAAACAAGACTCTTAAATCAATATGAGATTCCGTAGACAGTGAGATGCAAAAAATAGGGTATCAGTCATACAAGAGTATACAGAGTAATAACAATCAAGAAACAATAAAATGGAAGCAGTACAATGTCTAAACGGATAAGATTATAGCACCCCAGAGGGTGAGTAAACACAATGTTGAGAGCAAAGAAGTAGTCAGTAGTGGGTGCGTTGCAGGTTATTGAGGCACTCAAGTCCTTGTGTACAATCCAATAGACAAGTTGGAAATCAATAGTATAGCATCCGTGCAATGAATTAGATCCAGAAGCAGACAAAAATGGACTGACATAGATAAATATTCATCCAGCCGATAATGTGGGGGCCAAATACTGTCATTGTTCCAGTATCAATAGTGTTCAGGTGTATTTAGCCATAAGGATGGCCTTCACCTCTTTCTTGAAGAGTATAGTGGACGGGATAAGCCTGGTTTCTGGTGGGAGTGCATTCCAGATCCTAGGTGCCATTCCAGAGAAGGAGCGTTTGTATGTTTTTTCCTTCCGGAATCTCCGTGGTTTCAGGAGGAGAGTGTTTGTGCTTCTGTTGGATCTTGAGCCTCCTGATATGGTCAGCTTATGAGAGAGGTAGTTGGGTGCCTTGTGGTGTACGGCCGAGTGTGTCATACAGGCAATTTTCAACTGAATTCTGGCTTCAATAGGCAGCCAGTTCAGGGTTTTTAAGTCAGGGGATATATGCGAGTGTTTTCTTGAGCCAGTGATGAGTCTCGCGGCCGCGTTAAGGGAGGCTCTTAGGGGAGCCGTTGTTGTCAGGGGGAGCCCGCTGAGAGCCACAATTCCGTAGTCTATGCGAGGAATGACTAAGGCTTGTACCACAGTTTGGAAGTCCTTGGGTGGTAGGAAGGGTTTGAGTTTTCTCAGCGTGTTGATTTGGAAGTTGGCTCCTTTAGTTGCTATGGTAATATGCTGCTGCATGTCGAGATTGCAGTCCAGTGTGATGCCAAGGGATTTCGCTGAGTCCACGATGGTGGGTTGGACATTGAGTGCGGTTAGATGATTGAGCCAGGTTTGGGTGATGGCCTTTTTCGCAGGAGGAGAGATCAGAAGGAACTCAGTTTTCAGAGCATTTAGTTTGAGGTGATTTTCGGCCAGCCAAGCTTGGGTGTTTCTTAGTGTGGCATTCAACAGTTTGATGTCTTCAGGGGATTGAAGCTTGAGGTAGAGCTGAGTGTCATCGGCGTACATATGGAAATGTACCTTAGAAGATTGAAGCAAGGTGGTGAGTGGTTCCATGACGAGGTTGAACAATGTGGGGGATAGGGAGGAACCTTGCGGGACGCCCAGTGTTACTGGCACAGGCGAGGACAGTGCGTTGTTGATCTTGAACCTCTGCGAACGGTTGTGCAGAAAGGACGTGAACCATTTGAGAACCGTCCCGGATATGCCCATTCTGGTATTTAGGAGCTCCAGTAGATTCTCGTGTTTGACCGTATCAAATGCTGAAGAGAGGTCAAGAAGGATGAGGAGGCAAGACTCATTGTGATCAAGGATTTGGAGGGCATCATCTATTATGTGTGTCATGGCCGTTTCCGTGCTATGCTTTGCTCTGAATCCGGATTGGTGGGAGTTGAGGAGGTCAAACTGCTCAATGTGTTTTGTCAGTTGGAGTTGTACGCATTTTTCTAACAGTTTTGCTAGAGTGGTGATATTGGTGATAGGACGATAGTTGTTTAGGTCGGCCGGGTCAGCTGTGGGTTTCTTGAGTATAGGCGTGACTTGCCCAATCTTGAGGGAATCTGGGATGAGCCCTTGTTGCAGGGAACAGTTGATGATTTTAGTCCAGAGTGGGAGGAACAGGGGGGGTGAGGACTTTAACAGCATTGGCAGGTAGGGGGTCTGTGTGATGATTGGCGGGTTTCAAGGTGACCAGCAGCTTGTGAATTGATTCTTCGGAATAGGTGTCGAAGGACGTCCATGAAGCGTTGTTTTTAGCATGAGTGTTAGTTATGCATATGGAGCCGGCGAATCGACTTACATCCTTGATGAGATCGCTTCTTATAGTGTTGTTCTTTTGCTTGAAGAAAGCCGAGAAGTCTTCGCAACTTGGGATAGCCTTTGTTAAGTTGTTGGGTTGTGGAGGTTGCGTTTTGGTTTGGGTTTTGACTAACTCGAACAGTTTTTTTGGTCGGTTTTTAGCTTGATCCAGCTGTTGGCTAAAGAATATTGCTTTCGAGCGTTTGATTTTTCTGAAGTAAGCGTTTCTCTTATTCTTAAGCGTTCTAAGGTTCAGTGCTGAGGGGTCAGATCTCCACGCGCGTTCAGCTAAGCGCATCACACGTCTGTCTTCATTGAGTCTGCCATCGTACCATGGGTTCGAGTTCTTGGTGGAGACTCTCTTCAATTGCAAGGGTGCGGCTTCGTTGATTATTGTAGACATGGAGTCTAGGTAGAGGTTGGTCAA
Organism: Lissotriton helveticus; assembly: GCF_964261635.1. NCBI lineage: Eukaryota > Metazoa > Chordata > Amphibia > Caudata > Salamandridae > Lissotriton > Lissotriton helveticus. The sequence goes on from NC_136070.1 coordinate 512,659,334, forward strand.
TGCATGCACATCAGAGACGTCCGTCGGGGGAAGAAGGAGACTGCCTGTGTGGGCAGGCAAGGACTTTGGGTTAAGGTTCTTCAGGTCCCTCTTCCAAATCTTGGTTTTGGCAGGTTGCGCCGGGTTAAGTTTGACCTTTTCGTTGATGAAGAAGGTGATGATGTGGTGGTCTGACCAGTCGCATGGTTCGATTGCGACTAGTTGGGTAGAGTCTTCTTTGGCGATGATAAGGTCAATGATAGAGCCTTTTTCATGTGTCGGACCGTTGCAGATTTGGGTGAGGTCAAGCGCGTCGAGGAAAGTCTTAAGGCTCTTCACCACAGTGTCTTTCTGGTCCTTCCAGTGGAGGTTGAAGTCTCCCAGGTAAATTTGATTGAGCTGTCGACCGGCGTTGGTGGATATCGTGTCCATTAGTTGTTGGGAGAAGATGAAGTTGTCACCGGGTGGGTGGTAAATAACATGAAGGGAGCACACAGGTTTGCCCTCACTAGTAATATCAAGGCAGATGAGTTCGCAGGAGGAGAGGGAGGGAGAGGGGCCTTCAGTGACAGCTAGGTTGCTCCTGTAGATGCAAGCGATTCCCCCGCCCGTCTTGCCGTTCCTGTCGAGTCTAATAATGAGATAGTTGGGGGGGACTAGTATGTCCATTATAGGTGTGGATGTTTCAGTTAACCACGTTTCAGTCAGAATGGCTAGATCAATGCCCCTTGATAAGATGAGCTCCGCGATGCCAGAGGAGTGTCTCCGGGCCGATCTGCAGTTGAGCAGGAAACACTTTAGTCTAGGGGTGAGGAGGGTGGGAGAATGATCTAAGGAGAGGGGGATATTTTTGAGATTACAGGGGACAGAACTTCTGTCGCTCAGTGTGGGTGGCCTGAGGGGATTTGTGAGAATCGTGGGTATGGGGAGGTGTGTTGTGGGTGAGCGTTTTGTGGGACCTGGGCCATAAGAGCAGAGTAGATTGTGTAAGTCTCGGCCCGAGAGGGTGTTTAGGGTGCGATGGGGACGGCCAGTGGCCTTGCGATCAGGGATAGAGGGCCAGCGCGGGGAGAGCAGGGTGGAGCGGTTTGAGGGGCGCATGGAGTCCTTGTTGGGCGGGGAAGTGTAGGGTAGTGGGTGCCTGGGGTGTGTGAGAAGATGTTCTTTGATGGTGTGGAGCTCTTCCTTGACTTGTAGGAGGGTGGAGATGATCATGTCCAGTGTTGGATTGGGGATGGAATTGGAAGTGAGAGCAGGAGGTGAGTGTTTGAGACGGGTAATGGGGTGGGAACTGGATCGAATGTGACGGGATGTGCGCGCGGTGGAGCAGGGCTCTGCGGTCCGAGTAGGTGGGGTAGCGTTCGGAGGAAGAGAGAGTTTGTGAACAGGGGGCGGGGATGAGGACAGGGGGCGGTTGATAGCGTGAGTGATGGCGCTTGTGGAAGGCGGTGTGGGTGAGTTGGGGGATGAATGTAGACTGGAGAAGGAAGGAGTGACAATAGGGGGGTGAGGGCTAAGAATGGGAGGGGATAAAGGATAAGGGGTTAGGTTGAGGGAGGTGGTGTGTTCCGTGAGTCTGGCCGATGGGGTGGGGTAGTGGGGAGTGAGAGTGGGGGGGAGAGGGGGTGAGTGTTGGTCATGTCGCGGGGCGCGGGAGGTATGCTCAAGGTGGTGGAGGTGGGTTCTGCGCGAGTTGTGTGAGGAGTGGGGTGGGGAGTAAGGAGGGTGGGGGTATTGGGGATGTGTGATGGGGGATGATAATCACCAATGCATGAGGGGTGTGGGGAAGTGAGATCGGAAGGGTGATCGATTACAGCAGCATCTGCGACGTTTGCAGAGGTTGTGTGGTGGGAGGTGAGGAGGGTGGGGATAACGGGAGTGAGCAAAGGGGGGAGATCTTCGCTAGTGCATGAGGGAATTTGGGGGATATGAGCGGGTGGTATGAAATGGGAAGTATGATCAGGAGGGTGACTGATTACCGCGGACTGGGGAGGGGAGAGCTGTGAGATGTTTCTCAGCTGTGATGGGGTGCGGTTGGTGTATATGGGGGAGAGGTCTATGTCTGTGATTGAGAGGTGTGGGGCAGCTACAATAGGTCGGTGGGTCATTAAGGTGCAGGGGGTAGAGGGGGAGAGATCTATGTCTGTGATTAAGGAGTGTGGGGTAGCTACAGAAGGTGGGTGGGTGAATAAGGTGCTGGGGGTAGCGGAGAAGTGCGTGTCGTTTTGGGGCTGAGCTATGTTAGCTGGGTTGTGATTGGAGGCTGTGCGGTTAGGGATGTGAGGACTGGGGGTGCTGTGAGTGGGGGTCCGTGGGTTGGAGAGGTGCTGTTTGAAGGTGGGGAACATGTTGTCTAGTAGTTCCAGGTTCCTGTCTGTGGATTGAATTAGGACAATCCCGTTATTGTAGATAGTGATGGTGGTTCTGCCTGGGAAGAGTTGGGATGGTGTGATGGAGAGTGTTGAGCCATGAGCGGATTTCCTGGTAGAGGAGACGGTGAGTAAGGTGCAGAACACTTTTCTCCATTGGACTCTTCGTGTGGTGTGGAAGATGATGTCAATATTCATGGATCCATTCACCGGTGAGAAATAGGTGTCGACAAAGGGGGTTTCAGGGTGGGTCCTAAGGAAGTTATGTTTAAAGCGCTTAGCGGCTTTTTTGTTGGGTAATGGTGGGTAGATGATTTTATATGTGTGTTTGCCGATGAGATCCATGTTGGGTAGAGGTAGGCGTAGGAGGGTGTACAATAATGATAACAGGAGCAAAAACAGGTGCAAACAACAAATTACATGTAACGATAGTGACAATGGTGAGCAGACTGAGTATATGAGGTAGCAGTCAGAATCAACAATGAAATTAGTGACCTTAGTGAGCAATCAAAATATATGAGGTAGCAATCGGTACGTCACAAGAGAAAGTGAACTGGGTGCAGGTTACACAAGTGTATAAAATACAAGTAAAAATATAATAGTGGTATACGAGGTAGCATTTACATTAGTGAGCAATCAGAGTACATGAGGTAGCAATCGGTGCGTCACAAAGAGAAAGTGAACTGGGTGCAGGTTATAAGGTGTACAAGATACAAGTAATAATATGATATAGATAAAACATTGTCTAAACATTAACAGAGGCAAAAACACTGTCTCTAACACAAGAGGTAGTGGATACACATGGTGTGAACCCAGATAAAGAGGTAGCAGACTGTGTGTTACACGTGAAAGTGAACAGAGCGCCAGTTACAAAAATGTCTAACCTGCCGGAAAAAGGTATAATACTGCAAAAATGTCAACAAGACAGGTAGAATAATATAGGAAAAATATAGTGTTGAGGTAGTGATGAGGTAGGCCCTAGGAAGTGGAGTAAACACTAGGGTGTAAACCCAAGCTAGCCACCCGAGAGAGAGACTGGGCAAAGATGGCCGCTCCATATGAGGAGAAGAGACAGTAGTCCTCTTTTTATTTTTGTGGCTTTGTGTGCAGGGAGGGCAGTTTCGTTTTCAAGCTAGCCCAGTTCCAGAGTTGCTGTGAGGGAGTCTTATCTTGTCTTGAAGGGGCCTCGTGGGCATCTGAAGGCACAGGAGGTGATTTATTGCCTTTCTTTTTAGCACCCCGCCATTTTGAACAAAGGGTTTTGCAAAAGTACAAGCGATGGTCAAAAGAAATACCTTTTTTTTGTCGTGAAGCCTGTGAGTTAGGGGGGGGGTTTGCAGGTTTCCTGGTGAATTAAACAGCGTCCCCGAGCCCTCCACTGCCCTCAAAGGCTGTAAGAATCCTCTGATGTGGGGCGGGGGGTAATTGTGACTGTAGGAACCGGAGAGCTGCTCCCAAGGTCCCGGCGGCAGCCGGTGGGGGGGGGAGGGGGGGGGGGGGGGCCGCAGGGTGTCACATCCCCAGAGGAGGAATCCCCGCTCTTGCCTGCAGGGCGCTCTGAGCCTTAGTGCTGCAGCCCCTTCCGACACAGCTGACGGCGCTGTGTGTTTCACTCTGGTCTCGCTGTTAGACTAAATAACGCAGACGTTAAATAAACGCAGATACTTCATATGTAACCTCTAGGAACAGGTACATATGTCACACCCATCAACTCTGCCCTCATGTGGTCTGGCAGGATCTACTTTGTGGTCTCTGGGTAGTCTGCATGGTGGTCAGTCATGAGCAAGAATTCTTATAGGAATGTAAGGTGTGTGACAAGGAGAATAGTGCAAGGATTCATCTAGGGTCCAGGGGAGGGTCCCACTCCTTGGGCCTTGTCTTCTCAGGAATATGAGGCCAATGTTCTTTGAGAGGTATGTGGCTCCCTAAAGTATGCCCAATGACCGGTTTCTGCCGCTGGCAAGTACTATTATATCCGGATTAAGGGGTAATTCAAATTTTTAATCAGGATTGTTCCAGAATCAGGCGGAGAATAGATGAGGAACTGCACTGAAAATGGTACCTTTTCTCGCTCACTTCACTAGACATCATAGATCAGGAGCACCCTTTCTGAACAAAAGGCTATGTGAATGGGCGGAGACTTGACTTGCCTAGTTAGGGATTATTCTAGAGCACAGAGTTCTTCAACAAAGAAGCTACTTAGCCCCAAAAGTAAGAAATTAACAAAATCTAAACTAAAATAGGAAACAGGGGGTAGAAAGCTAAATTTGATAGCACGCCTAATGAAGAAGACTTTTTCATTTTGGGTTTGAAAATTAATCTGTTCTCAATCTCTTAGTGACTGTGGGACAGAAAACCACAGTTTGGTCATACACACTGAAAACATCCCACCCGCCCATTTTGATTGCTCATATTTAGTAATTCAGTGTATTTGTTTTGCAATCCAACGACATATACTGATTATGTTGTTGATGCAGGGGTTACCACTTCTAGAAAAGGATATACTCTGCACAAAACTGGCCGATCTCAAGATATATTTTCAGGAGATGTAAATATGGAAACCTGCACTCACTGCTTCCATTATGTCACATTTCTTCTAAGTCTATCCAGAACCTACATTTGTTTATTTTCTGGTCAGGCACCTGTCAACTGCCCACAATTCTTTAGGAAAATGAGTCAATTGTATTCCTATAATCATGGTTTCTGATTTGATAGGATGAAGCTTTAGGTAGTCCACAGCTATCTCCCCATTAATAGCCTCCAAATGAGTACAAAATCGAGTCTTGTAATAAAGCATTGCTTGTGAGATTTTAAAAAAGGAATGATGAAACCTGTGTGCTGATAGCAAGTGATGTTTCCATGAATGTAAAAGCTTAATAAAAGTGTGCATAAAAATTGTGAAATCTAATGTCATAATATTGTGCCCTAATCCCCACCTCTCCCGAGGTACCATAAACCATGGATACCCAACTGGACATAAATGTTGATAACTAACTGCTTCAGTTCTCAACGATTAAAGAGTCCATCTAGTTCGGTGTTGTGTTTTGAGGACCATGCTCAGGGAGACTCTTCAACATAATATTTTGGTCAGTGTTGTTTATGACAGTATGATGATTAGTTGGCAGCCTGCCTCAATGATGGCAATGAAGACCATTGCACTGTTAATGGCCTGTAAGTATGCTGGCTACAGACAAAGAGGAAATGGTACCTTTAGACGTCATCTCATGGGATTGATTTTAAATAAGAACCCTAATATGGTTCTATAAAATTGAAAGAGATACTTCTTGTATTAATAGTAATCAGACAGGCTCGACATTGGGAGTGGCACTTAATCTGCTTGATATGCGGTGTTCAGTGTTCCCCTTCTCCTAGGCTAGTCTTTAAAATAGATGACGACAAAATAAGATGGGGGCTAGGTTAGATATCTAATGGGGCACAGTACTGAACTCCGCCACAACAAGTCTCCAATAAAGGGGCAGAAGGTACCAACATTCTAGTCTCTTTAGTTGCTTGCTCCTCGCAAACTGAAATCTGCACTTCTCAACAGGACTATCCATGTCATAGCACAATCCGATTTAAAGAGATAGGTGACTCACCAGATCAGGCTTGGGAAAAGATTGACCAGTTATCTCTGCAGGTTGTAAACAATTACTTAGTAGAGAATGCCACAGCAGACACTATATAGATTCTTTACACAGGTACCTGGGATACCTCTGTCCTGAGTTTCACAGAGAGTATCTGCTAGGCGTGGCTCCTGATAACTGGAGCCCATTCAAAGGTCAAGAGGGAGAGGATAAAAGTCTTACTGATCATCAAACTGTTGTTTGAAGAGCTGTTTTTTCTTCTTGTGTCAAATAACTAATGAACCAGAGTGGGTTATCCCTTGGATTTCTTGAGGTACCTTGGTCTCTTTCTCTCGTCACTTAAACCAACTTAAATTGCTTGCATTGTGGTTCACGTTAAGACCTGCTTTGTTGTGCATCCTTTAGGGAACTCGCAATGGTTGTAAAATAGTCCCTGGGCTCTTCTAAACTTACATCTTACACTTAACAGTGGGTTTGAGGCCCTTAATATTTTAAGCAAAGGTATTTTATGGTATCTGTCTGTTTTAAACTTATGGGTTCAAAGATACACTTTTGGGCATTTTAAGACGTCGTATCTTGGATGTTCGAGTCTGTGACTGAGGTTTAAATCCTTTAGGTTCATCCTATATGGAGCCACTTTGCCCTCATCTGAGATTCCATAGACACCAAGGGTATCAGCCATTTCTATCAGGCTAATAAGGAAGCTTGACGTGTATTTAATCTTATTTTTGGTGACACTGGCCAAGATGGTGGGTGAGTTGGTATCCCTCTTATGTCAGTGTTCTAAACTTAGGCGCACCTCTAAGGGTTATCCTTTTCGTATTGGTCTAATGTACTTACGTTTGTCTGTAATCAAGAAATCCTCCTTTTCAAAACAGCTGAACGCATTTTCTGCAACCAAGAATAGGTACCTAATGATAGAAAGGCCGTGAAGCCAAATTTGGTGAACATTTGTTTAGCAGTTTTGGAAATATGCAGGCAGAAAAATCTCCTATGGGAAATCACATTTCACTGATGACAGAAAAAAAGGGTATGAGACCCTCTAATAACTTCACAATCCTGCAATAGATCTTCACTAAAGTGAGCCTGCTTTTAAATGTTCTATTAAATATTTAATCCTCTAAGCTAGGCACAGATTTGTTGGGGAAGGGGGATAAAGTTATAAAGTAAATAAGGGTACAAATATTAGATTTTCTATGGAGGTATGTGTCTCCCTAACTATATACAAATGTAAGCCGTATCATGGACCGAAGAATTTGAAATCAATTGGATATAATTTGAATGTTGCCAGTGAATAACCATTGCTTTTACAGGAGCCGAAACTAGCAACTGTGATCAGGATACTGCTAGGAATTGTATGTGACAGGGACTTACTAAGGTAGCGACGTACATATTGAGTTGTGTAGCCTGGAAAAAGTGTCCTTTTAAACTCCAAACCTAGTGCCGGCGGATCAGTAAATAGAACTAAAAATGAAAGTGGCAAAACAATAAAGAAGAGTTTTCCTGTCAACAAATAAAGTGGGTAGATTAAATTAAAACATGTCGAATGAGACTTCAAAGAACTCACAAAGTTGTCGTTAAAAAGTGCCTTTGTGGTGGAAGGTGTTTTTAAGGACAGGACCCGTAGAGCTGGACAATTTGGTTTTCTATTTTCGCATAGACAAATATATTTAGAGCAATTGTAATAATGCACATTTGTGGAATTTTATCAAAAATCTACTTGTCCAAAGGAAAGGATGCTTCAGAAATGTGCTTCTCCTGTTAAAAATATCCACTTGTCCTTCTGAAGCCATTCAGTGAGGTGACAATAAAGGCAATGTTCTAATTATATCAGAGCTCTCACAACAGATTCTCCGATTATGCAAGGGCTCATAATGTATCAGGGTTAATTTTGCTATCTTTCTAAAAGTCTGCACATAGGTGTTGGAAATAACTGCGAAGTAATATTATTTCCAGGGTTGGGAATGCACTGTGAGTTTGTGCATACCCACAAATGTACACGTTTAAGGGTATTCATTCATTACTCCTCTCTAATCTTTCCCCACACTGGAAAAATAGGCTGGAAACACTGTAAAAGATTGGAAATGTACTCCTTATAAGGGCAAGAGTAAAATGTCTTCATGGCTGGGAAAAGGGAGGCAGTGAGATCATTTACAATTGCTTAACAGGTTTTTTGCATGGGCAAATATACTGGTGTACTTCTGCTGATACGAAAATGCAATTCTCAAACATGTATTGGGAGTATTAAATCTAGGCCTACATTCCCTTACATAAATCTGCATCAATGCAAGAACATATACCTGCCGGTACACTTTTGTGACTTTCCTAAACAATTTGGATCTTAATTTATTTGCATGCTGATGAGGATGATCTTACTGTAATTCTCCATTATTATTTTTCTAAAAATTGGCATGCATCATTACTCACTTTACTAAATAATGAATGAGAAACGGCATTGAAAATGAAACACTATTCCAGCAAAACAGTTTTTTGAGGCGCAAGGTTTTTGTGCACATTTTATTTTGAAAGAAAACACCAATCTTGCTTTCAAGGTTTTTCGGGTATTTGTTTATATAAATATAAGAGCATTTTAGGAGCATCTCTAGTAGTATCAAAATTGAAAAACACTGCAAATACGCATACATGTTTTTACAATTACCCCACTAGGATCACATCTCCTTGTATTTTCTTAGAGCACTTGCCCCACTTTTAAAGGCTCTTGCATTAACAAATTATAAATAGGGTTGAACAGCTCATACCTATGGACAGAAATAAGGCCTTAGTGCAGACAATCCTCTTTCGCAGACTATGGTACTGTAAACTGGCAGCCAAAGGATTTGTGCTAGAGGGATTGGGCCTACTTGTCCAGTGGGCAAAATAAACATAAAACGTGTTGTCCTGGACCACAAACAACACGTCTAGAGCGCAGGGTGATACAAATTCAATATCTCTGTTGTGACTTCCTATTTTGATCATATCAAATAATTTATTCCATCTCCCAGCAATGTTGTCAGCCTTTATCTTTTGGCACCCGTTAAGCAAACCAGACCAAATCACCCCAAAATCTGCACAAGGTTTAATGAAGATGTTTTATGAAATGTTACGATTCCTCAATTAAAAAATAAAAATGCTGTCCCATCGGCAACCCCTAACCCAATTTCGTAGAACTACAGGATGTAAGTGGAAGTTGTGGAAACGTTTCAGTTTCCATATGCAGATTCCTCCCTTTCCAAGCTTTATCATTCTCACAGTATAGGAAGGGTGACAAACAAGGATATTTTAATAAGAACAAACCCCACTGGGGAAATTTCATTATTAACCAACAGATGTTCCACAGAAAAAGGAAAAGGAGCAGCATATATAAAATTGTTAAGCATTTGATTTAATTCACATGGCCACAGTTCTCCCACCAGTTGCCCACAATTCTCTGACCTCTCTGATGTCCCATGAGGTCTGGCTCCTGTTTTGGGAGTGTTTATTCATCAGACATAATGGCTGAATCATCTGTCGCAAAGTATAAAAGCTTTTGTTATATATCTTAAATAATAAACCTACTTTTGACATGAACTCAAACTAATATGCACGAATACACAACCATCCCTCCCATTCTATCTAATCCCTCCCACCCTCCAAACTCAATAGGTGTTGAGACAGACTAGTGTCCTAGAGGACTCATTGTGAAATTACAGGGTAAATACATCAATCACTTTCGTTTCAAGCATCTGGAAAGTTGATGGGACACTTACAGTGAAGTTTTATATGGCGTCTATGAATGGTCGTTTTGTAAAAGTAACACAGGAGATTAGAAAAGGAAGATATTGGAACCTTGATATTTCTCTGTACATGGTGATTTAAGAAAAGTCAAGCACCATTTAGAGTTTGGCAGAAGGGGAATCAGCAGATTACCCACAACGTTCAACTCATGGTTCACTCCACCTCATTGAGAGGAGTGGGACCCATAAGGTTTATAATGACACAGCCTTATCTGTATCTTCGATTACAAATGTTTAATTGGTGGCCCATATGCTGTGATACCACTGGCAAAAATGCCAGGGTAGCCCAACCATATTTAGGGTGTCCTCAGGATGCAGATTTTGCCTTTCTTGGTCTACAGTAGCCCCCAGGCGTGAAAGAAAACTTCCAATGCATCAGGCCTGCTCATTTATAGACTGAAAGTCAAAAACTGCAGACAAGCCCCCATATCACATGGGCGCCAGTTAGCAATACATTTTTGCTGTATGACCTCCAGCCATGATGAAGGCAGTACTTACAGCAAAGCTATACCTGCAATGCTGGCTGAAATATCTGAACTTGGCCAGAGGTCTTACACGGGGCAGGCAGAAGCAGGGACTACGATACTCATATGAGCCCCCACAAAATAGCTGGAAAAAAGTTTGGCAAAGGGTTATTTTAAAGCAAATTGTGATAAAGAATTTAGAGAGAATTCAAGAAAGTTTCTGAAATTTCTGTTATTGATAGTACGTCACCCGACCGTTATTTTAGTCTCTCTATGAGCTTTCTGTTATTGAATCCAGATGTACAACACAACAGCTGATGACATACCTGCCTGGACTATTGGCTTTGTCAACAGTTTACAGCTGTTTAAGATAAATGAGTAATAACAATAATTTTGTTGTAAACGTTTAATATTGAAACCGTTTCAATTCTGAAATTGTGAGACAATGAATTAAAGAATATTAAGGCCAGTGGAAGGAGTATTAGTCTTCAGTTATGTGCACTATATGTTAGACATGTATGCCCTTATTCTCTTCACCTCTTGTCCATCTGCTTATATTGAACCTCTTCTATTTCCTCTCCAGTATCCTCTTTTCACTCTCTTCTGAACACAATACCTCGCATCTCCTTCATTTCACTGACCTCTAACATACACTGGCACTCACTCACATATAAGCACTTTATTTTCTTTTACTTTCGCATTGCCAATATTTTGACAATTGTGTAACCCCCATCACAGAATTCCGCTTGTAACCAGAATACGTGACCATTGTTCTGTTTGCTCTGCAGAGAGGCCAACCACTTGACAGGCACTGAGAGAAACTCATACTACCTTCAGACTCCAGGGCAGAGCTCTCAACTGCAGCTGTCATAAACTCCTCGAGAGACTCAGGTCAAAGTGTGAACTATACCAAGTGTAATAAGAGGCATGGAAAAAACACATATGCACAACATGGTGGAAATAGCGAACATACTTAGGGAATGCAAGATTAAGTAAAACCTGTGAAACAGAAACATGAACTAAATCGCTGACATGCGTTATTTAAATGTTTTTAACATTCACTGTTCAGAAGTCTATCAGAGTTTTAGCATTAATGTTAAGGGCAGAAATACAAGGCCTGAGAGGGACTTGTTTCAATGTGTGTTTTAATGCAATGTGTTATGCCAGATCGCCAGAATCACACAACGAGAAACATCCAGGTTGCTACAACGTGTCTTTAAAATCAAAACAAGTCCAAATTGGACAACATGTTAGAACCATTGTGCTGATCAATCTAAATAAAAAAGGACCTAAATAAGCAGCAATATGCGTGCCATTTTCTAGGCATGCATAATTATAGCATTTAATGGTTTTTGACATTTATCTGGTATTCCACAAACCAGGACACGATATGCACAACTTTCTCCCGTTGTGCTCGACTCCCTCAAAAGCTGAGGAAACTTTGATCAATTTCGCCAGGCAGCAACATTCCTGTATGACTTTTGGATCAACTTCACTGGGGAGCGAATACAGCAGCTCCACTTCTAAAAGGGCCAGCAACCTACAACCACGACCAGGCATCTCAGCACAACATACCTGATGCAAGTTTATCATTAACACCTAACATTACTGAGGACAAGGCACCAAATCTCACTTTCCGTGCTTGTGTTAATATCAGTGAATACGATGTAAATGTACACCATGAAATGTGCAGGCCCAACAGCAGCAATACCAGTAAATGCAAGGTCGATGTACACCATAAACTATGCACGTATAACAATGTAAAAAATAGTAAAATAAATGTCGATGTACCCTATGACAACTTTACACACAATGATGAGAATGTCTTTAAACATGAATGACTGCCATGTTTTATGCACACGCAGCAACAAGATCATATAATTGCTGCCAAATTCACCCTAGATGACCTCCCCATCAATCCACTACTTTTAAATTGCAACTACCTCACTAATTTGTAAATATGACCATCTGATGCTGCTGTTGTTTTTTTGCGTACTTTGAACATGGATTATTGGCGAATTGTTTTTATACGAAGACTCTATGATCTGGAGATCCTTTTGTATGGAGATTTGTATACGGTTTGTATTACAGAACCTGTTTAGAAATGGACTGTATTGCATTTTTGTATGGTTTTGAACCGAATAAAGATTTTCTGACTGACCCTCAAATAGCAATGATTCTGAAAATATAATAAAAGTAAAAGGGTTAACAACACACTCAGTGTGTGATATGAGTTGTTCAAAAGACAGATCTACTGTGGCAAATGCTGTTTCAGGTGAGCATCAGCAGAATAAACAAGAATAAGGCAGTAGGTTGGAAAGGAAAGTAGGCCACTTGAGGAAACCAAAACATTCTGCAACATTAAGAAACACAAGGTGTACACAAGATAAGAAATGAAATAAAATATAGGCATTGACAAAACCAACAGGTCTCATCTTCATAATGGTAGTGCTAAGCTATTGGATTTGTCACTGCTTGATTGTACAGCATTGTTTAGAAAAGTACAACAAAAACATTTAAAGTACTGGAGGAAAAGCAAACATGAATATTAATGTATCTCTAAACTGAAAATGTAATTAGTTATTTTCAATCGATATAAAGTACATGGTTTATTTTTCACATTTCATGCTGAAAACTCTAGACATAATTTAAAAATCCTTTTGCCCGTTATCCACCTTAAAAGTAAGAGTACTTAAAAAACATAACAGCTGTCTAAGGAAGTATTAATATATAAAGAAAAATGCTTTAATTTCCATAAAACTCTGAAATGGACCAAATGCTCAGGCCATTTAGTAAATGTAGGAGTCCGGTGTGTGGATTAATGACTCTCAAAAAGAACAGGCAGCTCCTATCCGGCACAATAAATGCTGCATTTTTTAGGCAAAATATAGGCTTTCATGCAACATTTATAAGGCAGAAAAGAAAACTAACCAGATAAAGTATGCTCTTTATACAAAACCTGAAAAATATAAATGTGCTGTACTTTTCCAGATGACATGGGAGGGATGGGATGCAACACAGAGCACGGGGTGTGGATGTGAGGGAGGAAACAGCACATAGGAGAGTCAGCAATAAAACACGTGTGCTCCCCTGGAGTGCTCATGGAAAAAGAAAAAGTAGTTCCCTAAAAGGATCCAAATCATTCAGTCAAAATGATGGCACGAACCTGTGCTCGAGGGGAGGGCCCAAAACAAAAGAAGTAAAGAAAGCCATTGATTAAGAAGCAAGCAAATGAGACTGACAAGAAAGCTAACCAGTGGTAATCAGTGAGCTGACCCAAAGCCTACTGTAAGCATTGGTATTGTCCGCAATAATAATTTTTCGACAACAGACAGCGAAAAGTTGTTTGTAGGTGATACATAATCAGTTCTCTAGAGAGTAAAGTTTAGTACTAACATGCACAACAGAATATGCATTTAAGGAATGCAGTGCTAGGAAGCAGTCTATAAGCCATGTTAGAGGAAACGATCAAAACACATATCTGGCTACAATTAAATCTAGTGAATATGTTAACAAGCATGTTAAGGCTGCATAGATTTTTTATTGGAACATTAACATGTATGTGAAGCATAAGGCTAACTCAGGTAGTATGGTTTTGATGCTGTTCTCAGTCAGTGACACTTTCTCCTTGACTGCTTACTTTCTCACAACTGAGTCTGGTCTGTGCTTTTGCTCTGGGTCCTTAGTGCCTTCTTTCCCAGCGTGCACTACCGCACACATAATGCCATACATTAACTATGAATATCAGTAGGTTATTTGTAGTTTATAGTTTCTCCTGGGATTTTATTTTCCATCCAGTAAGAGCGTTAAAGGACGAATCAAGCTGTGTAAAGGCGTAGGATCTATAAGATTCCAAGCCTTAGGAATTTGCTGAAAGGCATATGTTTCTGTGTTTGTGTGATGCTGCATATCCCCATCCACTCAAAAAGTCAACCAATCTGAATGCTCTGCAAAGAGTGTTGATACGTTTGACTGTGTTGTTAGGAATGTATTTTTAACATGTTCCTGAGTACGTTCAAACAATTACAATAAAACCCAGAAGCACTTGCTTTAGGAACAGAATAGAATTCTAATAAGTCGTCAAAAAATGGACCATATGTGTATTTGGTTGCGCATGGCAAGTCAATGCTTTACAAATGCCCAAGTTCACAATGTCATATATGATGAGTCGGGTCTCCAGCGAGCCTTAAACATTTTTGACTCATTCTGTAAAGAACGGGGTCTTGAGGTTAATGTAAATAAAACCAAGTTGATGGCCTTTGGGCAAAAGCGTCAATCTCGACCCAATGTGTCTTTGAACAATATCAAACTAGAGTTGGTAAATGTTTTTACATACCTTGGGGTCGAGATATCAAGTAAACTTGGTTGGTCAAGACACATAGAGAAGGCGGTGTTGAAACACCAGCAGATTTCTGGAGCACTCAGGGTCGAGCAAGTAAAATCCAAAACCAGGCCTATAAAACCTGTTCTCATGGTTTATGACGCAAAAGCCCTGGGCGCAACCCTTTATGGGGCTGAAGTCTGGGGCTTTGAGAGTCTTACCACCCTTCAAAGATCTGAGAACAGGTTTGTGAGAGGGATAACTAGTCTCCCTCAAAGTACCCCACTGATACCGCTTGGTTTAGATTTAGGTAGAAGATCGCTTAGTGACCGTGCCCGACTGAGGCCTATCCTTTATTGGAGACGGCTATGGACAACCGTGGAAATAAGACACTACGCTGAGGGGTTCTTAGCATTAGCCAAACTAGATGTTTTCCATAAAATTACATGGCTAAAAACGTTAAGGGATGTCCTTGCAGAACTTGGGCTCTCCAAATTGTGGGAAAACCCCCTTGGGGAAGTATTCCCTAGTAAATCCAGTATTAAAGAACTATATTGGAACCACATTGATCAAAAACTTTGGAGGAGCGTAACCTCGGAATCCATGGGGGGTAGATTCATGGAAATTAAACAAAGACCATCCTTAGAAAAGTATTGGGACAGTATAACTGTCCCAATAGATAGGAAATTATTTTTCCAGTTAAGGGCAGGCTCTCTCCCCCTGAGGTGTATGACGTCCAGGTGGAAAACTGGAGGTAGCGCGTGTTGTCCGTCATGTGGGGCCCCCAATGAAAACATCGCACACTTTCTTTTTTTATGTGTGGCTTATGTAACTCCAAGAAAATCTTGGTTGGCTCCAGTTTGTAGGAACCTTGGTGTCCTAAGTGGTGTTGAGGGGCTGAGAATTATTTGTTCCTCCACTGAAATGTCCATCGTAGTCGGAACCGCCAAATATCTGGGGTGGGCATGGTCAATAAGGAGGAGGGCTCTATCCACTAATGTGTTCTGAATTTTACATATTCCTATGTATGATTTATCTTTGCAGATAGCAACTGGGAGACATATATGAATTTTAATTTTAAAATGCGGTTAACACGTATGGTATGAGTTTTTATTGTATAAACTCGGGAATGGTCCGTAACGCGGAGGTTTCTATATTGTAACATGCATCTAGTTTCCGCATATTATGAAAAAGCTTATTTTTATTCCAATTGATAAATGATTTTTATGTTTATGTATTAGGTATTTTTAACCACAAATTACTTGTTATAGAATGTTTGATGTTTTTAAGAAATGTATGAATTTATATGTGTGTGCTTTTATGAGTGTATAACTCGAATA
Source organism: Lissotriton helveticus (assembly GCF_964261635.1). Classification (NCBI taxonomy): domain Eukaryota; kingdom Metazoa; phylum Chordata; class Amphibia; order Caudata; family Salamandridae; genus Lissotriton; species Lissotriton helveticus. Next base: position 512,675,164 of record NC_136070.1, read on the forward strand.
AAGCTTTTTCTACATATATGATGACAAAATCATTAGCGGTGAATAGTCACAATATGAGGTAACCTTTAGATGAACATAAGTGCCCAAAAAGGTGCAATGTGTATAGTACAGACATGTGGTACATAAAAGAAAGCAATACTGTGCATGTTCTGTCATATATTAGCTGGCTGACTGTCAGCTGATTGGAGGTGTACAGGAGAAAGATTTTCAAGAAGATAAATTGCACAGCAGCATTCATAAAAATGGTAAGGAAACACCTACTGTTGAAATGATAAATGAATTAGAGCGTTTCACCCGACTAAAACAACAAACCAAACCAGTAAAATAAGCCTAAGTTGGCAATGACATTTATTTGCATGAGGAGTGTTTTGGGTGAGAAAAAACTGTCTGATTTGTCATAATACTCAAGGTGGCAAGTACTATACGCAAAGCAACAAGTGGAATTCTCGCCTTTTGTATGGAGTTGTTCAAGACATGGACAAAACTCAGCGTGATGAGTATCACTCATTCTCTGTGCTCTCTGGTGGAAGATGTGCATTCTCAAACATAGGAGAAAGGTGAAATTGGCAAAAGGAGGGCATTTCTTACTGGGAAGATGGACATATTACATAGCTTAATGTAGTGATGTGTTTTGCTCCTGCCTCTGCCCTGCAATCTTCCAAAACTACTTTCTCGAGCTCAAACATTTCCTGCTAAGGTTTTAGATAGACACCTTAAAATTTTACTTCATGCAGACGAATTAATTATAATAGACTGGACCCAAAATCTTCAGTGTCAATTAAATTATGCTTTTATTGAAAGAAAGGGAAATTAACTTTTAACACTACAAAGATGAGAATAGTCATTGTAATTTTTGGTAGGAAACGAGCTACCATAGATGGAGTAGAGCAATGTGAAAAAATACCCATTTTGCATGGTCACCATCACTTTTTGCTGAATTATATTGCTGGGTTTTTGACTGTGCACAACGGGACTATGCTATCCAGTGGCCAGTAAATGTGCGCTGGGTAATCATTGGTTAATCCTGATTGCCATATTTAACTTTCTTGTAAGGCCGTACTATATGATATAAGAGCAACATATCCCACGGAAAGTTAACTGTCACATGTGTACTGGTGCACTTATTATGCCAACCACTAGAGTGACTAGAGTGACAAGGAAAACATGGCTTCCGGCCTACCAATGTAGCATGAGCGCTGTAGTTTAAACCTGAAGTCTGACCTGCAAAAATAAACCTTTAACAGGGGAAAACCAGCCTTTTAAATCACAAATCACCCTTACATAGGCATTGTAAACCTCAAGGCAAGGTGCCTGTTATTTAAAAGTGGGACATGTAGAAATGTGATGTCACTATGTACCTATAGTGACAAATTTCCGTAAGCTATTCTCTCTGGGCAAGGCTCTGACTGCCTGATGAGAAAAATTAGAGTGCAGATTAAAATATAAATTCTGCTACCTTAGGTTTTGCACAATCTAGAAAAATGGTTTACCCACCAGTTTTAATAATTATTAAAAATCCAATTCAAAGTTATATGTTTAATAAATATTTAGAAAAAGTACCTTTTCAAAAGTTACCTATTTCCTGCCTGAAGCTCGTGAAGGCTACATTTAATTAGATTGACAGCAGCTGCCTAGTCAATGCTTTACCTTAATGAGATGGGAAACATGCTCTCAGAGCCGAGACAGTGGCATAAGCCTGGTAACAGGTTAATCTGATTGTGCATAGTGAGATACACAGCCGTTCAAGAAGGGCAGCTGAGGAGGTTACAGGAAATTTGTTAGCTTGAAAGGGACAGATAGGAAGCCTGCCTTTCATATTTAGTGCAAGGGCAGTCCTGAGGGAGAGGAAGCCTTTGTTCTTTGGGGCAAAGGTAGCTCAATGGGAGGGGGAGCAGGTCCCAGAACCAGCTGGGTAGTTTAGGAGAATATTGCTCATTTTCCTAAACACACCACTGCCTGGCACAGAAGCTGTTTGCAAGGCCAGTAGGCCTGTGCACTCTTGGATTCTGCCTACAATTGTACATTCCGGGACGGTTTGCAGTAGAACCTACCGGATGTACTGAAAAAATGGTTAGGGTTGTCCCCAGGATATTTTGCCATTAGTTAGAGAGTGTCAGTGAGTCACCTCCACCCATTGGCTATTGGACTATACAGAAATGGACCTCACCATCAGCTCCTCATAGCACTTTCTGGACCTTTGGAAGAACAGAGGAATGTCTGCACCTGCTGTTTGAGACATGTGAGGAGATCTGAAAGAATGGACCTGCTCCCACTTGTACCCAGGACATAAAAAGTGGGCTCCAAAGATCAGTTTACTGACCTCCTGGGTGGCTACAGAAATACAACAAGCTGCAAGAAGCCTTTCTCCTTAAGTGCCCACCTGACCAGTTGCACCTGAAATGGACCCTGGTGGTTGAGGGCCCTGGAGTAAGTTCTTACTCCTAAGTGCTCTCCCTGAGGTCCTGGAATTCTTGGCTGTGTGTAATTGGACATCTTCAGCAACTTCTGATATGTTGGGACTTCCAGATCTTTGCAGGAATGGGGTTTACCAGGTAAGTCAATACACTCAAGGCGCAACCTTGGTGGCCAAGAAAATGAAGTTGATCCCGCGCAGAGTTTTTGAGGATCAATAAAGCGGTTCAGTGGACCCTTGCAGCAAGCCTATCGATAAGACCTTCCAGGACAACCTGTAGCCTAGAACCGCTGAAAGATTCTGAGCCCTAAAGAAGCGATTAAGTCCGAACAAAGAAATCATGACTGGCCAAAGAAGGGAAATCTATCTGACCGACAACAGGATTTCTTTGGTCACGAAATTTGACATTTTCTCCCTTGGAACTTTCCCCATCAGAACCAACAGCTTCAGTGGGACCGGGTCCAACAACTATCTGGCCTTGATAGTACTTCCTAGGATACAGACTGCAACGTTGCCCCACTAAATGATTTTAACTTCCATTTCAGAGAGTAAGTCCTAAGGTTAAAACTTTGACCAGTACAAACATGTTTGGGGTATCAGACCTCCGCTTATTTGCGACTTCTTGAAATTGCACCAGGATCGCAATCAACCACAAAGTGATTACCGATTGGCACTTTACTTTTTCTTTGCACTTTTTCTTTTTTTAAATTCATAATTTCAGTTCCCCTTATTGGATTTTTGTTGTTTGATTCCACTTTATTTATTCAATTTCAGTCCATTTTTATAAATTGGAATGGGAATTCTATTGCATTGTGTTTATGACTTTTTAACTGTATTAATACTTTTAAATGCTCTACACTTATTCCTCGAAGTTAAGTCTGTATCCTCTGAGCCATAGCTAGCTAGGGGTTGAGCTCAGGTTTAATTTATTAAAACCTCTTTCTAGACCTAACAGGTAAGTGCCTTTATTGCTTATGGTAGATTACCATCTACCCCAATTAGGAATTCACTTTCTTACAAGCATATAAAGCTTATTTAGGAGTTACTTTTAATGTAAGCCACTTTTGGAAAATGACTACAGGAAATGCCCATGTGATGATGAATGACCTCGGTTGTTAAACCAAATGGCCTGTCTCCGTGACCACTCAAACATTTAAACAATAAACATCACCCATTGCCTTTTATGGGTCAGCACCATTATTTCTGGAAAGCACCTTTAATTTTAGGTTTTGGAAGCAAGCTGTTTCATTGCCTCACTTACGCTTGTATTACTTAAACTAAATTTTGAGGCAGGAATTTCTGTTATTAAAATTGTTCACTAAAATTTCACTGTGGACCATCTCTAGACCTCCCCACTACTCCACATTTAGTCTACTGTTGATCCTATGTAGGCAAGTGAATCATCACGGATGGCTAAACAGGAAAGGTCCTGGCCTTGCCAGTAGATATGCTAAGGGATTCCCGGGCTAGCACTCAAGTAGGTTGAGACATGAAAGCTGCCAGCTATCTGCATCTCAGTTGTTGCAGCTTGATCTGCTTGTACTTGGTGCCCATTCCAGTGTCCACACACACTACTAAATGCAAAGATGTGGGTGGTGGAGCACATGAGCCACACTGTCTGCCCTCAACGTACCCTCTGTTGTTCCCTTTATTTCAGTGCTAAGCAAACTAAATGCTAAAAGATTGTAGTTATCATAATCCATAAAATAATGTAATATATTGTAGATTGTGATACCTTTTATTAAAACAATCAGAAAGTACAAACCGGTATCAGAAGTAAACTGTATCCTATTTACCCTGTAACAATCAATGTCTTGAATTACCTCTTGTTTCTTCATGCTGTTGCTGTTCTTCTTCTTCAGATTCTTGCTCCTCTTTGACAACAATGTCATAAAACATCTGGAATGCCTAAATCAACAAACACTAAAGTCAAATCAAGATAAATGTTCTCTCAACGCTTGAATGTACACTCTATCCTTCTTCCTCAATTTCATTGAGGTTTTGATTCTTGAGATCGTAACAGTCTTTTCAGAAAGCCCTGTGTAACTGCAATGGTAAAGCCCACTATTGCACTCCCAACATCAAACAGTGTGACTGCTTTTGAGATTCTTGGAACACGCTTATTTACAACACAGAAGTAATTCAGAGTTTTGCATACTGCACCGTTCTAATGGAACCATTTCTCTCTTTCTTACTTCAGTTTAATTTCTGAAGAAATGTCTTGTGAATTGCTGTGGCAGGTATACGTTTGAGCATCCATTCTATATCAAAGATTTTTACTTTTAGTAAAACCAGATTATACTTATTATACAGCGCCTAGATTGCCAAATAAGTATCAAAGAAACCAGCCATAGTTTGGCCTTACCCCCTTGACCAAATTGTGTTGTTTTTGGGTGGATTACTTAATTTCACTGTGCCTAATTTCCCTTGTTTACCAGAACTATGAACATATAACAAGTGCTGTACCTGTGACTGAACATATACATTTTACATGTAGATGAAATCTGCAAGATCTGGTCAGGGAAAACATTTTATGGGCTTGATTCCCACAGAAATTGATGCCTGCAAGTTCTGTTTATATCAGTAAAGGAGGTTTTAAACTCATAAAATTACTTACTTGCATGAAAATGTACTTGTGATCAAATCTAACCACAGGGGCTGAAAGTAGGTAGGAAGTGGAATTTACCGAACAGGAATGCCCAGTGGGCTTACACACAACTACAACTAACGACTCACAATATTCACTAATTCACCTCCAACCCTTACACAAAAGTTGGTAACTTACTCCTGAACACGGAAAGAGTAATACAATTCACAGTGTGGTTCAGAGACCGCATACCCATCCCCTCGAATAATAACAGTAGAGGTGTACTGAAAAAAGTTCTCCCCATCTATACATTTTTCCCCTTGGCATAAAAAATAAAAAATAGTTTTAGCAAGTACATTTGCTTGGTAGATTTTCGCAAGTGCAAATATATGCAGGTTTATTTGCCAATTAAAGAAAAATGGAATTTACAAACATTTTCTAGGAGTGCATGTGGAAACCTGCAACAGTTAATACTGCTAAAAGGACTTAGCAGTATTATAATTTTTATTTTGATCTGCATTGTAGTTTTCTATATAGAACAGCTTGGCTTTCCACAGTGAAGATAGGTTTAGAGCATTGTGACTCTACAGACTTGGCAATATTAATGTTCTACATGCCCCACTGTTAAATCCATTGCACCCAACCTACTGAGCTACAAGGCTTACATAGGGTTGACATGCTAATATTTGAAAGGAAGGTTTTTACCTATCAAAAAGGGTTATTTTAACAGGTTGCACTGCATGTTTTGCACTGCAGCAGTCAGGCTACACAGGGTAGGCCTATATCTGCATTGCCACTGGCAGATGGCACAATAGACAATATTGTCCTCAGGTTGCATTTAACTTCCAGGCCTTGTGTGCACTTTCTACATAATGTACTACGGACTTACACGCAAGTTAAGTTTGCCAGTTAGGAATATGCCTGCTTATCCATGTTTAGAGGGGGAGCACAGGCACTTCATTCCTGGTTAGCAAGGATAAAGTGATCAGAGTACTAAACCGAACAAAAATGGGGTCCAGCAAAAGGTGGAAAAATCTGGGGTGACCAGGCAGAAAAGACAGATTTCCTACATTCCCCATAACATTTTTAGTTTACATTGATTCTCCAGCACACGTTTGCTTCAGTGACACCTTAGATAAATGGTATTTAAAATGGCAAGATAGTTTTTTTCTAAATTATCTGCAATTTTCATCTGCATTATTTCAAATTGCAAATATTGTTTTTGAACATTTTATTTTCAAATCAAACAATCACTAATTTTGTTTTTATTCCTCTGCATACATTGGCCTTAAATCAATTCTGGGAGCACTAGAAATAGCCACAAATTGTTCGGTTTTTATATTGAACCCCAATCAGCTATGCAAGATGGACTGACAGCTCAATCCATTTCCATAAAGCGCTCGCTTTACAGTAAAGCTTCTGAAATAATAAATCATATATACAATTTTAAACATGTTATACATGTGGCTAAATATAATGTCTTAGCAGACAATCCTCATTTCTGCAATATACATGGATACTGTAAACTGGCCTCAAAAGAGTTTTTGCTGCAGGGAATTTAACCTACTTGTCTAGAGGACAAAATCAACACGAACAATTGTTGCCCTCGCCCCCAAACATATGTCCTCAGCATCAGGCTACAGGAATTCCCAACCCCTGTGCTCTCCTTCTATTATAGAACGAACATTGAAAATACAATAGGTCTCGCCTTTGATTAAGTTAAAGCCATTTGCTTTGCTAATGGTATTGCATAGCAAAGCAAATGGCTTCAACTTGATGAAAGGCGAGACCTATTGCATGTTTAATGCTTGTTTTCAGGACTGCAGTGACAGCAGGCACATCGATGTGCGTATGCTTCAGAGGCGCAACAAGAACCAAATTTCGGGGGGGGGGGCTACTACAATTTCAGAGGGGATGATTCTTCCAGCAATATGCAGAGTGGAGATGCAGGGGCTCTAAGAAGGGGTGAAAACACAACACAGCCTCGTTTGCATGTAAATGATCTTTTTAAGACCTGTGAAGTACTCAGGTGCAGCTGTGTGTGTGCCCAGCAAGCTGTCTTAGCTAGAAGTTACGGCATGATGTCATGCCAAGTGACCGTTGTACGGGAAGGGAAATCCTTTAAAGAGAGTCATTTTCTCTCTGATTTCCCTTCCCTTTTTGAAACTCAGGAGCAGCAACATTGTCGTGGTGTCACCAGTGCTTTAAGTGGAAGCTTTTTCAATATTATATACTAGCCATAGTTGCGGCTTATTTCTCCTATGAAACTAACAACAATTGACAAAGCCAGTAGTTCTGACTTGTAGGTATGATGTTACTTGTTGTATCATATATCTGGATGCAATGACAGAAACAGCCGGGCAGCACACTATGCCAAGCACAGATTTTAAGCATGTGTGTTTTAAGCCACGCCCTTAATTATGCTGGCCACGCCCCTTTGAGAGACCCCCCAGTTTTTTCATCCCACTTAAAGCTCCGGGTATGAGACACACACCCTTGCACTATGGGTGTGTGGGTGGAGCAAAGCAGCCAAAAGTGTGCCAGTGCATTTGGAAGGAGAAATAGCACCAGATCCTTAGATATGGTGCTGTTCTGCTGCCTCCCTTTGACACAACGCAGCCACTTTGGTTGCTGCACTACATTACTTCACCCCCTAAATCTTTTTGTACATTTTGTGGCAGCCTATGTGCGTACACTTGTAGAGTAATGAGTTGCATAGTCAGAGGGCTTTCAGTCTCCGGTGGGTCCTCATAGCACTATGAATGCATGTCACAGTGCCCAACTGCACCAATCACAATTCAGTTCTGTGACTGTCTAGTTGCACACACAGACATCTGCAGTTATCGCATTACCCAACTGAGCTTTTATAACACACAAGTGCATTTCTTATAGATTAATTTAGCTTGTACTTATGTTTTTTATTTAAGGTGTGTGGATTACATTTTATTCTAATTTAGCAGATGACGAAAGGACAACAGAATAGCTGCAGAATATTTGGTTCTTTTAAGCCACATCCAGGCCCCTCCTCCATTGAGCGCAGGCTCACAGTTCCAGATGTTTTTATGCACTTTAACCGCTGAGGGTACCTTGTAATGTCAACATGTTATGGTGGCCGAAGCTCCTTGTGAAATCTTAGGGTCTTTTCTATGCAGACCGTTTCTTCCTATTAATTGTCTTTCTTAAGGACGTGGAATGTAGTACCGCGGGTCTTTGTGGCTGAACAACAAAGATAGGGCGTGGCCAGGAGTGCACATGCACAGGTGACATAGAGGAGAGCTGGGAGGAGCAGACGAGTAACAGAGATCGGGAGGCGAAATCAGGGCTGAGAAGCACAGGGTAGAGGGAGCATGCAGATACGAAGGAAGAGGAGTAGAGGACTGGGGCAAGAGTGAGCTTTGGAGTTGAGGTTAGAGAGATAGGCGTGATCTGCGGGCGGCTAAAGGTGAATGAAGTGACTGAGTCCGGGCGGGAGGAGTTGGGACACAAGCTGAACGAAAGACGTAACTTGAAGATAGAGGTGCTTATTAGACGGATGAACCCAAATGAGAGAGCGGAGAGGCGGGAGAAGAGGATACCAGCAGGAGGAAAGGAAAGACGAGTTGTAGAGTGAGGAGAGGGACAAGGCTCCATGGGAGTGGGAGCTAAAGGAAATAGAAGAAGAGAAATACAAACCAAAGTAGACAGAGGGGAGAACCGACGTGGAGATACGTGAGAGCGACAGGAATAATATGAGAGAGCCTTGGGATTGTTAGAGAAACAGAAATATAAGAGGAAAGAAACAGGGAGGAGAAAAAGACCAGGGAAGGAATCAAAAGTGAAGAAAAGGTTACATCCCTGTGGAGCGAATGACGATCCAAGGGGGCGATAGTGCGAGCGAAGTGCACAAGGGAGAAAAGGAGCAGCTGTGTCTCTGAGAGAGACAGAAGGAACGGACTGCTCAGGGAGAGAGACAGAGGGAAGGGGAAACAAATAGTGCTTACCCAGTAATTAAAGGCCATAGTCTAACACGGCCAGTAAAAGATCAAATCCCGGTGGGCGGGGCCAAAAGTGGACAGGGCGGCAACAAGGAGGGACTAAAAAGCCTCCTTAACAATAAAATGGCAGCGTTTAGCCTAAGCTATGATGCGAACCAATGGGAAAAGGAGGCTGGGCTTCAAGTCCCCTTTCTCAACCGTATTGATTTCAAGAAGCTCTTGAATGCCAAGAGCAGCGCATGCGCGCTGCTATCGCCAGCCGAGACCTAAAAAACAAGGAGGGAGGACAACTGAATGTGTATATTATAGAGAGTCTCTCTAAACATGTTACAGGGAGGGCTAGAGGTAAAGAGAGAAATTGGTGATTTTACAGTTTAAAGTTGGGTATGGGTAAAGGGAGATAAGGGTCATTTTAGGGTTTAAGGATGGTAAAGGTATAGGGGGTAAGAGTGATGTTCAGGAATGGGTAGAAATGAGGGTTGTAAGAGTGAATTTATGGTTCAGAGGTGGACAGAGGTAAAGGGGGGTAAGGGTGATTTTAGGGCTCAGAGGTAGGTAGAGGTAAATGAGGTTAGTGTGATTGTAGGGTTTCTTCAGTTAGTAGACTCTAAGGGAGGAAAGGTTGATTTTATGGTTTGGGTTTTTATAAAGGTAAAGGGCAGTAAGGGTGATTTTAAGATTTGGTGGGTAGAGGTAAAGGGAGTTGAGGGGGATTTTAGGGTTAAGGTGGATAGAGGTAAATGGAGGTAAGGGTGATGCTACAAAATTCTCCCTAATCTGTGATCAAGTTGTCTTGCAAGCAAAACAAAGCAAAAAAAGAACTACAATGTGAGCGCAAGCAGTACACAACACAAATCAAGAAAACAGTCCGTGATACAGGGAAGAAAATCACACAAGACAAACTGCAACCCTATACACCCTTACCAATGAAAAGCAAGAAAATAAGAGTGACAATGAAGCTAAACAGAGGAAAGTAATGGGCTGTAAAGAGATCTTTTAAAGTTTTTTTTAAGTACAAAAGATCTTTGCAAACGACAGCGTATGCGGGGTCTCAAGCAAGACCTAAAATGGAACAGAAAAAAAGCCTATTGCCTACAAACTTTGCCAGATTCATTTGCTCTCATGGGACTGGTAAAGGATCACACCAATTGTTCTATTCTCCCAAGGATACACCCCATCAAAACTTCTCCAATATATAAATCATCTGCTAAGGATTGGGGAGGGCAGCTGGGGGATCAAAAGACTTTACAGCATGAGGAAAAAAATTAATTTGTCCAGATCAAATTATTTCCTTCGATAGAGGTTACCTCCGAGGGTTATCCAGCGTAGTGATGGAAGGGAATTTCAGTTATTTCTTGAGGAGTATTTATGGATGCTCATGATGTCAGTGGCCACTTCAATTTATTAAGGAGGGCAGTGCTCCTCATACAAATCTTGAAGCCTCAGTCTCATTTATCAACTGACTTCTCTCTTAATCAAGAGATCAGGGATACAGACATTTTTTGTGGACGCATCAGTTCAGGATTGCTCAAACATTAAGAGTCATAATTTGACGATATTTTCAATGACAGAGTCAATATTAGTTCACACCTATAAACAACAGGCAACAGTGGCTTTAAAACAGAGCACTCCACTCTGGACTAGCACCTAGCATAGCCAGCTCTTCTTAAACCTAGGGGTTTGTTTATTGGGATTAGTATAGTATCTGGCGGGAGTATTAAGGTCATACCCACCAACAGTCCCAATATTCAAAAATTGAAATATAAAAGACGAGTCCCCTTTTATTTAATTAATTTCAACAATAATGATTTTTATTCTGTTCCAAATAGGAACTTTATTGAGCTTTTTAGTAATCTCTCCAATTTAGACAGACAGCAAGGCTCAGATGGGATCTTTTTAGGTGGGGATTTTATTGCCAAACTTCCAACCAAACCATATGGTGTGAATCCACCCCAGGTGGATTCCGCCATACGAAGGGGCTTGGAATTAGATACCTTTCTGAGTGAGCAAATCCTTACTAATGTAATGGATACCACTGGTATTGAATCTATCTATTCTTCCACAAACCAGCAGCCACCCACATTTAGAGGAAGGGATTGCTCCTCAATTATTGATTTTATTTTTGTTTCTCCTTGTCTCGCAAGGACCATAATCCCCTCAAAGTGGTATTAAAATTAGCAACGCGCCCTGTGTACACCACCCTTTGTGGAGCAAGAGATCTAACTCCATCAACAGATAAATTAAGATTGAAATGGAGGGGGGTTGATAGCGGAAAATGACTTCAGACTTTGTCAGAGGGGTATACGCATCTAATCTCCTCATGTCTATCAACTGTAGGATTACATTCAAGGGTAATTGAAGATTTCACCAAACTTTGCTCAGTGATTAAATCCCTCTTGTCGGTACGTTTCACTCAGGACAAAATAGAACCGAGGTGGTTTGATCACGAATGTTCAGAGGTCATTAGGAACTTACGCAAGGCTCTAACTCTAAACCAAGGTGTTGCGTAGATGTAAGAAAAGCAAGGAAGAGGTATAAAACTGTAATAAGGGTGTCCTCCTTGGTGAACGCTGGGAAGTTTTATCAGAGTCAGCTGGCGGAAAGAAGGCCAATATATTTTGGTCCGCAGTTAGGGATTTGCGCAACATGGGCCAGCAATTAACACCAGTGAGTTGTACTATTTCCAGCGAGTCATGGGAGAACCACTTCTCCAAAATGTATGCCACTCAGCCACAGGTCATTATGTGCAGGGTCATCTGTGTTGCCTGCAAATCATATTCCTAGAGGTGGAAGAGGCAACTGCACAGAGCCTTGGTAATAAGGCCCCTGGCCCAGACGGGCTTCCTATAGATTTAATCAAATGGAAACCAGAGTTCTGGGCCCCACTCCTCTTGAATGTTTTTAATAACTTACACCAAGCCCCTATGCCTAGCACCTGGTCTTCGAGTCTCATTGTCCCAATCTACAAAAAAGGGGGATAGATCGAAACCCATTAACTACAGACCCATTTCTTTGCTTGATAATACATTAAAGATATTGGGCCGAATTATATACAATAGAATCTTAAAATGGACAGAGGAAAGTGGCATATTAGAGTCATGTCAACTGGGCTTTCGAAGCAAGGTCGGAACCACTGAAAGTGTCTAAATCTTAATTTGGTTATCAGTAAATACAGCATTTCCCGATCTTCCCCAGTTTATTTAGCCTTTATGGACTTATCGTCCGCTTTCCATTTAGTCAATAGGTCTAAGCTTTGGTCTATTTTATTGGATTATGGTTTGGATGAGTGCTTGGTACATTTCTTGGCATATTTGCACACAGATCTCAAAGCACAAGTCAGGATTGGTATGGGTGGTGAGGTCTCGGGACCCATCAAGGTAGGAAGGAGAGTCAGACAGGGGTGCGTTTTAGCACCCCTGCTTTATATTATTTATATCAATGGGCTGAGTAATTCCCTGAAATTGTCAACTCCAGACGTCCCAATACTTAATGGTAAACCGTTACCGGTACTCCTGTACGCAGATGATGCGGTCCTTATAGGTCGCACACCAAACTCCTTGCGTACTTTGGTTAAGACCTTTGTTGAGTACATGGACGGTCTGGATGTACGTGTAAATGTTAAAAAATCTTTTATCATGTGATGTGGACCAGGGAAAAGCCAGCTCAATTCTATATTGGTAGGGAATGACAGCCTAACCTCCACGGGTATTTAGGGATGGTCTTTGCTGCGAACGGCTCGTGGACTGGGCATCTGGCCCACTCCACGAGCAAGTTCTCAAAGGCCATCAACTCTATTTTAAGTCTCCCCCGTCCGAAGAAAACAGGTGCTATTCCAGCTATATACATTTTTTTTAAATTTCAATGCGTTCCAGTAGCCACGTATGGGGCTGAGATATGGGGGTTGACGAATAGTCATTGCATCCAGCAGGAAGAAAATCGTTTTTGCAGAAAGCTGCTGGGTGTTCCAATCTCCACCGCCCAGTATATATACCATAGGAAACTTAACTTAAATTTTATTTGTGATTTTATCAGCACTCGCCCTGCTCTATTTTGGCTCTCAGTTTGGAGGAATGAATCTGCATCCTTAACGCTAGAAATTATAAGCGATTGCCTTAAGTGCGAGAGAGGAATGGACATTCCTTGGCTCTCGGGAGTCTATCAGAGTCTATGTAGCATTGGTAAAGGCAGTCTCTTTTTAGACCCAAGCGGAGCCGAGTCATTTCACAAGAATGACCTGAAAAATGCACTTTATTCACTTTACAACTCAGAAAGGATCAGTAAGGAATCTAAGATATCCTCCGTTTTTAGTTACATGTGCAAAGACTTGTATAGGTATCCCTACCAACATATCTTACTTTGCCAATGACTAACTGAGAAAGAAGCCTCCTATTTCGATTGAGAGCAGGAACTGTAAAAAAAAAAATATGTTTCCCCCTTGGCTATCGGCCAAACCTCGTAAATACATCATGCCCCTGTGATGGAGTGAGCGCACAAACTGATTTGCACTTTCTCTTTTTTTGTAAATATTATTTAAAATATGCTTTTAACCCCATTTTTTAAAAAACATAGACCTGTTTCCTTGGAACAATCTTATCAGATGTTGCTTTCTTTAGAAAGTGAAGAAATAGTTTTCCGCACTTGCACTTTTCTGAGAACCGCCACCCGAGCCCGGAAGATGATGACCAATCCCTGACTATTTCAAAATTCTGTATGGAAGCCTTGCTAAATTGTTTGGTGTTTATTATGGTGTATCCAATCAATTGTGTGATATTTTTATAAGGATTTAAAAATATTATTGTAAATTTTGTGATTGTGCTTTTATGAATTCTTGGAATTCGAATAAAGATTTATGAACTGAACTGAACTGAACAGCTTCAATAAAACCTTGTTCACTGTCCTAAGCTCCCAGCTAAGATCAGAAACATTAAAGTACATATTAAATGAAGGTTGGAAGTAAAGACCTAGATCCTTCAAAAATAAGGAAGCTCTGGAATAAAGGTGTCAGGACACCATCCCTGCGACCGCTGACAGTAGCAGGACCATCTTTCCGCGCTACAAGATGAGCTACCATGCATCAACACAAAGGTTAGAAACCACACCTTTAAGCTGAATCGAGGAGGGTGATAATGGATGCTTGAGAACACAGATGAATACTTGTAAGAAGCGGATCATCTGCTGCCCAGCAATCACCCCACAACCTGCACAAACTATTGCTATCACCATCAGTACAGACACATCCAAGGGCACTTATAAGAAATTCCTCTGGTGGCTTCCAACCAATGCACACTAGGGGTTGCTCCCTGTCCCTACTGGCAGGACATTAAGAAAACTTGAATGCCCTGGTCAGACTTCTCCATCACTCCTAGATGGAAACAGAATACCTGAATGGACAGTATATAGTAACTTCCACAAGTCAGATAAAACACAACTTGCCCTTGGTTCAAAATCCCTCACTCCTGAGAAAGAATCATACATTATATTTGGATGCTATTATACATGCTAGACAGTCAACCATAATCTCACCACATTTCTTTGCCCCATTGGCCTTCACCCACACATCCAGAGCCTTGGTTGGACCCAGAGACCCTAGCTGCCTTGCACTATCATATCCGACCTGATTAGCCTCCAGCAGTCCTAGGTCGAGGCATCCTCTACAGGGGCACGTTTGCAACAAAGCCTCTAAAATGACTCATTCTTCAATTCTCAATAGCTATCTGTATCCAGGTCAGACCATGGAACCTTATATCGCACTGGGTCATTATCAATAGAACATTTATCTTTCCTGCACAGTGTTGGGATAGACTCTGAACCAGCTAGATTCTAGTTTCAGCAGCTATCCTTGAGCCTTCTCCAGGGAATCTTTTCAAATGCGTCCAAAGCTGCATGCAGACACTGGGACAAGGACACATTTGAAAGGGGAGTTGTGCTCTTTCCCTTTTAAGGTCTCGCCTAGGCAGCGCGCATGCGCTGATCTAGGAGATGACCTTTAGAAATTGGTCAACTCTTTTCAAGCACTCGTGCTTGTGCAGGCATCCACCTTGCGGAAGCGAGCAGCGGCGCGCGTGGCCACGCTAAGTGAAAACAGATGGCCAGCGCGCCGCTGCTCACTCCCGCAAGGTGGATGCCAGCACAAGCATGAGTGCTTGAAAAGAGCTGTGGCCATCTGTTATTTAATCTCACCACACTCCTGACTTTCACTTTCTGCTCTGACCCTTTAGGGCTTGTTTCTGCTGTGTTTGTGTGCATTTCTTGCTCCTTGTGTATGTGTCCCTCTCCCTGCCTGTCTTCTATGGCCTGTCATTTCCAGATTCTTTCGACCCCCTCAGACCGTGCTGTCTCTGCCTCCCCCTTGTTTCTATTTATTGAAATGGTCTGTTGATTTGCAGATATAGGACTTCGGTAACTGCTGCGCAAGCGGGTGGCAGTTATGTTCAAGGTTCCGTTTTCAGCCCACTGCTGCTCGTTTTGTCCCCTCTGCCTCTCTCATGAGGCCTTGTGACCACCTCCGGCTGCATCGACGACGAGTGAGTCACTCTCAGCTTTTTCATGCGAGCGGCTTATTGAGAATATATTTAACTTACCTGGGTGCGCCTGAAACATGCTCTACTCAGGCCGCCCTGGAGCCGCGGCAGGCTGGGCCACTGCACTCGGCTCTCAGCTGACTGGGAGTGACTGGGGGCCGGCTGCCGGAGTGAGCATCACTGTCGGGTCTCTAATCCTGCAATATATTTAACGTGCAGCACCAGCCTGAACCTGGGTTCTTTGCTCTGCTCAAGCTGCGCTTCCACGGCGGGCTGGGCATTCCCACACCGCGTTGTTTTCTGCCCCCACCCCAGGGCACAAGTCGGGGTACCACGCGGGTGGACGGCATCCCCCCACTTATTTTCCAGGGTTTTCCAGGGTGGACGCCGTCCACCCTGCTCAATCAAAACGCCGTCTACCCTTCCCAAATAGGAGCACGCACAAAGTCCACAAAGAATGCATTTCCGGGTGTCTGGCTGAATCTTCTCGGACTGCCGCCGGTCACCATGCCCCACATGGCCCATCATCCCCTAATGAGAAAAGATTAGCGGGTACCTGGAAGTCAAACGGGGGTGGGGAGGGGGATGTGCTCTCAGTGAGAAAGCAGTTTCAGAAAAATTAGCGATCACTGTTGACAAGTCTCGCAGGTGACCTTCCGAAACTAAAACGTGATCACATCCATGTTCCTTATTCTTTTGCCACAGCCATCTGCTAACTGATTTAATGTGTGCCTCGCCAGACAATAAAAGGAGCAGTACTGCATCTATTTCGACATCGCCACCAAAGGTCGAGTATTTCCAAGAATTACATTTTTAATTTTACATCTTTAACACCCAAAAAAGAAAAATATTGTGAAAAGTATCAGACGTGTTTTAGAGTAACAATGCAGCAGGATTGTTATTTCTGCCGTCGCATATGCGGCCCTCTATTCAGCTAGAAGTAGTGTTGGGGGGAAAGTCCTCTATCCCATTTAATTTTATAGGTGATGGGGTGGCGTGGTTTAGAATTCAGGGGGCCAGAGCCATAATTCCAGCTATTCCGTTTGACCAAAGTATGTGATCGTGGGCAGAACCAGGGCGTAACACCAGCTTCTCCCCATAGTGTGTACATTTGGGCATAAGAGGGTCCATTCCCTTGTTTGTAAAAATGTGAGCATTTAAATGCAGCTTAGTCTGTAAACAAAGAAAATCTCAAAACGCATGTTAATTTTAAAATAATTCACTCATCACCTTGATGCTCACAGAGGCGATATTTCTAAAGGGGTCGACAGCTATCTGTGTGGGCCCCTTGAAGATACAGGGCTCTTGCCTCAGATATAGCGCCCCTTGTTGGTATGTTTGCTCCAGTGCTATGCAGTGTCCAGCGGGAGCAGTGCTGTTACGGGGGGGGGGGTTGGGGTTTCTACAGTAGTATCGAAGTAAACTTCAACAGAAGCAATGTGAGAGAGCAACTGAAATTATGCGATGGTGACCAAATTATGCGGCAGGGCTAAGTTATGCGACAAGGAAACACAGGAATGTTGGTGATGGTGCCATTGAGAAGTGCAAGAGCCTCCCCAATGGGCAGATTATTGTTTAGTTGTTAACCGTGACAAAGGCTGTAGAGGGGTTACTTTGGGCCAGGGGGTTGGCTTTGTCCTTGTTGGTAATCAGGAGATTCTCACTAGCAATATTGTGGCACCAGTGTGGTCGTCCTGGAAGAGATAATTCTGGTTTTGGAGTTGGTGCACACTGCTTTCTCAATGATTTTTCAGATCAACGATGGCTGTATTTTCTTGTGCCCATTTTATCTGTATTTATCCATTTTTATTTTGTGCTTTGCATATAAATGAGGTTGTCAAACTGTACATTTCCATATTTATTTATCTGATAGGCGAGCACTCATACTTTGCTGTTTGGCGAGTTTTAGCTATTAAGCTGGCAAATATTACATAACAATACATCCACTGTAAATACTAGCATTATACCATAAATGTATGTTGATATATGCCTTTATTTAAAGAAATGTCCTCCTGTTTTTTTATTTACATGCTGTCCAACTCTTGGCCTATAATTTATGAAAGACAGCACAGAGAGTCACTTAAAAGTACGACAATTTTCTGTATTTATCCACTTTTACAAATAAATGTAGACCGTAAACACATTGTTTTCTGTCTGTATTTATCTGTAAAAACTGGGAGCCTTACACATAAGCATCCTTTACAAGCGCGTAACAAAGCTTGAGGAACTGTATCTTTTTCTTTTCTCTTGACCAATGCTCCTCTGCACATCTTACATGGCCTTTCCAATTTACTTTCCTCTTAGTTCCCTTGTGGAATTGTTGTTAGGGCAAGGAAGCATGGATGTTTCTAAGTTTAGGGTTAAAAATGATCACTTTTGAAAGGTCTCTATGCATTCATTAAAGGCAAACTGCTGTGTCGCCAACATCCAAAAGCGCTTTAACCTCTTCAAATATAAACATTTGGGTGCTCAAGATTGATGGACATCTATGGAATGCCTCAGAATCGTTTCTAAGGAATGAATGATGGTGACAGCAGGATGCCACCATTCCTTCAACTATGAAAATGCTGACAGTTGCCTAATGTGGAATCTTTTATTTACACTACAGCTACAGTATCTTGGGAGCCATCCTATTCAACAGATCGCCCTGCCTTGCATTTGTCCTGCTCACACCTGTCGTGATGTCACTTCCTGTCGTGATGTCACTTCCTGTCGTGATGTCACTCCCTGTCGTGATGTCACTTCCTGTTGTGATGTCACTTCCTGTGACCACGCCTAACTTGGAGAGTCCCCCCACTTCTTTTTTTAGGACTTGTGCCCTGCCCCACCCATTCCTCCATTGCAAGGCCCCCTAGTTTCCTTTAGAGTTTAGGGCACTGAAAGGCAGTTCCGCACTAACTATGCAGTCAAATGACACCCAAAGAGCCTGGAGGAAGCAGCCACCTGATATCTGCTGCTGAGGCTGAAGCCATATTCACTTCATTACATATTTTTTTTTCCTCTGACGCCCCCGCCCTCTGCTCCCGGTGTCACTGCACACAGGGCCCGCACTGTGGCCTTCAGAGATCCGGCTCCAGCACAAGACAAGCCACACTGTGTTTACTAGAGCAATAGTTCGACATCATTAGCACCAGTCTGTGTTAAACAACCAAATGTAGCAATAAGCAACAGAAATGTGACCATTTTATGAAAGACCTTCCACAGTGGAGCAACATGTGTTGTAGCGTTTTTACTAAGGTTTGACCCATTTGTGCTAGAAAAGAAAACAATTTGTTAAAATCTTCAGATTATGCAGCAGATGATGAATTGAGTGCCTATGTAACACATCCATCATTATGCAGAAAATATTGTGCCACAAAATATCATAATGCCGGTGGCCCAGACTAGAATTTCTAGTAGAGTAAATCCCTCACTTTACATTCAACAATTCCTTTTGTCTTACTTGCGTGTACCACAATGCCTTGTAATTGTGGAAAACACTTACCAAAGCTCTGCAATATAGATCTCTCCAGCAAGTAGGTGTCTTAATCCCCAAATTATTTACAATGCAGTCTGTTTGCAACCATTTAAGTAATCCAGAAATACTTAACTAACGATTTTTCCATGCTGGCAATTTCTTTGGTGGTAAGCGTTGTAAAAATAAGGCATAGAGAGACATTTATTGAACAGCTCTCTTGACTTTGTTGCTATCTGCCACCACCACCTACCTGCAATTTGTGAGTTTCAGAAAAATATTGTTTGCACTTCCTGCTGCACTGTTCCTCTTTTGATAATTGCCCATGGGTCGTTCTCAGCCTGACCCAGTGAATGCTGTATTTACACCATATGAATGCAGTAAGTTAATATATAATCAGATGCAGCAAGTGTGTTGCTCCACTGTCAATAATGAACAGTCCCTAAAAACACAATATATTTGAGCCTCCTGGCCATGCTTGGAGGCAGGGTGTGTGGTGGAGGGAGACTCTTCCTGGTTCTTACTGGAGGAACACTGGGGAACACCTACAATGGTTGGCTCAACCAATCCACTCTTAAGGGCTGCTGTGTCGAAGACCCAGGAGGATTGCATATATCCTAAATGTGACTGCCTGTATAGATTACGAGACATTAATTGGCTGATATTATCCACAATTGGTTCCTAGGTCGGCAGGCCGGTCTCCACCCTCTAGCAGATTAAAGAGTCTGTCTGACTGCTTATACCCAATGCACACCACGGAGTTCCCTTCTAGGGGGCAATGGTGTGATGTAAAGTGCAATCTACAAATGATGGGAAGCGGACACAATTATGTTTGTGTCAGCCAGCAAGCATAGGAGACCCTGTACTTGGCCCGTTTCTTATATAAACTACCTGGTGTCACAGAAACCATCTTTCCCACAGGTTTGAGGGTACAGGACTGGATCATGTGATGCCTGAACCCACTCAGGTCTGCGGACATAATATTCCTCCAAAACATAGGATTTAGAATTCGAAATCAACAAAATAAATCAAAATGGTCATTAGGACAACACAGATTTCTGTGTCCTGAGCCTACACTTCAAAGTATCGACATCACTGAGATGGGCCGCATGAGCAAACAGTAATGGGGGTTGCGGGTGCAGGAGCCTTAGTCCTTTGATTTAATCAATGGTTCTGGGGTTGCAGACTCTATGGCACTCCGCTGGCTGTAACTTTGGCTGTCAAAGACTCACTCATACTGGATTCAGTTGTGCTCTCAACTCTTCTGTCTTCTCTTCCCCAGGACCACTCTCCCTATCTGAGGAGACTGTCACATTTGTCTGCATGTTTTTGAGTGCGCTTTCTGGATAACAGAATGTGCCAGGAAAGTACGGTTTCCCCTTGTAATGGCAGAAATCATGGTCCACATTCTAAAGACAACGATCCATGGGAGGGGCTCAAGTATTGGGCTGAACCAGTAAAGTACAAGAACACAGTCTCCAAGACTTAGATCTTTGACTTTGGATCATCTTTTCTGGAAGTCTTTTTCATTTCCTACCCTCCGTTGCATCTGGATTGATTCAGGCGTTTTCACTGATGGTTTACACGAGGAATGATACTATATGAAGTCATTCAAATGGCATCTGAGGGACACGCTGGAGCATTCTTGGTGAATGCATGGGGAATGGCTCGCTACTCACGTAGAAATTTAAACAGTGCCATCCCCATATTGTCCTTCTCAAACTCAGATGTGAAAGACTGAGTTTTGACACAAATCTTCCCACCTTGAGGTGTGCCTGTGGATACTTAGGAGTGATTTTAAAATGCAAATATTTATTGCTGCAGGGCAGTCACTAACCTGTGGCTTTGAAACAGAAAACCAGTGGGTTTGCAGGATTCCATGTGCTCCAAACATCTTTTTGTATTTTGGTATAACCTTCCCACCTAAATTCGGCAAAATGATCTCCACTTCTTTATACCTCTGTATTCATTAAGCACAATCAATGGGTTTCTCCCAAATAGTAAATTTAAAAGCTGGGGCTTAGCTGTACCCAAGGTTGAGCATGGTGAATCTGTATGACTTACCAGTGCTGTGGGCACAGGCGAGCTTGCGATCTAGCCTGGTAATCAGTTAGCGATCAAATTCTCCAAATGAGAGTTTAAGTTAGGGAACAGATATTTGTGGTAGATGCATTTTTGTCTTCACCACTCCCCGATGTTCTGTGTGGGTGAGATGCAGCACACGTGGTGTTAGAGACCTGGGTATCACTATGTGGTCCCTCTGAATAGTATCCCTTCATCTGGTACTGAAAGTTCATCTCTTACAATGAAAAGGGCGTGCAGAGTGTCCAGCTCCTGGAGTGTGGTTTGATTGTGATGGAGAAGGGGAGAAACACCCATTTTTGTACCCCCTACAAAGTTATCCCATCATAACTTTAATAATATTATTGTAAGCATGTAAACTAATCAACAAAATGCATATTCTCTACACGTGGGAAACTAACTGCTATTTGCAAAAATCAAACTTATTAATAAAACATTAGTCGATTGATAGGGTTGAATGGGCTTATCTATTTGCAGTTTTGACTAAGATGGGCTTTGGCTCGGAATTTATTGGGTGGGTTTGCTTACTGTATGCTGCGCCTTTGGCCAAAGTGATCGTAAATAATTGTAAGTCAGCTGATTTTACCCTCGGGAGGGGCATGAGACAGGGATGTCCACTGTCCCCACTTCTCTTTGCATTGGCATTGGAGCCTCTGGCGGCCTGGGTGCCATGGGACCGGTCGATACGTGGCTTGCGGTGGACACCTGAGTGGAAGGATAAAATCTCGCTTTACGCAGATGATATCCTTCTATATCTCACTAACCCCAGGGCGTCCCTGACTAATTTCTTGGATGTCCTGACTATATTTGGTAGATACTCCGGGTTTTCTATAAACTGGACAAAGTCGGTATTATTTGTTATATCGGGTGAGCCGCCTCTGGTCCCACAGGCCTGCCCTATAAGGATCGAACTAGTGGGATTTAAATATCTTGGCATATACATAACACTTGACCCAAAGGCGAGATATGCTAATAATATAGAACCCCCCTTGAGTCGGTTAAAAAAAGATGTGGAACGTTGGAGGGCTCTCCCCCTGTCGTTGCTTGGGAGAGCGGTACTGTTCAAGATGATGGCCTTGCCTCAGTTCTTATATATGCTCCAAAACCCGAAGGATCCAGTGCCCGTTACCTATTTCAAGGAGATCGAGACACTTCAACGGCTGCTTCTTTGGGACGGCAGGCCCCGCATAGCTTTCGTCAAGCTGACTCTCCCGTGGTATGATGGAGGCATCGGTCTCCCGGACTTGAAGAAATACTACTGGGCTTCGCATCTTGCGGCGGTGAATCATATGATCTATGGCCCCCAGGGAGACCCAGGCTATGCTATGGCCCGTGGGCAAGCACCAGGTGGAGATATTATTAAAGCCCTGTATGCCAGGCCCGGAAGATTTACGTTAGCAGGCCCGACGGCACACGCCGTACATGTCTGGCACGTGGCTACCAGAAGTTTGGGATGGGAAGGGAAACTGACAATGGCCACCCCCCTGTTTAGTTCAGAGAGGCTCAGAAGCTTATGGAAGTCTAAAGGGTTCGATAAGTGGGACCTTATCGGAATCAGTCAGATTAAAGATGTGTGGGGGAAGGGCTGTGTGCAGACTTTTGAATCTCTCCAAAAACAATACAGCCTGCATGACAATGAACACTTTCGGTATCGGCAGATTAGACACGCCCTTCTTGCCCACATACCTAGAGGCAAGGAGCTTCCAGAGGCTTCTCCCCTTGAAGACCGAGTGCTTGACGGTCACATCCCAGAAAAAAACATCTCCCTAATATATAGGAAGCTTGTAAATAATATGGAAGACCCACTGGGGAACATTAGAAAAGTGTGGGGAACGGACGGACTGGAGTTGGATGATGATGTCCGTCCACTTTACCATCATGCAGGCACGGTATGTCCAGTGATGACATAGACTGTGCTCACTGTGGCTTCTGTTTTACCACCATGCTGCCAGACGCCGGGGAGCTTGCTGCTCTTAACTGTGGTCTCCTTAACGTGAGGTCACTGCGCAGGCACAGAATCGACATTTTCGAGTTGCTTGCAGAGAGAAAGTTTGACCTACTGTTCATCACGGAGACATGGTTAGACCAGTTCTCTGATTCGGACATCATCGAGGCTATGCCTGAGAGCTACTCGATGGTTAGGCAGGACAGGCCAGTAGGGAGGGGAGGGGGGATTGCAATTATTTTTAGGAAACCCTTGGGATGTTTGTTGGAAAGCACGCTGGTTGCTGAGAGTGAGGTGGGAGCTTTCACTATACAGGTTAATGGGGGCAAGACGATCAAAGGCTTTTTGGTTTATAGACCCCCAGGGCCTTGTGCCAAGTTCAGGGAGAGTCTGTTAGAAAACTTAACAGAGGCAACGTTGCGTAGGGACACATTCCTCCTATTGGGAGATTTGAATCTGCATCTAGATTGCCCAGAGGATAAAGGAGTGGAGGAATTTTGCCGGGATATTCAAGCCCTTCAGCTTGAACTTAAGTTCTCGAGCCCCACGCACCGGCAGGGGCACCTCCTGGACCCGGTTTTTGCTAACTGGGAAGGGGTTGAGGTGTCCACTATTGAACCAATCCCCTGGACAGACCATTCTCTGGTGGTCTTTTTTATAAAGACCCCTAAAACCACTAAACCCAGTCAGGCACCCTTAAATTATTTAAGGAGGAAGTGGGCTAAGTTCTCATTGGAGGATTTTAATCATGCTCTGATTAGAGACGGCCAACCTGGAGGGGAGGATATTGAAACGGCGGTTTCGAACCTCAATAAGCGCATTATTCAAGCGCTGGACCAGACCGCCCCACTCTGCCGTACATATGCATCTGGCCGTAAAGAAAGATCTGCCCCATGGTTTAGTGGAGAGCTGAGGCAAACAAAGGCGGAATGCAGGCGAGCCGAAAGAGTGTGGAGGGTGTAATATGATACCCAGGCTAGGGAACTGTTCCTAGAAAAAAGGCGGCAGCATCATAGGCTGATTAAAAAGTCTAAGGCAGCCTTCTATGCAGGACAAATTTTAGGGGCAAAAGACTCGGCCAAAGAACTTTTTAGTATCTATAAGTCTTTGACTATTCTAGACTCATCGCCAGACCCAGAGAGTTGTTCGCCCGAAACTTGCGATCGAATAGCCGAATATTTCTCCACCAAAGTCGAGAAAATTTATTCGACTTTTCCTAATCCTCCCCCTGTAGGGGTTGAGTTTGTGGCAACATCGGAGGGCATGGAGACAGAGGGGTCCCTCACGAACTTTAGCACCCCCCCTCCTGAAGAGCTAGTCAGGGTATGCCTCTCTGTCAAATCGGGCTCCCCCTTGGACCCGGTGTCGCCTAAATGTTTGGGGGACAGCCTGGAAGTGTTGGAGCCTTACATAAGGCATGTCCTGGATACCTCCTTCAAATCGGGTATGTTACCTGAAGGGTGGAAACAGGCTGTGGTACTCCCTCTCCGGAAGAAATCCCACATTGGTTTTGAGGTGTTGGAAAATCTGAGGCCCATTTCTCTCCTGCCTTTTCTGTCCAAAGTGGCGGAAAAGGTGGTTAACACACAAATCATGAAACATGTGGAGGAGGCGGGATTGCTCCATGCCACGCAGTTTGGCTTTAGACCGCGCCATTCTACCGAGTCCGCCCTTCTCATGGCAACGGAACATCTGAGACAGGGCGTAGATAAGGGGCAAACGATGGCCTTGATCCTGTTAGACCTCAGCGCGGCGTTCGACACTGTAGCACATACCACCTTGCTACAGTGTCTGAACAGAGGTGGTATCACCAATACCGCGCTGAGGTGGATCCAGGCCTTCCTCACGGGAAGAAGCTTTCAAGTGAGGCAAGGCGACTGCTATTCAAAAGGGGTACCTTTGGGCCAGGGCGTGCCTCAGGGCTCGTCCCTGAGTCCAACCCTTTTTAATTTATATGTAGCGCCGGTAGCCTCCATTGTGGAGAACTATGGTCTCCAATTGGTATCATATGCCGATGATACGCAACTGGTCATCTCCCTGTCGCACGCACCCTGTCTTGCTGCAGATGGCTTCCGGTCGTGCATGAAAGAACTTGCCGACTGGATGGCCATCAATTGTTTGAAACTCAATGGCAACAAGACAGAGGTGTTGGTAGTAGGGAGAGCCCAGTCTGCATGGTCATCGGCATGGTGGCCACCCTGTTTAGGACCAACCCCCACCCCTTGCCAGGAGGCAAAAAATCTAGGGGTATGGTTTGATGCAGGTCTCACTTTCGGGCCCCAGATCAACCGTGTGGTTGGCGTATGTTTTGGGGTTTTGAAAAGATTGAGGAAAGTCCTGGACCTACTGCCGATGGAAGCTCGCCAAACCCTGGTACATGCTTTGGTAACCGCCAGGATGGATTACGGGAATTTGCTTTACTTGGGGGTGCCAGAGAAGAGCATGGCTCGCCTCCAAGTGCTGCAAAATGCGGCAGCTCGTCTGATCCTCAGGCTGCCCAAAAGGCTCCTTCGAAGGCGGCACTGCAGAAGCTACATTGGCTTCCGGTGAGGCGCAGAGTAGAATATAAAGCCCTCTGCACGTGTCACCGTATCTTGCATGATAGGGCTCCTCGACCACTGAGGAAACTGGTTGAAGCTTATATACCCGCTCGAGCACTCAGATCCGCCGATGTGGGTCTGCTTAGGGTCCCCAGGGTGAAGAAAGCGCGCATGGGAGGCAGATCTTTCAGGTGTCTAGCGGCAAACTACTGGAATAAACTTCCAGTGGATTTGCGTCTGGAACCTGAAGAAGCGAGGTTTCGAGCGAAATTGAAAACCCACCTCTATGCGAAGTAATTGACTATTAAGCTACTGTGCTCCCTGTTGCTGCCTCTCTCACTTTCAGCGCGTGGACACGCCGGTGTGCGTAACGCAGCGCTTTACAAATGTCCCAATAATAATAAATAATAATAATGAGGATTGGGTGGAGGCTGTCTCCTCCCCCAAAGTGGTTGCGGTTCAGATGAGGCTTAGGCTGATGCAACTTAAGATCCTACATAGATCATATATCACAGGCCCTCGATTAGTACACATGGGGCGAGTGACGAGTGGGGACTGTAGGAGAGGTTGTGGAGAGCTGGGCACTTTCATACATATCCTATGGCACTGTGAAGAGATACAAAGTTATTGGATGAATATTGAAAGTCTGGGAACCCACGGATTTGAATGGATATCAGAAACAGTGGGTGACGTTGGCCTGTATGGTGGCGAGGCGTAACATCACTCAATTGTGGGGAGCCAGCCAGTCACCCCAGACTACCAAGTGGGCCCAGGACTTAGACTGGTGTATGTTTAGGGAAAGGGCAGTGTATGTGGCTCAGGGTTGGCCGGAAAAGTGGTGAAAGATCTGGGGGGCCAGGAACAGTCATCGCGGCAATTTGTGTACACCCCCGACGAGACAAAGAGAAGTTGAAACACAGGAATCCCTGTGATCCCAAAATGTATATATATATTGTAATTTATGATGCTGTACGAACGACAATTTAAACCCTGTAATGATGTTATATGTTGTTCACCTGATGCGAATGTTTTGTTTGCTCTTTTTTCACAATAAAAAGAAATTTAAAAAAAAAACATGAGTGGAACTAAGATAGAACTGTGATAACCAAGACATAAAAGAGTCAAATGCATGTATTTGTCCATATTGCTGAATTGAATCGTGGAAAAAGAGTGCAGATGGTAAGTAAAATTGCTTTACATGTTGCTTCGCTAGGTAACACCTAACACAGGTAATTAGAATGGCGGGAGAGAAACAGACGGGCTTATTTACTATTTCTAATTTCTGTTATGTTTTCATGTTAGTTCCCATTATGGCCTGACCGGCTTAGTCTGAAAAGTGGCTGCTACGAAAACGCGATGGTGAAATTGAAATTAAAGATGGCCCCCGCACATGCTAAAAGAATGGATGCTCAGTTGTGAGAGAATAGCCTATGCCCGGAGTGAAGATGTCAAGGCCAGCCTGGCCTGCAACAGGAGTTGTGCCAAAACTGAACTATATTAAAAAGCCTTGGAAACGGATGAGCATTGAAACCTGGATGCGGGGAACTGTGGCAAATTGTTGAACGAGTACAAATGTGAACATTTGCTGAAGTCATGTGAACCTCTGGTATGAATTTGCACTTCTGCAAAAAGGTTTGAGCAAGGAGGACATGAGGTGATCATCGCCACCCCTCCAATGGATCAATGAGAAATGAGTGTAGCCCCTAAAAGTTTTAATTTTGGGTTTAGTAAGTTAGTGAAAGGGTATAAAAGAGCCTGTGGTAAATGATGTGTGTGTCTGTTATTTTTCGCACCTTTACTCAGCACGAAATGCTGTCGGTTGGGACGATTTTTCTTTATGGAGCAAGAGACTTTGAACATTTTTCACTTTGAACTTTGATGGGGAGAAGGAACTAGATCTGTCGCGGAAATTCTATGTCGGAAGGGAGACATTGAGGAGGTTAGAGAGACGGTCAACTTGGGAACCTATTCTGTGTTCTGCAGTTCTATCGTTGCCCTATGGCCAAGGGGTAATGAGCACTTTTCATTTTCTTTATGCTTTAAATGTATTAAATAGTGGTTAGGATGTGCTTGTTTAATAAACCTTTTGCATTATAAAATTCTCTCTTAATGAATCTAGATAACATTCTATAAAATATAAACTCGAGTCTGTGGTTATTAAATAAAAGTTATGACGTTTAACGTTGAAGGTTTTAGGAACTTATGATTGAGCTGGACTTAATCGCCATCAACTGATTCCTACTAGTTGGTACATCGACCAAATAGCGGAGTACCTTGATGTTGTTTTTATGACTGTTAGGCATTACAATTCTAATGTATATAATGTATAAAGATCCTGTATATGGTTAATAAGGTACCCCGCATGTCTTGCAGCTCGTCTACTTATCACTGATTCAGGAGCTGTGTGGTTGAGAGTGAGTGTGTTACTCGCGGTGTTATGGGCCCCACAGATGAGTAAACCGAAAGAGATTACTCCTGGATTGGTGATATAGGTGGAGGGTTTTGTATTAGACAGAGCTGCATCAATTGCACTCCCGACATTGATAGCTAGGTGTTGCTGAGTATGGCATCCTAAGCAACTGTCAGGCATTCCTAAGCCTGGGTGGCAGCAGTGCTCCACTGTTACTGGGCGAGGTTTTGAGGCGCTGGCTACAATGCTGGCATATTCCTGTTTCCAGTGACTTGCTCTGGCTGTTCTGTTTCCATGTGTACATGACGTGTAAGGTAGTCTGCTGGATTTCCTTGGTCAGGCTTGTAGATAATGTGAAAAGAATATTCGCACCCACACAGGATTACAATGGCCTCCCTCACCTGGTGTAAATAATGTTGCTCTGTGTAGGTTAGCACCACAATAGCATATGCTACTTGAGTCCACTGTGTGTTCTCTTTTTATTGAAGGAAGTTGGCACTTAACCTGGTGGGGCTTGTGCTTACTGGCAGTTCTGGCGGTTTGGAGGGATCGTAAAATTTCAGCTGATAGGGCTTCTTTTGTTCTTTGAAAAGCAGCCTCTTGTTTGTTGGACCTGAATCACACAGCATTTAACTTTAACAGGTCACGCAGTGGTTTTGTAGCTCCATGACTTTCACAATGAATAGACCATAGCACACCACCACAACTAGAAAACTGCACATTTTAAAGATACTTTTACCCTATCTTTTTTTCACATCTCTGTTGCTGATCTGCACCAACTCCTTCAGAGGTGAACTTGTATCCAAAGAACTAAATCTCTGATTTGAGGTACTTGCTCTGATGTAGCATGAGACTGTTTATAGGGACTTTCAGGAATCAGACTTAACCCCTTCGCTGCGGTGGCAATTCCGCCGCAGCGTGTTGGGGGGTGGGGGGGCCACGAGGCGCTCCCATGCTCATGACGGAACCGCTCAGTCACGAGCCTCGGGTGCGCTGTGCTGATGACGGAGCGGTTCCGTCACGGCCCCGCCCGCTCAACAGAACGTCCAGCGCAGGCGCGGAATCCGTGCCGCGCAGGCGCGCCGAGAGGGCCGTGACGGAACCACTCCGTCATCAGCACAGCGCGTCCGTGGCTGGTGACGGAGCGGTTCCGTCACCAGCATGGGAGGGGTTGAAGGCAGTGCAGGTGTTTTTCGATTGTTGTAACCCATACCACAATGTTATGGCTGGCATTTACCACTCCTGCAAGTCCAGAAATACCTCTCTAATGCAGTTTTGGAACTCTGCTGCAGCACTTGAGATTTCAAAGTTTAGGCATTTGTATCTTCGGAGGCCCAGTGTGCGCAGAGAAAGTGATAATGTACCTGGAAGCTTCGATTAGGTCAGCTAGTGTTATTCAGCTTTCATGTCGATTTTGGAGCACTATTAGGCTTCATTTACATAAGTTAAGAGATAATTTACTACTAGAATATTGTGGGTTTCTCTTTTTTTTGCCGTTTGGTATCTGCATATCAAAGCACATGCTTCATCTGGTTGTTTTGGTTTGCACGCAGTTACTATGGATAACCCCCACCCGACGGCCCCTTTGACCTTTTCAAAGGTCGCTGCTGCTTCAAGTTTATATAGCTCTTTTTCTGGTAGTTTTCTCATGTGGAAAGGGATTCTTCTGTGCCATACTTCCATGGGGTGTACTGAGGTATCATTCATTTTTAACTTTATTTCGGCTCAATTGAACCATGAAAGTATAAAACTGAATATCTACTTAAAAACATAATAAATACTAGTCTCAGTTCATGACAATATGTAAAACAGACGTGCAACATCATTGTTAGGGAAGCTGCCACAGAGCTCAGACGAAAGTCAAGGGGACAAAAACCTCGAAAAAAAGCCCTCAAGAGAGGACTCATTGGGGGTCCGCTATGTCCTCCGTGTAATCTGAGCGAAAGATCAAGGGCCATATGTATCAACATGTCCATTTGCGATTCTGAAATATCAATTTTTTGCGAATCGCTATTTGAGAATCGCAAAATGCTATGTATGTAAAATTTGCAATACATTTTGCGAATCCTACATATTCCTTAATTGTGAATCTCAAATTGCGATTCGCAATTAAGGAATACCTCCGCCTAGAGGCCCATAGGAATGAATGGGAAGACATTCTCAATTTGTGATTCGCAATTAGCGAATAGCAAATTGAGAATGCAATTTCAAGGGTGCAGGGGTGTCAAAAGGACACCCTGTTGCACCCCTGAAATAAGCATGGGTGCAACTTGAAGTTGGTGGTAATTTGCGATTTCTTAA
This sequence comes from Lissotriton helveticus, assembly GCF_964261635.1. Taxonomy (NCBI): domain Eukaryota; kingdom Metazoa; phylum Chordata; class Amphibia; order Caudata; family Salamandridae; genus Lissotriton; species Lissotriton helveticus. The sequence goes on from NC_136070.1 coordinate 512,705,391, forward strand.
GGCCAAATTGCACTTTTTTTGGTGCTTCTTACATTGCATTTAAGGAATCGCAAAATTAGCGATTCCTTAAATGCAATCGCAAAATTTTGCATGCAGATTTGCCACCATTTGGTAAAATTGCGATCGCAAACACCGAAATTCTGCGAATTTCAGAGTTTGCAAATGCAATTCTGCTTGATACATATGGGCCCAAATCTTTAAAAGACGATCAATACAACTATAAAAGATACAGCTATCATTATACATACATATATTAAATATCCAGCTAAAAATTCCTAAAACTTCACATAAAAACTGATACCCTCTGCTTGATAGCACGTTCTATGTACTTGGCAGCAGAGAAGCAGATCTTAATCGTGGGAAGTGTTTGCAGGTAGATACAGGCAGCTCTACAATAATAATATTGGCTGCCTTGGGGATGGGCAACAGATAAAGTTTCCTCAACATCTAATAGAATTAGCAAAATCACATAAAATGTAAGGTAGTTTGTGGTGATTTATCATCACAACGGCATAGAGGAAGATGTAAAAAAAATATGTGCCTTGTGACGAAAAGGCAGCAAGAAAGTGCACCGTGCATAATCTAAAGCTCGCCAGTAAAAGTGTGTGATGTATGTTTCCCTCCCTCACCAAGTATGGTGCAGGACTAACAGCCGGACAAATCCCCATATAGGTCTGGACCATTGGTTTATCTACAGCACTCAGGATTCTGTTCTCCAGGCATCCCTCTAAAAACGCATTCTTCAGAGTCCTAATCGAGCTGGCTAATGTTGCTAGGAGAGAAAACAAGTCCTTCCCATACTACAACATACATTCTGTATATACTTTAACGAAGGGATACTCAAACAGTGAACGAGTTTTAAGCAGTCTGGAAGCACAGCTCTATTAAAGGATGTCTAGCGTTTAGTCCAAATTCTGAGCCACAGAAGAAGGGGTTGAATTTTGATGAAGTCTCTAATATAGCCAATCCCTGCCTCAGTGCGGCAAACGAAGGAACTAGTGCTTTGGGGCACAGCTAACGATCTCTTAGTAAAACTGTTCTCAATTATTTCAAAGGCCCCCTGTTCTTCAAAGCCCCACACCCCTGCCCCATATAAGGCAACAGCCCAAGATTTGGTTTTGTAAACCGTCGAAAGTTCCTTTATTGGTTTCTGACAACGTTTGCGGGCAAAATTAAGAACGGCCTCCACCGTTTTTGAGAAGGCAGCAGCTCAACTGGTCTTCAGGGGTCCCCAAGAGAGATGTGCATCCAGGGGGATGCCGAGGTGGGAACAAGTAGGAACAGAACCAACTTTCTTGCTGTTCACTACAAAGGACACATTATCCTTCTTACTTCCCCCAAAGATCATTATGTGGGTCTTATTTTGGTTGCCCATCTAAACTGGCCATAAACTCACAAAAGCCATCCAGCAGACGATGCAAGCCATTTGCAGCCCTGGTAATTAGGACAGTGTCGTCTGCATTGATTATCGTGGGGGGGCTCAGAGCGCCTACATGAGGGCAGTCTGCCCTGATGGCTACCAGTTTATCCCCCAAGCTGTTTATGTAGAGGGAAAATGAAAAGGAGCAAGGACACAGCCCTGGTATAGATACATTGCCAGGCTGAAAGCTAGTGTAATTTCTCCACCTGGGCAATACCTTACACTGGCAGTAACATCATTGTGCAGATCTTAAAGGAAGTTAACAATGTAAAGATCGACCCCTCCATGTTGGCCATGATACCCCACAGCTTAGACCTTTTAATTGAGTCGAAAGCAGAACATAAATCCATAAAATTTAGATACAACTTGCCACACTTAGCCACAGTGTATTTGGCAATTAACAGATACAGATTTAAGGACTGCTGGACTGTGCCTAGTCCGAAACGGAAAACAAATTGCAGATCCGAGAGTACTTCCTCTGCCCAAAGCTGCAAACGGTCCAACAAAATTTGTTTCAGAATCTTCGCAGTGGAGTTAATCAATGAGATAGGACGATAGCAGTGGGGTCATTTGTGTGCCCTTTTTAAAATAGGAACAATAGTCACATGGGACCAGTTCTTAGGAGGACCTGCAACTAAGGCGGCATTAAGGATGTTTGCCAGTAAAGGGGCCCACAGTGAGATATTAGCTTTAAACATATCTGAGGTGAGCACGTCAGGCCCATGAGCACTCCCAACCACACTACTAGCCACAGCCTGCATAACATCTTCCAGTTCAATAACTGAGCCTGGAGGAAACTTAGCAGAACGCTGGGGCACATTTAGAGTGCCAATCAGCAGCTGAGGAAGAACCAGAGGGATATATTCAGGGATATCTGGGTTCCCTAAACCAGGATTGGATAAAAAGCTTAGTAAAATAGGCAACCCAGATATCAGATGGAATAACAGTGTCAATGCCAGGGTCTTTTTTGGCCTCAAAGAAACTGTGATTCACGGTTGCCCAAAAGGCCTTACAGTCCCTATGTTCATTTACCTGAACCAATGATGAAAACATTTCCTTTCAGATAATGTTTTTCCTGCTATTAAGGGTGTCTCAATACAGAGTTCTATGTCTCCTCACTGCACCCTGTTCTCTAGGACTTTGTCTCAGCACAGAAAGTAACTGACTGTGTGCCTGGGTGCAATTAGCATCAAACCACTTTTCAGGTGGCTTACGTCCCCAATTATACGGAACAAAGAAAAGGTCAAAAGCCGCTCTACAGATTTTGTCAAAGCTACTGAGGAGTGCAGAATCCCACCCCTTCGTACAGTCATCAGATTATCAGACCTGGAAATCAAGGTATGTAGAAACCATCAACTGAGCTAAGAAAAAGGGTTCATCAACCTTAGACCATACTTTTATCACCCCGTGAATGCTAGAAGATAATAAACGCGTTGTATTTATTATTTAGGATGAACAACTGCAGGGATTTTCGTGATCAGTGAGCCATGGAGAGAGAGAGACAAGAGCCCGTGGTCACTAAGGGGGGTAATCAGCAAGATTATAGTCCAAAACCCAATCGCTTAGTGATTTGGAGAGCAAAATAAAGTCAATTAGGCTCGGAGTATCTCACCCCACAAAAGTGGGTGTAATATTGGATTAAGATTTAGAGCGTCAAAAGGGAAATTAAGGTTAAATTTAACCAGCAACAGATACAGCTCATCACCAAGAGGACAATGTACAAAATGGGTAATGAGGACCCCAGCCTCATCCTCCAACCCACAAATATTTTCATGATATAACTGGGACATTTTTAAGTTAAAATTCTTCAGCCGTACCAGAGCGCAGCCACCTTGATACATTTCTCAATGCCCTTGACTAAAAAGCCCGCTAAGCCAGCCTTGGAGTGGTCATAAACATTATTATAAAGGTTTATCAGCAGCAGTCTTGTGGCAGAACACTGGAACAAGATCATCTGATAGTATATCAAGACACACTTTGTCCATAGCACCTTCAAATGGAAGGAAAGAGAAAGAAGCGTGGTCAAACCGCCCTTAGCCCTACCCATATTGCTGGCAACTACTGGTGTGAGGTAGGTAACATACCCATCAACATAAATGGCTTCAATAAGCCACGTTTCTTGTAAAGATATAATAGCATGGCCTTCGATTAACTTAAGCCAGAAATATTCCACTAGGCTATGAACAATGCTTGCACGGTATGAGTTGTGGTGGCCCTAGCGGGATGTTGTGTATCGATTTATATTCTGTATGCATTTCCCGATTCATGCCCTTCTATAGGTATATTTCACATTGCCCTTATATAGGCATAGAATTCCAGTCCTTATTTAGGCATAGCCCATGCTACCCAAATAAAGGCATGGCTATTTCCATCCGTTCATCTAAGTCACAACGAATTCTTGGAAAACCAGACTCTTAAGCCGTTAGGGACTACCCTTGCTTGGATATTGATTTCTCCAAGAAGTCATTTATTATGCATGAACATCTATTCCTTAGGGGTTCATTCATGAGGTTCGTATGCCCGACTCTTATGTCAATACTGGCATTCCTAAACACCTTCAAGGTATAAATATACCTTCACTTGCTATGGCAAAGCATGGTGTGGTTCGGTGCAGTTCGACTACCTACTTGCACAACGCAGCTCGCCACAGCAAGTACCGAAGGAAGCCAACTACCCAGCTGATGCACTGACTAAACTCTGTCATCCTCCTGCCGAGAATCCAGCTCCAGTGTTTCTGACTCCCCTTGCAGGGTGTTGGAAAATCGAGTCCCGAGAAAAAGATACCAACCTCTCTCATTCTAAGGTATGGAGCTGATTAGAACCTAGAGAAACCTTTGGCAAATCTTGGCAAAACTAAACCTATGCTAAAGCAGCACCTACTTCTTCCCTCGTAGTAGACCTAGGTTAGGTACACTGGGGTAGGCGTATTTTAGAAGCATCAGTTGAGTAATTTAGCCTGTGTTATTTATGTATGTATTTTATATATGTCATAGCAATAGACAATGCTATTACAGCAGTGGTTCCCAAACTTTTTCGACCTGTGGCTCACTTGGACCATTGGCCATTACCCATGGCTCCCCATTGTTAATTGTTTTGTAGGGTGGAGGGATGTAAGCCCAGCCTCAAGAGTACTGGCATTTTTCTCCCTGAAAATAATTGGGATGATGCTGATGAAGGTATTATAATCATATACGCAGGGTGTTTCGTATTACTAAGGTGGCACCTCTGATAAAATATTCCTAGATACACTTCTTTGCCCATGCCTTTTTTAGAGTACCCTCTCAAAGTTTTTTTTATCCTACCTACAGTGTTAGATAGTACCTCTATGCATGTAGGCCCCATTGCCAAAGTCTTCCTGTCTCAGCAGGGTGACTCACGATTTTGTAAACCACATACAGCTCTATTTTTGCTGTCTCCTCCCTAAAATTGCCTCCAAATCAATGCAAGTAAGATACATTCCTTAAACGTCCTCTCTTTCTTGCTTCCAAATGTTGGCATTATGCTGTATATGGTGTTTGACTTCCCTGTGCTCAAGGAGAGAGCAGGCTAGTCTGGAATTGTATGTGTACTAAATGAAATGGGTACTGGAAGTACCTATGATTCAAGTACAAATGTCAATACTTAATAATACTTAGTTTGTTTAATGGACAGTACAACTGTACTTTCTTGATAATTTGCATTGGTGTAAAATGCATTTGGAAGAAAAAAAAACTCAACGAGTAACAAAATTAATCAGGAATCTTCCGCTTACTTTGGAAGTGTTGAAACGTGGGGATCCAGTGAAATATGGAGGTCATCCCCCTCAACATGCCATCAATTAACCACTATGTTTACAGCTATAGGCATGTCACTTACAAATCATTGACATCATGCGTTTAAGTCTAATTAGTTTAACTGAAGCAAACAGACCCTTCAACATTAAATGCATTAAAGTGCTTGGCGCGTAGCTCCCCTAGCTAGGTTTGGTGGCTCCCCAGGGAGCCACGGCGCAGTTTGGGAACCACTGTATTACAGTATTATTTTATATTACTGTTTACGCTTAAGCATTATACTTCGCACTTTCTCTAACGATTGTAGCAGTTCATATCTCTTGCATGAGAAATAAGCCTGTTCAATAAACCCTTTTTATTGAAACGCCGTCTCTCTATTTCTATGCAACTCTGTAGAAACGAAGCATGCACGATTGACTGAGTGAAAAAGTTATCTATTGTTTACACGACTCTGAAGATATTGTTCCGATTCTAGGGGAAACAAAGTTGTCATGTTTAGGAGGTTGTCAGAGACTAATCCCTTCTTGTTTATTCGAGAAAGTTTCTAGTGACCTCTGAGTTAGCTGGCACACACAGAATTAAGTTTAATATACTTGATAGAGACATACTGACCTCAGTCCTTTGTCAAATCTATACTGTATGTTATTCCAATGCGCAGAGCCTATTAGGGATATAGGAACTACACTACCGGGAGTGGAACTATTCCCAGCATGCACATGAAGCCTAGAATCAGTATAATTCCAAGGTTGCTCGGCTCAGCTAGAGGATCACTTAAACTAGAGGGAGTAGCTACGTCAGGAAGTCAATCCTGTAGTTCCAATTGCAAAACAGGAGTAAACCTGTTAGAGGTAGCCACGATTGGCTCAGATGGTAAAGGGGTGGGCAAACACCCCTGGGTCTGTAAAAATAGCCCAACCAAAGAGCCTCAATAGCACCTGGTAAAGTATAAAACTTAACTTGGACAAGATATCGTTTGCCACTCTTCTTTCTTTAAAGTTAATAATGATACAGTCGTTGCCATCTGGTTTTGGGGTGTTGCCCACCCAAGGAGCTCTACTCACAGGGTTTATGTGTCTGTGACCTAGCAAGTGGCCACCCACTCGAGTGTTTACCCAGTGTACAAACGTATTAGCCAATTGCTCATGTTCTTCAGATGAGCTCTTGCTTAGTGGGGGCATGTTTCATAAGATCACAACGTAAGGGGTGGCCTGAGGGGGGCAGTTGCGAACGTATGGCCCTAGGAAGGACCTGAGAGCTGGGAAAAACCCACAGGCCTACTTCCAGAGCATCCCATCTTGCCTGCTGAGCCCGGTCCCCACTAGTACATTCAGGAAAATTCTGTGAGCATGCCCCTGGTACATTGGTGGGCCTGGCTGGACTAGAGGTACAGATGGTACCCCTGATGGCCCAAGAGGAAACAGTTGCACCATCAGATACCGAGGGGCATGATGAGAGGTAAGTTGGAAGGGCCTTGTCAGTGGAACAGCCTAAAAGCCAGGCAGAGAAGGGTATACAAAGTGTTGGAGAAGCAAAGTATCCGTCAGCTTAGCCAGGGCTTCCTCGACCTTGCCTAGTTTGTCAATAATAGGAACCAGGGATGCAGTGAGACCAGATAATATTTTTTTTTACAATTCCCTAGCCAGAGCTCTGGATGCTGCGCATCTGATACATGTGGGGCTCATCATTGTGCCTCTGTATTTTCTGGTAATTAACTGTCACTGTTTATTGGTGCTCACAATATGTCTAAGTCTCTGGAGTGGGAAGGATTCAACTGGGTATCCGGGCAATTGCCCACTCATCATACAATGGATTCTGTAATAGAGAAAGAAGTTGAGTGAATTGATCAGTTCTTTTTCTGCTTCGTATTATTTTAGTTCTTTGACTTTCCCTTCTAGAAATAGGTCCCCAAGTTATGGCGGTGTGCGTTCCATTAGCTGTTTTTTTTATTTTAGACTACATAGTCGGTGGGGGTTGGGAGAAGGGGTCAGTGGATTGTCTAGTAATGATTAGCCGTTGGTGTCGTAATCTAGGTCATGCCTTAATAGTGCATTTCACAGTATTAACTGCCTCTACTGTTCAACTTTTCTGATGTCCCGCTATGTCTGACTCCCCACTTTTAGTCATGTCAAAGATTCTGTATCTGTTTTAGTGCAAAGTGTGTTTGTGTATCATAGTAACATTGTTTACGATTAAAGTTTTGTATCTGTCTTAGTGCAAAGTGTGAGTGCATACCATAGTAAAATTGTGGGCAATCGAAGATGGAACTGTAAATGTTTATAAGCGTTTTATGTTGTTCTTCTACTATTGTGGGCACAAGCAATAATCTACCCTCTGAATCAGCCATTTTATGTGGCACGTGTAGCTTTGTTCATCTTCTCACCCAGGCTATTAAGCGTCTTGAATATGAGTTGCATGATGCAAAATGGCTGATCCTCCCAAACTGTTTGCTCTCAGTTTCTCATGTGTTGGTGCAAGGTGCAACTCTTGCAACAAAGTAATATCTATTTTGTGTTTCGGTAATTAGGCAGCTTTAACCCTGCCTTTGCAGGCACTGTTTCTCCCCAGCACATTTTAGGTAAAGATTCACAGGTCTAATATTGTCTGTGAATTTGCCATCCATTATATGATGTATAGTCTTATAGCCGATTGCTTTTGACCAGTGGCAAATCAAGTTCTTACAGTCATTTCAGTTCGGGCTGGACTGTTCCCATGAGGCACAGGGTCAGACTGATTTGCATATGGCCATGTCTGAACTGGGGTGGCAGAGTGGGCTAAAGAACGGTGATGGATTAAACCCAGATCAGTTGACTGGGGGTGAGTGCTTGTTTTGTCAACGCTCCGTCCATCACCACCTTTGGTTTTGCTTTGTTCGCCATAAGTTGGCAGGGTATGCTCAGACGTGAGTCCCTTGCTCACTTTGCCACTGGATTCAAGCAAGCCGGGCTGAAGACGGCTGTAATGCCAGAAACCGGTCCTCGGAAGCTTGTTTCCGGTCCAGGGAAGGCATGGCTTGGCAGTTCGGGCTGGACTGTTCCCACGAGGCACAGGGTCAGACTGATTTGCATATGGCCATGTCTGAACTGGGGTGGCAGAGTGGGCTACAGAACGGTGATGGATTAAACCCAGATCAGTTGACTGGGGGTGAGTGCTTGTATTGTCAACGCTCCGTCCATCACCACCTTTGGTTTTAGTTTATGTTTTTTCACATAATAATATTTGATATTAGAACAAAATACTCACTGCCCCCTGTCCCATGCTCACATTCAGAAATTGTGGTGGCATCAGTTCCACCCACCAATGACCTTAACATTATTAGCAATATACACTGCTAGGGAATCGCAGTGGCAAAACTAACATCTCCACTTCAAGTGGAGAGAGCAGGTGCCCCCTAAAGTGCAGGTACGTTCGCTGCCATATTTCTTATTTTCTCTCCGCAATATGCCTTATTATAATACACTGCACCTAACATTAGTGCTTCAGTGTAACATTCCTGCTGTTAGCTATATTTGCACCCAGTATGGCTGTGTTGTTTGTTTGGTGTATTATTTACCCATCCCTACCCCGGCCTCCCCAAGGAACTCCCTTCATCAAAATTACACTCTGGTAAAGAACAGCAAAAAGTAAAAAAGTTTATTGTACTTGCAAAAAGCTAGTAAAAATATGTATATGTTAAATATTAATATTTGTGTGTGGAGGGGTCATTGGTGGAATATATATATTATATATATATATATATATATATATATATATATATATATATATATATATATATATATATATATTGCAACACATTCAACTATGAAGTCGAAAAAATCGCCAGCACACTGGAATCCGTTATAAGTGTATTTAATGCAAACCCCCCTACACCCCTGACAGACGCGTTTCGCTAATCCAGCTTCGTCAGTGTCAGTTTGTTTGTGTAAAACGGCGCCATTTTAAACTTATCGGCCAAAGCTAGAATCATTGACATCGATGGTGTTACATTTTGTCAACGGTGCGGCCATCTTTAAACGTGCATCTCTCCTCTATTTACAGAGTAAAAAGTACAAATTGGCGCGAAGAATAAAGTGCATAGTGCTCATTTAAAAACATTACATCAACAAACAATTCATAATGCAAGTACATACATTTCACTTTTGGTATTTTCAGAGATATTCATACCAATCCATATGGTCCTGATATGACATTACATTGTCTCAGTTTGTTTTAGCTTTTACGGGTGTATCCCCCAATCAACATTTCTTGTAATTCCCTAAGACCTTAGATGTTATTGATTGTTTATCTCTGTTGCTGTGTGGCCCTGTATGGGCAAGAGTATCCTATTTAGTTATTCAGTATACGGGAGAGTCGGGTGAGAGATATAAGTATAATGGCCGGAAGTTTCCTTATTTTTCAGTTGTCATCTGGACATTACAGTTACAATTACAGTTAACAGTACACATGGTCCCATGTATATGTTTAGAGATGGACCCACAATTCCTCATCGTTATTGAGGCCCCATGGTGTCATGGTCTTGAGATCAATAATGTATCTTGATTCCAAGAACCTGAGTGCCTTTTCTCTGTCCCCCCCACGTTCTAGACGGTTTACTTGGTCGATACAGTAGAAGCTTAAAAGATCTCTATTGCTTTGGTGGTATTTCGCAAAGTGTCGAGAAACCGGATAAGCTTTATCTTTGTTGGCAATTGCTCGCATATGTTCGAGTATCCTAAGCTTTGTGGGGTTGATGGTGCTCCCTATGTATCTTCTTTTATACGGGCACTCCAGACAGTACACGGTGTGATCCGAATTGCAATTTAACAGTTTGTTTATTTTTCTGTTGGGTCTATTCTCACCTGTTCTGCCCGGATATTCTAAGGTTTTCCTGCTTCCTTTACAGGCTTTACAGCGTAGGCCGGGGTAAAATCCTTTCAGGTTAGATCGTTTAGTGGGCTGTGGTTCTGGGGAGAAATGGCTGCGCACAAGTTGATCTGAAAGTGACTGACAGCGCCGATATGTTATTAATGGCTGTTTAGTAAGATGTCTCTTCAAAGTCCTGTCAGTAGTCAAGATGTGCCAGTTTTTCTTGAAAGAGTGGACTAGGTCACCTGATTTGGTGTTGAATTTGGTGATCATTCTCACCTCCTCCACCTTTGGAACAATGTTTGGCACCAGGAGATCCCTCCTATTAACTGTAGATGCCTTATTTGACGCTTGTTGCAGTATGTTTTTAGAGTAACCCCAACATCGGAACCTGTCATTAGCCTCACCTTTGGCCTGTTGAAAATCGGTTTCCACTGAGCAATTTCTTTTTAGGCGTAATAATTTGCCATAGGGGACATTTTTTATCAGACTCTTAGGGTGATAACTCGCCGCATGCAAAACGGCGTTACCCGCCGTTGGTTTTCTATAGAGTCTTGTTTGGAGGGTATAAAACCTCCAGATCTAAATAACAAATACTGGTCGCGCTTATTGTACTTGTAAATTTCAGGTTCATAGTATTATTATTGAGCTTGGCGATGTAATCCTCAGCCGAGGTGCGATCTCCACGCCAAATCATAAAAAGGTCATCTATGTACCTATTCCACATTAAAATGTTATCTGTCCATACCTCATTACTTTCAGCCCAAGCCACGTGCTTCTCCCACCAGCCCACGAACAAGTTCGCGTAACTTGGGGAGAAGCACAAACCCATAGATGTCCCCCTGGTTTGTTTGTACATTTGATTTGAAAACAGAAAGATGTTATGATATAAACAAAAGCGTATCATGCTGAGTAACATGCTGTTGTGTGACCTGTATCTTTCTGGTTTTTTATCTAGAAACCACTTGATCGTCATTAAGCCAGTCTCATGGGCTATACAGGTATAAAAATTTACCACATCCAATGTAATTAAAAGCATGTTTTCATCCCAGGTAATACTATCCATAATACGGAGAAAGTCCTGTGTATCTCTCACGTATGATGGTGAGTCCTTTACGATGGGGGCAAGATAGGAGTATATGAAGCGGGATGTATTCTCCAAAAGACTACCAATTGACAACACAATCGGGCGCCCTGGAGGTCTTTTGGCATGTTTGTGGATCTTGGGGAGATGGTAGAAAGTGGGTAGAATAGGTGATTCACAATGTAAAAATAAGAACTCTTCAACATTGAGCATGCCATCTTCGTTCCATTTGATCAACATTCCATGGAATTCCGTTATACTTTTTACATACTCTGTTCTTTATATGGTGATATAGCACTCTTTATCTTTTAATTGTCTGAGGGCTTCCTGTTCGTAATGTTCCTTCTTGAAAATCACGATGTTGCCCCCTTGTCTGAGGGCTTTATTTCAATAGTTTTATCCTCTTTTAGAGATCTTATCGCTTCCCACTCTTTTCTCGTAATGTTGGATGATTTCATATCCATTTTATCCCTTGATATTTTTTCCAAGTCCGCAAGTACCGCTTCATTGAAGACATCTATTGCATCATAAGGTGCCACAGGCAGTTTTTTTAATTTCTGTTTCATATTGCTCGGGTCTCGTGTTTGAGGTGAAGAAGGATGTAATCGCGTGTGACAGCAAGGCATGCATACCGGAGGTGGGGAGAGTGCTGTGTGCCTTCTTGGACCGAGGGGTTCATTGGTGGAACATATATATATATATATATATATATATATGCAAAAAAGAAGGAGAGAACTCTGGGTAGGTCTCAGTTTGGGTGGAAAGCAGCTCCAGTTAGAGCACTCTCAACACCAGCGACACTTTAGATCTGCTCACCTCAAATGTCTGTTTTTCTATCAAAGTTTTTAAGCATAGGATTAGCACAGTGCTATCCACGCCGAGATAGAAAATGACAAAGTCTTTTGCCATTTAAACAGCAAAGTCTTTAAGCATAGGACTAGTACAGTGCAGTCCTTGCCGAGCTGTAAAATAACAAAAGCCATTTATCACTCCAGGCACAATATTACAGCTTTGAATTGGTAAAATACCAACTCAAGCCAACCTGAAATGAGGAAAAGCAACCCCTGACACAGTGTTTCGCTCTAATTAGAGCTCTTCAGAGAGGTATAGCTTTGTCCAGACACAAGGGAGCACCCAGTATTAAGTCAAAACAAAACCCTTTCAAGCATAGAGTGACGCATAAATTATGCAAAAAAGAAGGAGAGAACTCTGGGTAGGTCTCAGTTTAGGTGGAAAGCAGCTCCAGTTAGAGCACTCTCAACACCAGCGACACTCTAGATCTGCTCACCTCAAATGTCTGTTTTTCTATCAAAGTTTTTAAGCATAGGATTAGCACAGTGCTATCCACGCAGAGATAGAAAATGACAAAGTCTTTTGCCATTTAAACAGCAAAGTCTTTAAGCATAGGACTAGTACAGTGCAGTCCTTGCCGAGCTGTAAAATAACAAAAGCCATTTATCACTCCAGGCACAATATTACAGCTTTGAATTGGTAAAATACCAACTCAAGCCAACCTGATATGAGTAAAAGCAACCCCTGACACAGTGTTTCGCTCTAATTAGAGCTCTTCAGAGCGGTATAGCTTTGTTCAGACACAAGGGAGCACCCAGTATTAAGTCAAAACAAAACCCTTTCAGGCATAGAGTGACGCATAAATTATGCAAAAAAGAAGGAGAGAACTCTGGGTAGGTCTCAGTTTAGGTGGAAAGCAGCTCCTGTTAGAGCACTCTCATGCTAATCCTATGCTTAAAAACTTTGATAGAAAAACAGACATTTGAGGTAAGCAGATCTAGAGTGTCGCTGGTGTTGAGAGTGCTCTAACTGGAGCTGCTTTCCACCTAAACTGAGACCTACCCAGAGTTCTCTCCTTCTTTGTTGCATAATTTATGCGTCACTCTATGCCTGAAAGGGTTTTGTTTTGATATATATATATATATATATATATATATATATATATATATATATATATCCAAACTCGCCTTTTACTTCAAATCCAAAACTCGAACATACAAGAGTAGACCCAGGTTTTTCTTAGTGCATTATTTTATTTTGCCAATGCCGCCATGACGCGTTTCGGGAGATCCCTCCCTTGATCATATATATATATATGACGCTCCAGGTTCTTGCCGTTAGCTCGTGCACTCAGTAGCGGGTGCTGGAAACGCGTACAATCTCAACGCTCCAGCAAATAAACACCAGCACTTCCAGGGGGTTAATCCTTCATCCGGATTTAATGGCACAAAATAAGAAAACAAACGCATTTCAGCGGTTCGCCTTCGTCAGTGTTTGGCGGCCGCCGTACACGAACCTAGTAATTTATACGTCGTTACCGGGCGACAGGTCAGGCTCATGGGCGCCATCTTTGCATCAGGCATCAAAGCATAATTTGAAAGTTCATATAAAGTTCAAATTGTAATTAACTCTCACTGCGCATGCCCATACTATTAAAAAGCCTTGGGGAAAAGCTTCTCACTCTAGCGTGCCGCTCATTGTTGGACCATCCCCACGGAGCTTGATCAGGAGGGGCTCATGCAGAGCCTTTTTGAAACACAAGAGCGGGGGAGCATCCATTCAGGAAACAAAGGAACTGTGGGTCCTGATGCCAAACGAAGGGACTTACATGACCACAATGCACCCCTCTCACTGTCTTAAGTCCATGAAGAAGTGATTATACGAAACGCGTTGGCGGCGAGAGTCAGGTGTATGTAATTAACTCTCACCGCGCATGCCCATACCATTAAAAAGCCTTGGGGAAAAGCTTCTTACTCTAGCATGCCGCTCATTGTTGGACCATCCCCACGGAGATTGATCTATTAGCGGCCGTCTTGCCGCTGAGCTGGCACCACCCCTGCTGCAGGGGGCACAGAGTTTCGAGTGAAGTCGAGCTCATTAGGTGGAGAGTGAGCTGGATTGAGGGACTGCGCGGCAGGAGGGGCTCATGCAGAGCCTTTTTGAAACACAAGAGCGGGCGAGCATCCATTCAGGAAACAAACAAACTGTGGGTCATGATGTCAAACGAAGTGACTTACATGACCACAATGCACCCTTCTGAGTGTCTGAAGCCCATGAAGAAGTGATTATGCGAAACGCGTTGGCGGCGAGAGTCAGGTGTATGTAATTAATTCTCACTGCGCAAGCCTTGGGGAAAAGCTTCTCACTCTAGCGTGCCGCTCATTGTTAGACCATCCCCACGGAGCTTGATATATATATATATATGTGATGCTCTAGGTTCTTGCCGTTAGCTCACTCACTCAGTAGCGGGTGCTGGAAACGAGTACAATCTCAACGCTCCAGCAAATAAACACCAGCACTCCCAGGGGGTTAATCCTTCATCCGGATTTAATGGCACAAAATAAGAAAACAAACGCATTTCAGCGGTACGCCTTCGTCAGTGTTTGGCGGCCGCCGTACACGAATCTAGTAATTTATACATCATTACCGGGCGACAGGTCAGGCTCATGGGCGCCATCTTTGCATCAGGCATCAAAGCATAATTTGAAAGTTCATATACAGTTCAAATTCATCTGTATACAATATATAATTCAATCACTTGCATCTGTCGAAGGTCCACAAGGAAGAGGAGAGTCCACCGGGATTGGTGGCCTTCTGGAGAACATGTCAAAATTTATTGATCATTATTTGTTCCCCTTTGTACTCGAATTACCCTCAAACACGAGGGATACTAAGGACTTTTTGAGGTACATTGAAGGGATATTATGGGAACCTGATTTTTTGAAGATCACACTTGATATAGCTAGTCTATATACAAGCATTACTCATGAGGATGGGATTGCTGCTATTAAATATTTTTTGAGAAATCGCCCTCAGAAATTTTCTGAGCACAGTGAAATGTTGGTTGAGTTTTTAAGGTTTTGTTTACATAACATGGTCTTTATTTTCCAGGACAAAATTTATAGACAGAAGTGTGGGACTGCCATGGGGGCCTGCTTCGCCCCCAGCTATGCGAATGGGCTGACTCATGCGATCACTGGGTGGAGAGAACGATTCGTTGGAGGCGATACATAGACGATCTCTTTCTGATCTGGTGTGGTAGCAAGGAATCAGCAATGGAATACATCGATCATTTGAATACAAACAATCTAAACCTTCAGTTTACCAGTAACATTAGATCCAGAGAGGTTACATATTAGGATTTGAGGGTCTTTGTGGCAGATGAAAAAATTGAAACAGCACTGTTTAGGAAGCCCACAGCGGGAAACTCAGTGCTGCATGCAAGGAGCAGCCATCCAGTGAATCTGAAAAACAGCATTCCGTATGGGGAACTATTGCGTATAAAACGCAATAGCACTAGATCGAAGACTACCAACAAGCAGCTGTAGAAAGCATATAAAGGTTTCAAGCAAGAGGCTATAAAAAGAAAATCCTCAAAGAGGCGTGTGTTCCTACACACGCCTCTTTGAGGATTTTCTTTTGGAGGATATCTGACTATATGGTTACCCTCAGACGTGAGTCCCTTGCTCACTTTGCCACTGGATTCAAGCAAGCCGGGCTGAAGACGGCTGGAATGCCAGAAACCGGTCCTCGGAAGCTCGTTTCCGGTCCAGGGAAGACATGGCTTGGCAGTTCGGGCTGGACTGTTCCCTTGAGGCACAGGGTCAGACTGATTTGCATATTGCCATGTCTGAACTTGGGTAGCAGAGTGGGCTAAAGAACGGTGATGGATTAAACACAGATCTTTTGACTGGGTGTGAGTGTTTGATTGATTCAGATGCTCCGTCCATCACCACCCCCTTTTGTACCGCTTTTGGCCGCCATAAGTGTGGCAGGGTATGCTCAGACGTGAGTCCCTTGCTCACTTTGCCACTGGATTCAAGCAACCCGGGCTGAAGACGGCTGGAATGCCAGAAACCGGTCCTCGGAAGCTTGTTTCCGGTCCAGGGAAGACATGGCTTGGCAGTTCGGGCTGGACTGTTCCCTTGAGGCACAGGGTCAGACTGATTTGCATATTGCCATGTCTGAACTGGGGTGGCAGAGTGGGCTAAAGAACGGTGATGGATTAAACCCAGATCTTTTGACTGGGTGTGAATGTTTGATTGATTCAGATGCTCCGTCCATCACCACCCCCTTTTGTACCGTTGTTTTATGTGAGAGCGTGCCCTAGCATGAGACATAAATGCCTTATATAATTTGTCCGGAAAGCCATCTCAGCCACATGCTTTCCGGTTAGGGGAATCCTTGATGGCCTCTTGGACTTCCTCGACTGTAATGGGAGCTACTATATGGGCTTGCTGGGCATCGCTGAATTTTGGTACCTCCGTAGAATTAAGAAATTTGTCTATAGAAGCCGAGGAAGGCAAAGATAGGCACGGATATATTTTCTTATAATATGAGAGGAAAAACAGCCTCGATATCCGCTATTTGGTCAACTGATTGATTTCAATTTTTCATCGAAAATTGATCTAATCATAGTATTATTTGTTCTCTTTTTTAAAGACCATGCCAGGAACTTGCCAGCAAGCTCGCTTTCTTCATACAATTTCTGAAAGCATATATTTTGGTTCACAATAATCTTGGAATCCTATATGGTTTTTAGATCATGTCTGGTTTTCTCTAATCTATTTTTCGTATTTTGAGAACAATTAGTTATGTATCTATGAACTGCTTGATCTAGATCACCCTGTAAGACCACAGCAGTATTCTTCATTAATTTAGATACATTGGCTTTATAAGATATTGTCTCTCCCCTAAAATAAGCTTTACAAGCTTCCCAGCTAGAAATGCAAGAGGCAGATCCCTTATCTATTTTTAAAAAATCCTTAATTTCAGCCTGCATATTCATAACTCCTTCTTCTTCGTTTAAAAAAAGTCTTATCTAATGTCCACCTAGAACATTCTTGCCTAGCAAGATTGACATTGATCTCTATCACCAGAACCGAATGGTCAGAAAATGCATTTGAAAGACTATAAGTCTTACCCGCGTTCCCAGTGATGCAAGATTTTAAAAAAGTCAATTCTCGAAGCGGAGTTGAATCTTTTGGAAAAACAGGTATATGTGCGTGTCTGAGGACGCTGGACTCGCCAAGAAGAAGTAAAGCGAAATCCTGCATTAAAGTGGCCACACCTATAGCTACTCTGGGTTTATTTTGGGCTTTATTCTTACATGAGGAGTCTAGTTGTAACTTCTGCAGTAAATTAAAATCTCCCTCTATGACAATATAGCCAGAAAGCTGCCAAAGAGTGTCCTTAAGACCCTCGAGGGCAGCTACATCCTCGGCTGTTGGTCCGTAGAAGCTAACTATCTGAAAGATCTGGTTGCCCATCTTTCCACTAACAATAATCCACACAGCACTAGGATCTTTAATAATCTACAATGCTTCTCTGTTGCAATGACGTGTAAACAAAATTGCTACACCACCCTAACTGCTGCCACCGCTGAAGCAAAAAAAGCTTGAGAAATATATCGGGGTAGACTGCAGGGGGACGATTCTTTTTTTAAATGTGTCTCCTGGAGTAAAATAATCTGGATGTGTGCCGATACCAACCACTGAAGTGTAGATTTAAATTTTGTCTGGTTGTTAGCCCAATTAATATTGCATGAGGCAAATCTAATCATTTGTTGCACTGCCATTCCGGTTCAATGTAGAGCCTAAATGGTAAAACTAAATTAAGGTTCAAAAAGCTTTTTTACCTTGAATTGCAGATTTGAAATGTTTACTAACTGCAACTTTTCCCTTTTTTCCCCCAAGCCCCCACACCCTCGTGTGCCTCCTATCCCCCAATCACCCTTTGCAGGCCCTACCCGTCATGGGCCCAATATTCTGACCCACCACTCCCCTTGTCTCCCTTTCCCCCTTAAATGAGTTCTTTGGAATAGTACTCATAAGCTCACTTCCCTAAGGAGGGCGGATGGCTTAAATGTATTGATGGTTGATTTTGCTTATATAATTGAAATTTGTCCCTTTACCTTTTCTCCTCTTATGGACCCTCTAACTGGTATTTCTGATCAAGAGTGCTGCACCTCCTTACCCTCCACCCTCTTTTACTATACACAAAAATTCTTTAGCGCGATCTACAGGCAGAAAGCCCCAAATATATTCCTAATGGAAAATCTGTGTAACCAGTTTCAACAGGATTATAGGAAACAAAAATAAGCACGCGTGGCCATGGCATTGGGTCTTAAATTGTTGGTCAGCTTTTTAGTTTTGTCATTGTGTCACATGTTTTAGCATTATTTTTGTAAAACCTTATTGGTGTGGGAGGTGGTGGGCCCTCGCAATTATAACAAACATTGGCAAAAGCAAAAAAAAATATGTTTGGTCTAAAAAAGCACACACTGCCAAAGTAATTACTGGCACTGAACAAAACTACTTTGTGTGCTGATATGCTCCTTGTGAACAAGCAGAATGCTGTCACTCACAGTGAAGCCAGCAGATACAGAGAAAGAGAGAGAATTTTAATAAACACAAAAAGTCACGATCAATGCCAGACCAAATTTGGTGCCCAATTATTAAATAAAGTCTCAAAAGTGCACCCATGGTATATGTCCTTGCATTAAATGCACCTATAAGGCTTTTGTGAATTCCCAAGAATTTACAGAAGTAGGACAAGAAATAGTACTCCAAGAAAATATTTGTGAACTGCATTTTAGCATGAGCAAATATGCATGTGTAGATTTGCTCATGCGAAAATCTGAGTGTTTTCAAGTTCACTTTCCCTCCAACTACTTTTTCCCAACTCTGGAAGAAGTTTAACGTCTGCCATTGTCAGGATTACATTTCTAACATTTCTCAGTATGGGAAAAAAACAAAGAAGAGTTGTTGAAAACCCTTAAAACATGCAAGTTAGTGGGTTTGCACAGACTCAAAAGAGCATTCTAAACCTGGAACTATTGCTAACTACTACCTTCAACCCCACTATCAAGTAGATCTGCGGAAACGTGGCAACAAAAGGGGATTGCAAGTATTCAAACACTACTATGGTATGAATCCTGGCATAATCGGAGAGGCTATATCAGAGCTCATATATTATGGGATTGCTGCCAGAATTTGTCGCCACACTACATGGCACCAAAGGGGCAAGTGGATTTTGTTACAGGACATGTAGATTTCTGAAGCAACCTGCCCAATTGACAAGTAGATACTTTATTAAATTCCACACCCCTGATAATGATATTGCATTTCAATATAAAATGTTACATTAACATTTAAAATAAAAAGTTATTAAACTATTTTACAATTACATAAATATGTTTTAGTTTTTTAAAACTTTAAATTAAATGCATTTATATTTTTTAATATTCTAAATAATTGGCTTTAATTTGACATTATTTCATATGGGTTTTTTATTTTAAGTTAATGCCTACGTTGATTTGTATGTGATGGTCTTACAAAGTGACTGGCCAAATGTGGTGCTGGACTTACTTTAGCTCTGAGCCGGAGCGCATTTGGTACTGATTTGGGTCTTTATTGTCTTTAGTAGTTTTAAGAGTGAAGTTTGCTGGTAGCAATTGGCTTACTCTTTAGTGGGTAAAGCATGCCACTCCCTAAACCCCTCCTTAGTCCTTCCTCTCTTAATCCCTCCCATTTATTTGTAAGTAGTCCCCATTTCCCAGCCACTTCCCTCTGTCCCTCACACATTTACTATAAAAACATATACTTATGTGTGCACAGACTCCGCAGTAGAGGCGGATATCATGGCAGATAAAAAGATAGGAAAGACTGAGGTGGAACCTTAGCAAGTAGGTTTGTGAATAGCATTTTGTAGTACCTTACTCGTTCTACTATGCATACATCATGCAGTGTGTGAATAGGCCATACTTTCTTCAAAAGCTGACTCCGCCACAAACTTAACATATGAGTGCAACGTGTTGCCAACTGCATCATGCACGCTCTAATGCTGTTGTGAACTGTAACATGCATATACAAATACAGCCAACCTAGACATCACATTACTAACCTTATCAGAATCCTTCAGAGACATCTCTCCAATGAACTTGTGCCAAATTCAGTTTAAAATGTAAGCTTTGCACGAGTATCACAACGTTTGCTGAGAAGGGCAAAGCGATCGGCGTCCATCCAATGCTGTAAATTATCAAATTTTATACATTACTCATGCTTTCAGCTTGAGTCACTACCCATCGGCACATGCTCAAAGGAAGCATACTGTATGCCACGCTCTTGTGGAAAACACTAATCAGCAGTTTGTCGTGTTGTGGTTAGTGAAATCAAGTGCGCATGACCCTTCTGGTGCCAACAACCCTGTGGAAAAGCAAAGCTAAATAGATGGCAAACGCGCCTAGCACCCCACAGCGGCCCGGCCATCTTTATTGGCAAGGGACTGGTTTGTAAAGCATGCTCGGTACAAGAAGATAGATAGCTTTCCTGTCTCAGACTACCTATTTAGAGTTGTGCCTAATAATGCAACGTCGCCCTTTCCGGCGACTGATACCAGCTGCCGTGTGCGCATGCTCAGTGTGCTTTCATTAGCTTCGTGTGGCCGCGGCAGTGTTTCGTGTTCTAAGCATGCGCAGAAGAAAGATATGGTCGATAGTCGGCAAGGTGCACCAGGAAGACGTGTTTGTTTGTCTCGGGTGTGCTTAAAATTTGTTATCAAGACATAACCAGCTGCTGTTTTAGTTTTGACATTTGAGCGTATCGTTCCAGACCACCAAAAGAGGGAAGCTTTATTCAAGATCACGGAAGGAACATGTTTTGTCAGGACCAAGATGGGGTGAGTCTTGTAAGGGATGCTCCGGGGAGCTGAGCTGTTACTAATGCTAAATGATCAGTTTTGTACATTGGAAATCCGTTTTTTAGATCCACTGCAGTAGGTTGCATTCGTATCAGGCTGACCCACACTGCTACATCACCCTGATCATTAAACTGGGGGCCTAAATATCCCTAAAGCCTAACCTACACACATCCCGCTGTCACAGTCGACACGCTGATACCGCCGACCCTTAATAGCCCTCATTTCCGCTGGTCTCATGGTTCCCTTTAGGACCCAGTTTCTTGATTTGAGAGTTTGTATGCACTTCAATCGAATGTTGTTATTATAGGGTATTGTATGGACAAAGGTCGAATGGAATTGTGCCTAATTCCCATAGTTATTCTCCACAGCTTTAAAAGGCTTCTTACTTACACCTCTGCTCTCTTCTGTTCTTTATTCCCACTCGTCTATTAGAGAATTCTGATTAGCAACTGTAGTGTCAGCATCCATATTTTTGTAGATTACAGGCCCATGCAGCTCTAGAGGCAACTTACTGTGAGTAGCAAGTACCAGACAGATTGAAATGTCAAGTCTACATATACATCCTGTCCCACACCTTGGGTATTACCAGCATAACCCATGTCGGGTTTATGGCAGCTACTCAGAAGGTGCGGTTAGGCCTAGCAGCATCTTGAGCAGAGAAGTGGTTCCTTATTGTAACAAATTGGATTACTATTCGGGGTGGGTGCCTACCAACCTCAATGAATAATCACAGCCCTTGTCGTCATGGTGAACCCTAAAAGTGACTAAATTAACTTGAGCTTAACCTCCTGGTAGCTTTGGTGCAGAGCAGTCAGGCATAATTTAGGGCAATGTGTAAAGTATTTATGCAGTACCAAACAGTAATAAAGTTGAAATGTAAAATACAAAAAAAAACAAATTGAGTTCAAAAATAGATTAACATTTAAAAAAGAAAATGAGACTAGCATGACAAAAATCCAATAAGTGGAAACTGATGAACTAATTTTTAAAGTTTTAAGTAGGAATAACACAAAGACGGTGATAGTTATGGGTGACCAGAACCTACGTGCTATTTGACACTGATCACCATGGAGCAAGGGTCGGACATACCAACCAGGTTTGTCCTAGTCAAATATTTTCCCTTCTAACTTTAGTCCTTTAAGAAAAGAGTGCAACAATACATAACCTCATCCAACATGCATTTTAACCCCACCCAATATTTTCGGATTCATACCGAGTGAGCCAATTTAAGCTCTTGGTCACGCGCAATGACGGCGGAACTACATAGAAGGCTGCACCATATCGCCATACACAGGATTCTACATCACGCACAGCTTGGCGGTGATTTACAACCAGTCCAAATTCTAAATGTATAAAGCTTCCCATGTCACCTAACTGAATTCCTTTCACCACCCTCTCACTTGAGCACCCTTCCTTGATGCACGTTCCCTCTGGAGCAACCTCTTTTTAACTTAAGTTCATACTGTCAGAATGTTTTTGACCCTCTCTCACCAATTGACATGAAAATAAAATGCCTGTTGGATGAGGTTATGTTTTGTTGCACTCTTTTCTTATATTTTCTGAATAATGTATTGAGTACTGTGAGCATATAAATCATTTTTTTTCAGAAGCTCATGAATGTATTGATATGCCAAACAGTAATTTTTGATTTATATCTTGTCAGATTAAAGTCCAGGACCAGTGTTTTTTTAATCAATTTGTACCCAGGTTCAAGACCAGGATTGGGTAACCCCATTTTTTAAATGGCCACATTTCTAAGCTGTTCAGGTTGCCCAATCCCAGCACAATCTGGAGCATAATATTTGGTGGGTGAGGTGGGTGTCAGCAGGCTTGTGTCATACCAAATATCGCTATAAACTGGTTCATCAAAATACCTCTGCTCAACATTCTATATGGAACTACGGAACTATACAATATATCATGCAGTGTCTGGTTTACCATGTATATCTGAATCTTTAGTAAATATGCTTTTACACACAATCTACCCATCAGTAAGGTGAGTCTTAATGGTATTGGTTGCCTTCATGGACTTGTTAAACATGTTTTTCTGTTGTGGTGAAGTTTCAACTTGGCCGGCACAGCACTTCATGCTTGTTCATGGAAGGAAGCTGTCTATTAACATCCCAACATTCTTGCCCCCTGTACTGCTGTGGTGGAATCTGAAATTAGGGACAAAGGGTTGCCATGAAACTTTAACTTACCTTTCTTTGTGATTAATTGGAAGACAGAATTTCAGTCCCTAAAATTTGGAAAACAGACGACTATTGACCTAGGAACTGCCGTAGGCATAGGTCTGCAGGCCAGGTATATATTGCTACCCTCAATCAGGTAGTTATCAGAGATCTGAGTTCGAACAAGCAGTTCAGCAAGAAAGTTCGTCGCGAATAGCTCAGCTTTTCTCGTGTTGGATTCTGGAAGGCCAAGAATGCTAATATTGTTGTGTCTAGAATACAATTCAAGATATTTGTACTTTATTTTTGTAACTGCAAGGACCATCTTCATGCACAGCATTGTCTCATTAGAAGTGTTGGACCAATCCACCAGCTCAAAAATGTTTTGCTCCACCATATCCAATCTGCTATATAGAGACTGTCCTACAGTCTGTCCTAATGGGTAGTTGTGGTGTTTGTATATGAGGCAGGGTTTCATTTCAAACACTATAGATTTGACCTAATCTTTAGTGTCCATAGCTGCGTCAATGGGTAGATGTGACACCTGGCTCTGTCGTAGTGCCTCTGTTAGGTGTGAAGGTGGTCTTTGTTTCAGTGGTGCGTTTCCCTTGATTTTGCTGTGTCTTCCCTATACTTGATGTGTTAAGGTAGATACAGTCTGCCCAGCTATAGCGTAGAGCCAACGTCTGATATCTCAGCCATCAGTCATTTTCCAGCAGCAGATATAGACCTTTTCGAGTATTTGCACACAGTCCAAGGGGGTCTGCATGTATAGCGCTAATATACTCTCTTGGAGCACTGACCCGCAACTGCTGTTGGGCTCTCCATTTTAGGTAGGAATGAACTAGTGTTAATCGGCAGTATCTATGCACCCAATACAGAGCAAGAGGCGTTCTGAGAGGCCTGATCTAAGAGCTTAGCCCATTTCACCCCCTCACCATGGATCTTAGGAGGGGACTACAATTGCACACTAGACCTCAATCTAGACCGATCCCACCCTCCCATCCCGACCTCACACACCCACGGGCAAACAGCTCGCTTCTGTGCATGTTCAAACCACTGGACGTTAGCAGACGCCTGGCGGCACACGCACCTGACAACGAAACTCTACTCGTTCCACTCCATCCCCCACAACTTGCAGGTAAGGCTGGATCAGATTTTATGTACGCCCACGATTCTCCCCATGATCCAGCAATTGGAATACCTAGGTAGGGTGCTTTCGGATCACGACGATCACGTTGTAACCCTCAGATGGTGCCCACACTTACCGCTGATTCCCACGTGGCAACTCCTGAGGGACAGCCTTGAAGTCCCAGTGTTTCAGCACGAACAGAGGGAAAATATACAGCACTACTTCACTGACAATGCATGTACGACAACATCCAGGACATTGGAGTGGGATGCCTTTAATGTGGTCATGAGGGGAGCCTGCATTAAGCAAATCACAGGAGTGCGGAAAATGCTAGAGCAGACGATTCAAACAACACCAAATGTGCAGAAGCCTGCACAGCTCTGCGCAGATACAACTTCCGAGCCCATGCTGCTAGAACCCACAGAGAGCGGGACAGGGCCGGGACCCTGCTAGCCTGGTTTATCCGGCAGAACCAAGATACACAATCCATCACTGGTATCATAAACACACCAGACACAATCACCTATTCTCAGGCGGAGATCATGCAACCTTCCACGAATATTCATCATCATCATCCTGTAAAACTTTATTTCGATGAATTTGATCATAAAAGCTTTCGAACAGCATCTTAAAAATTCCTTTGTAATAAAACCGGATAAAAAATATACATTCATCTTATGGCATTATACTCTAAATACATAATACACACTTGTGCAACCTAAAATGCAGTTAGTCTTTGGTCTACAATCTGTACTTAAATAAGTATACTAAGCATAATTACGGTTTTATATTACAGGGGTTTTTACCGCTCTATGATCTATCTCTCAAAGCAAATAATCAACAAAGATATCTGCTTGTAAAAAAGTGCTTGTGTCAGTCGAGAGAAGGCTATTAGCAATATCAATGTTTTCAATAAAGTGCTAGTGCAATATATAACAAACAATTTGTAATGCCTCAATTCAAAAATATAAAATCTATATAATAAGAATTTGCTTCAATCATAGAGGAGGCTAAAAAAAAAAAACATTATTGTAAGCCCTAAAGCAGCATTTCTACTTCTTAAAAGTCCTACCTACTGCAATTGTGTATATAATAATTCCTGTACATTATTAAAAATACAAAAATAGCACATACAGTTCATATAAAATTCCTTCATTTTTGAAAGAGATGCACACAAGTTTAATCGCCTTCTTTTGGGCGCATTTTTAGGAAAGCTCTAAGAGTACACTACGTATAAAATAAGAAGCCTGCCACCGAAAAAGCTATGGGGAGTCTAGCATCGTATTTCAATAACCTGAAAGCCTCTGAACATTGACTGGTTCCCAAATTTCTGCATAGCTGAACCAGCCATTGTTTTCTTGCTTTCTTATAGCCAGTGCAGAAAAAAACATGTGATATTCAGACTATTCTGGGTCGTTACAAGCCGGGCAACCCAATATTTGTGAGCCCGCCCATTTATTCATAAAAGCCCACAGAGGCAGTACCCCATGCCTAAATTGTAAATAAGGTTTCCTTGCAGCAGCCAGTTTGATATCGTTAAGTACCGGCTCTAGTATGTACTTCTCTTTTGTTTCCAAGAAGGCTACAGTAAGCTTTCCTATTGAATGGTTCCCCTGTAATTGGGCCAGTTTGTACTCCCAATAGTGAGTCTTTAGCTCATTCCTTGAGACTGCGGGACATGTCACTTATGAGTTTTCCCACAGGTTACCCCGTCCTGTGCGTGCAAAGGGACTATAGGTCTTTTTCCCGCAGTCTTTTTTCCCGCATGGAATCACAACGCGGTCGTTACAACGACTGTGTTGTGATTCCGCATACCATTACTCCGCAAGTCGGAACAACAACTTGCGGTGGGGGGGCGCTGGATGTTGGAATAGTATAATTTAGTATTCCAACTCCAGTCTGTGCGGACACTAAGGAAGGTGTTGGATTTTAAATCCCCCCCAAACTCTCGCCCCCCCCGCACCCACCTCCGCAAGTCGTTGTTCACAACGCGGTCGTTGTAACGACCGCGTTTTGATTCCATGCGGGGAAAAAAAGCATGTGTGTTCCTAACATAAGTGAGCCATGGTAGTCTACCCGCCCCAGGTATCCTCATTACCTCCCTTAGTTCTTCCCTGTACTCGAACAGTTCTGGAGTAGCCCATAAGTGTCTCCAAAACAAAAGGGGTCTCGGGGAGACTTCTTCTTTGATTGGCCTAATCCCAAAATCTAGCCCTAATGGTATGAATGGTGTACTATGGGGAGACCGAACAGTTGTCTGACCAAAGGAATTTTCCACTCGTGTTAGGCTATCAATACCTTTGTGGCCCCACATTTCAGCTCCATATAGAGCAGCACCTCTTGCTTGGACCTTGTATATTTCTAGTGCTGGGCCCACCGGTTTATGGATAGAGTTTCGGAACACCTTGGTAAGGCCCCCTGTTGTTTGCGCATACTTCAGGCTGGATTTATAAATGTGTGCCCTCCAGTCCATTTTTTTTTCTGTGATTGTAATGGTGAGATAATCAAAGATAGATACCCTCTCTAGGGGTCTGCCATCTAAACATGGGTTTGGTCGGGTACTTTTGGCTGAGTTCAACACCATACATTTTGTTTTTTTGCAGGTTAATCTCAATCCCCCTTTCCTTACAGAAGGCCTCAAATTTGTTTAGGACCCTCTGTATGCCCATGGGAGATTTTGATAATAAGAAAGTATCATCAGCAAGCATCATGGCCGGGACAGTACGTGCTGCCATCTAAGTTCTTCTCTGTATTTAAAAAGTCAACTAACCCATTTATAAAAAGACTAAAAATGGTCAGGGCAAGGACGCAAACCTCTCGTACGCCTCTACCTACACGGATAGGTGTGGTAAGTTCCCCGTGTTTGCCATATCTTATTTGCACATAATTTCCTTCGCTGTAACCGCCTCATGATTTGGCACAAATATAATGGGACCCACATTTTGAGTAGGACTGCCCACAACTTATCTCTAGGAACCAGATCAAATGCAGATTTCAGGTCTACAAAAATTAGATGGAGGCTGCCTCTCTCTAAGCACACAGTGTTCCAATGGAATAATTGTAGACTGAAGATCTGGTCCAGTGTGGACATTTTTTCTCTAAACCCTGTTTGAAACGGACTGAGAGCTTTATGCTCTTCCATCCAACTCTGTAAGCGTTATAACAACACGTGTGCAAATAATTTTTGGCGAATGTCGATAAGGCTTATGGGCCTATAGTTTGTGGGTGACAACGGGAACCCCTTTTTGTAGACTGGGATTATTTCAGCCCCTGTCCAACTAGCGGGAATTGCCATGCCTTGCATTACAGCATTAAATAAGACCCAAAATATGGAGCCCAAATGGTCCGTTCACTACAAAACAGGTCCCCAGGGATCTTATCTAATCCTGGTGCCTTGCCGGGTGCTATTTCACTTAAAGCACTGGTAACCTCTGAGAGTGTTATCATTCGAATGTTGCCCTCTACTCTAGGGGTAATCATAGAAGCGTTGGAGAAATCAGCCTGTAGGGAATAACATGTATTATCCACTATGTCTGCATCTAGGTTTATCCTAGAATAGAGGGACTCAAAATGCTCCTTCCACACCTTTGCTACTAGGTTTGGCTCTATCGCCGGCTTTCTTTCTGAGCTACCTGTGTTTACCACATTCCAGAATGTCTTCATGTCACAGGTGCCCAGGGAACTTCTAAGAGATTCCCATTTGTCACTTTCCCACCCTTTTTTTACCTCCTCAATACGAATACGATAGGTTGCTCTATTAGTTTTAATAAAGGACCTACCGTTAGCCTTAATGGCAGAAATCAGAGCTCTTTTGGCCTTTCTTCATCTATTGTTGTAACAAGGATGGCGGGGTATCCTGTTGTTTTTAACCTTTTTGATTGGGGAAAAAGTAATCAACCAGAGTGGATGTTAACTTAGAGTGACCTTGGTTAATTCAAATTGGGTACTGTCGGCTGAGACAGATTGGAAAGAATCCATACGAATTGGGATGGCTGTTTGATACAGGGCGCCTAACTTTTGTTGAGATTGACTGAGCTCCGCCCATCGGACTCTCTTTCTACAATTGGTGAGTCAATCTGCCATCAGCTGGAGTAGCCAAATCTGTGGCGTACCTAGGCTTTTGAGTGCACACCTCTAGAACTAGGGCATTGTGATCGCTGTCGTGGCACGGCTCAATCTTAAAGTCTTCTACCCTATGCTATGGTGTTATATCAACCAAAATATAGTCGATTAAGGAGCCTTGGCCGAATCTATACAAAATAAATTTACCAGGGGTATCAAATTTAGTTCTGCCATTGCAAGCCCTCAGTGAGTGTTTTAACACAAGGGAATTCATCTGAATTACCAGAGGGGTCCAAACTCTTACTAGTGGACAGATGCTTTCTGGTACAGCCCAATGTGAATTCTCATCACAGATATTTTCCATATTCATACCCACTAGGGGCTTATACTGGCAATTGAAGTCCCCTCCTACAATCAGCTTGTAGTTGTCCGGGATAGTAGCAAGAAATGTCATTAGCTTATCAAGAGTTTTAGACTCTTGACTATGGCTAACTGGTCTTGAATGCACATTTATTAGAGCTACTGCGATCCTTGGAGGAAAGTTGAGGAGGACACACAGAATATCATTTGAGGAAGGATCTAACTGTTTAGCTTTGCAGCCCAAATGTGTCCCTATCCAAGTGCAGAGCCCCCCTGATGGCCACCCCTTCCCCCGTAGTTGCAGCTATACTGAACCTGGCGTAGCCTAATTTTGGTATATCCCCCCTTGCCCATGTTTCTTGGAGCATACAAATTTCATGTTGCTCAATCAAACTCCCCCAATCAGGATTATCCATATAGGTTGATCCTTTACCCTTTCGGTATAATTGGATGGACATCCTTCTCCGATATCAATAGTGTCCATAATGCCTTCTGCTGCCTTCTTCTTTTTCACCCCTATTCTCGCTCGTGTTTTAGGTTTTCCTTTCTTCACGTGACGCATAGGTACTGCCTCCGTATGGAGTTCAACATTGAGTACTTCATCACTGGTTATCTGGGCCCTTGGGGTATCACTAGTCAAGGGACCCGAAACTTGTGATGTATCCAAGTCTATCAAGGGAAGGTCCATGTTTGGGGTGAGTGATAGGCGTCTCTCAGTCCGTTCTATTTCTGTTGCCACCCCACCAATTGCTCTCTTTAACATCCTATCAATAGAAGTGGGTTGGACTTTAGGTTTTGATTTCGGAAGTGCTGTTTGTTTCTTGTCTCCACAATTTTGCTTGCCCATTTTACCTTCTTGTTTTCAACTTACTCTTATTTGTATGGGTGTTTTGTGATCACCATTTGTGATCAGATTACCAATAGGGCACCTGCTCTTGGCTAGGCCATTTTCCGATTGGACCCTAATAGAGTCCAAGATCAGCCAGGGATAACAGGTGGGCCCACCAAAGCAGTGAAATGTGTAAAAAGATATTGAGGCACTGACCTTAGCCAAGTAATGTCCAGGAACCAAGTCCTCTTGCTTCTTGGAGACAAACCAAGGGAGGTGTCCCAGCCCAGCCTCTATCTGCCGTGGACGGGCGCAGATAGAGGCTGGGCACTGCAGGAGTGTCCGGGTGGTTTTAAGCGGCTCCAGGCGCGATGACAGCGTTTGGCGGCCCTTCCTGCTGCAGAGGCTACTGGGATCTGGAGTCCTCCTCGCCCCGGTCTGCTGGCAAAAGCGTCCCACACTGCGGGAGTGTGCGGGTGGTTTTAACTGCCTTCAGGCGTGATGACGGCTTTGGCGGCCCTTTCTGCCTCAGAGGATCCTGGGGTCTGGAGACCTCCTTGCCCTGGTCTGCTGGCAAAAGCGTCCTGCGCTGCGGGAGTGTGCCAGTGGTTTTAAGCGCCTCCAGGCAAGATGACGGCGTTTGGCGGCCCTTCTTGCCGCAGAGGCTCCTGGGATCTGGAGTACTCCTTGCCCCGGTCTGCTGACAAAAGCGTCCCGTGCTGCGGGAGTGTGCCGGTGGTTTTAAGCACCTCCACGCGCGATGATGGCGTTTGGTTGCCCTTCCTGCTTGTATGTATTTGTATTTGAGCTTGTAAAGCGCACTGCTACCCGTCCGTAGGTTTCCTGGCACTGTATAACTCTGGGGAACCCGTCCTGGCTTTCCTTGTGGGATGGTCCCTGCTGGGAGTCCCCAAGGTGGAGCCAGGCATCCCCGGAATTGATGGGGCCGTTGTGGAGATTAGGCAAACTAATGCCCAGAGTTGCCGAGTGGAACCCCTGATTAGAGTAAGCACCGAAGCGAGAATTATCGAGTCTGCTGACCCAAGTCCACGACCCTGCCGCGTCGGGAATTGAACCCTGGTCCCGGGCCGACTTCTGCTCCCGGGTCTGCCGCCTCTAACCAGTGAGCCACACTACTCCACTGAGCCACACTACTCCACTTCAGAGACTCGTGGTATCTGGAGTCTTCCTTGCCCTGGTCTGCTGGCAAAAGCGTCCGCACAAATATTATACAGAACTGTATAGAGAGGTGATGCCAGACAGGGAGGAATACATATACAGATCATGACTCGATTGACCAACTCCGACAGGACCTCACTAGACGAGCAGATCACGCCAACAGAAATTAAAAGTGCGATTCACCACTTAGCCACAAACAAAGCCCCTGGCCACGACTGCTTCCCAATAGAATACTACAGCACATTATCATCGCAACTAAGCCCAAAACTAGACTTAGTCTTCAAAGCAGCCTTGGAGGCTGGAGCACTCCCAAAGTCCATGCGCGAGTCCACACTGGTGACCTTCCCTAAACCAGACCGAGACCCAACTGCTCAGGTCGCCATACCAGCCTATCACCCTGCTCACAGCGGACTGCAAAATATTAGGCAAGATCCTAGCAGACAGGCTCACGGGGGTACTTTCCAACCTTGTACACCCTGACCAGTTCTGATTCGTACCGGGAGAAACACCTCGCAAAACATCCGCAGGCTCTTCCATGTCCAGGACGGGGTCCGGGCCAATTCCCAAGTGCTGCATGCCTCATACTGGACCTCAAGAAGGCCTTCAACACCTTGGCATGGCAATACCTGTTTGCGATCCCTCGGCGGTTAGGGGTCGATCCCAATTTAATGGCACACATCAAACTACTGTACACCGGCCTTGCATCTGCCGACATTTCTCACCCCGGAACGCACCTGGGGTGCCCATTATCCCCCCTATTATTTGCTCTTGCAATGGAGCCACTGGCAATCAGGCTTAGGGAGGGAGGTGAACACTGGGGCATTCCACTAGAGGGCCGCACCCACAGTGTGTCATTATATGCGGATAACCTCCTAATCTACATCTGGGACATCACCATGGATCTCGCTGCACTCTGGGCCATGTTGGAAGACTTTGGGAGGGCAGCGGGACTGATGGTAAACTGGGATAAGTCTACCATATACCCCTTACATCCGGAGACTCCCCTACGGGAAATAAACGCTTGGGCAGCCAGGTTGGCATGGAACGGAACAGAGACGCTCTGAGATATCTGGGAATCAGGCTCTACCATACCCCGAAGGATCTCCTCGAAGGCAACCACTACAGAGTCTTAAGAGGCATTAAAACCCAGGTGGACTTCTGGCGTACGCTACCACTGACCCCATAGGAAAGGTGGCCTTATCAAATATGGTGGTGGTACCCAGCCTCCTCTACTACTTCGCAAATTTCCCGGTAATCACTCCAGAGGGCCTTTTTCCGAGAGCTAAACTCCCTACTCGTATCGCTGATCTGGGGGAGGGGACGCCGTAGTGTAGCACTAGCGACATTGCAACTCCCAAGGACCAGGGTGGGCTAGGCACCCCATCCTTTGAAGCCTACTTTCTCGTAGCAGAGCCGCAATGGCTGTCAAGTTGGACAGTCGGGCGACTCCTGGAGGAGACAGATACACAGTCGGGCCCCTGACGATCCCAGCGATACACCAAATACTTCTCCCAGGTACCAGACCAAACCCAATCCATCCCATCATTTGACGGTAGCAAGGTCCTGCATGCTAAGACTTCACCGCCTATCCCGAGATGCACAACTCTACTCCCGCTACTGCTGCTGGCGGGTCTGCCCAAGGGATTATACGTCCAAAGTCTTGCATGTCTGGACTGAATACGCACTCATAGAGGCGGAATCTCTGTTCACGGAGGGACAACTGGCCTCCTTTGAGAGTCTGACGGAGGGGAGCGGGCTCCCCGTCGGTCAGTTCCTCCTCCACAGGCAACTCCTCTCTGACTGCAGGAAAACCTGGAACCTGGCGGACGGAGAGCCAAAGATACACCGGCGCAATGCACGCAATACTAAACATGGGCACAAGGTGCCGCCTCATCACATGGATCTACAGATCCATCATAGCACTCACAGCCACACAGCGCACGTGGCTCCGATCAAAATGGGAGGAGGAATTTGGTTGCATATTACACGACAAAGAATGGCTCAAAGCCCTAGTGCACCAAAAGAAAGTATAGCGAAACCAACATTTCAAAAATATCCAGCTCAACCTACTACACCGGGCGTATCTCACACCAGCGCGGCTTAAGCAATTCTATCCTGAAATACAATTTTGTTTGTGCATAGGCTTTGGTCATGCCCCGCGTTGCAAACATACTGGTCAACAATACACACCATAATACAAACAACCACCGGCTTGGCAGGCCTAGACACACGGGAGGCTTGCGCCCTAGGCATATTCAAACACCAGGAAAAGAAAAAGATAGAAATGAGATTTGCAGTGTTAATCCTACTAGCAAAACGAGGCATCACATTACATTGGCGCTCACCCACAGGTCCTCTGATAGAAGCATGGAAGGGGCGGTCATCAAATGGGGCGCAACAGAAGAAGAGGCGATAAGGTTAGAGGAGGCACAAGGAGTACATAGCCACCCTATATCCATGGAATGGGCAATGCTCCTCCACAGCTTTAAACAGGCACACACGACATCTACGGAATCCCCGGCAGCCACCCCGACGACGTCATGCCCCACAACACCTCGAACCACGCACACAACCGCCTGCGGGGAGCTCGCTCTCCCCCCCTTCACAACACCCACAATCGCCATGGCAAGAAAGCAAGACCTGGTAGAAACCAAGTTGCGGAAAACAACGCGCAGTCACAAGCCCTAAAACCCATCCCCAGTTCTACCTCGCAAGTTACATCCTTAGTTGCTTCGTTGAACATAACACTCGAAGACAATCCAAACCAGCAGCAGAGATGCACCAGTGAGGCTCACAAACCAATCACAAAACTAGCTCTCCAAGGCACGCTCAAACGCATCGGTTACAAGAGCTGGACACATCACATCCAAACACTC
Source organism: Lissotriton helveticus (assembly GCF_964261635.1). Taxonomy (NCBI): domain Eukaryota; kingdom Metazoa; phylum Chordata; class Amphibia; order Caudata; family Salamandridae; genus Lissotriton; species Lissotriton helveticus. Next base: position 512,738,827 of record NC_136070.1, read on the forward strand.
AGACTACCTTATCACACTACACGCAGGCAACACAATGTAACTAATGGTTAAATAATCGCTAATAATGATGTTTCTGTATACTCTGTCTGAATTCGAAAACTTAATAAAAAGGTTTACAAAAAAAAGGTAGGGATGAACTATTTGGCCCTTTCCAGTCACATCTACAGGCTTTGATGGAACAAACATCTCTGTTCCGCTTGGGGTGCCTTTCAGCTCCTGTTTATATCATGGGACCCTCCGGGAGAACCTGAGTCTTGATCATCAGCTGCCTTGCAGAATCACATTGAGTTCCCCATGAATACATTTAGTGCTTTCTACAGGTCCTTGGCTGATGATGCTGCATCTAATGATAAAGAAGCCAAGGGTTTTGAGGAACACACCCTTCAAGACTTCTATGCTCCCATCCAAATTCAAGATGGAATCCATGGCGCAAGTTACTCATGTCATTCTCCAGCATCAGAATTATGGACAGTACCTGCTCCAGGTCACCTCGACGGGTGTGCACACTTCCAGTGAGGCCCAACATTTTTTGTTCAGCCACCCTCACCAAAGTTTCTATACTCACTGTCCCATCTGCCAGTTTGGCATTCAGGTAGCTTATGGATCTCAGTGTTTTGTTTGTTGCCAAAAGTCAACATAACCTCCGCAGATCTAACCAGCTCACTCCTTTTTGGGTCATTCCTATTGGCTGCACTGAGGGGTGTAAAGATGTTTTTTCTTGCTTTCTTTCCCCTGCATTTCACAAAGGTTACTGCCATGAAAACAAATATATCCTCATGTGTTTCCATGCAGTGGCCACTTTTTGACTACTGATATACTGTATAGTCTGAGGTTTCCTCAGTGGATCTTTTCACCTGGGCACATAGTCAACTCAAAAGACTTGTAACCGAGCAGCTGCTTTATCACAGCAAATCCTTGTACTTGCCCTCAGCTTCTTTGAGTCAAATGTTGCAAGGCAAACACTGAAAGATTACTAATTCTGACAGTGCTTCAGCCAGTCTTCACTACCATTACGGAATATCACATCAATAGATTTTGTGGTTGATTTACGATCAGACAAGGAATAATTAACACTCCTGGTGGATCTAAGTGGAGGCATATTATCCTTAACTAGGGGTTACAGGCAGGGCCCTGGATAGTCACTCTGTACAATATAGTTTGACCCTGTGGGTTCCTTTGCTATCAATCACAACCAATAGAATACACTGCACTTCGGGTTACTATGACCAATTTTCCAAACATACAGGTGTATAGTCTTGGTTGTTGTTCAGTTACCATTCTTAGGGTTGTGAAGAAACTGATATATCAAATTAGAACTTGGAACAATACAGGAAATTTAGCTGGCATCCACAATACTCACCAGGGTAAAGCTATTGTTGGTGGCTGAGTTTTCATATAACACTTCTCCTGTTTTATCACATATTTCTTTCAAATGCATAGTTTAGTTACCACCCTGGCATTCTTTGTGTTGTTTTCCATTCCAGAGAACTGAAAAGCTGGTTTAAAACCTTAGAAAGCTTCCGAGAATAATGCATGGCACTTTGGCGCAACTGATATACAAATAGTTCTTATCCAAAAAGTTGAGTTTGAACATAGTGTCCGGTGGATAAAAGTACATGGCTGTTGCCTAAACACCTACAAATGACAGTGACCGAGGTGACTAATCTAGTGCTAATGCTCTACTCTCTGCCTCATAACGTGTAGTGCCCCCAGTTTTCAGTGTGCCTCTGACAAAGCTGGTTTATTCCAAGGCCATTATTTAATGGCTACTTTTTGACATGCGCCGCCGATGGCGTACGTGTCAGTCGTGCGTACGTGGAAAGACTGATTCATCCCTTATTCTGTGAAACCTGAAAGTACTGACAGGATGTGCATGAGAGGCGCGCGAGTACTTTGCATGTTGAAGCTAATCTTCATTTTCTAAAAACGGGGGTATTAATAACTAGAGTTTATTTAAAAAAAAGTTGAATAATTCCTATTGGCTACAATTGTGTGATCTCATGCATACAGTTTGCCCGTGGAGCTACTCTATATGGCCAGTGTTGATCAGGGTAACTGCTTGGACAGTAGGTATTGTGTGGCCTAAGTACGACACAAAGCAGTCGACTATGTCTAGCCTAAGCACTAACCATTACGGTTTATGTGTCACATGATCATACATAAAAAAAAAAATATATATAGAGCCACAATCGATTGTATGTTTAAACAGCACAAACGTACTATGTGGATTTTTTTAGCAAAACAACATACAAATTCAATATGATAGAAGAAGGCAGCAAGGTTATAGTCGTGTTAGCAATCTTCAATAGCAACAATGGTACGTTCATATTAGCACAGACATACTATGCAGATTTTCAAGGTCTAAGCAAACCACATAAAAATTGCATATGATAGAAAAAAACGCACGGTCACAGTCATGTTAACAATCTTCAATAGGGTACATGTATATAAGGTGGTATTTATGTATTTACTAGCAGAACTAACTAAACTAACACAGTTGGGACCCTGTGTTGCTGGCATCGCCTATATGATGTGTAACAGAGTATATATGTGTTACATGGCGGCTGAGGGGAAGTAAAATACAAGACCCGGCCGGGGCTTGAGTTACAGTCTACTAATTTGTACATAGGTTTCTTCCTGTTCATTGTGGCCTTGGGTTATTGCCTCAATGGCTAGTATCCAACGGCATTCCTTGAAGTTAAGTTGGTTTGCGATGTTGCCGCCTCTCTGGTGAGGAATCACTTTATCAAGCATTATCCATTCCATTTGCTCGTGTGTGTGTCCCAGTGTAGAATAATGGTCTACCAAAGGTGCCCTTTGTACTTTGCATCTAATTCTACTTTGGTGTTGTAGAATTCTGTCCTTTACTTTTTGGGTAGTCTGGCCTATGTAGATCAGTAGGCATGGGCATCTTATTGCGTATTCACATGCTTTACAGCTGCCACGTCGTTGATGTCCAGTAATGGGCGGAAGACCTAACTGGGATCTGGTGTCTGGTGCAGGTGTTGATTCCAGAAAAGAAGTCACGGCGTAGTCTTTGGCATTTTTTGCCCGCTTGAATGAGAACATAGGGACTTCTGGTATTCCGATTTCTGGGCCTACAAGATTCCAGTATTTTTTGATTACTTTGTTTATTTCATGGCTTCTTGTATTAAATCTTTTTTTTTTAAGCATTAACAATTACACATCTTAACTGTTCAACTTGCACTTTTTGACTGTGCATAAACAGGACGTTTCAACTATGTGTTGTCCAGTGATTCTGCCTTTTATGTTTTTTCCCTATCAGTCCAAATCATTACTGGTCTCTGTGAAGCAAAGATGTATCATTTGTGTGGTGGCCTAACATTCCATTTCCAGTATGCAAATGCTTGTAGCAGGCTGCCTGTGAATCATACCTTAATCCTTTTGGATTTATTTAGCAGGTGAAATGCTAGTCAAACATTTATTTCAAATGTTTGATTTCCATTATATCTGATTTCCCTTAATGGATTTGATGATTAAATTATGTTACAAATTCTCTTTTAGGTGCATGCTATTTTCCCTGATGCTTCTGCCTATTTCTCTGAAGAGGAGTGGAAACCTTTACATAAATGGCAGAAGGACCTTTATAGGAACGTGATGATGGAAATTCACAAAGCCCTAATATCACTTGGTACGTGTCAGTACATTTATTGATCAAGGACATCTAAGTAGCTCTTTGTGATCTACTAATGGAATTGAGTTTGTACTCTTTAAGTTATTAAATTATTGCCTGAAGTGATTTTTATTGTAGTAGTAACGGTATCAATTTAAACTCATTCCTTCCCTAACTTTGATCTTCAACGTTTTATCTGCACTCACAGGTAAGTGAGCGATGATGTAGTTTATAAATATGATTTGTGTAAATATCTTACGAAATAGGCACTTTATAACCTCTTTATGTCATTAGCTAAGTGAACATCAACATTTAGTATAGGTTGGTGTTCTTAAATATTCAGGTGGAGTACTATACAATTTTGCAAGTCATGCCACCTCGAACATCTCCAATGTAGAAATGGCTCCTTGTTTACATTAAGTTCCATTTAGCTAAGCAAAGATTCTTGATTAAAATGTTGACATTTCACTATGCAGCTTATTTGGAGAGATAGGCTTGAATTTCATAAACGTGGTACATTACTCAAGGAACAGTTGGGAATAGGAAAAAGCAGCTAACACCCAACACATGACTCCAGTTACTCAGTACCAGGTAAAGAGGTTAACACAGAGCTTATAACATTGCCCCACGTCAGAAGTGACTAATGTTTTTTAACACCAGCTGTGTACCATAATCTAGGCAGAACATGATGGTAGTTTCAAATACCGTTTTTCTGCACTTAGATAGCAAAATAGGAAAGATTTTACTTAAGATTTTAGTGCCCGGAAATAGCCGCCTTAAAAGTTATGGTCTGGGGAGCTCGAGTTTGCTTGGAGTCAGAAATCACTTCCATGTTTCTCACTGTTTCTAGTATAATGGGCGTTTGCCCTGTGTTGTCTGTCCAATAGCTATCAGCCCAAATGTTGAAAATAATACTTACTGCTAGCATCTCTGTTTTGTCACAATCAAGTTGACGTTCATGCTGCTTTATCCACTCAGACATTGCAATGTAAACATTTTTGAAAATTCATCCGTATCTGTTCAGTCTCTTCATCTCATTAATTGCATGTCATCTAATTAGCCATACAATGTGAATCTCATATACAGATTAAATAAAGGGTGCCTTTGTCAATTGTCTGGTATAGATCGTCAAAGATGGCAGCTTAGACTGATTCAGTAGAATGAGCTGGTCTAAAACAAGATTGTGCAGCGAGGAAGAAGTTGTTTTCTGAATAGCATTGCCATTGAATGTTGACCAGTAGCAAAAGACAGAAGTGATATGGAGCTATAAAGGGAGGACATCTTAGGCTGAACTCCTGTATTTTGGTATATCCATAGTTAATAGCTGCAGGCAATATAATCAGTGATGTAAGTCTGATAGTTCCTCTGCTTATCTACAGGCATCAAAAGCAGTAGAGGGGACAAAATAGTCAAGCGTGATGAGACGAGAGCAATTCATATGCAGCCAAGCACAGGTATACCCCAGAACCACTACAGTAGAGACACTCTTGCGTTAACAAACAGACAAAATTACCCCACTTTAAACCTGGAAATCTCAAAAAAGGGACCAATTTAAAACTGTCATTGAGTGAGTATGTCAGCTGGTGACAAGTAAACATAAAATCTAATTTCCCACAAGCCTTTGAACGATGGGAGTCATTAACCAGCAACCCAGTATCCATTACTGTACAATATATTAGCCTAGTCTTGTCTAGTCTTGCCATTCACATCCGAATATGCTTCACCTCTAAATATTATGAGACATAACAAAAGACAAAGTCCACAGAGCATTTTGATTCCTAGTCAACAAGAATCCCAGGATTATATATGGTAGAAATGCAATATAGTAATACAGGCAGCATAACTTAACACTCTGTCATACAAGTTACATAATTCTATGATGCATGTTTTTCAAATTTGATTAATTTATCTTTTTCTTACATTTTGGTGTTTTTGGTGCCCAGTGTCTTACCAATCTGTTTTACAGAAGCAACGAAGTTATTGTTATTCTCAAATACATTAACAAAGTACCTACAGTGTCACCTGAAATGCCAGCAGGATACTGTTTTTTCCTGGGGTAGTAGTCTGTTCCTGTGAGCACCCATTAGTTGAGAAGAGTTTGAAGTTCATGAAGACAAAATAAGTCATCAAAGTGAATTCCAGAATTTATAGTTGATAAGTAAATACAAGTAGCTATACTCTGAAGTGACAAAATAGTAAAGAAACGTAGATCTGTATTTGAAAGATATACAGTAAAATCAACAAGCTGGCATACCCATGTTTGGAAAGGCATGCAGAAAGATCACAAAGAGGCAGAGGCTCAAACAGAGGAAACTGTTTCACTGAGAAATAGTGAAGCAACGCCTGCTTTATGAAATGAAGTGTAAGGTACAATTGTGTTGTTCAGTGGGAAAAATAAAATGGGTACACGAGAGCCAGAGAAACGTAAATCTTTAAAATTATACTTGGGTCTAACAGCAGAAACTGAGGGTGAGGGACCAGCCACACAAGAATTAAAAAATAACAGCTGGGGAGAGGTATTTGCCATTTTATTAATTGAGGGAGGCTGTCAGTAAGTTATGAAAATGATTTATAGTTGTCAAAATGGTTCTGCCCTTGTGTGGTCTATCAGATATGCAGTAGACCTGTGTGTGGACCTCACACAAAATTATGGAACAGGACATGCAAATTCCTGCTACTACGCAATTGATTGGTATATTTTATTCTATAAAACGTTAATTGTAAGTTCTTATGTTAACTGTTCTAATATACATTGCTCTGTTAACGTTGTGTCTGTTCTAATATGATCCCGTTTCAAACTTTGCCTGTGTGAACTGTTTAAGCAGTATGAAATGATTCTCATGTAAAGTGGTCTGACACCCTGCTGGGTTTTGTTCACGCTATATAAAACTGCAAGATAAATACATACAGCTGTAAAGCTCCTGGTTTTACTGCCATGGTTATACATAATATGATAAAATATTTTTCACACACTGCTGTAGCACAAATCATAGCAAGTCCACAATATATTATTATCGTAGATGGTCTTAGGATAAGACAGAGAGGGGTTTGTTTGTGTTTATGTTGGTAGCTTATAACCCACGTATAACCCACTTATAACGAGAAGAACAGGCACTGTAGTCCAACTTGACGTTGTGTACAAATACTAAATCATTCGCATAGTAGAACATAAAAATACAATCACCTCTTATTTGAGTGGGACAGCAGTTTGTTTCCTGAAAATTTGGCAGATACGATACTATTTAAATAATCTTGGTACCAGGATTGAACTCTGGGAGAGCCCCTTTATAGTCAGTATCATTTGATAAAAACACCCACGTTGGAGTGCTGTATCCTGGCCCAAGTATCATCATGTAGCCTCCAATGAAACAACTGGGATAGAATCGCTTTCAAGGCAAGCAATGTACTCTCCATTTTTAAAAGACCTGCTGTAAACTGCAAAACCTGCATCTTTTATGTGTGTTGCTTCTGAAACCAACATAGGTAGTGCAATTGTGATGCTATTAATGGCATGTCCTATTTTGAATCCCATCAGAGTTTTTAGGTCGAGCCTAACGTGCGCGCATTTGCTGCTCTAGGACAACAACTTCTTAGAATCTCTCTGTGCATGTGTTCATTTTTACATCGCGCTTTCACCTAGGGCGGCGCATGTTCATTTTTACATCGCGCATTCACTTAAAGTGAAAGCGCAATGCTAATATAAACAAGTGGCTGCCTTTGCATAATGGCAAGAGCTTGTTTAACCTGTCTCTTACACATATTGGGTTGCATATTTAACACAAGTCCCCATGTTTGCCTATTGGAGCTAGTGATGTCTACCACCCACAGAATGATTCCTTAGGGGTGCACACTTTCGGATTATATATATTTTAATGTGTTTCCTGAGTACCCAGAGTTTGATATCTAAACATTTTCATCTATAGTTGATATGGCTGCACCTCCTGCCTTTCGATTTCCAGTGCGATTGAAAACAGGCCGGTACGTCTTGTCATGGCACCTGCTTTCAAGTTTCACCCTCGTGCGCCTTTAAGTTTATCACCACGGCGCCCCAGGGCCGGTCATCGGCGCTGCAAGGACGCCATATGTGAATCCTTGAGCCCCGGGAGCCTACGCGCTATTGTTAATACGTTCCCCGTGTGGCTGTCCCCACACCTCACTACCCAACACTCGCCCCTTTGGGATTGCGGTCTTTATTTAGGCATCCTGTGTGTTGGTATCCTCTTATCAAGCCAATTATTGGCTTGCGGACAGCGCGTCATGCCATTTTAATGCACTCCCCTTGTGGACTTCATGCGCAACACTACCTATCTTCTTTTCAGGTACCCCGTAGATCTCACCATGAAGCCGCTGTTACATGCGTCGACCGATGCCTCGCATTGGCTTGCATATGTGTTGCGGTCAGACACCGCGTTATAGTCAACAGTGTAGTCTTTTTTTGCCCTCTGCTGCTTTCAGGTACATCATCCATGCAGGTGCAGCTGTATTTAATTACCGCATGCCCTGCTGGATTGTCTGCACACAAGAACTCACGCCAGTGCTTCGGACTGTGTTTTCCACCCCCCCAGTGAGCGAGCGACTCTCCTGTTTGGCGCTTGTAATGTTCATTCAACTTCGTAAGCACTTGTGTGAAATCTGTAGCACTAGTGTCCAAATAATGCACTGCAACTCTTTAGCTAGTAAACCATGCTGTTCGTCCTATGTACCTTGCTGATTATTTTGGAAGGAGGAAATTAAAAAAAGCAGTTTTAGCGATGTTCTCAAACAGCATGTCTTAATTTTCTACACTGCAAAATATACCTGCTTTTATGAAAAATTGAATATTTTGTTAAACACTATTTTATTTATTTATTTTAGAAGTTTTATATAGCGCTGGCTAGACCCGTGGGTATTAGAGGGCTTTACAAGTTAACATTCAAAGCTTGCAAACCACCTTAGTTTCACATTTTACTTCAACTGAATCTTGCATTTTTTAATACTTTTATGGCTCTTGTAGTTGTCCACAACATGCCTTCCATATTGTTTATTCCACCACCAATACCATACAACTAACAACTGTCCAAGCCAATATGTCTGCCCTTAACGTCTTATCAAGCGTAAACAATATTTCTACTTTAATGTCACACAAAACCTTGCCGGTTCTTGTTCTGTGTTGCAATTAAATGGCCAAAGACGTGCCTGTGATGCAACCCCCCTCCCCCCCCCCAATACAAGCTAGTGCCCAGGGGCGTAGCTTCCATTGGTGTTGCAGGTGCAGTGCACTGGGGCCCTGAGGTAAGAGGGGCCATTGAATCCTGCTTATTACAGCCAGGGGCCCATTTCTGTCCGTGCACTAGGGCCCATGTCACACGTTCTAAGCTATTGGATTGTCACTTCCATGGTATTAGTCAAAAGTAATAGTTTTAGACATAAACATTTCCCCACCTGCAATGTACTGACAACACTGGCATGAGTGAAGTAAGAAATGGCAGTGTCCTGTTCACTGTATGTACAGCCTATATTGTGTATGTGGAGCAGCTGTCTGTTCAGTCACTCCTACTTGTTTTTTTAATTGAATACATTCTAAACTGAATGTCCTCAATGTTGTCTCGGTGTCCACTCTCGAGTAAAACGAGGCACAGTGAAGTAAAGTTATTTGACCGTGACATAGTTTTGTCAAGCAGGGAAGTTAAGATTTGGAAACGGTTTCCCTGATAACATATTTTTTGTTCAATCCCTGGTTTAATGTCTTCTTCACTGTTCCTTGACCTTGACTTGCATTAGTACACTGTGTTTTTGCACATAACAAATTTCCCATATTAGTTGAATTGGACCAAGCACACAAAATGTCAAAACGTCTTTCTTGTAGTAGGTTGTGTGAGGCAGGCAACTGTTTTTTCGTTAAAAATCACTGCTGCCCTCTCACTTAAAGAGTAAAGTGTGAGAGGGTCAGCGCCTCAGTGAAACAAGCATTGGCATAACCAATAGGTCTCGTCTTTGGGACCTTATAAGTGTTTAGCCATGCAACAGTTGTTGTTGCACCAAAGATATTGTGCTGCATAATTAAATACTTATAAGGTCCCAAATGGCAGACCTATTGGCTATGCCAATGCTTGTTTTCTTTTCCTCTAGGGCCCAGGCAAACACCAGGGAGAGCAATATATTTCACAAGGAGTTTTCTCTCATTTTTTAATCATTCCTAACGCACTTCCTCAATAGAGACTAACATACGCCCACACCAGGATTACCATTTTGCAGAACGTCATCAAAAACGTGTTTAAATGATTTTGGCCCAAAGCAGAGGATTGATTTTTCAGTCATCTATGAGAATGCCACTTGACTGTGTTGCCTCGGAGGACCTACCATCACAGATGATTTTTTATACTTGTGTCTGGGAAATAGTGTAACAAAGTAGCTGTAGCTGACTACCAGAATCAGTTGAAGCTTACAGATCTTCTACGTGTTTGCACCAGTCTACTTCCTTCGATTTAAGGTGTGAGTTCTGCAGATTCGAACAGTTTAAATAAAAGGCAAAGCGACTATGGCACATTTCTTTTTGGCTATACAAATCAGAGAAGCCTAGAGTTGCATTGAAAGCTAGCTGAACTTGCGGAAGGAACTGGGCATGCCATTCACACATCTTTGCTATTTATTTAAAGGTTGCATAATGTAGTAAATTACTTCTCTACTGTTCTACATACTTCTCTACTGTTCTCCACTGAATAGAATGTACCGTGACATCATAGAATGCCTGGGTGTCTCTCTGGCTCACAGTGTCAGTTGGTCAACTCAGGCTGAGCTGCTTGGAGCTTGCTCCTGGTGGGGCTACATCTGTACCTCCTATCTTCTCCTACTCATCTATCCTAGAAGAGTGCTACAATAAAGGATTATCTAACCATACAGCTGGACTGTGTATCTTGGCAGTTCGGGCTGGACTGTTCCCATGAGGCACAGAGTCAGACTGATTTGCATATAGCCATGTCTGAACTGGGGTGGCAGAGTGGGCTAAAGAACGGTGATGGATTAAACCCAGATCTTTTGACTGGGTGTGAGTGTTTGATTGATTCAGATGCCCAGTCCATCACCACCCCCTTTTGTACCGCTTTTGGCCGCCATAAGTGTGGCAGGGTATGCTCAGACGTGAGTCCCTTGCTCACTTTGCCACTGGATTCTAGCAAGCCGGGCTGAAGACGGCTGGAATGCCAGAAACCGGTCCTCGGAAGCTTGTTTCCGGTCCAGGGAAGGCATGGCTTGGCAGTTCGGGCTGCACTGTTCCCATGAGGCACAGGGTCAGACTGATTTGCATATAGCCATGTCTGAACTGGGGTGGCAGAGTGGGCTAAAGAACGGTGATGATTAAACCCAGCTCTTTTGACTGGGTGTGAGTGTTTGATTGATTCAGATGCCCAGTCCATCACCACCCCCTTTTGTACCACTGAAAATGTATACAGCACTCATTTTTTGGCTTGAAAAGTGATTAGTTTAAGTCTGAGAAAAGCAATATTTCAATGTCTTCAAATTGTCCCTTACCTGAAAAGTTTAATTTGGATGCTAGGAAGTGTGAATTGTGCCTGTCTGTACCCAAGGAGATTCCGATTAGAGGAGCACCTCCCTGCCACAGCAGGCTGGGCTTAAGGTCACTTGGCTGTTATATATGTTTTCTATGGGTTGTTGCATCTGTTGCTGTGATTGGTTGCTAGGACTAGTACTGCTATTGGACCAAGGGCCTAGGGTTTGAGTTATGATTAGCTGTTTGGGCTAGGGTTCTGAGTGGCTACTAGGGCTAGGATTTACTATTGAACTTTGGGATTAGGGCTTTGATTGGCTGTAGGGGTTATGGCTGGGATTGGTTAATAGCGGCAGGTCTCCCATTGGCTCTAGGGTTTAGACTTAAAATTGCCCTATTGGCCAATGGAACCATTGGCCAATAGGGCAATTTTAAGCATATGGCTCAGGGCGTCTCAGCCCAGGCGTCAAGGCTTAGGGCAGAGAGAACAAGGGCAGTTGCCTGTTTGGGCTGGTCTGAGTGGTCAAGGGTAGTAGCCTGTTTGGGCCTGTTCGGATAGGGCCTAGGGCCAGAGATGCTGCACAGTTGTCGCTTATGAGGTGCCACCCTAAGCCCTCCAAATCTGTCAATATCCAAACACTTTATCAGCAAAGACATTCTACTCATTCACCACAAACAAACCACATACAGATTTCAATATGTTTTGAAATCAACCACTACAAAACCCCACAACCACACCTACACACAATTCTACCCCAACTACAACACTACTGCTCCTGCATTCGCACACAAAACACAACTCTGTCCTATACCACTAACACATCCACACATCACCAACACCAATACAACATAAAGCCACATTATACATAACTTTAATGCATCCAGACACACACTCCCTGTTGAAAGAAAATACCAGCTCTGTCCTCTACTTGCTCCCAACAGATCCCCTTTTATCATGACAAAACCATACTCAGCCTCTCATCACACCATCCACTTACACCCACCTCCTCTTTTTACCAATTACACGCAACCATACAATCCTTACACGCTACTCCACCACACATATTACCTATTCCAGTGATCAAATCTAACACAAACACTCATAATTCTTGTCCATTCTCTCTTACACTCAACATACTCTTCTCCAAAACATATCACCACCCCTGTTCTTTTCAAATACCACTCACTAGCAGTACTCCACATACAAATCTTTCACAAAAACCACTACATCAATATCTCCCCCTCTACTCCACGCAAAGCAAAACACACATCTCAAAATATTATATTCCTCATATATATATTCCCTTACTATGTAATCATGTATCTATATATTTAATATTTTAGTCCTATTGTACATGCAAAACAAATTTCTCTCAAACTTTACTCTGTCCTATCATCACCCTACATCTCTATCAATTTATCCTCTATCTTCACTCTCTCTCATCTCAAACCGCTTTTACTACAATGATCTCCAAAATAACCCTTCCTAGACTCCTCCCTTCTCTACCCCTCCTGGCTCACCCCACACATCAGTGTACAATATTATCTCCCAAACAACCCTACTGAATTCTACCTCATGTTATCTATCCTTTGACTCATTCCAAACCTCATTTTTCTACTCTGATTCTCTTTCTCCCTTTCTACAGGCTCTTCCCTCCTCCATTTCTCCCTTACTCATCCTAGACTTCAATTTACTACTATGCTCTCCCAATTAACACTTCTGGTATTCTTCCCTCGAATATCCCTCCATTACTCTATTCAATCCAACTAACAGACTCACATGTCCTCTGGTCAAATTAACTCGTACCTCTGTATACTAATACTATACTCCTGTTTCCCTATTCTAATCCTTTTGGGTTTCAAAGTAGTGTGCTACTCGCTGAAAAGTGGTTCAACGCCTCATCAGGGTTAGTAAGCTCTATATAAATACATTTACAATTACATCCTAAAGTTTGACTGTCATGGACTGTCCTATAACCCCCAATCGGTTCGATTAGAAATATTTGTCTAACAAGGTTAATGAATATCTATGTTTTGGATTTAAGGTATGAATATTATATAATTAGTTCACTTTTTCTGCTGGACTAGCAGTTATTTAAGAGGTGACAATAGTCTGTTGATAGCTCTGTGGTAGTTATCACTCAGAGAATGTACTGCATCTTGTTTTTCTTTCTCCTTATAATAATCCCATCCTGGGTCCTCAGCTGTATTCTCTACCCTTTCTCTTAGTGGGGCTCTTGCGCATATACACTTTGTGAAAAAGGCGTGATAGATGGGCGCTCTAACTTCGAGGAGGTTTTCAAACTGTGCCTCCGGTAAGTATGACGTCCTCCATCGAGAACTGATTCGCTATCTAGGCAAGAGTTTACACACTTGCATCCGTCTTGAACTCGGGCCACCTCATGTCCATTAATTTTTTCACTATCTTGTACTTCTCACCTCACTTTCTCCTATACAATCCTTTCCATTCTCCTGTAGCCGTGTCCTCCCTTTTATTTTTTTTAAATCCAGCTCACTATACCCAAGCCCTCACTCTTGAGTTTCTTCTCTACTGACAATTAAGAAAAACAAACAGCCACTATATAATTCTCTGTGCATAGCACTAGATGACATTGAAATGTTACTTTTTTGAGTAACCATCTTGCCATGTGTGGGATAGTTTTACCAGCCATATGCATGAGGACGACCAAAGAGTTGTATATATTTTGAAGGAAATGGGAAGCCATTTTACATTGGTCTTTAAAAATTGCACAAGCTCATACCAGCTAATGCCTGCTGTTGAGTCTGCACATACGCCATTTTGACTCCCTTCCTTGACCTGAGGTTAAAGATTATGGAGTGTTTATCATCAGACTAAAACTGCACCTGACCATAGGCACTTGCCTCTGTGGTAATCGCAGTCTTATTATTGACATCAAACACCTGCAGGGTGGGTGCTCAGCAGATGCCTTTTGTGCACTGCTTACCCACACAGTTGTGGTCCATTGGGGTGCAAATCCGCAAACGCTGGAATAAATTGAGTCGCCAATGTTAGAGAAAAAATAAAATGTGAAGAAGTTGCTCCACACAGAGAGCATCAGAGAATTATATATGTGAAAGAACAGTGCAGGCCTATGTTCAACAGTGATGCAAGACGGGTGAAGAGTTCACTGAAAAATAGAGTGCATGATCAGCACGATCTTAGTTAAATGAAAACCCATGTTTGCAAACCTAAAGGAATTTAAGATCACCGCACACAAGCACGTATTCTGTTTTCTCAGTGATTAAAAACGTGACTTGAAGAATAAGGGCAAAAGGTAAAGTTAGCCAAGAGTGCACAGAATTTGATATGAATGGAAGCAGAACAATAAAATACACATGCATACGAAAGAGGTAAATACATGGTACTCTAGATGGCCGCTGGGCAAGAGCTCCCCAGTGAAGCTCCGGGGCTTGGGATCACAAGTTTGTGAAAATCCCTGTCAGTGCCCCCCATCCACCGTCATTCTTGTCGCCCCGTCACAGATGAATACTTCTATTTTGCTACTTTGCAAACTGAGCATCCAGCGGACCAACGACTACTGTAAACGAGCATTATTTGGCAAAACCCTACCTGAAGCCTGCTGGTCAAGTTGATACTCATACGTGGCCCTCTGACGACTCCTCTGAGGTTTCGGGGGCCGGAACGTGTCTGATTCTGAATCCCGCTGCTGTATTCTCTGGATGTGTCCTCTTCTTCGTTGGATATCACACTGAGCTCTATGGTCTTTGTTGATGATCTTGCGTTGATCAGTCACTAAGTGGTAATCACCCTCCTCCCACCGCCATGATCGGGGATGTGGAAGGATCTCAAGGGCTGCTGGCTGGGCATCGCATGGATTACTCGAGGTTGTGAAAGTGAGCTTGGGGGCACTGGCTCCGGCACCCCTGATCGTCTCATACCTCCAAGGCAGCGTCGGGGAACCCTGGGTGTTGGGAGACGAGTCCCCCCATCCCTCCCCCTGGCTGCGGAGATCCTGTAGGCAGATTCGGGCTCTGGAGCAGCGGACTGCCATCGCTCTGTGCTCCGTGGACGTAAGGAGATGAGTCTCATGATGTAGGGCTGCTGAGAGCGGTCCTGCTGCTTCATTCGCTTAGGTTGCTGAGCCTGGGGCTTGTGTCATTTGCAGCCCTCGCTTATCTTGACTGGCCCGGGGGTTGGGGGGCAGTTACCGTTGTGGGTAGCTCAGTTCCAATGGTTTGATGCCTCTCTAAGGATCGGTGGATATACTCAGCATGGCATCCCGCCTCAGACCCGATGTTTTATCAATTGGATGGTCCACATTGCCGGTGGGATTCCTAGAGCACATGGTTGGTTTCGGTCTGGGAGCTCCGTTCTGGAGTGACCTGGAGGCTCTCGCTCATTGCCACCTGTAAAGCCCTGGGGGCCTGGATGTCCCCCCCCCCCCTCCCGGGTCACTACCGCATTTTGCCTGGATCTGGGGAAAGGAGGTCGGCTAACTGGGGGGGGGGGGCATGATTGAGTGGCCCATTATGGCGTTGGTCGGCATACAAGTGTGACCAACCCTTCATGCTCGCCACCTGAAACTGTTTAGGGTCTCACGTTAGGATCCTGCTTTGTTAGGGTTGTGGATTCCACCCTTGGCGCCCATTTTGTTTGAAAGTCTGTTGTCTTTAGGTGGTCGCTCCCAGCCACAATACTTGATGCTCTGCATTGCAGTGAAATAAAAAAAGGACATTCTCCACTCCACACATCTGGTGGCCATCTTGGAGTGGAACTCCTCCTCTCTCGACAATCTCTATCCTGCTAAAATATAAAACTAAAAAGTCTTGTTCCCAAGGAGTCACCTTTGCATTACTTCCCAGCCTTAAATTGACTGTAATTGTAATCCTAACTGTAATTATAATCTGTTTCTGTTTTTCCAATTTGCTACTCCTTGATAATCTGTTTTTCATGAGGAATTGCTACTAGATATGGGGAATCTACTAATGTTGTGTGGCGTTTTAGGCTCCGAGTGAATTTTCCCGATTCATTCCCTTATATATGTACAATTCACATTGCCCTAATATAGGCATAGAAATCAAGTCCTTATTTAGACATAGCCCATGCAGACCAAATACAGGCATGGCTACTTCCACCCGTACCAAACGTCACAACGATTTCTTGGAAAATCAGCTTAAGCAGTTAGGGACCTTTCCTTGCTTGAATATTGATTTGTCCAAGAACTCATGTGCTTTTCAAGGAACAACTATTCCCTAGGGGTTCTTTCCTGACGTTATTATGCCTGACTTTACGTCAAACTATGGCATTCCTAGACACCTTCAAGGTATAAATATACCATCACTTGCTCTAGCAAGACACGGTGGTTCGGAGCATTTCGACTATCTACTTGCCCGACGCAGCTCGCTACAGCAAGTGCCGAAGGAAGCCGACCCTCCAGCTGACTGATTAAGAGGCTGCCTTTCTCTCGCCGAGAATCCAGCTACCAGACCTCCTTCATTCACAACCAAGGTATGGAGCTGATTAGAACCTAGAGAAATCTTGGATAGATTCTTGGCAAAGAAAACTAAACCTATGCTACACAATACTTACTTCTTCCCGCGTACTAGACTTAGGTTAGGTACATTGGGGTAGGCGTATTTTAGAAGCACCAGTTGAGTATTTTTAGTCATTGTTATTGTTACTTATGTATGTATTTTTATATAGTTTAGAAACCATACAATGCTCTTACATTATTATTTTATAATATTGTTCTTGCTGTACACATTATACTTTGCAGTCTACATTACGATTGTAGCAGTTCACTTTTCTTGCATGAGAAAGAAGACTGTTCAATAAACCTTTTATTGTCTCTCTATTTCTCTGCAACTCTGTAGAAACGAAGCATGCACGATTGACTGAGTGAAATACTTATCTATTGTTTCCGCGACTCTAGAGATATATTTCTTATTCTTGGGAAACAAAGTTGTCATGTTTATGCAGTGGTCAGAAACTAATCCCTTCTTGTGAATTTGAGAAAGTTTCTAGTGACCTCTGAGATAGCTGGCACTCACTATTAAGTTTAATATATTAGATAGAGACCCAGTCGTCCTCAGTCCTACATCTAATCTATAGGATATATTATTCCAATGCGGAGAGTCTTTTGGGAATATAGGAACTACACTACATGGCGACCAAGTTTGGTAAGGCACTAATTTAAAGCTAGATCCTAAAGTAACTCAGTCGTGCTTTTCTCAGAAATCCCTTTTTCCCGTAAAATACTCCAATAGGCATCTGGAGTGGGTAAAAGGATAACAAATCTGCCATAACTGAGTAGGACGAAAATCCTATGTATTAGTTTTTGGTTTGTTCAACGTTGAAGGATACAGTGTTCCAAAATATTGTGCACCTTATCTTTGTTTCCTTGAAACTTGCTCTGCAACTTTCATTAAACAATGTCGGTTAACGGGGACAACAACGCAACTGGTGGAGCTGCAGCAGATGCAGCCCAACCAGGCTTTGACGTTACAGGTTTCCAAGAGACCGATGTGGATGCTATAATCACCCCTGAAAATTTAAGGAAAGCCATCACTATAAAACTTATAACAAATGGCCTATCATCAAGAGGTGGTAGGGTAATTTTTGTAATAGAGGCACATGAATATCGTCAGACAGAGGTATTCTATTCATGGATTATCTTCCCTGAAGCAAATCCAGTATCACATGTGTTTCACTTCTACAAAGAAGAGGAACCTCCAACGGAATACATTCCTTTCGGGGATATATAAAATCCACTAACTTACCAAGAGCATGCGCTCTGGTTTAAAGGCGTCCTACAATATCAAAATCACATTAACGGGCTCCGTCCACTAGGTAGACCAGGAGCTACATGGCCAGTATTAGCCAGCTATACACCACATCCTGCCATTGAAGAAATGTCAGGTGTGGAACTATTAGTTCAACTAAAACAACTAATAAAAATACATAGACAATTGGTTAAATATATCATGCGGACTCTAACAGGCAACCTCCTATAAGGATTCCACAACACACCCCTTACCAGGGGAACACAAATAAAATCACACCACAGACTCTACAATCAGTCACTGGTAAATTACCCGCAAAAAGGGAACAAATTCCATTCTGGATAGCTCAAAAAATTACCCAAATCGAGGCAGTATTTCCTGATACTACCCCTCATGACAAACACAGGATTTTAACAATCTGTTTACCAATGGGGATTGCACCACACCTGGAGGACTGCGACACTTGGGGTACAGTCTTTGCTGCAATCTACACCAAAACACATGGTGTTCTGTCTATGGCAGTAATACCAGACGTCCTGAAACAGATTCAAAATGAATACGGGGCAGAGCCTGCTTTAAATCTAGGTATGAAATTACGGAAAGATTTCAAACAGGTCTCAACAATAATATTAGCCAATATTAAAGTTGAAGCAGCATCCGTGGCGATCCGCCAAAAGCTAAGAGAATTTGATATAACTGAGCAACCACAAGAACTAGCCAGAATAATCGAAAAATCCTATTAAGAACTAGGTAGAGACAGTTTGGGTGGTAAACCAGTGAAACCCCAACTAACTGAAAGTCCTGAAAAGGTCTTTATAAAAAACACTCTCACTCTTCCTAAAAAGAAGTGGGAGAACACTAAACAAAATTCTAAAGAGAAGCGTTCTCAATCCCGAGGTAGGTCTCCTCAAAAGGTGCCCTCCTAAAGGAGAAATCAGAAAGAAGAGGACGGTCAGAACAAAACGAAGAACGCGTGAAGTCCAAAGACGAGCAACACGTTCCAAAAAATAAGAGAACTCAATTCACCAAAAAGAAGGTAGCAGGTCTAAAAATCAGACATGCCGAGGATCTTGAGGACACAACTCAAGAACGGGGAATGGGCTCAGACAATGTTGGGCAGCGCAGCAGAAGTAACAGTAGCTCGCAAGATCTTGAAGGATCATCTGGACACAGTGGACTTGAATGAGTACATCCAAGCTGAAACTGCTGATACCAGAGTTAGTGTCCCACACAAGTTCTATGAAATAACACTCCGGATGGAGGGGGCTATAACTAGGAAAATAAGAGCACTCTTTTGGGAGAAGCTCTCTAAGGGTTATGACATTCTTCTAGCTGAACAAGACTGGCCACCTGAATTTGTCAGGGAGTGCCCACATGGCGAAGACATCATTCTACAATCATATTCCAATTCATAAAAAAATATACTTATGCCAGGAAATGAGCAGTAGCCCAGGCTCCTGCATTATACAAAAATCATTTAGGATGAGATGAGGATTCTCCTCAACATAAAATCCAGTTAAAAACTCAACCAACTGCACAAAGGCAGTACCCAGTTAAGCAAGAAGCTGAAAAACAGGTCCGGGAGATATTCGATCAACTTGAATACCAAGGGGTGATTGAAACATGCACCTCGTCCATGAACAATCCTTTGTTTCCTGTCCCCAAACCAGACAATACATATCGTCTAGTTTTGGATTACAGACATTTAAACTCCTGTTGCAAAACCTTTGCAGTACAAAATGCACACAGTGCAGCACTAATGAATTACATTGTGCGTAAAAAACATAAAACAACATTAGATATTTCTAACGTTTTTTTCTGTCAAAGCATTGCACCAGAAAGTAGGAATTTGACCGCTTTCTCAACCATGGGGACACATCGTCAATTCTGTCGTCTCCCCCAGGAATTCAAGAATAGTCCAGGGTTACTTTCAGCCAGAGTAACCGAGTTACTACAAATGTACGATGATGAAGCATTATCATATGTCGATGACATCTATCTAACAGACGGTGACTTGGATAGGCACTTGAACAGGGTGAACACCATAATATTGGGCTTCGCCTCTGAGGGATATAAATTCAATTAAAAAAAATCAAGAATTGCCCACCTCAACGTCCTTTTCCTATGATATGAGTTATCAAGTGAAGGCAAAAGCCTGGCAGCCAACTTTTTAGACAAGTGTGCGCTGCTCCAACCTCCAAAAACGCTGAAAAACGTAGTCAATTCTAGGTTTCCTAAATTTTGTAAGAACATACATTCTAAATTACGCAGAAAGGGTAAAACCTCTCTACGAACTAATCAAACTTGATTTTAAAACAGTTAATTGGACTCAAAAACACACAGAAATTCTACGTTCAGTGCAAACAGACATGTTAGCAACAACACATTTACAAACACGTGTAAACATACGCAACCTAGTGATCCGAATCATTCCAGGAAGATGCGGATTCACGTACTTAACCTTTAATGAAGGAGAAAAAGTATCTATTGCTTATAAGTCACACTTGTACACACAAGCAGAAATTAAATTCACTTCTACAGAAAAAATTCTGACAGCGGTTCAAACTGCAGTAGCAAAAGAGAGAGCCCTCGCACAGGGTAAGCGCATAATGGTCGTTACTCCTGTACCTGCCTTAGAGGCAGTGACAAAAGCGAGCATTCCAAATGCAAAGGCTTTACATCCGAGATGGATACAATGGGTTAATTCTCTTGCTGCAACAAACGTTAAATACAAACAAGAATGTCCTCTGCCCACTGAGATTCTGCCTCTAGAACAGTACAGATGTATAATTTATACAGACGGTTCAGCACAACCTACAATTGGAGGTAAACAAGCTTATAGTGCTGCATGCGCAATCGTTAAAGGTCACTGGCGTGATGGTAAATTCCGACCTATGGTAACTAAAACACAATCTCTAGGAGATTGTACAGCTCAGCGAGCTGAACTACAAGCATTCAAGATGACGCTTGAAAATACTGATCGCGAATTCCCCACACTCATAGTGTGCGATTCCTATTACTGCGTTCAATCTTACAATCTTACAATGAATACTTGCAGAACTGGATTGAAAACGGTTTCAAAGATGCGAAAGGTGGCACAATTAAGCATACGTTGCTTTGGGAACAGGTAGTTCAGTTACGACAAGAACTACAAAAAGCTCACGTGCTCCATACACTGAGTCATCAGCGTGATGGTGTTCACGTTGCAGGGAATTCATTGGCTGATGAAGCCGTGAAGGCAGCTGTGCAAACGGCTTCCACAGCTGCAATCACTCGTTCAAAAATGAAAATAGACGGTGAAATAATGCAAGCTGCCAATGCTTCAAGCGAAACAGTGCTAAAACATTGCAAAAGGCTTTCCACTCAAATACTCATACATAACTGATGCAAATAATGTTCCTTTTGCTTGAATCCCTGGAGTGGGGGATAGAGTAATTCCAAACATGGAACATAGATTGGGACTAATTGTAGCAGCACATTAAGGGCTTGCCTCTGCACACGCAGGTGTTTCCGCTCCAGTATCATTATTAAAACAGAGATACTGGTGGCCGCGCATGAGGAAGCAGACCAGAAACTATGTTTTGAAATGTGAAATCTGCCAGAAGATGAAAGTCTCTACAGTGAAACGTCCTGCCCAGATGCCCCTGTTAATTTCAGATAAACCATTAGTTTGTGTTTACCTAGATCACTGCGGTCTCTTACAGAGGGATGGTAACTATAAATATATCATGATCGCAGTGGATTCATGCTCAAGATTCATTTGGATGTGGCCCCAGTGCTCGGCTGACACCCAAACTGTTATAAAAGATTTGCGGCACATACGCAGTTGGCACTCTATATTCTGACCAGGGTCCTGCGTTTAGCTCAAAAGCTTACAAGGAGTCCATGGCCAATCTGGGCATTGCATCGCAGTATTCTAGTCTATTCCATCCTGAGGGAAATTCGGTTGTGGAGAGAAAAAACCTGGACATAAAGCAATCGATAACAGCTAGGTTGTTAGGCTCGGGTGGCGAGTGGGTTAAACATCTAATAGGTGTCCAACGTAGTCTTAACAATCTGCCGAGAAGTTCTCTAGGGGGAATCCCTCCATATGAAATCCTTTTTGGAACTAGAATGAATGTGCAGGACCTTGATCGTTACACTTCAGTGGTAGAACAAAAACCTTTTGATATCAAAGACCGTTTGGCTGTTTTGCAGGACTTAAATGAAATAAGAAAAAATCAAAGCAATGTATTCCTGAAACCAACGACCACTGAAGAGAAACCACTCATCCCAGCAAGGCATGCCTGGATTCCAAAGATTGGGAATCTAGTCAGAGAAAAGATTGCGGACAAGAAGGAATTTGGGCCTTCTTACAGACAACCAGTACCTGTGCTAGCAATCCACGGATCAAGAACAGAGTTACAGTCACCCCTTGCTGGAAGAAAGGAGAACAGGTTCGTATCCATCGACCTGGTCAAACCACATCATGTGGCCAATCCTAAGTAGTAGGCCAAGTGGTCTCCAAAGATGTAGCAGACGCCCGAATCTGGCTACAATCCAAGAGGTTCAAACTGAGAGACTCATCACCTTCGAAGACTCTGCAGTATAGATTAAAGGACTATGCAACAAAGCCACAGAACGTGTGCCTCTTGAGACCCAAATAACAGTTTGTCAAGAAACGCCTGTCTACAATGAAATAGCATCTGACTATACTAATATGACAAGTGATCAAGTGGTTCCAGCGATTTCATCGAATCCTGAAGCAATCCCTACAATTGACAGAACTGCCTCTGGCTATTTCATTAACTTTGATACGTTTTCCGAGGATCCCAGCGAACCTGAAACTACGCCAGCTAAAAGAACTTTTAAAGAACAAGCAACAGAACTTTTTCATCAACTGGAAAAGACATATCTGGTTTCGCCATGGATTGAAGTATGGATTGTGTCGGGTGTACTTTTTCTTCTACTTTGCTTGACTCTGGTATTTACCTTGGGAATGCTGATCAATGGGAGATATAGTACAAAGGACACAGCAAGTAAGAACATCAGCTTTCTCCTCAAGCCACACAAATCATCCCATTGTGAACACAGAGACTTGTCATCAGTGAACATCACAGCGTTCCTAAACCTGGTGGTATTGCTTGGGACAGAACTGAATATGACATCTTTGGTCCTGCAGAGCTGTTGACGATTCCACACCCATTCAAGGTTTCCTTGAGTGACTTTGTTTCACCCAGCACCTTTTCTGGTGATTGTGACTTTGAGACTGTTAATAATATGATGTCAGACTTCGAAATGCCTGCAAAATTTACAAATCATGAATACTTAGAAGGTTCATCGGATTATGAACAATTGTACTGTTATAATCACTATGGTCATCATTTCTTGCATAAATCTGCAAACCCTAGAAATGTTTTAACTTCTAACCAATGGGAACATTGTCCAACAACACCGAAAGGTAGCTCAAAATCATTTTATGACAAATTTCCATACTTTTCAGGTTTTATTGTTTCAAATCCAGAAACATTTTAGTTTAAAAATATAAATAAGACCGGTATGAAAAGCGTGCTGACTAATACTAAGCAAATGTATTCTGCGTCCTTTTATGCTCAGCTGTCTACTTTAGGCTTTGACTTTTGGACAGACAAAATTGAGACAAAAACTGTCTTGGGCACAAAAGACTGGCAGGTGCAGGGATTTGAAGCTTTATTTAGAGCCTGCATTATCCCAGAAAAAATAATGTTTTGGAATGACACTGTTCAATAGACATCTTGTCTTGGATTAGCTAAGGTAAAAGATTTAAACAAACCGTCCATACCTACACCTACACCGGATAGCAATAACACTACAGAAGAGGTTGTTGACGTACATACTATTTTTCTTCACAACAAAACAGACCCTGAAAAAATGGTTAATCTGGCCCACGGACACACACAACTGTCAAGATAGATTCCTGAATAAGACACAAGGGTTCGCATTCACTAGGCCAGATCCAAGATCTGTCCAGAGACAACATCCAGGGATAGTAACATCATACAGTGTGGGAAAACTGTGCCTTGATTGGCTACAAAAATCTACACAAAAGGAAGTAAAACAACACTTATCTTTACTTAAAGATGGCATTGATCTGAGGGACCTCTTACAAGTACCTACTAAACCGCGTCATAAACGTTTTATATATACGCCGGTATCTATGCCATTTATAATGAAGCAAAGAAAACTACGCCAGCAGAGACTGCAGAACGAATACAAGAAATTGTTTGTATTAATTTAGAGAAATTTCTCTCTGTAGTTGACATTGGGTTAACGACTCTGTCATCCAGAATATATTCTTTGGACAGCATAGTATCCTCTGCCATAGACATAATGGAACAAGACTTTGTCATGTTACAACATGGTCAGTCACAATTGCGTTCTATAATGCTTTTGTGCTGGACGTAACAAAACCTTCGTTCCTGCTATGTGCCTTGGCATCTAATCAACACCACGTCATTGTTTTCTGAATTTAACCTTACAGATAAACAAATCACACTGGCACAGAGGAGAGCAGACTATACGGTGCTGAGCATTGAAAAACTGGAAAGATTACCATTAACTGTTTCTGAGAAACCAGCAACAGAATGGATAATACACGGTACAATCACTCTGCCTGTTACAATTTTCCATTTTAAGTATTGTTTAAAACCTATACTAGCAGGCGTATATGAAAGGTTGGGTAAAGAATAAATCAGGACAGCCTGGGATTTACCTTATACACACAAATGTTGGAGTGGGGGAAAGGAAGTGTTTCTTAGTGGTACAAATTGCGAAAATGCACTAAGCGGTTCACTCCTATGTCAGGGTATTCATTTACACGGGTCCTGCAATGGTTCCTCGAACAACTTATCTTGCCACCTGCAAGGTTCTCCAGCTGCAGTGATTGATCCAATTTTTAGGCAGCTTTCTAATGGAATTACATTATGTTGAATGATCACAGCTGCTGTGGCATGTAGCCAGGAACTCCCTATCTCGTAACTGTGACAGTCAGGGTCACTTGCTGTATACAAGTATTGTTTCCTAAAACTAAGACAGACTCGGAGTCGCCATTATGGCCTTCACTGAACATCTCTTCTATACGAATTGATACTTTAAGCAGAATGAAAGCTATTCTTTTACAAATAACTGTGCCACTGACCTCGGCCAAAGAGACGTATGATCTGCAAGTTGCAAGGACTTCTGCAGCGATACATGCGCTTTTATCGACAAACTGCCCTATACATTTCTCAGAAATGTTAGGTCGTATCTTAAACATGTCTGATACAAGTAGTATTGTACATGTATTTAAGACGATTTTTTTAGGACTGTTAGCACCCTTTGAAGCAGTCCTAGGCATATTTCCAAACTTCGTGCACTCTGTGTTTGGCGGCCTGCCTCTCACTTTGAGGCTCGTAGCAGGGATACTATTTTTGCTCCTTCTGCTCCGATATGGCAAGCCCAGTCACCATCGACACGCAGATCACCTTGGAGAACACTCTCCTGGCAATGAAGTGTTGTGAGCACAAGATGGAAATACTGGGATTGACTCGTTTAAGAGATTTCAATACCACATGGTTTCTATCATTCTGACCAATTACGATGCCTGCTATGTGGAGAAGAATGATTGCTAGACATCTGTCTGACACTCCCATCAGTCCTGCTAACGGAAGTTGATACTTTGCTGGAACCAGTAACGGCTCATGCACTGTGTTGTCCCCAGCGGCTACCAATTCTGATGACGGCATTCGTTGAGATCTCACAGACGCAAAATACAGATGGTGAGATACTTGGAGTAACAGGCGCACAGGTATCATCTACTTCGAACATTGCTAATGCGACTGACGCTGACAGCGATGCTTCTCATCTATGTGCGATTAATCTGCTTAACGAGGTAGTCCAACTTTCACCTACAATAGTAGATGAATTCTTCACAAGCTTAAAAGATTTGATGTTTTCTTCAAACAATGACACTGACTTTTGAAGTCAGCACACAGTGTTCTGTGACACTCTGAATTCGACCTTCACTTTTCAAAACAAGCTTCTAACTTTTGAACTCTATTATTTCTATGATCAGACTTTTTCCAAATTTGTACTTTTGTTTTTGGCACAAAGTAATCTGCTTAAAGTAGAAATATTCCTAGAGAACTAGAATTCTTTGAAAACTTCCAAGAGACAATATTTGACCTTGTCCACACTGAAACAGTTTATATAGAGTTTTTCTACAGTATTTAAGAGCCATTTCATAAATTTATTTTCATGATTCATTCGGATAGCGTTTTTCAAATGTCATCTATATGCTTTGAGTGGAACATTGCTTTTAAATGCATACAGCACAAATGCTCTTTTCGTGTAGAACCAATTCCAATGCATTTTTATGTATTTTCAGTGGGGTTTTAACACATCATGTTTAGATATGTTTTATGTGTTTAGAACTTAGTAATGTACATAATAAAGAGGAGTGGGCTTTGTGTGGCGTTTTTGGCTCCCAGTGAATTTTCCCGATTCATGCCCTTATATAGGTACAATTCACATTGCCCTAATATAGGCATAGAAATCAAGTCCTTATTTAGACATAGCCCATGCAGACCAAATACAGGCATGGCTACTTCCACCCGTACCAAACGTCACCACGATTTCTTGGAAAATTGGCTTAAGCAGTTAGGGACTTTCCCTTGCTTGAATATCGATTTGTCCAATAACTCATGTACTTTGCAAAGAACGACTATTCCTTAGTTGTTCTTTCCTGACATTATTATGCACGACTTTGCGTCAAACTATGGCATTCCTAGACACCTTCAAGGTATAAATATACCTTCACTTGCTCTAGCAAGACACGGTGGTTCGGAGCATTTTGACTATCTACTTGCCCGACGCAGCTCGCTACAGCAAGTGCCGAAGGAAGCAGATCCTCCAGCTGATGCACTGATCAAGAAGCTGCCTTTCTCTTGCCGAGAATCCAGCTCCAGTGTTTCCAAGCTCCCCTTGCGTGGTGTTGGAAAATCTTGGACATTGGGCAGCCAAAAAATAGAGCATGCATCCGTCTACAAATATATGGGAGTCATCTTTGACCAAGATGGTTCATTCTCACAGCAAAAGCAGGAAGCAAAAAACAGAGAGGGTCTTGTATTGCTACCACATTAAAAAGCATAGCCAACCAACTGACGGGACCAATTCTGACTCCTTATCTGAAAGTCATCCAGGCTAAGTTATTACCTTCCATCTGCTACGGCAGCGAGGCACTACGCGGGAGAGACTCCAAGAACCTGGACATAATCCAGACAAAAGCC
Organism: Lissotriton helveticus; assembly: GCF_964261635.1. Lineage (NCBI taxonomy): Eukaryota > Metazoa > Chordata > Amphibia > Caudata > Salamandridae > Lissotriton > Lissotriton helveticus. Next base: position 512,765,993 of record NC_136070.1, read on the forward strand.
TACAGAACAATGTTCTCGCTCCCATCCTACACATCGTCCGCCCAACTCAGGTTGGAATTTGGATTACAAAAACAAACTCTTGCAAGACAGGGTGCTTATATTATCTGTTGCCACAAACTCCGCTCTGCTACTACTAACACTCTAAACTTGCTGCTATGGCAGGATATCCAAAGCAGGGACGGATCTCAGGCAAGAACTTATCTGAGGCAGCCTTGGGGGCCACTAACCTATCAGCGATCTGGGACATGCAACTCGGCATAATGTCTTTCACCATTAGAGGACAAAGAGACATTTGCCAAAATAAATCATGCATGGATGATTTTAAACTCATACAAATCCCTGACACCACAACCATACTTCAGTCAGGGCTACCCCAAGGCAACAAAACTGAAGTTCTTGAAACACAGACTAGGGGTCTTGCCCATTAGAGAGCATTTTCCACCATGGCTCAGGAGCAATGGCCATGTATCTTTTGCGACACAGAGAAGGGTGACATACTTCATATGACCTGCCTCTGCCAAGAGCTGCGGCCAGCCCGCCAACAGCTCTTAAAGGACCAGCTCAAGCAGATAGGAACTCGCACCAGAAGGCAAGCGGTGCTGGCTTGCCTGAACCCTGCAAACACGAAACTAAACTGCAGATATGTAAAGTTCCTTGCGATAAACGAGCAAAAACTGTTAAAAAACAATCCAAACATTGACACAAGAAATATATAGACGATAATCAGAACCCAAGGAAACATGCTCTACTGCCTTAAGTGAAATTTTCCTTCCCATTAGATTGGGTATTTTATTGTATACTCTTTTAATGATGACTTAATGAATCAATTTTCTTATGATATTTTAAAACCCTTTTGTAAAATGTTTGCACTGGTTTTAATTAACTATGCATAATAAATTTACCTTACCTTACCTTACCTTACCCTTGCGGGGTGTTGGAAAATCGAGTCCCGAGACGGAGATACCAGACCTCCTTCATTCACAGCCAAGGTATGGAGCTGATTAGAACCTAGAGAAATCTTGGATAGATTCTTGGCAAAGAAAACTAAACCTATGCTACACAATACTTACTTCTTCCCGTGTACTAGACTTAGGTTAGGTACACTGGGGTAGGCATATTTTAGAAGCAGCAGTTGAGTATTTTTGGTCATTGTTATTGTTATTTATGTATGTATTTTTATATGGTTTAGAAACCATACAATGCTCATAAATTATTATTTTATAATATTGTTCTCGCTGTACGCATTATACTTTGCACTCTGCATTACGATTGTAGCAGTTCACTGTTCTTGCATGAGAAAGAAGACTGTTCAATAAACCTTTTATTGAAAACGCCCGTCTCTCTATTTCTCTGCAACTCTGTAGAAACGAAGCATGCACGATTGACTGACTGAAATACTTATCTATTGTTTCCGCGACTCTAGAGATATATTTCTTATTCTTGGGGAACAAAGTTGTCATGTTTATGCGGTTGTCAGAAACTAATCCCTTCTTGTGAATTCAAGAACGTTTCTAGTGACCTCTGAGCTAGCTGGCACTCACTATTAAGTTTAATATATTCGATAGAGACCTAGTCGACCTCAGTCCTACGTCTAATCTATAAGATATATTATTCCAATGCGCAGAGCCTTTTGGGAATATAGGAACTACACTACCCTAAAGAATCTCTAATTTATTCGGGAATGCTCCAAGAAGTGTTCAATTTAATGCACTACGTGCTCCCTAAATTAGCTACCTCGTTTTGATGCTGTTGTGCTTTAAAGGTCTCCCTACTTGCTGCTAGACAATCTGTAATTCTCCTTTTGATTTGTCACTACAGGTCTTTATACGAATGTGCTATGTTCCTCCTCATTGATCTACCTCATTCTGATACTTTGAGTCTCAAATATTCTGTGGCCTGCTGCTAAGTTTCTATTTTATTTAACCTAACGACCTATGTGTACGCAAATTGATCTACCTCTTTTTGATGCTTTTACATATCAAAAGGTCCTCCTGTCTACTATCTAGTCTAGCTTTATTTTATTCGGAATTGCGACCAGATGTTTTTTGGCATAAGGTGCTTCATGCTCCCTAACTATTCTTCCTCACCTTGATTTGTTTTTGCCTTGAATGTTGCATAGCTGGCTACTAAATTAGCCACAATACTAACAAAATATGGTGGGTGGTCTCTTTATATCTATCAAAAACAGAAGTATAATCTATATACTGCTGTATCCTCGCTCTGTCTATGATTAGAACAGTAGTGAGAACATGAAACAAAGGCACTGTGGTGAAAAGCGGCTACTATCAACACAAATTGTGAGAAGCATGAAAGAAAAGGAGGGATAGATCATACCCACTCTAGGATAATATGGTATCCCATCATTGCACAGAAAAGCATGCCCAGTGTCATCATCTGGGTATTACCAAACAACTAAGTCGAGCTCCCTCTTCAATTATCGAGAAAGACACCGACTATAGTTGTATCCTCTTGTGGTTACAAGAAGAAAAAGCAAGATAGGAGAGTAATTTCTTCCAGGCTTACAATAAGGAAGCAGTGCATGTAGTGAAAAAGTGTGAGTAAAATAGGATAAACTCATAAGGTACCTCTCAATACATATTCAATAGAGTCTTCCGAAATAAAAACAAAGTGAAGGACAGTTATAACCAATTCACTGTCCACGTGGTCAACATGTTTCAGCCATAAAGGGAGGGTATTCTTCTGGCTTTCGTCAGGACCCAATAGCTTTAATGTCACTGCAATTTTGTACTATAGGATTTTTACATACTTGGTATTCAGTTGTAAACTCTTGGAACAAGTAGTGTGAAGATTAGTTCACATCTAAAAGGGAGAAAAATAATATCCGGCAATCAACATTACTCGTGCCTACAAGCCTCTTAATCAGGCCATAACTAACTGTCAAAAGTACAAAATGATCATGATAAATAAACGTGCTTACCAATACTTGTTCAGAAGTGAGCCTCACCTCTCTCGGCACCCCACTCGAGTGCATATATAAGAGGCCCGCAATGAAAAATAATGAGAAAAGTCTTAAATGCAGACTCTCTTTCGTTTAAGAATAAATGCCTGTATCTCAAAATTGCAATCCGTCTCCAAGATACTCTGAATTTCACTGTAAAGCATTCATGGGTGGAGAGCAGTCTGCCCATGTGTTTGTGAAGTGATAGAAGTGTCGATAGACACTTCTACTTCTAAATGTTGTCAACAGATAGTTAGATAAAAAGACATCAACTTCATAGCTCAGTCTCTGTTAGTGGTATGTCATTAGTGAAAGACCGTATCTTATGTAACTAATGAATTTATCAAAAATGAATGAATCACGTTCCAACTCGTTGTTTTATGTTTCCAAATTCGTTTTTTTATATATACAAAATAGTCTCTTATTGTGAACCGTTATCAGAGCTATGAATAATCAAGGGAAACTCTTGACGTTACACCGGCAGACAAAACATAAAGTTATAAACAAGATGCCAGATCGTTTCTGATGGTTACTAATAGTTACACCTCACTCTTGCAGTCTCCCTCGAATAATTTTACAAACCTTACATGCCGGGCAAAAGGGACTCCGTATTCATAAGGAGCTGTTATAGAGAGTTACATACCTATCCGTCGGTACCTCGGCACCTGGGCTCGCGCTGGGGGGGAGTTAACTTTACGGGAAAACCAACCGAGCATATAAAGGTATAATCCCGGATGTTCATTGTAAGACTCCGCCCATGCGCGGTTAATTGACGTCACTGTCTGAAGACTACAATAGTCAACGAGGGCTGATGGGATATGTAGTGTATGACCCTCTTCCTTTATTAAGCTGTAGTACTCAAAAATCTATTAAAACAAATGTTTCCAGTGGTATAAACAGCAATTATTTAATCCGATCTTGAACTGTAAAACTAAGTTCGAATTGTGTGGCTCATTTGCATCACCATCCCGAAACTACAAATATACAGGCGGCTCATGGGATATGTAGTATGTATACCTCATATGCAATCCTGCTCTAGTGATAGTCTATGTCTAAAGCCAATATGAACTGTTACTAGTCATATCGGTCCTCAATTTCAAATGCCCTTCAGTTGAAGCGTTAACTGATTTGCGAAGAGAGCGATCTGACCATTTCGATCAGTAATTATTAGATGTATAATTCATGATGTTCTTCTTTCATTCTCTTCTAAGCGCATTTTAGACTCAATTTATTGCTATATATAGTGATCTCAATGTTAATATTAGTCAACCTCTTTCTCGTAATGTAATCTTGCTACGCGAAAAATACCCATCGCTACCATTCATAGCGGTCAAACTGGATGAATCGGGAAAAGAGGTTTAAGTTGTCGTAATGTCGAACTCTGTGAAGAATAGAATCTTAATGCCATTCTCTGTTATTAGCCAGATTCGCGTGGATGTGCACAACAGAGTATTAAAGAACATGCCTCTCCTAGGTCTCTTTATACACGTCAATGGTGTCTACCCCAGAATGTGTGGACTTATTATGCAATCTGTAACTGTAAAGATTCTCCATAGCACAGTTTTAAGTCGTTGTAATGTCGAGCTCTGTGAAGGATCGAATCTTCATGCCATTATCTGTTATTAGTCAGATTCGCGTGGAGGTGCACAAGAGAGTATTAGAGAACATGCCTCTCCGAAGGTCTCTTTGTACATATAAATGGTGTCCACCCAAGAATGTTCAGACTTATTAAGCGATCTGTAACTGTAAAGACTCTCCAGAACAGATTTTTTTTAAATTATTTATTTACTGTTCTGCGACATCCAAGGGATAGTATCATTAAGACCCATGGTGTCGCTTGAAAGTCTGAACACCCATCTCTGTTCACGTTGGAACAAATATGTTGAGATGTCACTGACGTGTGTCGGAATCACCGTTTTTCTAAAACCGTCCATTTGAAGTCTTCAGGCCTGTGCTCCTTCTCAAAGAAATGTTTTGTCAGTTTGGTTATCGTTTTTTTACAACGAAAGGTACTTTTGTGCTCCATCATACGGAGTTTCACCTTGCGTGTGGTCATTCCTTCGTAGTACTGTTCACATGGGCAAATGATTAGATAAATAAGGTTATCACTATTGCAATTAGTGAATCCTTTTTAGGTCTCGCCTGGAATTAGCATCCGAAGGATGCGTCCAGGCTGGAGACTTATAGCTGCCGGTCTCGGGGGAATGAGGGACAAGAGGGTGCCACGCGCTTCTCTGGAGCTGGATTTGACTGCGTGCACGCGCACCCACACTCACGCATGCGCACATACACACACTCACGCATGCGCACATACACAGCCACACGCATACACAGCCACACGCATACACAGGCACACACACACACCCCCCCGTCGCCGCCGCACCTACACACACACTAGCGCACCTACACGCACACACAGACCCCCCCACACACACCCCAGTGCACCTACACGCACGCACACATACAAAGACCGCCGCCGCCGCACACATACAGAGCCCCCCGCCGCCGCACGCGCACACACACATGCCCCCCGCCCTCGCAGCTCAGCAACAAGGCGAAGCCCCACTCACCGGCTTCCTTGGTGCGGCGGCTCTCCTCTCATAGGCAGCTGCAGGGCTCCTCCATGCCGGTTACCACAGGCTCTCCCGCACTCCTGGGAGCCTCGTGGAAGGCGCCGGCAGCAGGACTCTTCCTCCCTCCATCTCAGGGCGAGTGCACCGGGGCGCAGGGTAGGCTCCTGCCTGCTCCGGTGCTCAAAACAGCCGCGGCTCTTCCGTGGGCGGCGGGGTAGGCTCCCGCCCTCCTACTTCCGGTTTCCGGTTGTCCCGCCCTGCCTGCCTTCCTGGTCGCAGGCCGGCTGCGATGTTCGGTTTGTCCCGGGCTGCGGCGGTGATGCGGGGGGACACACGAGGGGTAGGCTCCCTCAGTGCTTTATTTGTTGACAGGGCCGGGTCTAAAGCATCTCGCACGAGCGCCATTGATGTTTTTAAAATTTACCTTAAGTAGTGTACTCAGCGTGTTCACTGAGCGTTTAACAATGACTGCGTGCCTGAGACGACTAACACACACTTGCTTCTCTTAATTAGCTGCCGCGCACGGTGCCGTCCAAGATAGAAGAATACATTATTATGTTGTGGTGGCGCTTGTGATCATGGCGGCCACAGCCCTTCTTGGTCACTTATTCAGTCACAGTACACAGTGAGTGGGCTGTGCATGTTCACTTTACTTGAAGGTGGGAGGGCGGGCGGGGACCAGTACACAACACACACTGGCAGCAGCAGTACTGTTTGTCGGACTGACACACTGGTGTATTGGAGCGCCAGGGACGGGCTGGATTTGGCTTCTTCTGACTGTTCTGATAGGGGGGTAGGTAGGGGTCGCTGTACGTGCAGCGCGTGGAAGCGTGCGCAGATTTTTGTCACATGACCACGAGCGCGCCACGACCCAGCATAACCACCGCAGCCAGTATCACTGCTAACGGCTCTGGTAGCATTGTTGGGTACTGCTGGGTAGAGCAAAGAGCAGCAGCAGTACACCAGGTCCACCGCCTAATTGCGTAAAAAATTCAGTTACTCTGAGCCGGACCGTCCGCCCACCACACGAGTAACGGTAAGATTGAAGTTAGTTAATAAAACAGTGAATTTGTTACTAACTACTAAGTGAGCTAAGCAAGCCCTGTAAGCGGCTAAGCAAACTGAACGAACTTCTTGCCATTCCAATACTGTCAGTACTGAATACCGTGCAAAATCAAACCAACGCTGTATTTTTATTTTTGGTATTGTGCGACTGAGGGTCCGGTTGTAAGATCACCGGTGTGGGGAGGGGAGGATGAAGGAAGGGGGTGGGAAAGAGGCAGCTCCATAATACTGTTTATTTATTAGGAATAAAAATAGGATGCAAATGATGCAACAATTCAGATTCAATAAAGGCCCCCCGGCTGTAGCGGTGTATAGTTGTGCTGGCGCCGCAGTACTTACTGCTGTACTGACCTGCACAGGCTGCGGGTTTAAGTAAAACTACTCGGCCCTGCTGCCCTAGTCTACCCACCCAGCCGCTCGCTGACTGTCTTGTCCAAACTGGTGCAATCCCAATGGTAATGGTATCACTTTCTTTCTCGGGTGTGGTGTGGCGTTGTCGCAACGGATAGTGATGCAGGCAGCAATATATAACTTTTTTAATTGATCCCCGCAGGGTTCATTGTTCTTGTGTTTAGTCGTTGTCGACATCTGAGTGCAGAGTGCACATCCTGTTGATGGTATGAATATTACTTAAAGCTCTAAGCCATCGAAGTTGCCTGCCCTCATTTGCAAGGTTTGCATTACGGGATTCTGAGTCATGTGGTGGGGTGAAAGGGTGCAAGGCAGCAATTGGTATTGAAACCTCTCCTCTTGAAGTATTTTTGTTTCCTTCTTGTCAGCCCCTCCCGGACCCGAAGCTCCAGGGAGCTCGCATCTTTATAGCAGCCAGCAGGGGTTGCAGCTGTAGGTCTGGGCGTCTTATTCTCCGATTGCAGGTGTGAGGGGAGCAGGTGGGGGTTAAGGGGGGGGTTGTAGGAATGCTGCCATTTCCTTTCTTTAGTTGCTACAAGAGTGACATTAAAGCCAACAGGTGGTTAGTGATGGGTGGGCACAAAGTCCTTTTAATTTTTTATTAAGTAACAGAAAATCTTCTGAAGGGACAATTCATGCCTTGTTTCAGGTGAGACCTAACACTAGTAAAAAATGTTAACATATGTTAAGTCAGTAACTTGAAAAGAAAGAAAGACACCAAATATTTCACAAACTAATTTGTAGATCGTTTCCTCTGGAGACTATATGCTCTGTAAGGCAATAGGGAAATGGAATTGACAGGCAACTACATAGCAGAAATTAATATATGCCAAAAATGAGCCAGGAAATTTCATGATAGGCGAGAAAAAGGTAGAAGACACATAGTAAATTTTGAGGTAGTCTAACATGAAGACGTGGGTGAAGAAGATGAAACATGCATTTACAATGCAACGGTTTCACCTTTGCCAAAGTTAGAGCTATTGGCATTGTAAATGCCAAATTGTTTATTTATGTGTTGGTTTTGAAAACAGATAGATAAATGGCATTGTCATTTGCAATGTCAATAGCTTAATCTTTCACAAATGCGAGACCTATTGCATTTGCACCCACACACACAGCACCACACGCACACACACAGAGCCACACACACACAGAGCCCCCACACACACACACAGCCACACACACACACAGCCCCACGCACACACACAGAGCCCCCACATACACACAGAGCCACACACAGAGCCCCGCCCACACACACAGAGCCCCCCACACACACAACACACAGAGCCCCACACACACTCACAGAGCCCCACACACACACACACACACAGAGCTCCACACACACACAATGCAAGCTTAGACGATGGCGCCATATAGCACAGTAGACCAACATCTGCAAATTAGGGCCACATAACAAAAACTAGAGCTCACTTAAGCAAGACAAGCCCAGCAAAGCCATATGGCACAGAAAGAACGGAGTGATTAAAGACAACACATAGAAAAGTAGAGCAACAAGGCAAGCTAAGGTAACACAGGGCAACCTAAGGCACTGCAGGTCTTGAATAAAGCGACACAGCAAACACAGACAACATTCTGTGAGGTGGCGATAAAATGACAGCCTGTACAGTGCAGCCTGTGACATGACAGTCAGTGCGGGTACAGTGGTTACAGGCAGTCTCTGATGTCACAGTGTGTGCCTTGAGAGTCAGTAAAGTGACATTCTCTTCAGGGGTATTTTGTACAATGACTATAAAATGACAGCCTGTGTAGTGCAACCTATGACATGACAGCCAGTACAATATAGTAGTTAAAAAAAGTCTAATGTGACAGTCTGTGCCGAGGCAGTCCGTAGTGTGACAGTGTGACACTGTGATTAGAGACATACTGTGAGGTGACGATAAAATGACAGCCTGTATAGTGCAGCCTGTGACATGACAGTCAGTGCGGGTACAGTGGTTACAGGCAGTGTCTGATGTCAGAGTGAGTGCTGTGGCAGTCAGTAGAGTGACAGTCTCTGCAGGGGCATTGCATGGTATGCAGTGATTATCACATGTCAACCTGTGACATGATGACAGTAAGTGCAGGTACAGAGTTTACAGGCAGTCTGTAATGTCAGAGTGTGTATGTACCATGGCAGTCAGTAGAGTGACACTTTCCACTGGATCAGTGACAGTCTCTGCAGGGGCATTGCATGGTGTGCAGTGATTATCACATGTCAGCCTGTGACATAATGACAGTCAGTGCAGGCACATAGTTTACAGGCAGTCTGTAATGTCAGAGTGTGTGTGTATGTACCATGGCAGTCAGTGACACTTTCCACGGGATCAGTGACAGTTTCTGCAGGGGCATTGCATGGTGTGCAGTGATTTTCACATGTCAACCTGTGACATGATGACATGACAGTCAGTGCAGGTACAGAGTTTACAGGCAGTCTGTTTTTTGTCTCAAATTGTAAAGCGCTCTGATATCCTTCGGGATCAAGTTCGCGCTATATAAAACTTTTTAAATAAAATAAATAAATAGACTCTTAGAAAGCACACTTCCTGTCACACCCTTCCGGCTGGCATATTAAGCACAGCTGGGCTCCGGCAGGCACTGCTGGGGGCGCGAGGGTCTGGACCCAGGACGCAGCCCCCCTCACCCATCTTGGAGGCAGGGCCCACCGGGGAGATGCGTGGTATGCATTTATATAGCCCCGAAGTACTCTACAAGGCAAAAGTTTAAAAGCAAAAACATAAATAAAAGGCATTGCCATTTACAATGCCAATAGCTCTAACTGTAATAATGCGAGACCTATTGCATTGCAAATGCTTGTTGTATCCAGTCTTTGAAATTACCCACATCAATCTTTTTTGTCGGACTCGGTCTGTGGACATACCCCACAGGATCCGCATGGGTAATGTCCATGAACTTTGGGGAGTCCCCATAGTGTGGCTGCATTGTCTTGTGTGATGTTTCTGGGTCGTGTGTGAACTAATCTGTCTCGGAAGATTAGAGCTCCTTTTGAGTGTGAATTAAGGGACTTGTATTTTGTCCGCACAGCTGTTCAAAATGCGCCAGTGTTTCCTTATACTTTTTAGGTCGAGCCTAGACGTGCAATCAATGCGAAGCATTGATTGCTGTCTGCTCGACAACTATTGTCACCCGTTTCTGGGAATGTGGACACGAGATGGGCACGAGCGCAGATTTCACTTCGTGGGCACGCACGGCGCTGTGCCCATCTCCTGCCTCGGAAGCTCCAACACCACACACGCATGCGCATACACAGAGACACACACACGAGCGCCCATGCACGCACGCACCCATACATACAGAGATCCCACCCCCGCCGTCGCATACACACACGCGCACACACACACACTGCATACACACACACTCCCCCCCCCACCTCCCCCTTACCTCACCAGGCTCTTTCCTTGCTGGAATCCCTGTTTTCTTGTGGGCCCCGGCTCCCAATGGATGGATGGGCGGGCGGGAGGGGGATGATGCGGCCAGGGGCTCCAGTGCTGCTACGGCGGGCGGGCATGGGCGACGCGGCCAGGGGCTCCAGTGCCGTCCATCGCCTCTTGTACGCCATCAGCAAGCGGAGCCGGAGAAGCGGCCAAGAACACTCTGCGCCTGCGCGGAAGTGCGTGCGCCCGCCTGACGTCACTTAGAGGCTGAACCTTACGGTAGGCAGGCGCGGGCCGCAGGGTCCCTCTGACCAGATTCAGATCATCTTTCACCGCCGCTCCTGTCCAAAGAATCGGATCGCGTCGCGCGCGTACAGCACTGAACCGTGTACGTTGAAAGTAGTTTCGTATGATGATTTTTCCGCATACTTCATGGGCACGAAACCTTCTGTTTGTAAAATGACCTAATGATGTCAACATTTTGCAAGACTACTTTAATCCATGCGAGTGAATCATCGACTTTGTCATGGGGTAGACGGGGTTTGCGGATGTTTCTATTGAATTTATCTAAATACATTAGTAGGAGAGAGAGTTAATATACGCTGTTACGGTATGTTCACGACTGAAGGAGTGTGATGGTTAGTAGCTGTGTTACTGTAGTTGGCAGCACTGACAGTGGCAATATCCAATGCAGGCGGAAGTGAGCAGGTCAAGAAAGCTGCGTTCATATAGAAATACGTTTAAGTGCTATGTGGCTGTCTTCATTCTCTCGTGTACCCCCCTTTACTTCTCTCATTTGCTCGTGTCCTAGATCCTTATTCTCACTCTCCAGTTCTCTTTTTGCCTATCTCTCACTAATCCTCTTTCTCTCTCTTCCCTTTCTCCCCGTCTCCTTTCTTTTTGTTGTTCTCACTTCCTTGCATTGCTTTCTTCCCCGCTCCCCAAGCTTCTTTTGCAGTCCTTCTTTCTGCTGCTTCATGCCTCTTTCTGCATTGATGTCAAATGCTCCCTGACATGTGAGACACATGCAGGCAGTCCTGTTTTCTTTAACCCGATAGAACATGTTTTTAAAGGCCTATTCCTGCAACGGAAAATACAAAACTTCAAAGTGCTAGAATGAGTCTGAAGGTGTCACATAGCACTCCACATAATGTTCACAAAAGTGTTTACAAAAGTTAAAGCTATTGCCATTATACATTACAATAACTTTTATTTAAGTATTAATTATTTAAAAAAATTAAAAGCCATTGTTATTTGTAATATCAATACATCTAAGGTACGTAAATACAACACATATTGCATTACAAATGCTATAGGTGTCACATTTGCGAAACTTACAACTTTTGGCATTGTAAATGACAAAGCTATTAATTTTGCTATTTTCAAAACCAACACATAAATAAAATATTTGTCATTTACAATACCAATTGCTCAAACGTTCCTAATGCGAGA